>NW_028295790.1:3370000-4044000 GCF_964341445.2 Mesoplodon mirus
TGTAGCTTAAAAATTCCCCAGTTTGGGGTTCGGGGAGGCACTGATTTGGAAAAATCCCTGGTGTTCTCCTTCCATGCACGGGACCCTTCCTACAGCTAAAACATGCCTGTCACACCTAGAGGATGGTACACCGTTTGATCGGAAAGAGTTTGGAAAAGGCACCTCATCTCCTCATCGCCTGGTGCTCGGGTTCACCCCTCCAGCATATTTCCTAACAATCTCCTCACTTGGGGATATCAGCACCGTCAACATCCTGTTGCACACAGTTTGGAATTTGTCCAGAGGATGAAGCGGAAGGATGAGAAAAATTTAGAGACAAGTCTTAGTTGTTTGGACAGGCACATGCCACTCTAATTTCCAATCTGGAAGACAAATTCATCAAAGGCTAGAATTGCCCAGGGAAACAGAATAGGTCTAGAGGAAATCCCGCTGTTTTGTGTCCAGTTTCCAAAAACACAAGTTGAAAAATGGAACTCAGGGGCACTAAAATTCATGAAACTGCAGAGTTGAAAATATCTATTGTTGAAAAATGTCTTGAGGTAAGTCACAGAAAAGGATTGTAAGCAAGGGGGTGTGGCAGGAAACAGATTTGAAGAGGTAGAAAGGACTCCCCATTAAAGCACAAGAAAAGGGGCTGAACATCGCCAATGATGCACTTGGCCCAAAAGGGCGTATGCATTTTTTCTGAATATATTCAAGTAAAGGCCATACACACTTTTTATCCAACCAAACAGGTGGGCACTGGAAATCAATACTACAAAATGTATCACTTCACATCAGTCAGAAGGGCCATCCACATAAAGTGTAAACACCAGAAATGCAGGACAGGGTGAGGAGAAAAGGGAGCCCTGTGAGGCTGATAGTGGAAATGTAATGTGCCAACGGCCACTCTGGAGAAGTGTATTGTGTTTGCTAAAACATCTGAAAACTGAGCTACAGAGCATAGGGCACTTGCACTCATGGGCGTATACCTTGGGAAAAACAAAAAATAACAGAAAACAGGCACTCCAACGTTTACCACCTCTCTGTTAAAAAGGGCCTCCACTTGGATATAACCTAAATGTCCCTGGAAGGATAAAATGGATAAAAGAGATGGGGTACTTATGTAGAGTGGAATATTACTCATCCCGAAATCAATGAAATAAGGCCACTTGGAACAACTCTGGAGGAGTTACATACGATCATTCTAAGTGACATATGTCAGAAAGAAAAAGACACATATCATAAGATGTCACTTAAAGGTGGAATCAAAAATGGCTACACATGAAATAAACTACAAAACAGAAACATAGTCAAATATGTAGAAAATAGACATAAGGCTGCTAAATGGGAAAGGTGGGGAATGGTGAGGTATTATCCAGGAGGTTAAAATTAGCAAATATACCATTCCAAGTACCAAATTGAATAACTGACAAGGCCTACACGGTACCTCAAAGAACTGCACTCAGCCCACTCAAGTCACTGGACAATAATACATATGACTCGTAAGCATCTGAAAAATAATTTATTGTTGTCTCACAGTACATGAATCAAGTGGATGTACAGCAGCAAAAAACAGAGCTTTGAAAATCAGCTGTAACCAATATAAAAATAAATTTAAAAATATTTATAAAAACGGTGAGACAGACAAAAATTCTTACAACTTTTGGTGAAGGGCTACGATGTAACATGGATTGAACACATGTAGACCCACAGCAGGATGATATATAAGGCTGGAAGCTATGCACGCTAAGAGATGTTAGAGAGGCTGGGTGAGGAAATGCAGACCTTTTAAAGTAATACTGCCTGGTACCCATTCCATGGGTCCCAAATCGGCACTTTCAAGGGAATCTTCTGACAGTGAAAACATGCCTGGGAAACCGAGATGAATGTACACCGTGTGCTCAGGAAAGGTGTCTAAAATGCACCTCATTTTTGATCTCCTGGTGCTGGGGTTCGCCATTCCAGCCTCATTATTAACAATATCCCCTCTTGGAGAATCAGCACCTTTAACCTCCTGTTTCACACAGTTTGCAATTTGTGCAGAGGATAAATGGGAAGGGGGAAACCAATGAGAGATAAGCTGTAGGAGTTTTGACAGGCACATGTCACTCTAATTTCCCATTAGGAACAAGAATTAACCAAAGGCTCAGCCTGCCTCCTCAGAACAAGAATAGTGCCAGAAGCAATCCAATGGTTTGGCGGCAAGCTCACAATAAAAGCGAGTTGTAAAATGGAGCTCAGGAGCAGACAATTCAAAGACCTGCAAAGATATAAATGATAACCAACGTCCAAAAATATATTCAGGTAAGGCAACGAAGAGGATCTGAATGAGAGGCAGAATTGCAGGAAAGAGATTTCAAAAGGTAGATTGTACTCACATTTAAAGCATATGAAAAGCAGCAGAATTTCTAAAATGATGCAGGTGGGCAAAAGGGTGTATGCCTTTTTTTCGTGAATATCTTCAGGAAAAAAACACATACAGAGTTTTTGGCCAACCAAGCTAGCGGGAAATGCAAATCCGCACAACAAAGAAGTCTCAATTTCCACTGCTCAGAAAGGCCATCCAAAAAATGTGTACAAACCAGAAATGCTGGAGAGGCCATGGAGAACAGGGAGCCTAGTCACGCTGATGGGTGGGGTATAAATATCCAAGAGCCACTCTGAAGAAGTGTATGCTGTTTCCTAAAACATTTAAATACAAAGCCCCCGAGCAAAGGGGACTTCAACTCATGGACATATAACTTGGGAAGACTAAATATCGACAACACACAGGCACTCCAAAGTTTAGGGCTGCTCTGCATACATGAACCTCAACTTCGGTACACCTAAAATATCCCAGGAAAAAGAGAAATGCATAAATTACTTGTGGTAATTTTGTACAACGGAATATCATTCAGATGTGAAATCAATGTCATAAGGCCAGTAGCAGCATAAAGAATGCATTTAGGTATGATGATTCTAAGTGAACTTAGTCACACAGAAAAAGAATCTATTCATAAGATATCACTTACAGAGGGAATGTCAACATCACAACACATGAAATGAATTAAGAAAGAGAACAGAGTCTCACATTTAGAAAACACTCCTATGCCTGTTTAATGGGAAAGGAGAGGTGGGGTGATGCATAAAACCAGAGTTTGATATTAGCACAGGTACCATTCCATAAACCAAATAGAGAACCGACGAGACCTACCCCTTCCTCACTGAACGGGACTCAAACCCCCTATTCCCCGCAGAGGAATATATCTGACTAGTGAGAATCTTAAAACCTATGTATTGATTTGTCTTCATAAGGGAATCAAGTGTGTCTAGACTGGCATAAACACGTCAGTGAAAATCAGCTCAACCCCATTATAAAAATTAATTTCAAAAACAAACAAAAAAACAGCGAAATTCTTACACAATTCCTTCAGGGTTTCTGATGAAACCGGGAATGACCCTATCTGTAAAGACAGCTGGATGAGACATAAGGCTGGACACTTGGGACTGAGAGGACTGGTGAGATTGGGAGAGAAAATGCAGACCCTTTAAAGTACTAATGCATGCCACGATTCCATGGATACCAAATCTCCAGGTAATAGGGAATATCACTACAGTTATAACATGTATGGGAAACCTAGAGAATGGACACCCTGTGATGGTGAAAGGTTTCTAAAAGTCTCCTAATTTTTCCTCTCCTTGTGCTCCAGTTTGGCATTCCAACTGCTTTACTATCAATCTCCCAACTTAGGAGAGCCAGCCCCTATAACCTCCTGGTTCGCACAGTTTGCTAATTGTGCAGAGGATGAAAGGCAAGAGGGAGAACCAATCAGAGAGCAGATGTAGGCTTTTGGACGGGCACATGTCACTCTAAATTCCCGTCAAGAAGAAGAATTAACCAAAGCCTCAGCCACCTGCAGGGAACAGTATAGCCACCCCTGGAACAAGTATAGGTCCTGAAGCAAAATTGTGGATTTGCAGTCAGCTCCCAAAAATGGGATTTGAAAATTGGAGCTCAAGGGCACAGCAATTCACAAACCTACAGTTATAAAGGACTACTGTCTTCCAAAAATCTGTTGAGGGAAGGCAACGAAGCTGACTTGAAAATGAGGCAGAATTGCACAAAACATATTTCAAGAGATAAATTGGAATCGCCTTTAAAGCACAGGAAAAGCATCACAACTTCGACAATGATGCACTTGGCCAAAAAGGGCGTATGCGTTTTCTCCTGAATATATTCAGGAGAAAACCCATACGCCCTTTTTGGACAATCAAGCAAGCGTGCAATGCAAATCCACACTACAAAGAATTGTCACTTCCCACGGGTCAAAAGGGACATCCGAAAATCTGTAAAAACCAGAAAGGCAAGAGGGAGATGCCAAGGGCATGAAGCAATATGATCCAAAGTGTCATGAAGGATTGTGATGACAAGCGCATGGAGCATTGTGATGACAAGATTATGTAGCATATTGCTGACAAAGGCATGGAGCATTGTGATGACAAGCTTCATGGAGCACTGTGATGACAAGCGTCACGGAGCATTGTGATTACAGGGGTCATGGAGCATTGGGATGACAAGGGCATGGAGCATTTTGATGACAAGAGTCCCGGATCATTGCGTTGTCAGTGTTCATGGATCGTTGTGATGACAGGAGTCATGGAGCATTGTGATGACAGGGGTCATGGAGCATTGTGATGAGAAGTTCAAGGAGCATTGGGCTGAAAACGTTCATGGAGTATTGTGATGACAGGGGCCATGGAGGCTTGTGATGACAAGGTACTGGAGCATTGTGATGAGAAGACCATGGAGACTTGTGATGACAAATCTCATGGAATATTCTGATGAAAAGGGGCATGGAGCATTGTGATTACAGGGGTCTTGGGGCATTGTGATGACAATGGCATGGAGCATTGGGATGAGATGGCCATGGAACGTTCTGATGACATGCATCATGGAGCTTTGTGATGACAAGGGCATGGAACATTGTGAGGAAAAAGGCATGGAGCCTTGTCATGACAGGGTTCAAGGAGCATACTGAGGACAAGTGTCAGGGAGCATTGTGATGACAAGTGTATTGAGCATTGTGATGAAAAAGGTCATGGAGCATTGTGATGAGAAGACCATGGATAAATGTGATGACGAGCGTCATGGGGCGTGGTGATGATAAGTGTTATGGAACATTTTGATCACAAGGATTTGGAGCATTGTGATGACAGAGATCATGGAGCATTTTGATTTCATTGTGATGACAATAGCATGAAGCATTTTGATGATGGGCATGGTGCATTGTGATGACCGGGTTCATGGATCATTGAGATGAAAAGGGGCATGGAGCTTTGTGATTACAGAGGTCTTGGAGCATTGTGATTAGAAGGGTCATAGAGCCTTGTGATGACAAGGCCATGGAACATCGTGATGACAGGGGTCATGGAGCACTGTTATGACAGGGTTAATGGAGAATTGTGATGGCAAGGACATGGAACATTGTGATGAGAAGGCCATGGAGCCTTCTGATGACATGCGTCATGGAGCTTTGTGATGACAAGGTCATGGAGCAATGTGATGAGAGCGTTCATGGAGCATTGTGATGACAATAACATTGAGCATTTTGATGAAAAGTTCATGGAGCATTGTGGTGACAAATTTCACAGAGCCTTGTGATGATGAGGGCATTGACTTTTGTGGTGACACACGTCATGGAGTCTTGTGATGACGGGACACACGGAGCATTGTGATGACTGGGGTCAGGTAGCATTGTGATGACAGGAGCATGGAGCATTGGTCTGACAAGTTTCATGGATAATTGTGTTGACAGTGGGCATGGCACATTGTGATGAAAAGGGCATGGAGCATTGTGATGACAAGGTCATGGAGTATTGTGAAGACAGGTGTCAGGGAGCATTGTGATAGCATATTTCATGTTCCATTGTGATGACAATGGCATGGAGCATTGTGATTCCGAGTGTTATGGAGGATTGTGATGACAAAGGTAATGGAGCATTGTGATGACAAGGGCTTGGAGCATTGTGATGACAAGGGCCATGGAGCATTGGGATGACAAGGGCATGGAGCATTGTGATGACAACGGCCTTTCAGAATTTTGATGAAAATGTCGTGAAACATTGTGATGACAAAGGCATGGAGCTTGCTATGACAGGGGTCATGGGACATTGCGATGACAAGTGCATGGAGAATTGTGATGACAAGAGCATGTAACATGGGGATGAGAACTGTCATGGAGCATTGTGATGACAAGGACCTGGAGAATTGTGATGACAAGGGACATGTAGCATTGTGATGACCAGGGCATGGAGCATTGTTATGGCAAGACCGTGGAGCACTGTGATGAGAAGACCATGGATAATTCTGGTGACGAGCATCATGGAGCACTGTAATGACAAGGGGCATGGAGCATTGTGATGATAGGTCTCATGGAGCATTGTGATGACAGGGGTCATGGATCATTGTGATGACAAGGGTCATGGAGTATTCTGATGACAAGCTTGTGCAGTATTGTGATGACAAAGCATTTAACACTGTGATGGGAAGTGTCATGGAACATAGTGATGCCAAGAACGTGGAGAATTGTGATGAGAGGGAACATAGAGCATTGTGATGACCAGGGCATGGAGCATTGTGATGGCAAGATCTTGGAGCACTGTGATGAGAAGACCATGGATAATTGTGAAGACGAGCGTCATGGAGTGCTATAATGACAAGCGGCATGGAGAATTGTGATTACAGGGGTCTTGGAGCATTGTGATGACAAGGGCATGGATCATTGTGAAGAGAAGGCCATGGAGAATTCTGATGAATGTGTCATGGAGCACTGTGATGACAAGTGCATGGAGCATTGTGATTACAGGTGTCTTGGAGCATTGTGATGAAAAGGGCATGGATCATTGTGATGAAAAAGGCATGGAGCCTTGTCATGACAGTGTTCAAGGAGCATACTGACGACAAGTGTCAGGGAGCATTGTGATGACAAGTGTATTGAGCATTGTAATGACAAAGGTTATGGAGCATAGTGATGAGAAGACCATGGATAATTGTGATTATGAGCATCATGGGGTGTTGTGATGAGAAGTGTTATGGAACATTGTGATCCCAACGGTTTGGAGCATTGTGATGACAGAGGTCATGGAGCATTTTGATTTCATTGTGAGGAAAATAGCCTGAAGCATTATGATAATGGGCATGGTGCATTTTGATGATAGGATTCATGGAGCTTTGAGATGAAAAGGGGCATGGAGCATTGTGATAAAAAGTGTCTTGGAGCATTGTGATGAGAAGTCCATGGAACATTCTAATGACATGAGTCATGGAGCTTTGTGATGACAAGAGCATGGAGCATTTTGATTACAGGGGTCTTGGGACATTGTGATGACAAGTGTCATGGAGCCTTGTGAATGACAAGGCCATGGAACTTTGTGATGGCAGGTGTCATGGAACATTGTTATGACAGGTGTAATGGAGCATTGTGATGAGAAGGACAGGAAGCATTGGTGTGAAATGTTTCATGGATTACTGTGATGAGAGTGGACATGGAGCATTGGGATGACAAGGGCATGGATCATTGTGATGACAAGGGTAATGGAGCAATGGGCTGAAAATGTTCATGGAGTGTTGTGATGACAGGGGTCATGGAGCATTGTGATGACTAGGAAATGGAGCATTTTGATGACATGAGTCCCGGATCATTGTGTTGTCAGGTGTCATGGAGTGTTGTGATGACAGTGGTCATGGAGCACTGTGAAGATATTAGCAATGGAGCATTGTGATGAGGAGGTCGTGGAGCATTTGGATGAAAATAATCATGGATTATTGTGATGACAGGGGTCATGGAGCATTGTGATGACAACAGAATGGAGCATGGTAATGACAAGGTCCTGGAGCATTTTGATGAGAAGACCATGGAGACTTGTGATGACAAGTCTCAGGGAGCATTCTGATGAAAAGGGAAATGGAACATTGTGATTACAGGGGTCTTTGAGCATTGTGATGACTAGGGCATGGAGCATTGTGATGAGAAGGCCATGGAGCATTCTGATGACATGCGTCATGGAGTTTTTTGATGACAAGGGAAAGGAGCATTATGATTACAGGGGTCTTGGAACATTGTGATGACAAGGGCATGGAGCATTGTGAGGCGAAGAACAAGGAGCATTCTGATGGCATGCGTCATTGAGCTTTGTGATGACAAGTGTTACGGAATACTGTGATCACAAGGGGTTGGAGCATTGTTATGACAGAGGTCATGGAGCATTTTGATTTCATTGTGATGACAATAGCATGAAGCATTATGTTGATGGGCATGGTGCATTGTGATGACAGGGTTCATGGATCATTGAGATGAAAAAGGGCATAGAGCATTGTGATTACAGGGTTCTTGGAGCATTGTGATGAGAAGGGTCATGGAGCTTTGTGATGACAAGGCCATGGAACATCCTGATGGCAGGGGTCATGGAGCATTGTTATGTCTTGGGTAATGGAGCATTGTGATGGCAAGGGCATGGAGCATTGTGATGAGAATGCCATGGAGCATTCTGATGACATGTGTCATAGAGCTTTGTGAAGACAAGGGCCTGGAGCAATGTGATGAGAGCATTCATGGAGCATTGTGATGACAATGACATGGAGCATTGTGATCCCAAGGGTCATGGATCTTTGTGATGACAAAGGTCATGGAGCATTTTGATGGCAAGGGCGTTGTGCATTGTGATGAGAAAGGCAGGGAACATTCTGATGACAGGGTCTTTGAGCAATTTGATGAAAAGTGTCATGGAACATTTTGATGACAGGTGTTACGGAACATTGTGATGTCAGGGGTCATCGAACATTTTGATGATAAGTGCATGTAGCATTGTGATGACAGGAGTGATGGAGTATTGTGACAAATAGTGATGTAGCATTGTGATATCAGTGGTGAGAGAGCATTTTGATGAGAAGTGCATGGAGCATTGTGATGACAAATTTTAAGGAGCAATGTGATGACAAGATTGTGGAGCACTCTGAAGACAAGGTCATGGTGCATTGTGATGACATGAGTCATGGAGCATTGTGCTGACAAGTACATGGAGCATTGTGATGACAAGGGTCAAAGAGCATTTTGATGAAAAGTTCATGGATCATTGTGGTTAAAAACGTCAGAGAGACTGTTGATGACGAGGGCAGGGACCATTCTGATGACAAAGGTCATGAACTATTGTGATGACTGGAGTCACGGAGCGTTGTGATGACAGTGGTCATGGAGCATTTTGAAAACAAGGGCATGGAGCATTGTGATGACAAGTGCATGGAACATTGGTCTAATAAGTTGCATGGATTATTGCAATGACAGTTGGAATGGCGCATTGTGATGACAAGGGCATGGAGCATTGTGATGTCGAGGTCATGCAGTATTGTGAAGAGAGGTGTCAGGGAGCATTGTGATGACATATGTAATGGCCCATTGTGATGACAATGGCATGGAGCATTGTGATGCCAAGTGTCATGGAGGATTCTGATGACAAAGGTAATGGAGCATTGTGATGACAATGGCTTGGAGCATTGTGATGACAAGGGTCAGGGAGCATTGTGCTGACAAGTGCATGGAGAATTGTGATGACAAGGGTCATGGAGCATTCTGATGACAAGCTTTTGGAGTATTTTGATGACAATGGCATGGAGCATTGTGAAGAAAACAGCATGGGGCTTTGTGATGAAAATTGCATGGAGCCTTTTCGTGACAGGATTCAAGGAGCATTGTGATGACAAGTGTCAGGGAGCATTGTGATGACAAGTGTATTGAGCATTGTGATGACAAAGGTCATGGAGCATTGTGATGAAACGGGCATGGAGTATTGTGATGACAGGCATCATGGAGCACTGTGATGACAAGTGTTATGGAACACTGTGATCACAAGGGTTTGGAGCATTGTGATGAGAGAGGTCATGGATCATTTTGATTTCAAGGAGCATGGAGCATTGTGATGAAAAGGGCATGAAGCAATGTGATCCCAATGTTCATGGATGATTGTGATGACAATGGAAATGGAGTATTGTGATGACAAGCGCATAGAGCATTGTAATGATAAGGTAATGTAGCATTTTGCTGACAAAGGCATGGAGCATTGTGATGACAGGTGTCATGGAGCACGGTGATGACAAGCGTCACGGAGCATTGTGAATACAGTGGTCATGGAGCATTGGGATGACAAGGGCATGGATCATTATGATGACAAGTGTCATGGAGCACTGGGCTGAAAATGTTCAGGGAGTGTTGTGATGACAGGGGTCATGGAGCATTGTGATGACTAGGGAATGGAGCATTTTGATGAAAAGAGTCCCGGATCATTGTGTTGTCAGGTGTCATGGAGTGTTGTGATGACAGTGGTCATGGAGCATTGTGATGATATTGGCCATGGAGCATTGTGATGAGTAGGTCATGGAGCATTGGGCTGAAAATATTCATGGATTATTGTGACGACAGGGGTCATGGATTATTGTGATGACAAGGGAATGGAGCATTGTGATGACAAAGTCCTGGAGCATTGTGATGAGAAGACCATGGAGACTTGTGATGACAAGTCTCATGGAGCATTCTGATGAAAAGGGACATGGAACATGGTGATTACAGAGGTCTTGGAGCAGTGTTATGACAAGGGCATGGAACATTGTGATGAGAAGGCCATGGAGCATTCTGATGACATGCATCATGGAGTTTTGTGATGACAAGGGCATGGAGCATTGTGATTATAGGGATCATGGAGCATTGTGATGAAAATGCCTGTGTCACTGTTATGAAAATTGCATAGAACCTTGTCATGACAGGGCTCAAGGAGCATACTGACGACAAGTGTCTGGGAGCATTGTGATGAAAAGTGTATTCAGCATTGTGATGACAAAGATCATGGATCATAGTTCATAGAAGACCATGGATAATTGTGATGATTAGCGTCATGGGGTGTTGTGATGATAAGTGTTATGGAACATTGTGATCACAAGGGTTTGGAGCATTATGATGACAGAGGTCATGGAGAAAATTGATTTCATTGTGATGACAATAGCCTGAAGCATTATGATGATGGGCATGGTGCATTGTGATGACAGGGTTCATGGAGCATTGAGATGAAAAGGGGCATGGAGCATTGTGATTACAAGGGTCGTGGAGCATTGTGATGACAAGGGCATGGAGCATTGTGATGAGAAAGCCATGGAACATTCTGATGACATGCGTCATGGAGCTTTGTGATGACAAGGGCATGGAGCATTGTGATTTCAGAGATCTTGAGCATTGTGATGACAAGTGTCATGGAACCTTGTGATGACTAGGCCGTGGAACATTGTGATGGCAAGGGTCATGGTGCATTTTTATGACAGGGGTAATGGAGCATTTTGATGAGAAGTGCATGGAACATTGGTCTGAAATGTTTCATGAATTATTGTGATGAGAGTTGGTATGGAGCATTGTGATGACAAGGGCACAGAACACTGTGATACATGGGTCATGCAAGATTGTAATGACAAGGGCATGGAGCACTGTGTTGAGAAGGTCATCGAGCATTGTGATGAAAAGTGTCATGGAGCTTTGTGATGACAAGAGCATGGAGCAATGTGATGAGAAGGTTCATGGAGCATTGTGATGAAAATGACATGGAGCATTGTGATGCCAAGGGTCATGGAGCTTTGTGATGACAAGTCATGGAGCATAGTGATGACAAATGTCAAAGAGCATTGTGAAGAAAAGTTCATGGAGCATTGTGGTTAAATAGGTCACAGAGACTGTTGATGACGAGGGCATGGACCATTGTGATGTCAATGGTCATGAACTATTGTGATGACTGGAGTCACGGAGCATGGTGATGACAGGGGTCATGGAGCATTGTGATAACAAGGGCATTGACCATTGTGATGACAAGGGCATGGAAAATTGGTCTAATAAGTTGCATGGATAATTGCGATGAGAGTTGGAATGGCACATTGTGATGACAAGGGCATGGAGCATTGTGATGACCAGGTCATGCAGTATTGTGAAGCCTGGTGTCAGGGAGCATTGTGATGACATATGTAATGGCCCTTTGTGATGACAATGGCATGGAGCATTGTGATGCCAAGTGTCATGGAGGATTCTGATGACAAAGGTAATGGAGCATTTTGATGACAATGGCTTGGAGCATTGTGATGACAAGGGTCAGGGAACATTTTGCTGACAAGTGCATGGAGAATTGTGATGACAAGGGTCATGGAGCATTCTGATGACAAGCTTGTGGAGTATTTTGATGACAATGACATGGAGCATTGTGATGAAAAGGGCATGGAGTATTGTGATGACTGGCATCATGGAGCGTTGTGATGACAAGTGTTATGGAACAATGTGATCACAAGGGTTTGGTGCATTGTGATGACAGAGGTCATGGATCATTTTGATTTCAAGGAGCATGGAGCATTGTGATGACAATGGCATGAAGCAATGTGATCCCAAGGTACATGGAGGATTGTGATGACAATGGAAATGGATTATTGAGATGACAAGCGCATAGAGCATTATAATGACAAGGTTATGTAGCATTTTGCTGACAAAGGCATGGAGCATTGTGATGACATGTGTCATGGAACACTGTGATGACAAGCGTCACGGAGCATTGTGAATACAGGTGTCATGGAGCATTGGGATGACAAGGTCAAGGGTCATTGTGATGACAAGTGTCATGGAGCACTTGGCTGAAAATGTTCATGGAGTATTGTGATGACACGGGTCATGGAGCATTGTGATGACTAGGCAATGGAGCATTGTGATGACAAGAGTCCCGGATCATTGTGTTGTCAGGTGTCATGGAGTGTTGTGATGACAGTGGTCATGGAGCATTGTGATGACAAAGGAATGGAGCATGGGGATGACAAGGTCCTGGAGCACTGTTATGAGAAGTCCATGAAGAGTTGTGATGACAAGTCTCATGGAGCATTCTGATGAAAAGGGGCCTGGAGCATTGTGATTTCAGGGGTCTTGGAGCATTTTGATGACTAGGGCATGGAGCATTTTGATGAGAATGCCATGGAGTATTCTGATGACATGTGTCATGGAGTTTTTTGATGACAAGGGCATGGAGCACTGTGATTATATTGGTCTTGGAGCATTGCCATGAAAAGGGCATGGATCATTGTGATGAAAAAGGCATGGAGCCTTTTCATGACAGGGTTCAAGGAGCATACAGACAACAAGTGTCAGGGAGCATTTTGATGACAAGTGTATTGAGCATTGTAATGACAAATATCATGGAGCATTGTGATGAAAAGTGCATGGAGTACTGTGATGACAGGCATCATGTAGCGTTGTGATGACAAGTGTTATGGAACACTGTGATCACAAGGGTTTGGAGCATTGTGATGAGACAGGTCATGGACCATTTTGATTTCAAGGAGCATGGATCACTGTGATGAAAAGGGCATGAAGCAATGTGATCCCAAGGTTCATGGAGGATTGTGATGAGAATGGAAATGGAGTATTGTGATGACAAGTGCATAGAGCATTGTAATGACAATGTCATGTAGCATTTTGCTGACAAAGGCATGGAGCATTGTGATGACATGTGTCATGGAGCACTGTGATGACAAGCGTCAGGGAGCATTGTGAATACAGGGGTCATGGAGCATTGGGATGACAAGGGCATGGATCATTGTGATGATAAATGTCATGGAACAATGGGCTGAAAATGTTCATGGAGTGTTGTGATGACAGGGGTCATGGAGCACTGTGATGACTAGGGAATGGAGCATTGTGATGAGTAGGTCGTGGAGCATTGGGATGAAAATAATCATGGATTACTGTGATGACAGGGGTCATGGAGCATTGTGATGACAAGGGAATGGAGCATGGTAATGACAAGGTCTTGGAGCATTGTGATGAGAAGACCATGGAGAGTTGTGATGACAAGTCTCAGGGAGCATTCTGATGAAAAGGGAAATGGAACATTGTGATTACAGGTGTCTTGGAGCATTGTGATGACTAAGGCATGGAGCATTGTGATGAGAAGGCCATGGGGCATTCTGATGACATGCGTCATGGAGTTTTTTGATGACAAGGGAATGGAGCATTGTGATTACAGGGGTCTTGGAACATTGTGATGACAAGGGCATGGAGCATTGTAAGGCGAAGAACAAGGAGCATTCTGATGGCATGCGTCATTGAGCTTTGTGATTACAAGTGTTACGGAATATTGTGATCACAAGGGTTTGGAGCATTGTTATGACAGAGGTCATGGAGCATTTTGATTTCATTGTGAAGACAATAGCATGAAGCATTATGTTGATGGGCATGTTGCATTGTGATGACAGGGTTCATGGATCATTGAGATGAAAAAGGGCATAGAGCATTGTGATTACAGGGTTCTTGGAGCATTGTGATGAGAAGGGTCATGGAGCATTGTGATGACAAGGCCATGGAACATCGTGATGGCAGGGGTCATGTAGCATTGTTATGTCTTGGGTAATGGAGCATTGTGATGGCAGGGGCATGGAACATTGTGATGAGATGGCCATGGAGCATTCTGAAGACATGTGTCATGGAGCTTTGTGAAGAAAAGGGCCTGGAGCAATGTGATGAGAGCGTTCATGGAGCATTGTGATGACAATGACATGGAGCATTGTGATGCCAAGGGTCATGGATCTTTGTGATGACAAAGGTCATGGATCATTTTGATGGCAAGTGCATTTTGCATTGTGATGAGAAGGGCAGGGAGCATTCTGATGACAGGTTCATGGAGAAATTTGATGAAAAGTGTCATGGAATATTTTGATTACAGGTGTTATGGAACATTGTGATGTCAGGGGTCATCGAACATTGTGATGACAAAGGCATGGAGCACTGTGATTACAAGGGCATGTAGTATTGTGAAGACAGGTGTCAGGGAGCATTGTGATGACATATGTCATGGTCCATTGCGATGACAATGGCAGGGAGCATTGTGATGCCAAATGTAATGGAGGATTGTGATGACAAATATAAAGGAGCATTGTAATGGTTAGGGCTTGGAGCATTATGATGACAATGTCCATTGAAAATTTTCATGACAAGGTCGGGAAGCATTGTGATGACAAGTTCTTGGAGCATTGTGATGACAAAACCATGGAACCTTGTGATGACAAGTCTCATGGAGCATAATAATGTAAAGGGGCTTGGAGCATTCTGATTATAGGGGTTTTGGAACATTGTGATAAGAAGGACATGGAGCTTTGTGATGAAAAGGGCATGGAGCATTGTTCTAATAATTTTCATGGATTATTGTGATGAAAGTTGGAATGGCGCATTGTGATGACAAGGGCATGGAGAATTGTGATGACCAGGTCATGCAATATTGTGAAGAGAGATGTCAGGGAGCATTGTGATGACATATGTAATGGCCCAAAGTGATGACAATGGCATGGAGCATTGTGATGCCAAGTGTCATGGAGGATTCTGATGACAAAGGTAATGGAGCATTGTGATGACAATGGCTTGGAGCATTGTGATGACAAGGGTCAGGGAGCATTGTGCTGACAAGTGCATGGAGAATTGTGATGACAATGGTCTGGAGAATTCTGATGACAAGCTTGTGGAGTATTTTTTTTTTGAATGAGTAGGTCAAAAAAGTCCTCTTATCATTATTGCTTGTGCTCATTTTTTTAAATTTTATTTTATTTTATTTTTTTGCTTTATAACAAATTTAATCAGTTATACATATACATATGTTTCTATATGCCCTTGTGGAGTATTTTGATGACAATGGCATGGAGCATTGTGATGAAAATGGCATGGGGCTTTGTGATGAAAAAGGCATGGAGCCTTTTCGTGACAGGGTTCAAGGAGCATTCTGATCACAAGTGTCAGGGAGCATTGTGATGACAAGTGTATTGAGAATTGTGATGACAATGGTCATGGAGCATTTTGATGAAAAGTGCATGGAGTATTGTGATGACAGTCATCATGGAGCGTTGTGATGATAAGTGTTATGGAACATTGTGATCACAAGGGTTTGGAGCATTGTGATGACAGAGTTCATGTATCATTTTGATTTAAAGGAGCATGGGACATTGTGATTACAAGGGCATGAAGCAATGTGATCTCAAGGTTCATGGAGGATTGTGATGACAATGGTAATGGTGTATTGTGATGACAAGCGCATAGAGCATTGTAATGACACGGTCATGTAGCATTTTGCTGACAAAGTCATGGAGCATTGTGATGTCAGGTGTCATGGAGAACTGTGATGACAAGCGTAACGGAGCATTGTGAATACAGGGGTCACGGAACATTGGGATGACAAGGGCATGGATCCTTGTGAATAAAAGTGTCATGGATCATTGGGATGAAAATGTTCATGGAGTATTGTGATGACAGGGGTCATGGAGCATTGTGATTACAGGGGTCTTGGAGCATTGTGATGACAAGAGTCCTGGATCATTGTGTTGTCAGGTTTCATGGAGTGTTGTGATGACCGTGCTCATGGAGCATTGTGATGATATTGGTCATGGCACATTGTGATGAGAAGGTCATGGAGCATTGGGGTGAAAATGTTCATGGAAAATTGTGATGACATGTGTCATGGAGCATTGTGATGACAAGGGAATGGAGCGTGGTGATGATAAGGTCCTGGAGCATTGTGATGAGAAGACCATGGAGACTTGTGATGACAAGTCTCATGGAGCATTCTGATGAAAAGGGGCATGGAGCATTGTGATTACAGGGGTCTTGGAGCATTGTGATGACAAGGGCATGGAGCACTGTGAGGAGAAGGCCATGGAACATTCTGATGACATGCGTCATGGAGCTTTGTGATGACAATGGCATGGAGCGTTGTGATTACAGGGGTCTTGGAGCATTGTGATGACAAGGGTCATGGAGCCTTGTGATGACAAGGCCTTGGAACATTGTGATGGCAGAGGTCATGGAGCATTGTTATGACACAGGTAAGGGAGCATTGTGATGAGAAGGGCATTGAGCATTGGTCTGAAATGTCTCATGGATTATTGTGATGAGAGTGTGCATGGAGCATTGTGATGACAAGGGCACGTACACTGTGATACATGAGTCATGGGGGGTTGTAATGAAAAGGGCCGGGAGCATTGTGATGAGAAGGGCATAGAGCATTTTAATGACAAGTGTCATGGAGCTTTGTGATGACAAGGGCATGGATCAATGTGATTAGAGGGTTCATGGAACATTGTGATGACAATGACATGGAGCATTGTGATGCTGGGGTCATGGAGCTTTGTGATGACAAAGGTCATGGAGCATTTTGATGACAAGTGTGTGGTGCATTGTGATGAGAATGGCAGGGAGCATTTTGATGACAGGGTCATGCAGCAATTTGATGAAAAGTGTAATGGAACCTTTTGATGACAAGGGTTATAGAACATTGTGATGCCAGGGGTCATGGAGCTTTGGGATGAAAAGTGTCATGGAACATTTTGATGACAGGCGTTATTGAACACTGTGATGTCAGGGGTCAGGGAACATTGTGCTGATAAGGGAATGTAGCATTGGGATGACAGGGGTCATGGAACATTGTGATAACTGGGGTGAGGGAGGATTGTGATGACTTGTGATGGAACATTGTGATATCTCATGTGAGAGAGCATTTGGATGAGAAGTGCATGGAGCATTGTGATTACAAGGTTTATGGAGCATAGCGATGACAACGTTGTGGATCACTGTGATGAAAAACGCATGGCACTTTGTGATGACAAGGGTCATTGAGCATTGTGATGACAAGGGCAAGGAGTATTGTGGTGACAGGCATCATGGAGCGTTGTGATGACAAGTGTTATGGAACATTGTGATCACAAGTGTTTGGAGCATTGCAATGACAGAGGTCATGGATCATTTTGATTTCAAGGAGCATGGAGCATTGTGATGACTATGGTATGAAGCAATGGGATCCCAAGGATCTTGGAGGATTGTGATGACATTGGTAATGGAGTATTGTGATGACAAGCGCATAGAGCATTGTAATGACAAGGTCATGTAGCATTTTGCTTGCAAAGGCATGGAGCATTGTGATGACAGGTGTCATGGAGCACTGTGATGACAAGCATCATGGAGCATTTTGAATACAGGGGTCATGGAGCATTGGGATGACAAGGGCATGGATCATTGTGATGACAAGTGTCATGGAGCAATGGGCTGAAAACGTTCATGGAGTATTGTGATGACAGGGGTCATGGGGCATTGTGATTACAGAGGTCTTGGAGCATTGTGATGACAAGAGTCCCGGATCATTGTGTTGTCAGGTGTCATGGAGTGTTGTGATGACCGTGGTCATGCAGCATTGTGAAGATATTGGTCATGGAGCATTGTGATGAGAAATTCATGGAGCATAGGGCTAAAAATGTTCATGGAGTATTGTGATGACAGGTGTCATGGAGCATTGTGATGACAAGGGAATGGAGCATGGTGATGACAAGGTCCTGGAGCATTGTGATGAGATGACCATGGAGACTTGTGATGACAAGTCTCATGGAGAATTCTGATGAAACGGGGCATGGAGCATTGTGAATACAGGGGTCTTCAGCATTGTGATGACAAGGGCATGGAGCACTGTGAGGAGAAGGCCATGGAACATTCTGATGTCATGCGTCATGGAGCTTTGTGATGACAATGGCATGGAGCATTGTGATTCCAAGGGTCTTTGAGCTTTGTGATGACAAAGGTCATGGAGCATATTGATGCCAAGGGTGTGGTGCATTGTTATGAGAAGGGCAGGGAGCATTTTGATGACAGGGTCATGCACCAATTTGATGAAAAGTGTAATGGAACATTTTGTTGACAAGGGTTATACAACATTGTGATACCAGGGGTCATGGAGCTTTGGGATGAAATGGGTCAAGGAGCACTTTGATGTCAGGGGTTATGGAATATTGTGATGTCAGGTGTCATGGAACATTGTGCTGATAAGGTGATGTAGCATTGTGATGACAGGGATCATGGAACATTGTGATTACTGGGGTGAGGGCGGAGTGTGATGACTAGTGATGGAACATTGTGATATCTCATGTGAGAGAGCATTTGGATGAAAAGTGCATGGAGCATTGTGATTACAATATTTATGGGGCATAGCAATGACAAGGTTGTGGATCATTGTGATGAAAATCACATGGAACATTGTGATGACAAGGGTCATGGACCATTGTTCTGAGAAAGACATGGAGTATTGTGATGAGAAGGTTCACGGATAATTGTGATGAAATGTTCATGGAGCATTGTGGTTACAAATGTCACAGAGCCTTGTGATGACGCGGGCATGGACCGTTGTGATGACAAACGTTATGAAGCATAGTGATGACTGGAGTCAGGGAGCGTTGTGATGACAGGGGTCATGGAGCATTTTGATGACAAGGGCATGGAGCTTTGTGATAACAGGGGCATGGAATATTGATCTGACATGTTTCCTAGATTATTGTGATGACAGTGGACATGGTGCATTGTGATGACAAGGGCATGGAGCATTGTGATGAGAAGGCCAGGGACTATTGTGAAGACAGTTGTCAGGGAGCATTGTGATGACATATGTCATGGTCCATTGCGATGAGAATGGCATGGAGCATTGTGATGCCAAATGTAATGGAGGATTGTGATGACAAATATAATGGAGCATTGTGATGACTAGGCCTTGGAGCATTATGATGACAAGGGCCATTGAGAATTTTCATGACAATGTCGTGAAGCATTGTGGTGACAAGTTCCTGGAGCATTGTGATGAGAAAACCATGGAGCCTTGTGATGACAAGTCTCATGGAGCATACTGATGAAAAGGGGCATGGAGCATTCTGATTACTTGGGTCTTGGAACATTGTGATAACAAGGGCATGGAGCTTTGTGATGACAAGTGCATCGAGCATTGGTCTAATAAGTTTCATGGATTATTGTGATGACAGTTGGAATGGCGCATTGTGATGACAAGGGCATGGAAAATTGCGATGACCAGGTCATGCAATATTGTGAAGAGAGGTGTCAGGGAGCATTGTGATGACATATGTAATGGCCCATTGTGATGACAATGGCATGGAGCATTGTGATGCCAAGTGTCATGGAGGATTCTGATGACAAAGGTAATGGAGCATTGTGATGACAATGGCTTGGAGCATTGTGATGACAAGGGTCAGGGAGCATTGTGCTGACAAGTTCATGGAGAATTGAGATGACAATGGTCATGGAGCATTCTAATGACAAACTTGTGGAGTATTTTGATGACAATGGCACGGAGCATTGTGATGAAAATTGCATGGGGCTTTGTGAAGAAAAAGGCATGGAGCCTTTTCGTGACAGGGTTCAAGGAGCATTCTGATGACACGTGTCAGGGAGCATTGTGATGACAAATGTATTGAGAATTGTGATGACAATGGTCATGGAGCATTGCGATGAAAAGGGCATGGAGTATTGTGATGACAGGCATCATAGAGCGTTGTGATGAAAAGTGTTATGGAACATTGTGATCACAAGTGTTTGGAACATTGTGATGACAGAGGTCATGGATCATTTTGATTTCAAAGAGCATGGAGCATTGTGATGACAAGGGCATGAAGCAATGTGATCCCAAGGTTCATGGAGGATTGTGATGACAATGGTAATGGAGTATTGTGATGACAAGCACATAGAGCATTGTAATGACAATGTCATGTAGCATTTTGCTGACAAAGGCATGGAGCATTGTGATGACATGTGTCATGGAGCACTGTGATGACAAGCGTCACGGAGCATTGTGAATACAGGGGTCATGCAGCATTGGGATGAGAAGGTCATGGAGCATTGGGCTGAAAATACTCATTGAATATTGTGATGACAGGGGTCCTGGAGCATTGTGATGACAAGGTCCTTGAACATTGTGATGAGAAGACCATGGAGACTTGTGATGACAAGTCTCATGGAGCATTCTGATGAAAAGGGGCATGGAGTGTTGTGATTACAGGGGTCTTGGAGCATTGTGATGACAAGGGCATGGAGTATTGTGATGACAGGCCTCATGGAGCGTTGTGATGACAAGTGTTATGGAACAATGTGATCACAAGTGTTTCGAGCATTGCGATGAGAGAGGTCATGGATCATCTTGATTTCAGGGAGCATGGAGCATTGTGATGACTAGGGCATGAAGCAATGCGATCCCAATGTTCTTGGAGGATTGTGATGACAATGGTAATGGTGTATTGTGATGACAAGCGCATAGAGCATCGTAATGACAAGATCATGTAGCATTTTGCTGACAGAGGCATGGAGATTTGTGATGACAGGTGTCATGGAGCACTTTGATGACAAGCATCACGGAGCATTGTGAATACAGGGGTCATGGAGCATAGGGATGACAAGGGCATGAATCATTGTGATGACAAGTGTCATGGAGCACTGGGCTGAAAATGTGCATGGAGTATTGTGATGATAGGGGTCATGGAGCATTGTGATGACAAGGGAATGAAGCATGGTGATGACAAGGTCCTGGAGCATTGTGATGAGATGACCATGGAGACTTGTGATGACAAATCTCAAGGAGCATTCTGATGAAAAGTGGCATGGAGCATTGTGATTACAGGGGTCTTGGAGCATTGTGATGACAAGAGTCCTGGATCACTGTGTTGTCAGGTTTCATGGAGTGTTGTGATGACAGTGGTCACGGAGCATTGTGGTGATAATGGTCATGGCACATTGTGATGAGAAGGATATGGAGCATTGGGGTGAAAATGTTCATGGAATATTGTGATGACAGGTGTCATGGAGCATTGTGATGACAAGGGAATGGAGCATGGTGATGATAAGGTCCTGAAGCATTGTGATGAGAAGACCAAGGAGACTTGTGATGAAAAGTCTCATGGAGCATTCTGATGAAAAGGTGCATGGAGCATTGTGATTACAGGGGTCTTGGAGCATTGTGATGACAAGGGCATGGAGCACTGTGAGGAGAAGGCCATGGAACATTCTGATGACATGCGTCAGGGAGCTTTTTGATGACAATGGCATGGAGCATTGTGATTACAGGGGTCTTGGTTCATTGTGATGACAAGGGTCATGGAGCCTTGTGATGACAAGGCTTGGAACATTGTGATGGCAGGGATCATGGAGCATTGTTATGACAGAGGTAATGGAGCACTGTGATGAGAAGGGCATTGAGCATTGGTCTGAAATGTTTCATGGATTATTGTGATGAGAGAGGGCATGGAGCATTCTGATGACAAGGGCACGTACACTGTGATACATGCGTCATGGGGGGCTGTAATGAAAAGGGCATGGAGCATTGTGATGAGAAGGGCATCGAGCATTGTGATGACAAGTGTCATGTAGCTTTGTGATGACAAGGGCATGGAGCAATGTGATTAGAGGGTTCATGGAACATTGTGATGAAAATGACATGGAGCATTGTGATGCCGAGGGTCATGGAGCTTTGTGATGACAAAGGTCATGGAGCATTTTGGTGACAAGTGTGTGGTGCATTGTGATGAGAAAGGCAGGGAGCATTTTGATGACAGGGTCATGCAGCAATTTGATGAAAAGTGTAATGGAAACTTTTGATGACAGGGGCTATAGAATATTGTGATGCCAGGTTTCATGGAGCTTTGGGATGAAAAGGGTCATGGAACATTTTGATGACAGGCATTAAGGAACACTGTGATGTCAGGTGTCAGGGAACATTGTGCTAATAAGGGGATGTAGCATTGGGATGACAGGGGTCATGGAACATTGTGATAACTGGGGTGAGGGAGGATTGTGATGGCTAGTGATAGAACATAGTGATATCTCATGTGACAGAGCATTTGGATGAGAAGTGCATGGAGCATTGTGATTACAAGGTTTATGGAGCATAGCGATGACAAGGTTGTGGATCACTGTGGTGAAAAACGCATGGCACTTTGTGATGACAAGGGTCATGGAGCATTGTGATGACAAGCGCATAGAGCATTGTAATGACAAGGTCATGTAGCATTTTGCTTACAAAGGCATGGAACATTGTGATGATAGGTGTCATGGAGCACTGTGATGACAAGCATCACGGAGCATTGTGAATACAGGGGTCATGGAGCATTGGGATGACAAGGGCATGGATCATTGCGATGACAAGTGCGATGGAGCATTGGGCTGAAAATGTTCATGGAGTATTGTGATGACAGGTGTCATGGGGCATTGTGATTACAGAGGTCTTGGAGCATTGTGATGACAAGAGTCCCGGATCATTGTTTTGTCAGGTGTCATGGAGTGTTGTGATGACAGTGGTCATGCAGCTTTGTGATGATATTGGTCATGGAGCATTGTGATGAGAAGATCATGGAGCATAGGGCTAAAAATATACATGGAGTATTGGGATGACAGGTTACATGGAGCATTGTGAAGACAAGGGAATGGAGCATGGTGATGACAAGGTCCTGGAGCATTGTGATGAGATGAACATGGAGATTTGTGATGCCAAGTCTCATGGAGCATTCTGATGAAACGGGGCATGGAGCATTGTGATTACAGGGGTCTTGGAACTTTGTGATTACAAGGTCATGGAGCACTGTGAGGAGAAGGCCATGGAACATTCTGATGACATGCGTCATGGAGCTTTGTGATGACAATGGCATGGAGCATTGTGATGCCTAGGGTCATGGATCTTTGTGATGACAAAGGTCATGGAGCATATTGATGCCAAGGGTGTGGTGCATTGTCATGAGAAGGGCAGGGAGCATTTTGATGACAGGGTCATGCAGCAATTTGATGAAAATTGTCATGGAACATTTTGTTGACAGGGGTTATAGAACATTGTGATGCCAGGGGTCATGGAGATTTGGGATGAAATGGGTCATGGAGCATTTTGATGACAGGGGTTATGGAACATTGTGATGTCAGGGGTCATGGAACATTGTGCTGATAAGGGGATGTAGCATTGTGATGACAGGGGTCATGGAACATTGTGATTACACGGGTGAGGGAGGATTATGATGACTAGTTATGGAACATTGTGATATCTCATGTGAGAGAGCATTTGGATGAGAAGTGCATGGAGCATTGTGATTACAATGTTTATGGAGCATAGTGATGACAAGGTTGTGGGTCATTTTGATGAAAAGCACATGGCACATTGTGATGACAAGGGTCATGGAGCATTGTTCTGACAAAGCCATGGAGCATTGTGATGACAAGTGTCAGAGAGCATTGTGATGAAATGTTCATGGACCATTGGGGTTACAAAGGTCTCAGAGCCTTGTGATGACGTGGGCATGGACCGTTGTGATGACAAACGTTATGAAGCATTGTGATGACTGGAGTCAGGGAGCGTTGTGATGACAGGGGTCATGGAACATTTTGATGACAAGGGCAAGGAGCATTGGTCTGACAAGTTTCATAGATTATTGTGATGACAGTGGACATGGTGCATTGTGATGACAAGGGCATGGAGCATTGTGATGATAAGGGAATGTAGTATTGTGAAGACAGGTGTCAGGGAGCATGGTGATGACATATGTCATGGTCCATTGTGATGACAATGGCAGGGAACATTGTGATGCCAAATGTAATGGAGGATTGTGATGACAAATATAATGGAGCATTGTGATGACTAGGGCTTGGAGCATTATGATGACAACGGCCATGGAGAATTATCATTACAATGTCGTGAAGCATTGTGATGACAAGTTCCTGGATCACTGTGATGAGAAAACCATGAAGCCTTGCGATGACAAGTCTCATGGAGCATACTGATGAAAAGTGGCATGGAGCATTCTGATTACATGGGTCTTGAACATTGTGATAATAAGGGCATGGAGCTTTGTGATGACAAAGGCATGGACCATTGGTCTAATAAGTTTCATGGATTATTGTGATGACATTTGGAATGGCGCATTGTGATGACAAGGGCATGGAGCATTGTGATGACCAGGTCATGCAGTATTGTGAAGAGAGGTGTCAGGGAGCATTGTGATGACATATGTAATGGGGCATTGTGATGACAATGGCATGGAGCATTGTGATGCCAAGTGTCTTGGAGGATTCTGATGACAAAGGTAATGGAGCATTGTGATGACAATGGCTTGGAGCATTGTGATGACAAGGGTAAGGGAGCATTGTGCAGACAAGTGCATGGAGAATTGTGATGACAAGCGTCATGGAGCATTCTGATGATAAGCTTGTGAAGTATTTTGATGACAATGACATGGAGCATTGTGATGAAAACTGCATGGGGCATTGTGATGAAAGTGGCATGGAGCCTTTCCGTGATAGGATTCAAGGAGCATTCTGATGACAAGTGTCAGGGAGCATTGTGATGACAAGTGTATTGAGAATTGTGATGACAAAGGTCATGGAGCATTGTGATGAAAAGGGCATGGAGTATTGTGATAACAGGCATTATGGAGCATTGTGATGACAAGTGTTACGGAACACTGTTATCACAAGGGTTTGGAGCATTGTGATGACAGGGGTCATGGATCATTTTGATTTCATGGAGCATGGAGCATTGTGATGACAAGGGCATGAAGCAATGTGATCCAAAGGTTCATGGAGGATTGTGATGACAATGGTAATGGAGTATTGTGATGACAAGCACATAGAGCACTGTAAAGACAGTGTCATGTAGCATTTTGCTGACAAAGGCATGGAGCATTGTGATGACATGTGTCATGGTGCACTTTGATGACAAGCGTCACAGAGCATTTTGAATACAGGGGTCATGGAGCATTGGGATGACAAGGGCATGGATCACTGTGATGACAAGTGTCATGGATCATTGGGATGAAAATGTTCATGGAGTATTGTGATGACAGGGGTCATGGAGCATTGTGATTACAGGGCTCATGGAGCATTGTGATGAAAAGAGTCCCGGATCATTGTGTTGTCAGGTGTCATGGAGTGTTTTGATGACAGTGGTCATGGAGAATTTTGATGATATTGGTCATGGAGCATTGTGATTAGAAGGTCATGGAGCATTGGGCTGAAAATGTTCATGGAGTATTGTGATGACAGGTGTCATGGAGCATTGTGATGACAAGGGAATGGAGCGTGGTGATGACAAGGTCCTGGAGCATTGTGATGAGATGACCATGGAGACTTGTGTTGACAAGTCTCATGGAGCATTCTGATGAAAAGGTGCATGGAGCATTGTGATTACAGGGGTCTTGGAGCATTGTGATGACAAGGGCATGGAGCACTGTGAGGAGAAGGCCATGGAACATTCTGATAACATGCGTCATGGAGCTTTGTGATGACAAGGGCATGGAGCATTGTGATTAAAGGGGTCTTGGAGCATTGTGATGACAAGGGTCATGGAGCCTTGTGATGACAAGTCCGTGGAAAAATGTGATGGCAGGGCTCATGGAGCATTGTTATGACCGATGTAATGGAGCATTGTGATGAGAAGGGCATTGAGCATTGGTCTGAAATGTTTCTTGAATTATTGTGATGAGAGTGGGCATGGAGCATTGTGATGACAAGGGCACGTACACTGTGATACATGGGTCATGGGGGATTGTAATGACAAGGGCATGGAGCATTGTGATGAGAAGGGCATCGAGCATTGTGATGACAATTGTCATGGATCTTTGTGATGACAAGGGCATTGAGCAATATGATGAGAGGGTTCATGGAGCATTATGATGACAATGACATGGAGCATTGTGATGCCAAGGTTCATGGAGCTTTGTGATGACAAAAGTCATGGAGCATTTTGATGACAAGCGTGTGGTGCATTGTGATGAGCTGGGCAGGGAGCATTTTGATGACAGGTTCATGCAGTAATTTGATGAAAAGTGTAATGGAACATTTTGATGACAGGGGTTATAATACATTGTGATGCCATGGGTCATGGAGCTTTGGGATGAAAAGGGTCATGGAGTATCTTGATGACAGGGGTTATTGAACATTGTGATGTCAGGGATCATGGAACATTGTGCTGATAAGGGGATGTAGCATTGTGATGACAGGGGTCATGGAAACTTGTGATAACAGGGGTGAGGGAGGATTGTGATGACAAGTGATGGATCATTGTGATATCCGTGGTGAGAGAGCATTTTAATGAGAATTGCATGGAACATTGTGATTACAAGGTTTATGGAGCATAGCGATGTCAAAGTTGTGGTTCTTTGTGATGAAAAGTGCATGGCACATTGTGATGACAAGGGTCATGGAGCATTGTTCTGACAAAGACATGGAGCATCGTGATGACAAGGGTCACGCAGCATTGTGATGAAAAGTTCATGGAGCATTGTGGTTATAAAGGTCACAGAGTCTTGTGATGACGCGGGCATGGACCGTTGTGATGACAAACGTTATGAAGCATTGTGATGACTGGAGTCACGGAGCATTGTGATGACAGGGGTCATGGAGCATTGTGATGACAAGGGCATGGAGCATTGTGATGACAGGTGCATGGAGCATCGGTCTGACAAGTTTCATAGATTATTGTGATGACAGTGGACATGGTGCATTTTGATGACAAGTGCATGGAGTATTGTGATGACAAGGGCATGGAATATTGTGAAGACAGGTGTCAGGGAGCATTGTGATGACATATGTCATGGTCCATTGCGATGACAATGGCATGGAGCATTGTGATGCCAAATATAATGGAGGATTGTGATGACAAATATAATGGAGCATTGTGATGACTAGGGCTTGGAGCATTATGATGACAAGGGCCATTGAGAGTTTTCATGAAAATGTCATGAAGCATTGTGATGACAAGGTCCTGGAGCATTGTGATGAGAAAATCATGGAGCCTTGTGATGACAGGTCTCATGGAGCATACTGATCAAAAGGGGCATGGAGCATTCTGATTACTTGGGTCTTGGAACATTGTGATAACAAGGGCATGGAGCATTGTGATGACAAGGGCATGGAGTATTGTGATGAGAGGCATCATGGAGCATTGTGATGACAAGGGCATGGAGCATTGGTCTAATAAGTTTCTTGGATTACTGTGATGAGGGTGGGAAGAGCGCATTGTGATGACAAGTGCATGGAGCATTGTGATGACCAAGTCATGCAGTATTGTAAATAGAGGTGTCAGGGAGCATTGTGATGACATATGTAATGGCCCATTGTGATGACAATGGCATGGAGCATTCTGATGCTAAGTGTCATGGAGGATTCTGATGACAAAGGTAATGGAGCATTGTGATGACAATGGCTTGGAGCATTGTGATGACAAGGGTCAGGGAGCATTGTGCTGACAAGTGCATGGAGAATTGTGATGACAAGGGTCATGGAGCATTCTGATGACAAGCTTGTGGAGTATTTTGATGACAATGGCATGGAGCATTGTGATGAAAATGGCATGGGGCTTTGTGATGAAAAAGGCATGGAGCCTTTTCGTGACAGGGTTCAAGGAGCATTCTGACGACAAGTGTCAGGGAGCATTGTGATGTCAAGTGTATTGAGAATTGTGATGACGATGGTCATGGAGCATTGTGATGAAAAGGGCATGGAGTATTGTGATGACAGTCATCATGGAGCGTTGTGATGACAAGTGTTATGGAACATTGTGATCACAAGGGTTTGGAACATTGCGATGACAGAGGTCATGGATACTTTTGATTTCAAGGAGCATGGAGCATTGTGATGACT
Source organism: Mesoplodon mirus (assembly GCF_964341445.2). Classification (NCBI taxonomy): domain Eukaryota; kingdom Metazoa; phylum Chordata; class Mammalia; order Artiodactyla; family Ziphiidae; genus Mesoplodon; species Mesoplodon mirus. The sequence continues at coordinate 3,398,494 of NW_028295790.1, forward strand.
AGGGCATGAAGCAATGGGATCCCAAGGTTCTTGGAGGATAGTGATGACTATGGTAATGGAGTATTGTGATGACAAGCGCATAGAGCATTGTAAGGACAGTGTCATGTAGCATTCTGCTGACAAAGGCATGGAGCATTGTGATGATATGTGTCATGGTGCACTTTGATGACAAGCGTCACGGAGCATTTTGAATATAGGGGTCATGGAGCATTGGGATGACAAGGGCATGGATCACTGTGATGACAAGGGTCATGGATCATTGGGATGAAAATGTTCATGGAGTATTGTGATGACAGGGGTCATGGAGCATTGTGATTACAGGGGTCATGGAGCATTGTGATGAAAAGTGTCCTGGATCATTGTGTTGTCAGGTGTCATGGAGTGTTTTGATGACAGTGGTCATGGAGAATTTTGATGATATTGGTCATGGAGCATTGTGATTAGAAGGTCATGGAGCATTGGGCTGAAAATGTTCATGGAGTATTGTGATGACAGGTGTCATGGAGCATTGTGATGACAAGGGAATGGAGCGTGGTGATGACAAGGTCCTGGAGCATTGTGATGAGATGACCATGGAGACTTGTGTTGACAAGTCTCATGGAGCATTCTGATGAAAAGGTGCATGGAGCATTGTGATTACAGGGGTCTTGGAGCATTGTGATGACAAGGGCATGGAGCACTGTGAGGAGAAGGCCATGGAACATTCTGATAACATGCGTCATGGAGCTTTGTGATGACAAGGGCATGGAGCATTGTGATTACAGGGGTCTTGGAGCATTGTGATGACAAGGGTCATGGAGCCTTGTGATGACAAGTCCGTGGAACAATGTGATGGCAGGGGTCATGGAGCATTGTTATGACAGATGTAATGGAGCATTGTGATGAGAAGGGCATTGAGCATTGGTCTGAAATGTTTCTTGAATTATTGTGATGAGAGTGGGCATGGAGCATTGTGATGACAAGGGCACGTACACTGTGATACATGGGTCATGGGGGATTGTAATGACAAGGGCATGGAGCATTGTGATGAGAAGGGCATCGAGCATTGTGATGACAATTGTCATGGAGCTTTGTGATGACCAGGGCATTGAGCAATATGATGAGAGGGTTCATGGAGCATTATGATGACAATGACATGGAGCATTGTGATGCCAAGGGTCATGGAGCTTTGTGATGACAAAAGTCATGGAGCATTTTGATGACAAGGGTGTGGTGCATTGTGATGAGCAGGGAAGGGAGCATTTTGATGACAGGTTCATGCAGTAATATGATGAAAAGTGTAATGGAACATTTTGATGACAGGGGTTATAAAACATTGTGATGCCATGGGTCATGGAGCTTTGGGATGAAAAGGGTCATGGAGTATTTTGATGACAGGGGTTATTGAACATTGTGATGTCAGGGATCATGGAATATTGTGCTGATAAGGGGATGTAGCATTGTGATGACAGGGGTCATGGAAATTTGTGATAACAGGGGTGAGGGAGGATTGTGATGACAAGTGATGGAACATTGTGATATCCATGGTGAGAGAGCATTTGAATGAGAATTGCATGGAACATTGTGATTACAAGGTTTATGGAGCATAGCGATGTCAAAGTTGTGGTTCTTTGTGATGAAAAGTGCATGGCACATTGTGATGACAAGGGTCATGGAGCATTGTTCTGACAAAGACATGGAGCATCGTGATGACAAGGGTCACGCAGCATTGTGATGAAAAGTTCATGGAGCATTGTGGTTACAAAGGTCACAGAGTCTTGTGATGACGCGGGCATGGACCGTTGTGATGACAAACGTTATGAAGCATTGTGATGACTGGAGTCACGGAGCATTGTGATGACAGGGGCCATGGAGCATTGTGATGACAAGGGCATGGAGCATTGTGATGACAGGTGCATGGAGCATCGGTCTGACAAGTTTCATAGATTATTGTGATGACAGTGGACATGGTGCATTTTGATGACAAGTGCATGGAGTATTGTGATGACAAGGGCATGGAATATTGTGAAGACAGGTGTCAGGGAGCATTGTGATGACATATGTCATGGTCCATTGCGATGACAATGGCATGGAGCATTGTGATGCCAAATATAATGGAGGATTCTGATGACAAATATAATGGAGCATTGTGATGACTAGGGCTTGGAGCATTATGATGACAAGGGCCATTGAGAGTTTTCATGAAAATGTCATGAAGCATTGTGATGACAAGGTCCTGGAGCATTGTGATGAGAAAATCATGGAGCCTTGTGATGACAGGTCTCATGGAGCATACTGATCAAAAGGGGCATGGAGCATTCTGATTACTTGGGTCTTGGAACATTGTGATAACAAGGGCATGGAGCATTCTGATGACAAGGGCATGGAGTATTGTGATGACAGGCATCATGGAGCGTTGTGATGACAAGGGCATGGAGCATTGGTCTAATAAGTTTCTAGGATTATTGTGATGAGAGTGGGAACAGCGCATTGTGATGACAAGGGCATGGAGCATTGTGATGACCAGGTCATGCAGTATTGTAAATAGAGGTGTCAGGGAGCATTGTGATGACATATGTAATGGCCCATTGTGATGACAATGGCATGGAGCATTCTGATGCCAAGTGTCATGGAGGATTCTGATGACAAAGGTAATGGAGCATTGTGATGACAATGGCTTGGAGCATTGTGATGACAAGGGTCAGGGAGCATTGTGCTGACAAGTGCATGGAGAATTGTGATGACAAGGGTCATGGAGCATTCTGATGACAAGCTTGTGGAGTATTTTGATGACAATGGCATGGAGCATTGTGATGCAAATGGCATGGGGCTTTGTGATGAAAAAGGCATGGAGCCTTTTCGTGACAGGGTTCAAGGAGCATTCTGACGACAAGTGTCAGGGAGCATTGTGATGACAAGTGTATTGAGAATTGTGATGACAAAGGTCATGGAGCATTGTGATGAAAAGGGTATGGATTATTGTGATGACAGTCATCATGGAGCGTTGTGATGACAAGTGTTATGGAACATTGTGATCACAAGGGTTTGGAGCATTGCGATGACAGAGGTCATGGATACTTTTGATTTCAAGGAGCATGGAGCATTGTGATGACTAGGGCATGAAGCAATGGGATCCCAAGTTTCTTGGAGGATAGTGATGACTATGGTAATGGAGTATTGTGATGACAAGCGCATAGAGCATTGTAAGGACAGTGTCATGTAGCATTTTGCTGACAAAGGCATGGAGCATTGTGATGACATGTGTCATGGTGCACTTTGATGACAAGCGTCACAGAGCATTTTGAATATAGGGCTCATGGAGCATTGGGATGACAAGGGCATGGATCACTGTGATGACAAGGGTCATGGATCATTGGGATGAAAATGTTCATGGAGTATTGTGAAGACAGGGGTCATGGAGCATTGTGATTACAGGGGTCATGGAGCATTGTGATGAAAAGAGTCCCGGATCATTGTGTTGTCAGGTGTCATGGAGTGTTGTGATGACAGTGGTCATGGAGAATTTTGATGATATTGGTCATGGAGCATTGTGATTAGAAGGTCATGGAGCATTGGGCTGAAAATGTTCATGGAGTATTGTGATGACAGGTGTCATGGAGCATTGTGATGACAAGGGAATGGAGCGTGGTGATGACAAGGTCCTGGAGCATTGTGATGAGATGACCATGGAGACTTGTGTTGACAAGTCTCATGGAGCATTCTGATGAAAAGGTGCATGGAGCATTGTGATTACAGGGGTCTTGGAGCATTGTGATGACAAGGGCATGGAGCACTGTGAGGAGAAGGCCATGGAACATTCTGATAACATGCGTCATGGAGCTTTGTGATGACAAGGGCATGGAGCATTGTGATTACAGGGGTCTTGGAACATTGTGATGACAAGAGTCATGGAGCCTTGTGATGAAAAGTCCGTGGAACAATGTGATGGCAGGGGTCATGGAGCATTGTTATGACAGATGTAATGGAGCATTGTGATGAGAAGGGCATTGAGCATTGGTCTGAAATGTTTCTTGAATTATTGTGATGAGAGTGGGCATGGAGCATTGTGATGACAAGGGCACGTACACTGTGATACATGGGTCATGGGGGATTGTAATGACAAGGGCATGGAGCATTGTGATGAGAAGGGCATCGAGCATTGTGATGACAATTGTCATGGAGCTTTGTGATGACCAGGGCATTGAGCAATATGATGAGAGGGTTCATGGAGCATTATGATGACAATGACATGGAGCATTGTGATGCCAAGGGTCATGGAGCTTTGTGATGACAAAAGTCATGGAGCATTTTGATGACAAGGGTGTGGTGCATTGTGATGAGCAGGGAAGGGAGCATTTTGATGACAGGTTCATGCAGTAATATGATGAAAAGTGTAATGGAACATTTTGATGACAGGGGTTATAAAACATTGTGATGCCATGGGTCATGGAGCTTTGGGATGAAAAGGGTCATGGAGTATTTTGATGACAGGGGTTATTGAACATTGTGATGTCAGGGATCATGGAATATTGTGCTGATAAGGGGATGTAGCATTGTGATGACAGGGGTCATGGAAATTTGTGATAACAGGGGTGAGGGAGGATTGTGATGACAAGTGATGGAACATTGTGATATCCATGGTGAGAGAGCATTTGAATGAGAATTGCATGGAACATTGTGATTAAAAGGTTTATGGAGCATAGCGATGTCAAATTTGTGGTTCTTTGTGATGAAAAGTGCATGGCACATTGTGATGACAAGGGTCATGGAGCATTGTTCTGACAAAGACATGGAGCATCGTGATGACAAGGGTCACGCAGCATTGTGATGAAAAGTTCATGGAGCATTGTGGTTACAAAGGTCACAGAGTCTTGTGATGACGCGGGCATGGACCGTTGTGATGACAAACGTTATGAAGCATTGTGATGACTGGAGTCACGGAGCATTGTGATGACAGGGGCCATGGAGCATTGTGATGACAAGGGCATGGAGCATTGTGATGACAGGTGCATGGAGCATCGGTCTGACAAGTTTCATAGATTATTGTGATGACAGTGGACATGGTGCATTTTGATGACAAGTGCATGGAGTATTGTGATGACAAGGGCATGGAATATTGTGAAGACAGGTGTCAGGGAGCATTGTGATGACATATGTCATGGTCCATTGCGATGACAATGGCATGGAGCATTGTGATGCCAAATATAATGGAGGATTGTGATGACAAATATAATGGAGCATTGTGATGACTAGGGCTTGGAGCATTATGACAAGGGCCATTGAGAGTTTTCATGAAAATGTCATGAAGCATTGTGATGACAAGTTCCTGGAGCATTATGATGAGAAAATCATGGAGCCTTGTGATGACAGGTCTCATGGAGCATACTGATCAAAATGAGCATGGAGCATTCTGATTACTTGGGTCTTGGAACATTGTGATAACAGGGCATGGAGCATTGTGATGACAAGGGCATGGAGTATTGTGATGACAGGCATCATGGAGCGTTGTGATGACAAGGGCATGGAGCATTGGTCTAATAAGTTTCTTGGATTATTGTGATGAGGGTGGGAACAGCGCATTGTGATGACAAGGGCATGGAGCATTGTGATGACCAGGTCATGCAGTATTGTAAATAGAGGTGTCAGGGAGCATTGAGATGACATATGTAATGGCCCATTGTGATGACAATGGCATGGAGCATTCTGATGCCAAGTGTCATGGAGGATTCTGATGACAAAGGTAATGGAGCATTGTGATGACAATGGCTTGGAGCATTGTGATGACAAGGGTCAGGGAGCATTGTGCTGACAAGTGCATGGAGAATTGTGATGACAAGGGTCATGGAGCATTCTGATGACAAGCTTGTGGAGTATTTTGATGACAATGGCATGGAGCCTTGTGATGAAAATGGCATGGGGCTTTGTGATGAAAAAGGCATGGAGCCTTTTCGTGACAGGGTTCAAGGAGCATTCTGACGACAAGTGTCAGGGAGCATTGTGATGACAAGTGTATTGAGAATTGTGATGACAAAGGTCATGGAGCATTGTGATGAAAAGGGTATGGAGTATTGTGATGACAGTCATCATGGAGCGTTGTGATGACAAGTGTTATGGAACATTGTGATCACAAGGGTTTGGAGCATTGCGATGAAAGAGGTCATGGATACTTTTGATTTCAAGGAGCATGGAGCATTGTGATGACTAGGGCATGAAGCAATGGGATCCCAAGTTTCTTGGAGGATAGTGATGACTATGGTAATGGAGTATTGTGATGACAAGCGCATAGAGCATTGTAAGGACAGTGTCATGTAGCATTTTGCTGACAAAGGCATGGAGCATTGTGATGACATGTGTCATGGTGCACTTTGATGACAAGCGTCACAGAGCATTTTGAATATAGGGCTCATGGAGCATTGGGATGACAAGGGCATGGATCACTGTGATGACAAGGGTCATGGATCATTGGGATGAAAATGTTCATGGAGTATTGTGAAGACAGGGGTCATGGAGCATTGTGATTACAGGGGTCATGGAGCATTGTGATGAAAAGAGTCCCGGATCATTGTGTTGTCAGGTGTCATGGAGTGTTGTGATGACAGTGGTCATGGAGAATTTTGATGATATTGGTCATGGAGCATTGTGATTAGAAGGTCATGGAGCATTGGGCTGAAAATGTTCATGGAGTATTGTGATGACAGGTGTCATGGAGCATTGTTATGACAAGGGAATGGAGCGTGGTGATGACAAGGTCCTGGAGCATTGTGATGAGATGACCATGGAGACTTGTGTTGACAAGTCTCATGGAGCATTCTGATGAAAAGGTGCATGGAGCATTGTGATTACAGGGGTCTTGGAGCATTGTGATGACAAGGGCATGGAGCACTGTGAGGAGAAGGCCATGGAACATTCTGATAACATGCGTCATGGAGCTTTGTGATGACAAGGGCATGGAGCATTGTGATTACAGGGGTCTTGGAGCATTGTGATGACAAGGGTCATGGAGCCTTGTGATGACAAGTCCGTGGAACAATGTGATGGCAGGGGTCATGGAGCATTGTTATGACAGATGTAATGGAGCATTGTGATGAGAAGGGCATTGAGCATTGGTCTGAAATGTTTCTTGAATTATTGTGATGAGAGTGGGCATGGAGCATTGTGATGACAAGGGCACGTACACTGTGATACATGGGTCATGGGGGATTGTAATGACAAGGGCATGGAGCATTGTGATGAGAAGGGCATCGAGCATTGTGATGACAATTGTCATGGAGCTTTGTGATGACCAGGGCATTGAGCAATATGATGAGAGGGTTCATGGAGCATTATGATGACAATGACATGGAGCATTGTGATGCCAAGGGTCATGGAGCTTTGTGATGACAAAAGTCATGGAGCATTTTGATGACAAGGGTGTGGTGCATTGTGATGAGCAGGGAAGGGAGCATTTTGATGACAGGTTCATGCAGTAATATGATGAAAAGTGTAATGGAACATTTTGATGACAGGGGTTATAAAACATTGTGATGCCATGGGTCATGGAGCTTTGGGATGAAAAGGGTCATGGAGTATTTTGATGACAGGGGTTATTGAACATTGTGATGTCAGGGATCATGGAATATTGTGCTGATAAGGGGATGTAGCATTGTGATGACAGGGGTCATGGAAATTTGTGATAACAGGGGTGAGGGAGGATTGTGATGACAAGTGATGGAACATTGTGATATCCATGGTGAGAGAGCATTTGAATGAGAATTGCATGGAACATTGTGATTACAAGGTTTATGGAGCATAGCGATGTCAAAGTTGTGGTTCTTTGTGATGAAAAGTGCATGGCACATTGTGATGACAAGGGTCATGGAGCATTGTTCTGACAAAGACATGGAGCATCGTGATGACAAGGGTCACGCAGCATTGTGATGAAAAGTTCATGGAGCATTGTGGTTACAAAGGTCACAGAGTCTTGTGATGATGCGGGCATGGACCGTTGTGATGACAAACGTTATGAAGCATTGTGATGACTGGAGTCACGGAGCATTGTGATGACAGGGGCCATGGAGCATTGTGATGACAAGGGCATGGAGCATTGTGATGACAGGTGCATGGAGCATCGGTCTGACAAGTTTCATAGATTATTGTGATGACAGTGGACATGGTGCATTTTGATGACAAGTGCATGGAGTATTGTGATGACAAGGGCATGGAATATTGTGAAGACAGGTGTCAGGGAGCATTGTGATGACATATGTCATGGTCCATTGCGATGACAATGGCATGGAGCATTGTGATGCCAAATATAATGGAGGATTGTGATGACAAATATAATGGAGCATTGTGATGACTAGGGCTTGGAGCATTATGACAAGGGCCATTGAGAGTTTTCATGAAAATGTCATGAAGCATTGTGATGACAAGTTCCTGGAGCATTATGATGAGAAAATCATGGAGCCTTGTGATGACAGGTCTCATGGAGCATACTGATCAAAATGAGCATGGAGCATTCTGATTACTTGGGTCTTGGAACATTGTGATAACAAGGGCATGGAGCATTGTGATGACAAGGGCATGGAGTATTGTGATGACAGGCATCATGGAGCGTTGCGATGACAAGGGCATGGAGCATTGGTCTAATAAGTTTCTTGGATTATTGTGATGAGGGTGGGAACAGCGCATTGTGATGACAAGGGCATGGAGCATTGTGATGACCAGGTCATGCAGTATTGTAAATAGAGGTGTCAGGGAGCATTGAGATGACATATGTAATGGCCCATTGTGATGACAATGGCATGGAGCATTCTGATGCCAAGTGTCATGGAGGATTCTGATGACAAAGGTAATGGACCATTGTGATGACAATGGCTTGGAGCATTGTGATGACAAGGGTCAGGGAGCATTGTGCTGACAAGTGCATGGAGAATTGTGATGACAAGGGTCATGGAGCATTCTGATGACAAGCTTGTGGAGTATTTTGATGACAATGGCATGGAGCATTGTGATGAAAATGGCATGGGGCTTTGTGATGAAAAAGGCATGGAGCCTTTTCATGACAGGGTTCAAGGAGCATTCTGACGACAAGTGTCATGGAGCATTGTGATGTCAAGTGTATTGAGAATTGTGATGACGATGGTCATGGAGCATTGTGATGAAAAGGGCATGGAGTGTTGTGATGACAGGCATCATGGAGCTTTGTGATGACAAGTGTTATGGAACATTGTGATCACAAGGGTTTGGAGCATTGCGATGACAAAGGTCATGGATACTTCTGATTTCAAGGAGCATGGAGCATTGTGATGACTAGGGCATGAAGCAATGGGATCCCAAGGTTCTTGGAGGATAGTGATGACTATGGTAATGGAGTATTGTGATGACAAGCGCATAGAGCATTGTAAGGACAGTGTCATGTAGCATTCTGCTGACAAAGGCATGGAGCATTGTGATGACATGTGTCATGGTGCACTTTGATGACAAGCGTCACGGAGCATTTTGAATATAGGGGTCATGGAGCATTGGGATGACAAGGGCATGGATCACTGTGATGACAAGGGTCATGGATCATTGGGATGAAAATGTTCATGGAGTATTGTGATGACAGGGGTCATGGAGCATTGTGATTACAGGGGTCATGGAGCATTGTGATGAAAAGTGTCCTGGATCATTGTGTTGTCAGGTGTCATGGAGTGTTTTGATGACAGTGGTCATGGAGAATTTTGATGATATTGGTCATGGAGCATTGTGATTAGAAGGTCATGGAGCATTGGGCTGAAATGTTCATGGAGTATTGTGATGACAGGTGTCATGGAGCATTGTTATGACAAGGGAATGGAGCGTGGTGATGACAAGGTCCTGGAGCATTGTGATGAGATGACCATGGAGACTTGTGTTGACAAGTCTCATGGAGCATTCTGATGAAAAGGTGCATGGAGCATTGTGATTACAGGGGTCTTGGAGCATTGTGATGACAAGGGCATGGAGCACTGTGAGGAGAAGGCCATGGAACATTCTGATAACATGCGTCATGGAGTTTTGTGATGACAAGGGCATGGAGCATTGTGATTACAGGGGTCTTGGAGCATTGTGATGACAAGAGTCATGGAGCCTTGTGATGACAAGTCCGTGGAACAATGTGATGGCAGGGGTCATGGAGCATTGTTATGACAGATGTAATGGAGCATTGTGATGAGAAGGGCATTGAGCATTGGTCTGAAATGTTTCTTGAATTATTGTGATGAGAGTGGGCATGGAGCATTGTGATGACAAGGGCACGTACACTGTGATACATGGGTCATGGGGGATTGTAATGACAAGGGCATGGAGCATTGTGATGAGAAGGGCATCGAGCATTGTGATGACAATTGTCATGGAGCTTTGTGATGACCAGGGCATTGAGCAATATGATGAGAGGGTTCATGGAGCATTATGATGACAATGACATGGAGCATTGTGATGCCAAGGGTCATGGAGCCTTGTGATGACAAAAGTCATGGAGCATTTTGATGACAAGGGTGTGGTGCATTGTGATGAGCAGGGAAGGGAGCATTTTGATGACAGGTTCATGCAGTAATATGATGAAAAGTGTAATGGAACATTTTGATGACAGGGGTTATAAAACATTGTGATGCCATGGGTCATGGAGCTTTGGGATGAAAAGGGTCATGGAGTATTTTGATGACAGGGGTTATTGAACATTGTGATGTCAGGGATCATGGAATATTGTGCTGATAAGGGGATGTAGCATTGTGATGACAGGGGTCATGGAAATTTGTGATAACAGGGGTGAGGGAGGATTGTGATGACAAGTGATGGAACATTGTGATATCCATGGTGAGAGAGCATTTGAATGAGAATTGCATGGAACATTGTGATTACAAGGTTTATGGAGCATAGCGATGTCAAAGTTGTGGTTCTTTGTGATGAAAAGTGCATGGCACATTGTGATGACAAGGGTCATGGAGCATTGTTCTGACAAAGACATGGAGCATCGTGATGACAAGGGTCACGCAGCATTGTGATGAAAAGTTCATGGAGCATTGTGGTTACAAAGGTCACAGAGTCTTGTGATGACGCGGGCATGGACCGTTGTGATGACAAACGTTATGAAGCATTGTGATGACTGGAGTCACGGAGCATTGTGATGACAGGGGCCATGGAGCATTGTGATGACAAGGGCATGGAGCATTGTGATGACAGGTGCATGGAGCATCGGTCTGACAAGTTTCATAGATTATTGTGATGACAGTGGACATGGTGCATTTTGATGACAAGTGCATGGAGTATTGTGATGACAAGGGCATGGAATATTGTGAAGACAGGTGTCAGGGAGCATTGTGATGACATATGTCATGGTCCATTGCGATGACAATGGCATGGAGCATTGTGATGCCAAATATAATGGAGGATTGTGATGACAAATATAATGGAGCATTGTGATGACTAGGGCTTGGAGCATTATGACAAGGGCCATTGAGAGTTTTCATGAAAATGTCATGAAGCATTGTGATGACAAGTTCCTGGAGCATTATGATGAGAAAATCATGGAGCCTTGTGATGACAGGTCTCATGGAGCATACTGATCAAAATGAGCATGGAGCATTCTGATTACTTGGGTCTTGGAACATTGTGATAACAAGGGCATGGAGCATTGTGATGACAAGGGCATGGAGTATTGTGATGACAGGCATCATGGAGCGTTGTGATGACAAGGGCATGGAGCATTGGTCTAATAAGTTTCTTGGATTATTGTGATGAGGGTGGGAACAGCGCATTGTGATGACAAGGGCATGGAGCATTGTGATGACCAGGTCATGCAGTATTGTAAATAGAGGTGTCAGGGAGCATTGAGATGACATATGTAATGGCCCATTGTGATGACAATGGCATGGAGCATTCTGATGCCAAGTGTCATGGAGGATTCTGATGACAAAGGTAATGGACCATTGTGATGACAATGGCTTGGAGCATTGTGATGACAAGGGTCAGGGAGCATTGTGCTGACAAGTGCATGGAGAATTGTGATGACAAGGGTCATGGAGCATTCTGATGACAAGCTTGTGGAGTATTTTGATGACAATGGCATGGAGCATTGTGATGAAAATGGCATGGGGCTTTGTGATGAAAAAGGCATGGAGCCTTTTCATGACAGGGTTCAAGGAGCATTCTGACGACAAGTGTCATGGAGCATTGTGATGTCAAGTGTATTGAGAATTGTGATGACGATGGTCATGGAGCATTGTGATGAAAAGGGCATGGAGTGTTGTGATGACAGGCATCATGGAGCTTTGTGATGACAAGTGTTATGGAACATTGTGATCACAAGGGTTTGGAGCATTGCGATGACAGAGGTCATGGATACTTTTGATTTCAAGGAGCATGGAGCATTGTGATGACTAGGGCATGAAGCAATGGGATCCCAAGGTTCTTGGAGGATAGTGATGACTATGGTAATGGAGTATTGTGATGACAAGCGCATAGAGCATTGTAAGGACAGTGTCATGTAGCATTCTGCTGACAAAGGCATGGAGCATTGTGATGACATGTGTCATGGTGCACTTTGATGACAAGCGTCACGGAGCATTTTGAATATAGGGGTCATGGAGCATTGGGATGACAAGGGCATGGATCACTGTGATGACAAGGGTCATGGATCATTGGGATGAAAATGTTCATGGAGTATTGTGATGACAGGGGTCATGGAGCATTGTGATTACAGGGGTCATGGAGCATTGTGATGAAAAGTGTCCTGGATCATTGTGTTGTCAGGTGTCATGGAGTGTTTTGATGACAGTGGTCATGGAGAATTTTGATGATATTGGTCATGGAGCATTGTGATTAGAAGGTCATGGAGCATTGGGCTGAAATGTTCATGGAGTATTGTGATGACAGGTGTCATGGAGCATTGTTATGACAAGGGAATGGAGCGTGGTGATGACAAGGTCCTGGAGCATTGTGATGAGATGACCATGGAGACTTGTGTTGACAAGTCTCATGGAGCATTCTGATGAAAAGGTGCATGGAGCATTGTGATTACAGGGGTCTTGGAGCATTGTGATGACAAGGGCATGGAGCACTGTGAGGAGAAGGCCATGGAACATTCTGATAACATGCGTCATGGAGCTTTGTGATGACAAGGGCATGGAGCATTGTGATTACAGGGGTCTTGGAGCATTGTGATGACAAGAGTCATGGAGCCTTGTGATGACAAGTCCGTGGAACAATGTGATGGCAGGGGTCATGGAGCATTGTTATGACAGATGTAATGGAGCATTGTGATGAGAAGGGCATTGAGCATTGGTCTGAAATGTTTCTTGAATTATTGTGATGAGAGTGGGCATGGAGCATTGTGATGACAAGGGCACGTACACTGTGATACATGGGTCATGGGGGATTGTAATGACAAGGGCATGGAGCATTGTGATGAGAAGGGCATCGAGCATTGTGATGACAATTGTCATGGAGCTTTGTGATGACCAGGGCATTGAGCAATATGATGAGAGGGTTCATGGAGCATTATGATGACAATGACATGGAGCATTGTGATGCCAAGGGTCATGGAGCCTTGTGATGACAAAAGTCATGGAGCATTTTGATGACAAGGGTGTGGTGCATTGTGATGAGCAGGGAAGGGAGCATTTTGATGACAGGTTCATGCAGTAATATGATGAAAAGTGTAATGGAACATTTTGATGACAGGGGTTATAAAACATTGTGATGCCATGGGTCATGGAGCTTTGGGATGAAAAGGGTCATGGAGTATTTTGATGACAGGGGTTATTGAACATTGTGATGTCAGGGATCATGGAATATTGTGCTGATAAGGGGATGTAGCATTGTGATGACAGGGGTCATGGAAATTTGTGATAACAGGGGTGAGGGAGGATTGTGATGACAAGTGATGGAACATTGTGATATCCATGGTGAGAGAGCATTTGAATGAGAATTGCATGGAACATTGTGATTACAAGGTTTATGGAGCATAGCGATGTCAAAGTTGTGGTTCTTTGTGATGAAAAGTGCATGGCACATTGTGATGACAAGGGTCATGGAGCATTGTTCTGACAAAGACATGGAGCATCGTGATGACAAGGGTCACGCAGCATTGTGATGAAAAGTTCATGGAGCATTGTGGTTACAAAGGTCACAGAGTCTTGTGATGACGCGGGCATGGACCGTTGTGATGACAAACGTTATGAAGCATTGTGATGACTGGAGTCACGGAGCATTGTGATGACAGGGGCCATGGAGCATTGTGATGACAAGGGCATGGAGCATTGTGATGACAGGTGCATGGAGCATCGGTCTGACAAGTTTCATAGATTATTGTGATGACAGTGGACATGGTGCATTTTGATGACAAGTGCATGGAGTATTGTGATGACAAGGGCATGGAATATTGTGAAGACAGGTGTCAGGGAGCATTGTGATGACATATGTCATGGTCCATTGCGATGACAATGGCATGGAGCATTGTGATGCCAAATATAATGGAGGATTGTGATGACAAATATAATGGAGCATTGTGATGACTAGGGCTTGGAGCATTATGACAAGGGCCATTGAGAGTTTTCATGAAAATGTCATGAAGCATTGTGATGACAAGTTCCTGGAGCATTATGATGAGAAAATCATGGAGCCTTGTGATGACAGGTCTCATGGAGCATACTGATCAAAATGAGCATGGAGCATTCTGATTACTTGGGTCTTGGAACATTGTGATAACAAGGGCATGGAGCATTGTGATGACAAGGGCATGGAGTATTGTGATGACAGGCATCATGGAGCGTTGCGATGACAAGGGCATGGAGCATTGGTCTAATAAGTTTCTTGGATTATTGTGATGAGGGTGGGAACAGCGCATTGTGATGACAAGGGCATGGAGCATTGTGATGACCAGGTCATGCAGTATTGTAAATAGAGGTGTCAGGGAGCATTGAGATGACATATGTAATGGCCCATTGTGATGACAATGGCATGGAGCATTCTGATGCCAAGTGTCATGGAGGATTCTGATGACAAAGGTAATGGACCATTGTGATGACAATGGCTTGGAGCATTGTGATGACAAGGGTCAGGGAGCATTGTGCTGACAAGTGCATGGAGAATTGTGATGACAAGGGTCATGCAGCATTCTGATGACAAGCTTGTGGAGTATTTTGATGACAATGGCATGGAGCATTGTGATGAAAATGGCATGGGGCTTTGTGATGAAAAAGGCATGGAGCCTTTTCATGACAGGGTTCAAGGAGCATTCTGACGACAAGTGTCATGGAGCATTGTGATGTCAAGTGTATTGAGAATTGTGATGACGATGGTCATGGAGCATTGTGATGAAAAGGGCATGGAGTGTTGTGATGACAGGCATCATGGAGCTTTGTGATGACAAGTGTTATGGAACATTGTGATCACAAGGGTTTGGAGCATTGCGATGACAGAGGTCATGGATACTTTTTATTTCAAGGAGCATGGAGCATTGTGATGACTAGGGCATGAAGCAATGGGATCCCAAGGTTCTTGGAGGATAGTGATGACTATGGTAATGGAGTATTGTGATGACAAGCGCATAGAGCATTGTAAGGACAGTGTCATGTAGCATTCTGCTGACAAAGGCATGGAGCATTGTGATGACATGTGTCATGGTGCACTTTAATGACAAGCGTCACGGAGCATTTTGAATATAGGGGTCATGGAGCATTGGGATGACAAGGGCATGGATCACTGTGATGACAAGGGTCATGGATCATTGGGATGAAAATGTTCATGGAGTATTGTGATGACAGGGGTCATGGAGCATTGTGATTACAGGGGTCATGGAGCATTGTGATGAAAAGTGTCCTGGATCATTGTGTTGTCAGGTGTCATGGAGTGTTTTGATGACAGTGGTCATGGAGAATTTTGATGATATTGGTCATGGAGCATTGTGATTAGAAGGTCATGGAGCATTGGGCTGAAATGTTCATGGAGTATTGTGATGACAGGTGTCATGGAGCATTGTTATGACAAGGGAATGGAGCGTGGTGATGACAAGGTCCTGGAGCATTGTGATGAGATGACCATGGAGACTTGTGTTGACAAGTCTCATGGAGCATTCTGATGAAAAGGTGCATGGAGCATTGTGATTACAGGGGTCTTGGAGCATTGTGATGACAAGGGCATGGAGCACTGTGAGGAGAAGGCCATGGAACATTCTGATAACATGCGTCATGGAGTTTTGTGATGACAAGGGCATGGAGCATTGTGATTACAGGGGTCTTGGAGCATTGTGATGACAAGAGTCATGGAGCCTTGTGATGACAAGTCCGTGGAACAATGTGATGGCAGGGGTCATGGAGCATTGTTATGACAGATGTAATGGAGCATTGTGATGAGAAGGGCATTGAGCATTGGTCTGAAATGTTTCTTGAATTATTGTGATGAGAGTGGGCATGGAGCATTGTGATGACAAGGGCACGTACACTGTGATACATGGGTCATGGGGGATTGTAATGACAAGGGCATGGAGCATTGTGATGAGAAGGGCATCGAGCATTGTGATGACAATTGTCATGGAGCTTTGTGATGACCAGGGCATTGAGCAATATGATGAGAGGGTTCATGGAGCATTATGATGACAATGACATGGAGCATTGTGATGCCAAGGGTCATGGAGCCTTGTGATGACAAAAGTCATGGAGCATTTTGATGACAAGGGTGTGGTGCATTGTGATGAGCAGGGAAGGGAGCATTTTGATGACAGGTTCATGCAGTAATATGATGAAAAGTGTAATGGAACATTTTGATGACAGGGGTTATAAAACATTGTGATGCCATGGGTCATGGAGCTTTGGGATGAAAAGGGTCATGGAGTATTTTGATGACAGGGGTTATTGAACATTGTGATGTCAGGGATCATGGAATATTGTGCTGATAAGGGGATGTAGCATTGTGATGACAGGGGTCATGGAAATTTGTGATAACAGGGGTGAGGGAGGATTGTGATGACAAGTGATGGAACATTGTGATATCCATGGTGAGAGAGCATTTGAATGAGAATTGCATGGAACATTGTGATTAAAAGGTTTATGGAGCATAGCGATGTCAAAGTTGTGGTTCTTTGTGATGAAAAGTGCATGGCACATTGTGATGACAAGGGTCATGGAGCATTGTTCTGACAAAGACATGGAGCATCGTGATGACAAGGGTCACGCAGCATTGTGATGAAAAGTTCATGGAGCATTGTGGTTACAAAGGTCACAGAGTCTTGTGATGACGCGGGCATGGACCGTTGTGATGACAAACGTTATGAAGCATTGTGATGACTGGAGTCACGGAGCATTGTGATGACAGGGGCCATGGAGCATTGTGATGACAAGGGCATGGAGCATTGTGATGACAGGTGCATGGAGCATCGGTCTGACAAGTTTCATAGATTATTGTGATGACAGTGGACATGGTGCATTTTGATGACAAGTGCATGGAGTATTGTGATGACAAGGGCATGGAATATTGTGAAGACAGGTGTCAGGGAGCATTGTGATGACATATGTCATGGTCCATTGCGATGACAATGGCATGGAGCATTGTGATGCCAAATATAATGGAGGATTGTGATGACAAATATAATGGAGCATTGTGATGACTAGGGCTTGGAGCATTATGACAAGGGCCATTGAGAGTTTTCATGAAAATGTCATGAAGCATTGTGATGACAAGTTCCTGGAGCATTATGATGAGAAAATCATGGAGCCTTGTGATGACAGGTCTCATGGAGCATACTGATCAAAATGAGCATGGAGCATTCTGATTACTTGGGTCTTGGAACATTGTGATAACAAGGGCATGGAGCATTGTGATGACAAGGGCATGGAGTATTGTGATGACAGGCATCATGGAGCGTTGTGATGACAAGGGCATGGAGCATTGGTCTAATAAGTTTCTTGGATTATTGTGATGAGGGTGGGAACAGCGCATTGTGATGACAAGGGCATGGAGCATTGTGATGACCAGGTCATGCAGTATTGTAAATAGAGGTGTCAGGGAGCATTGAGATGACATATGTAATGGCCCATTGTGATGACAATGGCATGGAGCATTCTGATGCCAAGTGTCATGGAGGATTCTGATGACAAAGGTAATGGACCATTGTGATGACAATGGCTTGGAGCATTGTGATGACAAGGGTCAGGGAGCATTGTGCTGACAAGTGCATGGAGAATTGTGATGACAAGGGTCATGGAGCATTCTGATGACAAGCTTGTGGAGTATTTTGATGACAATGGCATGGAGCATTGTGATGAAAATGGCATGGGGCTTTGTGATGAAAAAGGCATGGAGCCTTTTCATGACAGGGTTCAAGGAGCATTCTGACGACAAGTGTCATGGAGCATTGTGATGTCAAGTGTATTGAGAATTGTGATGACGATGGTCATGGAGCATTGTGATGAAAAGGGCATGGAGTGTTGTGATGACAGGCATCATGGAGCTTTGTGATGACAAGTGTTATGGAACATTGTGATCACAAGGGTTTGGAGCATTGCGATGACAGAGGTCATGGATACTTTTGATTTCAAGGAGCATGGAGCATTGTGATGACTAGGGCATGAAGCAATGGGATCCCAAGGTTCTTGGAGGATAGTGATGACTATGGTAATGGAGTATTGTGATGACAAGCGCATAGAGCATTGTAAGGACAGTGTCATGTAGCATTCTGCTGACAAAGGCATGGAGCATTGTGATGACATGTGTCATGGTGCACTTTAATGACAAGCGTCACGGAGCATTTTGAATATGGGGTCATGGAGCATTGGGATGACAAGGGCATGGATCACTGTGATGACAAGGGTCATGGATCATTGGGATGAAAATGTTCATGGAGTATTGTGATGACAGGGGCATGGAGCATTGTGATTACAGGGGTCATGGAGCATTGTGATGAAAAGTGTCCTGGATCATTGTGTTGTCAGGTGTCATGGAGTGTTTTGATGACAGTGGTCATGGAGAATTTTGATGATATTGGTCATGGAGCATTGTGATTAGAAGGTCATGGAGCATTGGGCTGAAATGTTCATGGAGTATTGTGATGACAGGTGTCATGGAGCATTGTTATGACAAGGGAATGGAGCGTGGGGATGACAAGGTCCTGGAGCATTGTGATGAGATGACCATGGAGACTTGTGTTGACAAGTCTCATGGAGCATTCTGATGAAAAGGTGCATGGAGCATTGTGATTACAGGGGTCTTGGAGCATTGTGATGACAAGGGCATGGAGCACTGTGAGGAGAAGGCCATGGAACATTCTGATAACATGCGTCATGGAGCTTTGTGATGACAAGGGCATGGAGCATTGTGATTACAGGGGTCTTGGAGCATTGTGATGACAAGAGTCATGGAGCCTTGTGATGACAAGTCCGTGGAACAATGTGATGGCAGGGGTCATGGAGCATTGTTATGACAGATGTAATGGAGCATTGTGATGAGAAGGGCATTGAGCATTGGTCTGAAATGTTTCTTGAATTATTGTGATGAGAGTGGGCATGGAGCATTGTGATGACAAGGGCACGTACACTGTGATACATGGGTCATGGGGGATTGTAATGACAAGGGCATGGAGCATTGTGATGAGAAGGGCATCGAGCATTGTGATGACAATTGTCATGGAGCTTTGTGATGACCAGGGCATTGAGCAATATGATGAGAGGGTTCATGGAGCATTATGATGACAATGACATGGAGCATTGTGATGCCAAGGGTCATGGAGCCTTGTGATGACAAAAGTCATGGAGCATTTTGATGACAAGGGTGTGGTGCATTGTGATGAGCAGGGAAGGGAGCATTTTGATGACAGGTTCATGCAGTAATATGATGAAAAGTGTAATGGAACATTTTGATGACAGGGGTTATAAAACATTGTGATGCCATGGGTCATGGAGCTTTGGGATGAAAAGGGTCATGGAGTATTTTGATGACAGGGGTTATTGAACATTGTGATGTCAGGGATCATGGAATATTGTGCTGATAAGGGGATGTAGCATTGTGATGACAGGGGTCATGGAAATTTGTGATAACAGGGGTGAGGGAGGATTGTGATGACAAGTGATGGAACATTGTGATATCCATGGTGAGAGAGCATTTGAATGAGAATTGCATGGAACATTGTGATTAAAAGGTTTATGGAGCATAGCGATGTCAAAGTTGTGGTTCTTTGTGATGAAAAGTGCATGGCACATTGTGATGACAAGGGTCATGGAGCATTGTTCTGACAAAGACATGGAGCATCGTGATGACAAGGGTCACGCAGCATTGTGATGAAAAGTTCATGGAGCATTGTGGTTACAAAGGTCACAGAGTCTTGTGATGACGCGGGCATGGACCGTTGTGATGACAAACGTTATGAAGCATTGTGATGACTGGAGTCACGGAGCATTGTGATGACAGGGGCCATGGAGCATTGTGATGACAAGGGCATGGAGCATTGTGATGACAGGTGCATGGAGCATCGGTCTGACAAGTTTCATAGATTATTGTGATGACAGTGGACATGGTGCATTTTGATGACAAGTGCATGGAGTATTGTGATGACAAGGGCATGGAATATTGTGAAGACAGGTGTCAGGGAGCATTGTGATGACATATGTCATGGTCCATTGCGATGACAATGGCATGGAGCATTGTGATGCCAAATATAATGGAGGATTGTGATGACAAATATAATGGAGCATTGTGATGACTAGGGCTTGGAGCATTATGACAAGGGCCATTGAGAGTTTTCATGAAAATGTCATGAAGCATTGTGATGACAAGTTCCTGGAGCATTATGATGAGAAAATCATGGAGCCTTGTGATGACAGGTCTCATGGAGCATACTGATCAAAATGAGCATGGAGCATTCTGATTACTTGGGTCTTGGAACATTGTGATAACAAGGGCATGGAGCATTGTGATGACAAGGGCATGGAGTATTGTGATGACAGGCATCATGGAGCGTTGTGATGACAAGGGCATGGAGCATTGGTCTAATAAGTTTCTTGGATTATTGTGATGAGGGTGGGAACAGCGCATTGTGATGACAAGGGCATGGAGCATTGTGATGACCAGGTCATGCAGTATTGTAAATAGAGGTGTCAGGGAGCATTGAGATGACATATGTAATGGCCCATTGTGATGACAATGGCATGGAGCATTCTGATGCCAAGTGTCATGGAGGATTCTGATGACAAAGGTAATGGAGCATTGTGATGACAATGGCTTGGAGCATTGTGATGACAAGGGTCAGGGAGCATTGTGCTGACAAGTGCATGGAGAATTGTGATGACAAGGGTCATGGAGCATTCTGATGACAAGCTTGTGGAGTATTTTGATGACAATGGCATGGAGCCTTGTGATGAAAATGGCATGGGGCTTTGTGATGAAAAAGGCATGGAGCCTTTTCGTGACAGGGTTCAAGGAGCATTCTGACGACAAGTGTCAGGGAGCATTGTGATGACAAGTGTATTGAGAATTGTGATGACAAAGGTCATGGAGCATTGTGATGAAAAGGGCATGGAGTGTTGGGATGACAGGCATCATGGAGCTTTGTGATGACAAGTGTTATGGAACATTGTGATCACAAGGGTTTGGAGCATTGCGATGACAGAGGTCATGGATACTTTTGATTTCAAGGAGCATGGAGCATTGTGATGACTAGGGCATGAAGCAATGGGATCCCAAGGTTCTTGGAGGATAGTGATGACTATGGTAATGGAGTATTGTGATGACAAGCGCATAGAGCATTGTAAGGACAGTGTCATGTAGCATTCTGCTGACAAAGGCATGGAGCATTGTGATGACATGTGTCATGGTGCACTTTAATGACAAGCGTCACGGAGCATTTTGAATATAGGGGTCATGGAGCATTGGGATGACAAGGGCATGGATCACTGTGATGACAAGGGTCATGGATCATTGGGATGAAAATGTTCATGGAGTATTGTGATGACAGGGGTCATGGAGCATTGTGATTACAGGGGTCATGGAGCATTGTGATGAAAAGTGTCCTGGATCATTGTGTTGTCAGGTGTCATGGAGTGTTTTGATGACAGTGGTCATGGAGAATTTTGATGATATTGGTCATGGAGCATTGTGATTAGAAGGTCATGGAGCATTGGGCTGAAATGTTCATGGAGTATTGTGATGACAGGTGTCATGGAGCATTGTTATGACAAGGGAATGGAGCGTGGGGATGACAAGGTCCTGGAGCATTGTGATGAGATGACCATGGAGACTTGTGTTGACAAGTCTCATGGAGCATTCTGATGAAAAGGTGCATGGAGCATTGTGATTACAGGGGTCTTGGAGCATTGTGATGACAAGGGCATGGAGCACTGTGAGGAGAAGGCCATGGAACATTCTGATAACATGCGTCATGGAGCTTTGTGATGACAAGGGCATGGAGCATTGTGATTACAGGGGTCTTGGAGCATTGTGATGACAAGAGTCATGGAGCCTTGTGATGACAAGTCCGTGGAACAATGTGATGGCAGGGGTCATGGAGCATTGTTATGACAGATGTAATGGAGCATTGTGATGAGAAGGGCATTGAGCATTGGTCTGAAATGTTTCTTGAATTATTGTGATGAGAGTGGGCATGGAGCATTGTGATGACAAGGGCACGTACACTGTGATACATGGGTCATGGGGGATTGTAATGACAAGGGCATGGAGCATTGTGATGAGAAGGGCATCGAGCATTGTGATGACAATTGTCATGGAGCTTTGTGATGACCAGGGCATTGAGCAATATGATGAGAGGGTTCATGGAGCATTATGATGACAATGACATGGAGCATTGTGATGCCAAGGGTCATGGAGCCTTGTGATGACAAAAGTCATGGAGCATTTTGATGACAAGGGTGTGGTGCATTGTGATGAGCAGGGAAGGGAGCATTTTGATGACAGGTTCATGCAGTAATATGATGAAAAGTGTAATGGAACATTTTGATGACAGGGGTTATAAAACATTGTGATGCCATGGGTCATGGAGCTTTGGGATGAAAAGGGTCATGGAGTATTTTGATGACAGGGGTTATTGAACATTGTGATGTCAGGGATCATGGAATATTGTGCTGATAAGGGGATGTAGCATTGTGATGACAGGGGTCATGGAAATTTGTGATAACAGGGGTGAGGGAGGATTGTGATGACAAGTGATGGAACATTGTGATATCCATGGTGAGAGAGCATTTGAATGAGAATTGCATGGAACATTGTGATTAAAAGGTTTATGGAGCATAGCGATGTCAAAGTTGTGGTTCTTTGTGATGAAAAGTGCATGGCACATTGTGATGACAAGGGTCATGGAGCATTGTTCTGACAAAGACATGGAGCATCGTGATGACAAGGGTCACGCAGCATTGTGATGAAAAGTTCATGGAGCATTGTGGTTACAAAGGTCACAGAGTCTTGTGATGACGCGGGCATGGACCGTTGTGATGACAAACGTTATGAAGCATTGTGATGACTGGAGTCACGGAGCATTGTGATGACAGGGGCCATGGAGCATTGTGATGACAAGGGCATGGAGCATTGTGATGACAGGTGCATGGAGCATCGGTCTGACAAGTTTCATAGATTATTGTGATGACAGTGGACATGGTGCATTTTGATGACAAGTGCATGGAGTATTGTGATGACAAGGGCATGGAATATTGTGAAGACAGGTGTCAGGGAGCATTGTGATGACATATGTCATGGTCCATTGCGATGACAATGGCATGGAGCATTGTGATGCCAAATATAATGGAGGATTGTGATGACAAATATAATGGAGCATTGTGATGACTAGGGCTTGGAGCATTATGACAAGGGCCATTGAGAGTTTTCATGAAAATGTCATGAAGCATTGTGATGACAAGTTCCTGGAGCATTATGATGAGAAAATCATGGAGCCTTGTGATGACAGGTCTCATGGAGCATACTGATCAAAATGAGCATGGAGCATTCTGATTACTTGGGTCTTGGAACATTGTGATAACAAGGGCATGGAGCATTGTGATGACAAGGGCATGGAGTATTGTGATGACAGGCATCATGGAGCGTTGTGATGACAAGGGCATGGAGCATTGGTCTAATAAGTTTCTTGGATTATTGTGATGAGGGTGGGAACAGCGCATTGTGATGACAAGGGCATGGAGCATTGTGATGACCAGGTCATGCAGTATTGTAAATAGAGGTGTCAGGGAGCATTGAGATGACATATGTAATGGCCCATTGTGATGACAATGGCATGGAGCATTCTGATGCCAAGTGTCATGGAGGATTCTGATGACAAAGGTAATGGACCATTGTGATGACAATGGCTTGGAGCATTGTGATGACAAGGGTCAGGGAGCATTGTGCTGACAAGTGCATGGAGAATTGTGATGACAAGGGTCATGGAGCATTCTGATGACAAGCTTGTGGAGTATTTTGATGACAATGGCATGGAGCATTGTGATGAAAATGGCATGGGGCTTTGTGATGAAAAAGGCATGGAGCCTTTTCATGACAGGGTTCAAGGAGCATTCTGACGACAAGTGTCATGGAGCATTGTGATGTCAAGTGTATTGAGAATTGTGATGACGATGGTCATGGAGCATTGTGATGAAAAGGGCATGGAGTGTTGTGATGACAGGCATCATGGAGCTTTGTGATGACAAGTGTTATGGAACATTGTGATCACAAGGGTTTGGAGCATTGCGATGACAGAGGTCATGGATACTTTTGATTTCAAGGAGCATGGAGCATTGTGATGACTAGGGCATGAAGCAATGGGATCCCAAGGTTCTTGGAGGATAGTGATGACTATGGTAATGGAGTATTGTGATGACAAGCGCATAGAGCATTGTAAGGACAGTGTCATGTAGCATTCTGCTGACAAAGGCATGGAGCATTGTGATGACATGTGTCATGGTGCACTTTAATGACAAGCGTCACGGAGCATTTTGAATATAGGGGTCATGGAGCATTGGGATGACAAGGGCATGGATCACTGTGATGACAAGGGTCATGGATCATTGGGATGAAAATGTTCATGGAGTATTGTGATGACAGGGGTCATGGAGCATTGTGATTACAGGGGTCATGGAGCATTGTGATGAAAAGTGTCCTGGATCATTGTGTTGTCAGGTGTCATGGAGTGTTTTGATGACAGTGGTCATGGAGAATTTTGATGATATTGGTCATGGAGCATTGTGATTAGAAGGTCATGGAGCATTGGGCTGAAATGTTCATGGAGTATTGTGATGACAGGTGTCATGGAGCATTGTTATGACAAGGGAATGGAGCGTGGGGATGACAAGGTCCTGGAGCATTGTGATGAGATGACCATGGAGACTTGTGTTGACAAGTCTCATGGAGCATTCTGATGAAAAGGTGCATGGAGCATTGTGATTACAGGGGTCTTGGAGCATTGTGATGACAAGGGCATGGAGCACTGTGAGGAGAAGGCCATGGAACATTCTGATAACATGCGTCATGGAGCTTTGTGATGACAAGGGCATGGAGCATTGTGATTACAGGGGTCTTGGAGCATTGTGATGACAAGAGTCATGGAGCCTTGTGATGACAAGTCCGTGGAACAATGTGATGGCAGGGGTCATGGAGCATTGTTATGACAGATGTAATGGAGCATTGTGATGAGAAGGGCATTGAGCATTGGTCTGAAATGTTTCTTGAATTATTGTGATGAGAGTGGGCATGGAGCATTGTGATGACAAGGGCACGTACACTGTGATACATGGGTCATGGGGGATTGTAATGACAAGGGCATGGAGCATTGTGATGAGAAGGGCATCGAGCATTGTGATGACAATTGTCATGGAGCTTTGTGATGACCAGGGCATTGAGCAATATGATGAGAGGGTTCATGGAGCATTATGATGACAATGACATGGAGCATTGTGATGCCAAGGGTCATGGAGCCTTGTGATGACAAAAGTCATGGAGCATTTTGATGACAAGGGTGTGGTGCATTGTGATGAGCAGGGAAGGGAGCATTTTGATGACAGGTTCATGCAGTAATATGATGAAAAGTGTAATGGAACATTTTGATGACAGGGGTTATAAAACATTGTGATGCCATGGGTCATGGAGCTTTGGGATGAAAAGGGTCATGGAGTATTTTGATGACAGGGGTTATTGAACATTGTGATGTCAGGGATCATGGAATATTGTGCTGATAAGGGGATGTAGCATTGTGATGACAGGGGTCATGGAAATTTGTGATAACAGGGGTGAGGGAGGATTGTGATGACAAGTGATGGAACATTGTGATATCCATGGTGAGAGAGCATTTGAATGAGAATTGCATGGAACATTGTGATTAAAAGGTTTATGGAGCATAGCGATGTCAAAGTTGTGGTTCTTTGTGATGAAAAGTGCATGGCACATTGTGATGACAAGGGTCATGGAGCATTGTTCTGACAAAGACATGGAGCATCGTGATGACAAGGGTCACGCAGCATTGTGATGAAAAGTTCATGGAGCATTGTGGTTACAAAGGTCACAGAGTCTTGTGATGACGCGGGCATGGACCGTTGTGATGACAAACGTTATGAAGCATTGTGATGACTGGAGTCACGGAGCATTGTGATGACAGGGGCCATGGAGCATTGTGATGACAAGGGCATGGAGCATTGTGATGACAGGTGCATGGAGCATCGGTCTGACAAGTTTCATAGATTATTGTGATGACAGTGGACATGGTGCATTTTGATGACAAGTGCATGGAGTATTGTGATGACAAGGGCATGGAATATTGTGAAGACAGGTGTCAGGGAGCATTGTGATGACATATGTCATGGTCCATTGCGATGACAATGGCATGGAGCATTGTGATGCCAAATATAATGGAGGATTGTGATGACAAATATAATGGAGCATTGTGATGACTAGGGCTTGGAGCATTATGACAAGGGCCATTGAGAGTTTTCATGAAAATGTCATGAAGCATTGTGATGACAAGTTCCTGGAGCATTATGATGAGAAAATCATGGAGCCTTGTGATGACAGGTCTCATGGAGCATACTGATCAAAATGAGCATGGAGCATTCTGATTACTTGGGTCTTGGAACATTGTGATAACAAGGGCATGGAGCATTGTGATGACAAGGGCATGGAGTATTGTGATGACAGGCATCATGGAGCGTTGTGATGACAAGGGCATGGAGCATTGGTCTAATAAGTTTCTTGGATTATTGTGATGAGGGTGGGAACAGCGCATTGTGATGACAAGGGCATGGAGCATTGTGATGACCAGGTCATGCAGTATTGTAAATAGAGGTGTCAGGGAGCATTGAGATGACATATGTAATGGCCCATTGTGATGACAATGGCATGGAGCATTCTGATGCCAAGTGTCATGGAGGATTCTGATGACAAAGGTAATGGACCATTGTGATGACAATGGCTTGGAGCATTGTGATGACAAGGGTCAGGGAGCATTGTGCTGACAAGTGCATGGAGAATTGTGATGACAAGGGTCATGGAGCATTCTGATGACAAGCTTGTGGAGTATTTTGATGACAATGGCATGGAGCCTTGTGATGAAAATGGCATGGGGCTTTGTGATGAAAAAGGCATGGAGCCTTTTCGTGACAGGGTTCAAGGAGCATTCTGACGACAAGTGTCAGGGAGCATTGTGATGACAAGTGTATTGAGAATTGTGATGACAAAGGTCATGGAGCATTGTGATGAAAAGGGCATGGAGTGTTGGGATGACAGGCATCATGGAGCTTTGTGATGACAAGTGTTATGGAACATTGTGATCACAAGGGTTTGGAGCATTGCGATGACAGAGGTCATGGATACTTTTGATTTCAAGGAGCATGGAGCATTGTGATGACTAGGGCATGAAGCAATGGGATCCCAAGGTTCTTGGAGGATAGTGATGACTATGGTAATGGAGTATTGTGATGACAAGCGCATAGAGCATTGTAAGGACAGTGTCATGTAGCATTCTGCTGACAAAGGCATGGAGCATTGTGATGACATGTGTCATGGTGCACTTTAATGACAAGCGTCACGGAGCATTTTGAATATAGGGGTCATGGAGCATTGGGATGACAAGGGCATGGATCACTGTGATGACAAGGGTCATGGATCATTGGGATGAAAATGTTCATGGAGTATTGTGATGACAGGGGTCATGGAGCATTGTGATTACAGGGGTCATGGAGCATTGTGATGAAAAGTGTCCTGGATCATTGTGTTGTCAGGTGTCATGGAGTGTTTTGATGACAGTGGTCATGGAGAATTTTGATGATATTGGTCATGGAGCATTGTGATTAGAAGGTCATGGAGCATTGGGCTGAAATGTTCATGGAGTATTGTGATGACAGGTGTCATGGAGCATTGTTATGACAAGGGAATGGAGCGTGGGGATGACAAGGTCCTGGAGCATTGTGATGAGATGACCATGGAGACTTGTGTTGACAAGTCTCATGGAGCATTCTGATGAAAAGGTGCATGGAGCATTGTGATTACAGGGGTCTTGGAGCATTGTGATGACAAGGGCATGGAGCACTGTGAGGAGAAGGCCATGGAACATTCTGATAACATGCGTCATGGAGCTTTGTGATGACAAGGGCATGGAGCATTGTGATTACAGGGGTCTTGGAGCATTGTGATGACAAGAGTCATGGAGCCTTGTGATGACAAGTCCGTGGAACAATGTGATGGCAGGGGTCATGGAGCATTGTTATGACAGATGTAATGGAGCATTGTGATGAGAAGGGCATTGAGCATTGGTCTGAAATGTTTCTTGAATTATTGTGATGAGAGTGGGCATGGAGCATTGTGATGACAAGGGCACGTACACTGTGATACATGGGTCATGGGGGATTGTAATGACAAGGGCATGGAGCATTGTGATGAGAAGGGCATCGAGCATTGTGATGACAATTGTCATGGAGCTTTGTGATGACCAGGGCATTGAGCAATATGATGAGAGGGTTCATGGAGCATTATGATGACAATGACATGGAGCATTGTGATGCCAAGGGTCATGGAGCCTTGTGATGACAAAAGTCATGGAGCATTTTGATGACAAGGGTGTGGTGCATTGTGATGAGCAGGGAAGGGAGCATTTTGATGACAGGTTCATGCAGTAATATGATGAAAAGTGTAATGGAACATTTTGATGACAGGGGTTATAAAACATTGTGATGCCATGGGTCATGGAGCTTTGGGATGAAAAGGGTCATGGAGTATTTTGATGACAGGGGTTATTGAACATTGTGATGTCAGGGATCATGGAATATTGTGCTGATAAGGGGATGTAGCATTGTGATGACAGGGGTCATGGAAATTTGTGATAACAGGGGTGAGGGAGGATTGTGATGACAAGTGATGGAACATTGTGATATCCATGGTGAGAGAGCATTTGAATGAGAATTGCATGGAACATTGTGATTACAAGGTTTATGGAGCATAGCGATGTCAAAGTTGTGGTTCTTTGTGATGAAAAGTGCATGGCACATTGTGATGACAAGGGTCATGGAGCATTGTTCTGACAAAGACATGGAGCATCGTGATGACAAGGGTCACGCAGCATTGTGATGAAAAGTTCATGGAGCATTGTGGTTACAAAGGTCACAGAGTCTTGTGATGACGCGGGCATGGACCGTTGTGATGACAAACGTTATGAAGCATTGTGATGACTGGAGTCACGGAGCATTGTGATGACAGGGGCCATGGAGCATTGTGATGACAAGGGCATGGAGCATTGTGATGACAGGTGCATGGAGCATCGGTCTGACAAGTTTCATAGATTATTGTGATGACAGTGGACATGGTGCATTTTGATGACAAGTGCATGGAGTATTGTGATGACAAGGGCATGGAATATTGTGAAGACAGGTGTCAGGGAGCATTGTGATGACATATGTCATGGTCCATTGCGATGACAATGGCATGGAGCATTGTGATGCCAAATATAATGGAGGATTGTGATGACAAATATAATGGAGCATTGTGATGACTAGGGCTTGGAGCATTATGACAAGGGCCATTGAGAGTTTTCATGAAAATGTCATGAAGCATTGTGATGACAAGTTCCTGGAGCATTATGATGAGAAAATCATGGAGCCTTGTGATGACAGGTCTCATGGAGCATACTGATCAAAATGAGCATGGAGCATTCTGATTACTTGGGTCTTGGAACATTGTGATAACAAGGGCATGGAGCATTGTGATGACAAGGGCATGGAGTATTGTGATGACAGGCATCATGGAGCGTTGTGATGACAAGGGCATGGAGCATTGGTCTAATAAGTTTCTTGGATTATTGTGATGAGGGTGGGAACAGCGCATTGTGATGACAAGGGCATGGAGCATTGTGATGACCAGGTCATGCAGTATTGTAAATAGAGGTGTCAGGGAGCATTGAGATGACATATGTAATGGCCCATTGTGATGACAATGGCATGGAGCATTCTGATGCCAAGTGTCATGGAGGATTCTGATGACAAAGGTAATGGAGCATTGTGATGACAATGGCTTGGAGCATTGTGATGACAAGGGTCAGGGAGCATTGTGCTGACAAGTGCATGGAGAATTGTGATGACAAGGGTCATGGAGCATTCTGATGACAAGCTTGTGGAGTATTTTGATGACAATGGCATGGAGCCTTGTGATGAAAATGGCATGGGGCTTTGTGATGAAAAAGGCATGGAGCCTTTTCGTGACAGGGTTCAAGGAGCATTCTGACGACAAGTGTCAGGGAGCATTGTGATGACAAGTGTATTGAGAATTGTGATGACAAAGGTCATGGAGCATTGTGATGAAAAGGGTATGGAGTATTGTGATGACAGTCATCATGGAGCGTTGTGATGACAAGTGTTATGGAACATTGTGATCACAAGGGTTTGGAGCATTGCGATGACAGAGGTCATGGATACTTTTGATTTCAAGGAGCATGGAGCATTGTGATGACTAGGGCATGAAGCAATGGGATCCCAAGTTTCTTGGAGGATAGTGATGACTATGGTAATGGAGTATTGTGATGACAAGCGCATAGAGCATTGTAAGGACAGTGTCATGTAGCATTTTGCTGACAAAGGCATGGAGCATTGTGATGACATGTGTCATGGTGCACTTTGATGACAAGCGTCACAGAGCATTTTGAATATAGGGGTCATGGAGCATTGGGATGACAAGGGCATGGATCACTGTGATGACAAGGGTCATGGATCATTGGGATGAAAATGTTCATGGAGTATTGTGAAGACAGGGGTCATGGAGCATTGTGATTACAGGGGTCATGGAGCATTGTGATGAAAAGAGTCCCGGATCATTGTGTTGTCAGGTGTCATGGAGTGTTGTGATGACAGTGGTCATGGAGAATTTTGATGATATTGGTCATGGAGCATTGTGATTAGAAGGTCATGGAGCATTGGGCTGAAAATGTTCATGGAGTATTGTGATGACAGGTGTCATGGAGCATTGTTATGACAAGGGAATGGAGCGTGGTGATGACAAGGTCCTGGAGCATTGTGATGAGATGACCATGGAGACTTGTGTTGACAAGTCTCATGGAGCATTCTGATGAAAAGGTGCATGGAGCATTGTGATTACAGGGGTCTTGGAGCATTGTGATGACAAGGGCATGGAGCACTGTGAGGAGAAGGCCATGGAACATTCTGATAACATGCGTCATGGAGCTTTGTGATGACAAGGGCATGGAGCATTGTGATTACAGGGGTCTTGGAGCATTGTGATGACAAGGGTCATGGAGCCTTGTGATGACAAGTCCGTGGAACAATGTGATGGCAGGGGTCATGGAGCATTGTTATGACAGATGTAATGGAGCATTGTGATGAGAAGGGCATTGAGCATTGGTCTGAAATGTTTCTTGAATTATTGTGATGAGAGTGGGCATGGAGCATTGTGATGACAAGGGCACGTACACTGTGATACATGGGTCATGGGGGATTGTAATGACAAGGGCATGGAGCATTGTGATGAGAAGGGCATCGAGCATTGTGATGACAATTGTCATGGAGCTTTGTGATGACCAGGGCATTGAGCAATATGATGAGAGGGTTCATGGAGCATTATGATGACAATGACATGGAGCATTGTGATGCCAAGGGTCATGGAGCTTTGTGATGACAAAAGTCATGGAGCATTTTGATGACAAGGGTGTGGTGCATTGTGATGAGCAGGGAAGGGAGCATTTTGATGACAGGTTCATGCAGTAATATGATGAAAAGTGTAATGGAACATTTTGATGACAGGGGTTATAAAACATTGTGATGCCATGGGTCATGGAGCTTTGGGATGAAAAGGGTCATGGAGTATTTTGATGACAGGGGTTATTGAACATTGTGATGTCAGGGATCATGGAATATTGTGCTGATAAGGGGATGTAGCATTGTGATGACAGGGGTCATGGAAATTTGTGATAACAGGGGTGAGGGAGGATTGTGATGACAAGTGATGGAACATTGTGATATCCATGGTGAGAGAGCATTTGAATGAGAATTGCATGGAACATTGTGATTAAAAGGTTTATGGAGCATAGCGATGTCAAAGTTGTGGTTCTTTGTGATGAAAAGTGCATGGCACATTGTGATGACAAGGGTCATGGAGCATTGTTCTGACAAAGACATGGAGCATCGTGATGACAAGGGTCACGCAGCATTGTGATGAAAAGTTCATGGAGCATTGTGGTTACAAAGGTCACAGAGTCTTGTGATGACGCGGGCATGGACCGTTGTGATGACAAACGTTATGAAGCATTGTGATGACTGGAGTCACGGAGCATTGTGATGACAGGGGCCATGGAGCATTGTGATGACAAGGGCATGGAGCATTGTGATGACAGGTGCATGGAGCATCGGTCTGACAAGTTTCATAGATTATTGTGATGACAGTGGACATGGTGCATTTTGATGACAAGTGCATGGAGTATTGTGATGACAAGGGCATGGAATATTGTGAAGACAGGTGTCAGGGAGCATTGTGATGACATATGTCATGGTCCATTGCGATGACAATGGCATGGAGCATTGTGATGCCAAATATAATGGAGGATTGTGATGACAAATATAATGGAGCATTGTGATGACTAGGGCTTGGAGCATTATGACAAGGGCCATTGAGAGTTTTCATGAAAATGTCATGAAGCATTGTGATGACAAGTTCCTGGAGCATTATGATGAGAAAATCATGGAGCCTTGTGATGACAGGTCTCATGGAGCATACTGATCAAAATGAGCATGGAGCATTCTGATTACTTGGGTCTTGGAACATTGTGATAACAAGGGCATGGAGCATTGTGATGACAAGGGCATGGAGTATTGTGATGACAGGCATCATGGAGCGTTGTGATGACAAGGGCATGGAGCATTGGTCTAATAAGTTTCTTGGATTATTGTGATGAGGGTGGGAACAGCGCATTGTGATGACAAGGGCATGGAGCATTGTGATGACCAGGTCATGCAGTATTGTAAATAGAGGTGTCAGGGAGCATTGAGATGACATATGTAATGGCCCATTGTGATGACAATGGCATGGAGCATTCTGATGCCAAGTGTCATGGAGGATTCTGATGACAAAGGTAATGGACCATTGTGATGACAATGGCTTGGAGCATTGTGATGACAAGGGTCAGGGAGCATTGTGCTGACAAGTGCATGGAGAATTGTGATGACAAGGGTCATGGAGCATTCTGATGACAAGCTTGTGGAGTATTTTGATGACAATGGCATGGAGCCTTGTGATGAAAATGGCATGGGGCTTTGTGATGAAAAAGGCATGGAGCCTTTTCGTGACAGGGTTCAAGGAGCATTCTGACGACAAGTGTCAGGGAGCATTGTGATGACAAGTGTATTGAGAATTGTGATGACAAAGGTCATGGAGCATTGTGATGAAAAGGGTATGGAGTATTGTGATGACAGTCATCATGGAGCGTTGTGATGACAAGTGTTATGGAACATTGTGATCACAAGGGTTTGGAGCATTGCGATGACAGAGGTCATGGATACTTTTGATTTCAAGGAGCATGGAGCATTGTGATGACTAGGGCATGAAGCAATGGGATCCCAAGTTTCTTGGAGGATAGTGATGACTATGGTAATGGAGTATTGTGATGACAAGCGCATAGAGCATTGTAAGGACAGTGTCATGTAGCATTTTGCTGACAAAGGCATGGAGCATTGTGATGACATGTGTCATGGTGCACTTTGATGACAAGCGTCACAGAGCATTTTGAATATAGGGGTCATGGAGCATTGGGATGACAAGGGCATGGATCACTGTGATGACAAGGGTCATGGATCATTGGGATGAAAATGTTCATGGAGTATTGTGAAGACAGGGGTCATGGAGCATTGTGATTACAGGGGTCATGGAGCATTGTGATGAAAAGAGTCCCGGATCATTGTGTTGTCAGGTGTCATGGAGTGTTGTGATGACAGTGGTCATGGAGAATTTTGATGATATTGGTCATGGAGCATTGTGATTAGAAGGTCATGGAGCATTGGGCTGAAAATGTTCATGGAGTATTGTGATGACAGGTGTCATGGAGCATTGTTATGACAAGGGAATGGAGCGTGGTGATGACAAGGTCCTGGAGCATTGTGATGAGATGACCATGGAGACTTGTGTTGACAAGTCTCATGGAGCATTCTGATGAAAAGGTGCATGGAGCATTGTGATGACAAGGGCATGGAGCACTGTGAGGAGAAGGCCATGGAACATTCTGATAACATGCGTCATGGAGCTTTGTGATGACAAGGGCATGGAGCATTGTGATTACAGGGGTCTTGGAGCATTGTGATGACAAGAGTCATGGAGCCTTGTGATGACAAGTCCGTGGAACAATGTGATGGCAGGGGTCATGGAGCATTGTTATGACAGATGTAATGGAGCATTGTGATGAGAAGGGCATTGAGCATTGGTCTGAAATGTTTCTTGAATTATTGTGATGAGAGTGGGCATGGAGCATTGTGATGACAAGGGCACGTACACTGTGATACATGGGTCATGGGGGATTGTAATGACAAGGGCATGGAGCATTGTGATGAGAAGGGCATCGAGCATTGTGATGACAATTGTCATGGAGCTTTGTGATGACCAGGGCATTGAGCAATATGATGAGAGGGTTCATGGAGCATTATGATGACAATGACATGGAGCATTGTGATGCCAAGGGTCATGGAGCCTTGTGATGACAAAAGTCATGGAGCATTTTGATGACAAGGGTGTGGTGCATTGTGATGAGCAGGGAAGGGAGCATTTTGATGACAGGTTCATGCAGTAATATGATGAAAAGTGTAATGGAACATTTTGATGACAGGGGTTATAAAACATTGTGATGCCATGGGTCATGGAGCTTTGGGATGAAAAGGGTCATGGAGTATTTTGATGACAGGGGTTATTGAACATTGTGATGTCAGGGATCATGGAATATTGTGCTGATAAGGGGATGTAGCATTGTGATGACAGGGGTCATGGAAATTTGTGATAACAGGGGTGAGGGAGGATTGTGATGACAAGTGATGGAACATTGTGATATCCATGGTGAGAGAGCATTTGAATGAGAATTGCATGGAACATTGTGATTAAAAGGTTTATGGAGCATAGCGATGTCAAAGTTGTGGTTCTTTGTGATGAAAAGTGCATGGCACATTGTGATGACAAGGGTCATGGAGCATTGTTCTGACAAAGACATGGAGCATCGTGATGACAAGGGTCACGCAGCATTGTGATGAAAAGTTCATGGAGCATTGTGGTTACAAAGGTCACAGAGTCTTGTGATGACGCGGGCATGGACCGTTGTGATGACAAACGTTATGAAGCATTGTGATGACTGGAGTCACGGAGCATTGTGATGACAGGGGCCATGGAGCATTGTGATGACAAGGGCATGGAGCATTGTGATGACAGGTGCATGGAGCATCGGTCTGACAAGTTTCATAGATTATTGTGATGACAGTGGACATGGTGCATTTTGATGACAAGTGCATGGAGTATTGTGATGACAAGGGCATGGAATATTGTGAAGACAGGTGTCAGGGAGCATTGTGATGACATATGTCATGGTCCATTGCGATGACAATGGCATGGAGCATTGTGATGCCAAATATAATGGAGGATTGTGATGACAAATATAATGGAGCATTGTGATGACTAGGGCTTGGAGCATTATGACAAGGGCCATTGAGAGTTTTCATGAAAATGTCATGAAGCATTGTGATGACAAGTTCCTGGAGCATTATGATGAGAAAATCATGGAGCCTTGTGATGACAGGTCTCATGGAGCATACTGATCAAAATGAGCATGGAGCATTCTGATTACTTGGGTCTTGGAACATTGTGATAACAAGGGCATTGAGCATTGTGATGACAAGGGCATGGAGTATTGTGATGACAGGCATCATGGAGCGTTGTGATGACAAGGGCATGGAGCATTGGTCTAATAAGTTTCTTGGATTATTGTGATGAGGGTGGGAACAGCGCATTGTGATGACAAGGGCATGGAGCATTGTGATGACCAGGTCATGCAGTATTGTAAATAGAGGTGTCAGGGAGCATTGAGATGACATATGTAATGGCCCATTGTGATGACAATGGCATGGAGCATTCTGATGCCAAGTGTCATGGAGGATTCTGATGACAAAGGTAATGGACCATTGTGATGACAATGGCTTGGAGCATTGTGATGACAAGGGTCAGGGAGCATTGTGCTGACAAGTGCATGGAGAATTGTGATGACAAGGGTCATGGAGCATTCTGATGACAAGCTTGTGGAGTATTTTGATGACAATGGCATGGAGCCTTGTGATGAAAATGGCATGGGGCTTTGTGATGAAAAAGGCATGGAGCCTTTTCGTGACAGGGTTCAAGGAGCATTCTGACGACAAGTGTCAGGGAGCATTGTGATGACAAGTGTATTGAGAATTGTGATGACAAAGGTCATGGAGCATTGTGATGAAAAGGGCATGGAGTGTTGGGATGACAGGCATCATGGAGCTTTGTGATGACAAGTGTTATGGAACATTGTGATCACAAGGGTTTGGAGCATTGCGATGACAGAGGTCATGGATACTTTTGATTTCAAGGAGCATGGAGCATTGTGATGACTAGGGCATGAAGCAATGGGATCCCAAGGTTCTTGGAGGATAGTGATGA
Organism: Mesoplodon mirus; assembly: GCF_964341445.2. Lineage (NCBI taxonomy): Eukaryota > Metazoa > Chordata > Mammalia > Artiodactyla > Ziphiidae > Mesoplodon > Mesoplodon mirus. The sequence continues at coordinate 3,435,589 of NW_028295790.1, forward strand.
CTATGGTAATGGAGTATTGTGATGACAAGCGCATAGAGCATTGTAAGGACAGTGTCATGTAGCATTCTGCTGACAAAGGCATGGAGCATTGTGATGACATGTGTCATGGTGCACTTTAATGACAAGCGTCACGGAGCATTTTGAATATAGGGGTCATGGAGCATTGGGATGACAAGGGCATGGATCACTGTGATGACAAGGGTCATGGATCATTGGGATGAAAATGTTCATGGAGTATTGTGATGACAGGGGTCATGGAGCATTGTGATTACAGGGGTCATGGAGCATTGTGATGAAAAGTGTCCTGGATCATTGTGTTGTCAGGTGTCATGGAGTGTTTTGATGACAGTGGTCATGGAGAATTTTGATGATATTGGTCATGGAGCATTGTGATTAGAAGGTCATGGAGCATTGGGCTGAAATGTTCATGGAGTATTGTGATGACAGGTGTCATGGAGCATTGTTATGACAAGGGAATGGAGCGTGGGGATGACAAGGTCCTGGAGCATTGTGATGAGATGACCATGGAGACTTGTGTTGACAAGTCTCATGGAGCATTCTGATGAAAAGGTGCATGGAGCATTGTGATTACAGGGGTCTTGGAGCATTGTGATGACAAGGGCATGGAGCACTGTGAGGAGAAGGCCATGGAACATTCTGATAACATGCGTCATGGAGCTTTGTGATGACAAGGGCATGGAGCATTGTGATTACAGGGGTCTTGGAGCATTGTGATGACAAGAGTCATGGAGCCTTGTGATGACAAGTCCGTGGAACAATGTGATGGCAGGGGTCATGGAGCATTGTTATGACAGATGTAATGGAGCATTGTGATGAGAAGGGCATTGAGCATTGGTCTGAAATGTTTCTTGAATTATTGTGATGAGAGTGGGCATGGAGCATTGTGATGACAAGGGCACGTACACTGTGATACATGGGTCATGGGGGATTGTAATGACAAGGGCATGGAGCATTGTGATGAGAAGGGCATCGAGCATTGTGATGACAATTGTCATGGAGCTTTGTGATGACCAGGGCATTGAGCAATATGATGAGAGGGTTCATGGAGCATTATGATGACAATGACATGGAGCATTGTGATGCCAAGGGTCATGGAGCCTTGTGATGACAAAAGTCATGGAGCATTTTGATGACAAGGGTGTGGTGCATTGTGATGAGCAGGGAAGGGAGCATTTTGATGACAGGTTCATGCAGTAATATGATGAAAAGTGTAATGGAACATTTTGATGACAGGGGTTATAAAACATTGTGATGCCATGGGTCATGGAGCTTTGGGATGAAAAGGGTCATGGAGTATTTTGATGACAGGGGTTATTGAACATTGTGATGTCAGGGATCATGGAATATTGTGCTGATAAGGGGATGTAGCATTGTGATGACAGGGGTCATGGAAATTTGTGATAACAGGGGTGAGGGAGGATTGTGATGACAAGTGATGGAACATTGTGATATCCATGGTGAGAGAGCATTTGAATGAGAATTGCATGGAACATTGTGATTACAAGGTTTATGGAGCATAGCGATGTCAAAGTTGTGGTTCTTTGTGATGAAAAGTGCATGGCACATTGTGATGACAAGGGTCATGGAGCATTGTTCTGACAAAGACATGGAGCATCGTGATGACAAGGGTCACGCAGCATTGTGATGAAAAGTTCATGGAGCATTGTGGTTACAAAGGTCACAGAGTCTTGTGATGACGCGGGCATGGACCGTTGTGATGACAAACGTTATGAAGCATTGTGATGACTGGAGTCACGGAGCATTGTGATGACAGGGGCCATGGAGCATTGTGATGACAAGGGCATGGAGCATTGTGATGACAGGTGCATGGAGCATCGGTCTGACAAGTTTCATAGATTATTGTGATGACAGTGGACATGGTGCATTTTGATGACAAGTGCATGGAGTATTGTGATGACAAGGGCATGGAATATTGTGAAGACAGGTGTCAGGGAGCATTGTGATGACATATGTCATGGTCCATTGCGATGACAATGGCATGGAGCATTGTGATGCCAAATATAATGGAGGATTGTGATGACAAATATAATGGAGCATTGTGATGACTAGGGCTTGGAGCATTATGACAAGGGCCATTGAGAGTTTTCATGAAAATGTCATGAAGCATTGTGATGACAAGTTCCTGGAGCATTATGATGAGAAAATCATGGAGCCTTGTGATGACAGGTCTCATGGAGCATACTGATCAAAATGAGCATGGAGCATTCTGATTACTTGGGTCTTGGAACATTGTGATAACAAGGGCATGGAGCATTGTGATGACAAGGGCATGGAGTATTGTGATGACAGGCATCATGGAGCGTTGTGATGACAAGGGCATGGAGCATTGGTCTAATAAGTTTCTTGGATTATTGTGATGAGGGTGGGAACAGCGCATTGTGATGACAAGGGCATGGAGCATTGTGATGACCAGGTCATGCAGTATTGTAAATAGAGGTGTCAGGGAGCATTGAGATGACATATGTAATGGCCCATTGTGATGACAATGGCATGGAGCATTCTGATGCCAAGTGTCATGGAGGATTCTGATGACAAAGGTAATGGAGCATTGTGATGACAATGGCTTGGAGCATTGTGATGACAAGGGTCAGGGAGCATTGTGCTGACAAGTGCATGGAGAATTGTGATGACAAGGGTCATGGAGCATTCTGATGACAAGCTTGTGGAGTATTTTGATGACAATGGCATGGAGCCTTGTGATGAAAATGGCATGGGGCTTTGTGATGAAAAAGGCATGGAGCCTTTTCGTGACAGGGTTCAAGGAGCATTCTGACGACAAGTGTCAGGGAGCATTGTGATGACAAGTGTATTGAGAATTGTGATGACAAAGGTCATGGAGCATTGTGATGAAAAGGGTATGGAGTATTGTGATGACAGTCATCATGGAGCGTTGTGATGACAAGTGTTATGGAACATTGTGATCACAAGGGTTTGGAGCATTGCGATGACAGAGGTCATGGATACTTTTGATTTCAAGGAGCATGGAGCATTGTGATGACTAGGGCATGAAGCAATGGGATCCCAAGTTTCTTGGAGGATAGTGATGACTATGGTAATGGAGTATTGTGATGACAAGCGCATAGAGCATTGTAAGGACAGTGTCATGTAGCATTTTGCTGACAAAGGCATGGAGCATTGTGATGACATGTGTCATGGTGCACTTTGATGACAAGCGTCACAGAGCATTTTGAATATAGGGGTCATGGAGCATTGGGATGACAAGGGCATGGATCACTGTGATGACAAGGGTCATGGATCATTGGGATGAAAATGTTCATGGAGTATTGTGAAGACAGGGGTCATGGAGCATTGTGATTACAGGGGTCATGGAGCATTGTGATGAAAAGAGTCCCGGATCATTGTGTTGTCAGGTGTCATGGAGTGTTGTGATGACAGTGGTCATGGAGAATTTTGATGATATTGGTCATGGAGCATTGTGATTAGAAGGTCATGGAGCATTGGGCTGAAAATGTTCATGGAGTATTGTGATGACAGGTGTCATGGAGCATTGTTATGACAAGGGAATGGAGCGTGGTGATGACAAGGTCCTGGAGCATTGTGATGAGATGACCATGGAGACTTGTGTTGACAAGTCTCATGGAGCATTCTGATGAAAAGGTGCATGGAGCATTGTGATTACAGGGGTCTTGGAGCATTGTGATGACAAGGGCATGGAGCACTGTGAGGAGAAGGCCATGGAACATTCTGATAACATGCGTCATGGAGCTTTGTGATGACAAGGGCATGGAGCATTGTGATTACAGGGGTCTTGGAGCATTGTGATGACAAGGGTCATGGAGCCTTGTGATGACAAGTCCGTGGAACAATGTGATGGCAGGGGTCATGGAGCATTGTTATGACAGATGTAATGGAGCATTGTGATGAGAAGGGCATTGAGCATTGGTCTGAAATGTTTCTTGAATTATTGTGATGAGAGTGGGCATGGAGCATTGTGATGACAAGGGCACGTACACTATGATACATGGGTCATGGGGGATTGTAATGACAAGGGCATGGAGCATTGTGATGAGAAGGGCATCGAGCATTGTGATGACAATTGTCATGGAGCTTTGTGATGACCAGGGCATTGAGCAATATGATGAGAGGGTTCATGGAGCATTATGATGACAATGACATGGAGCATTGTGATGCCAAGGGTCATGGAGCTTTGTGATGACAAAAGTCATGGAGCATTTTGATGACAAGGGTGTGGTGCATTGTGATGAGCAGGGAAGGGAGCATTTTGATGACAGGTTCATGCAGTAATATGATGAAAAGTGTAATGGAACATTTTGATGACAGGGGTTATAAAACATTGTGATGCCATGGGTCATGGAGCTTTGGGATGAAAAGGGTCATGGAGTATTTTGATGACAGGGGTTATTGAACATTGTGATGTCAGGGATCATGGAATATTGTGCTGATAAGGGGATGTAGCATTGTGATGACAGGGGTCATGGAAATTTGTGATAACAGGGGTGAGGGAGGATTGTGATGACAAGTGATGGAACATTGTGATATCCATGGTGAGAGAGCATTTGAATGAGAATTGCATGGAACATTGTGATTAAAAGGTTTATGGAGCATAGCGATGTCAAAGTTGTGGTTCTTTGTGATGAAAAGTGCATGGCACATTGTGATGACAAGGGTCATGGAGCATTGTTCTGACAAAGACATGGAGCATCGTGATGACAAGGGTCACGCAGCATTGTGATGAAAAGTTCATGGAGCATTGTGGTTACAAAGGTCACAGAGTCTTGTGATGACGCGGGCATGGACCGTTGTGATGACAAACGTTATGAAGCATTGTGATGACTGGAGTCACGGAGCATTGTGATGACAGGGGCCATGGAGCATTGTGATGACAAGGGCATGGAGCATTGTGATGACAGGTGCATGGAGCATCGGTCTGACAAGTTTCATAGATTATTGTGATGACAGTGGACATGGTGCATTTTGATGACAAGTGCATGGAGTATTGTGATGACAAGGGCATGGAATATTGTGAAGACAGGTGTCAGGGAGCATTGTGATGACATATGTCATGGTCCATTGCGATGACAATGGCATGGAGCATTGTGATGCCAAATATAATGGAGGATTGTGATGACAAATATAATGGAGCATTGTGATGACTAGGGCTTGGAGCATTATGACAAGGGCCATTGAGAGTTTTCATGAAAATGTCATGAAGCATTGTGATGACAAGTTCCTGGAGCATTATGATGAGAAAATCATGGAGCCTTGTGATGACAGGTCTCATGGAGCATACTGATCAAAATGAGCATGGAGCATTCTGATTACTTGGGTCTTGGAACATTGTGATAACAAGGGCATGGAGCATTGTGATGACAAGGGCATGGAGTATTGTGATGACAGGCATCATGGAGCGTTGTGATGACAAGGGCATGGAGCATTGGTCTAATAAGTTTCTTGGATTATTGTGATGAGGGTGGGAACAGCGCATTGTGATGACAAGGGCATGGAGCATTGTGATGACCAGGTCATGCAGTATTGTAAATAGAGGTGTCAGGGAGCATTGAGATGACATATGTAATGGCCCATTGTGATGACAATGGCATGGAGCATTCTGATGCCAAGTGTCATGGAGGATTCTGATGACAAAGGTAATGGACCATTGTGATGACAATGGCTTGGAGCATTGTGATGACAAGGGTCAGGGAGCATTGTGCTGACAAGTGCATGGAGAATTGTGATGACAAGGGTCATGGAGCATTCTGATGACAAGCTTGTGGAGTATTTTGATGACAATGGCATGGAGCCTTGTGATGAAAATGGCATGGGGCTTTGTGATGAAAAAGGCATGGAGCCTTTTCGTGACAGGGTTCAAGGAGCATTCTGACGACAAGTGTCAGGGAGCATTGTGATGACAAGTGTATTGAGAATTGTGATGACAAAGGTCATGGAGCATTGTGATGAAAAGGGTATGGAGTATTGTGATGACAGTCATCATGGAGCGTTGTGATGACAAGTGTTATGGAACATTGTGATCACAAGGGTTTGGAGCATTGCGATGACAGAGGTCATGGATACTTTTGATTTCAAGGAGCATGGAGCATTGTGATGACTAGGGCATGAAGCAATGGGATCCCAAGTTTCTTGGAGGATAGTGATGACTATGGTAATGGAGTATTGTGATGACAAGCGCATAGAGCATTGTAAGGACAGTGTCATGTAGCATTTTGCTGACAAAGGCATGGAGCATTGTGATGACATGTGTCATGGTGCACTTTGATGACAAGCGTCACAGAGCATTTTGAATATAGGGGTCATGGAGCATTGGGATGACAAGGGCATGGATCACTGTGATGACAAGGGTCATGGATCATTGGGATGAAAATGTTCATGGAGTATTGTGAAGACAGGGGTCATGGAGCATTGTGATTACAGGGGTCATGGAGCATTGTGATGAAAAGAGTCCCGGATCATTGTGTTGTCAGGTGTCATGGAGTGTTGTGATGACAGTGGTCATGGAGAATTTTGATGATATTGGTCATGGAGCATTGTGATTAGAAGGTCATGGAGCATTGGGCTGAAAATGTTCATGGAGTATTGTGATGACAGGTGTCATGGAGCATTGTTATGACAAGGGAATGGAGCGTGGTGATGACAAGGTCCTGGAGCATTGTGATGAGATGACCATGGAGACTTGTGTTGACAAGTCTCATGGAGCATTCTGATGAAAAGGTGCATGGAGCATTGTGATGACAAGGGCATGGAGCACTGTGAGGAGAAGGCCATGGAACATTCTGATAACATGCGTCATGGAGCTTTGTGATGACAAGGGCATGGAGCATTGTGATTACAGGGGTCTTGGAGCATTGTGATGACAAGGGTCATGGAGCCTTGTGATGACAAGTCCGTGGAACAATGTGATGGCAGGGGTCATGGAGCATTGTTATGACAGATGTAATGGAGCATTGTGATGAGAAGGGCATTGAGCATTGGTCTGAAATGTTTCTTGAATTATTGTGATGAGAGTGGGCATGGAGCATTGTGATGACAAGGGCACGTACACTGTGATACATGGGTCATGGGGGATCGTAATGACAAGGGCATGGAGCATTGTGATGAGAAGGGCATCGAGCATTGTGATGACAATTGTCATGGAGCTTTGTGATGACCAGGGCATTGAGCAATATGATGAGAGGGTTCATGGAGCATTATGATGACAATGACATGGAGCATTGTGATGCCAAGGGTCATGGAGCTTTGTGATGACAAAAGTCATGGAGCATTTTGATGACAAGGGTGTGGTGCATTGTGATGAGCAGGGAAGGGAGCATTTTGATGACAGGTTCATGCAGTAATATGATGAAAAGTGTAATGGAACATTTTGATGACAGGGGTTATAAAACATTGTGATGCCATGGGTCATGGAGCTTTGGGATGAAAAGGGTCATGGAGTATTTTGATGACAGGGGTTATTGAACATTGTGATGTCAGGGATCATGGAATATTGTGCTGATAAAGGGATGTAGCATTGTGATGACAGGGGTCATGGAAATTTGTGATAACAGGGGTGAGGGAGGATTGTGATGACAAGTGATGGAACATTGTGATATCCATGGTGAGAGAGCATTTGAATGAGAATTGCATGGAACATTGTGATTAAAAGGTTTATGGAGCATAGCGATGTCAAAGTTGTGGTTCTTTGTGATGAAAAGTGCATGGCACATTGTGATGACAAGGGTCATGGAGCATTGTTCTGACAAAGACATGGAGCATCGTGATGACAAGGGTCACGCAGCATTGTGATGAAAAGTTCATGGAGCATTGTGGTTACAAAGGTCACAGAGTCTTGTGATGACGCGGGCATGGACCGTTGTGATGACAAACGTTATGAAGCATTGTGATGACTGGAGTCACGGAGCATTGTGATGACAGGGGCCATGGAGCATTGTGATGACAAGGGCATGGAGCATTGTGATGACAGGTGCATGGAGCATCGGTCTGACAAGTTTCATAGATTATTGTGATGACAGTGGACATGGTGCATTTTGATGACAAGTGCATGGAGTATTGTGATGACAAGGGCATGGAATATTGTGAAGACAGGTGTCAGGGAGCATTGTGATGACATATGTCATGGTCCATTGCGATGACAATGGCATGGAGCATTGTGATGCCAAATATAATGGAGGATTGTGATGACAAATATAATGGAGCATTGTGATGACTAGGGCTTGGAGCATTATGACAAGGGCCATTGAGAGTTTTCATGAAAATGTCATGAAGCATTGTGATGACAAGTTCCTGGAGCATTATGATGAGAAAATCATGGAGCCTTGTGATGACAGGTCTCATGGAGCATACTGATCAAAATGAGCATGGAGCATTCTGATTACTTGGGTCTTGGAACATTGTGATAACAAGGGCATGGAGCATTGTGATGACAAGGGCATGGAGTATTGTGATGACAGGCATCATGGAGCGTTGTGATGACAAGGGCATGGAGCATTGGTCTAATAAGTTTCTTGGATTATTGTGATGAGGGTGGGAACAGCGCATTGTGATGACAAGGGCATGGAGCATTGTGATGACCAGGTCATGCAGTATTGTAAATAGAGGTGTCAGGGAGCATTGAGATGACATATGTAATGGCCCATTGTGATGACAATGGCATGGAGCATTCTGATGCCAAGTGTCATGGAGGATTCTGATGACAAAGGTCATGGACCATTGTGATGACAATGGCTTGGAGCATTGTGATGACAAGGGTCAGGGAGCATTGTGCTGACAAGTGCATGGAGAATTGTGATGACAAGGGTCATGGAGCATTCTGATGACAAGCTTGTGGAGTATTTTGATGACAATGGCATGGAGCATTGTGATGAAAATGGCATGGGGCTTTGTGATGAAAAAGGCATGGAGCCTTTTCATGACAGGGTTCAAGGAGCATTCTGACGACAAGTGTCATGGAGCATTGTGATGTCAAGTGTATTGAGAATTGTGATGACGATGGTCATGGAGCATTGTGATGAAAAGGGCATGGAGTGTTGTGATGACAGGCATCATGGAGCTTTGTGATGACAAGTGTTATGGAACATTGTGATCACAAGGGTTTGGAGCATTGCGATGACAGAGGTCATGGATACTTTTGATTTCAAGGAGCATGGAGCATTGTGATGACTAGGGCATGAAGCAATGGGATCCCAAGGTTCTTGGAGGATAGTGATGACTATGGTAATGGAGTATTGTGATGACAAGCGCATAGAGCATTGTAAGGACAGTGTCATGTAGCATTCTGCTGACAAAGGCATGGAGCATTGTGATGACATGTGTCATGGTGCACTTTAATGACAAGCGTCACGGAGCATTTTGAATATAGGGGTCATGGAGCATTGGGATGACAAGGGCATGGATCACTGTGATGACAAGGGTCATGGATCATTGGGATGAAAATGTTCATGGAGTATTGTGATGACAGGGGTCATGGAGCATTGTGATTACAGGGGTCATGGAGCATTGTGATGAAAAGTGTCCTGGATCATTGTGTTGTCAGGTGTCATGGAGTGTTTTGATGACAGTGGTCATGGAGAATTTTGATGATATTGGTCATGGAGCATTGTGATTAGAAGGTCATGGAGCATTGGGCTGAAAATGTTCATGGAGTATTGTGATGACAGGTGTCATGGAGCATTGTTATGACAAGGGAATGGAGCGTGGTGATGACAAGGTCCTGGAGCATTGTGATGAGATGACCATGGAGACTTGTGTTGACAAGTCTCATGGAGCATTCTGATGAAAAGGTGCATGGAGCATTGTGATTACAGGGGTCTTGGAGCATTGTGATGACAAGGGCATGGAGCACTGTGAGGAGAAGGCCATGGAACATTCTGATAACATGCGTCATGGAGCTTTGTGATGACAAGGGCATGGAGCATTGTGATTACAGGGGTCTTGGAGCATTGTGATGACAAGAGTCATGGAGCCTTGTGATGACAAGTCCGTGGAACAATGTGATGGCAGGGGTCATGGAGCATTGTTATGACAGATGTAATGGAGCATTGTGATGAGAAGGGCATTGAGCATTGGTCTGAAATGTTTCTTGAATTATTGTGATGAGAGTGGGCATGGAGCATTGTGATGACAAGGGCACGTACACTGTGATACATGGGTCATGGGGGATTGTAATGACAAGGGCATGGAGCATTGTGATGAGAAGGGCATCGAGCATTGTGATGACAATTGTCATGGAGCTTTGTGATGACCAGGGCATTGAGCAATATGATGAGAGGGTTCATGGAGCATTATGATGACAATGACATGGAGCATTGTGATGCCAAGGGTCATGGAGCCTTGTGATGACAAAAGTCATGGAGCATTTTGATGACAAGGGTGTGGTGCATTGTGATGAGCAGGGAAGGGAGCATTTTGATGACAGGTTCATGCAGTAATATGATGAAAAGTGTAATGGAACATTTTGATGACAGGGGTTATAAAACATTGTGATGCCATGGGTCATGGAGCTTTGGGATGAAAAGGGTCATGGAGTATTTTGATGACAGGGGTTATTGAACATTGTGATGTCAGGGATCATGGAATATTGTGCTGATAAGGGGATGTAGCATTGTGATGACAGGGGTCATGGAAATTTGTGATAACAGGGGTGAGGGAGGATTGTGATGACAAGTGATGGAACATTGTGATATCCATGGTGAGAGAGCATTTGAATGAGAATTGCATGGAACATTGTGATTAAAAGGTTTATGGAGCATAGCGATGTCAAAGTTGTGGTTCTTTGTGATGAAAAGTGCATGGCACATTGTGATGACAAGGGTCATGGAGCATTGTTCTGACAAAGACATGGAGCATCGTGATGACAAGGGTCACGCAGCATTGTGATGAAAAGTTCATGGAGCATTGTGGTTACAAAGGTCACAGAGTCTTGTGATGACGCGGGCATGGACCGTTGTGATGACAAACGTTATGAAGCATTGTGATGACTGGAGTCACGGAGCATTGTGATGACAGGGGCCATGGAGCATTGTGATGACAAGGGCATGGAGCATTGTGATGACAGGTGCATGGAGCATCGGTCTGACAAGTTTCATAGATTATTGTGATGACAGTGGACATGGTGCATTTTGATGACAAGTGCATGGAGTATTGTGATGACAAGGGCATGGAATATTGTGAAGACAGGTGTCAGGGAGCATTGTGATGACATATGTCATGGTCCATTGCGATGACAATGGCATGGAGCATTGTGATGCCAAATATAATGGAGGATTGTGATGACAAATATAATGGAGCATTGTGATGACTAGGGCTTGGAGCATTATGACAAGGGCCATTGAGAGTTTTCATGAAAATGTCATGAAGCATTGTGATGACAAGTTCCTGGAGCATTATGATGAGAAAATCATGGAGCCTTGTGATGACAGGTCTCATGGAGCATACTGATCAAAATGAGCATGGAGCATTCTGATTACTTGGGTCTTGGAACATTGTGATAACAAGGGCATGGAGCATTGTGATGACAAGGGCATGGAGTATTGTGATGACAGGCATCATGGAGCGTTGTGATGACAAGGGCATGGAGCATTGGTCTAATAAGTTTCTTGGATTATTGTGATGAGGGTGGGAACAGCGCATTGTGATGACAAGGGCATGGAGCATTGTGATGACCAGGTCATGCAGTATTGTAAATAGAGGTGTCAGGGAGCATTGAGATGACATATGTAATGGCCCATTGTGATGACAATGGCATGGAGCATTCTGATGCCAAGTGTCATGGAGGATTCTGATGACAAAGGTAATGGACCATTGTGATGACAATGGCTTGGAGCATTGTGATGACAAGGGTCAGGGAGCATTGTGCTGACAAGTGCATGGAGAATTGTGATGACAAGGGTCATGGAGCATTCTGATGACAAGCTTGTGGAGTATTTTGATGACAATGGCATGGAGCATTGTGATGAAAATGGCATGGGGCTTTGTGATGAAAAAGGCATGGAGCCTTTTCATGACAGGGTTCAAGGAGCATTCTGACGACAAGTGTCATGGAGCATTGTGATGTCAAGTGTATTGAGAATTGTGATGACGATGGTCATGGAGCATTGTGATGAAAAGGGCATGGAGTGTTGTGATGACAGGCATCATGGAGCTTTGTGATGACAAGTGTTATGGAACATTGTGATCACAAGGGTTTGGAGCATTGCGATGACAGAGGTCATGGATACTTTTGATTTCAAGGAGCATGGAGCATTGTGATGACTAGGGCATGAAGCAATGGGATCCCAAGGTTCTTGGAGGATAGTGATGACTATGGTAATGGAGTATTGTGATGACAAGCGCATAGAGCATTGTAAGGACAGTGTCATGTAGCATTCTGCTGACAAAGGCATGGAGCATTGTGATGACATGTGTCATGGTGCACTTTAATGACAAGCGTCACGGAGCATTTTGAATATAGGGGTCATGGAGCATTGGGATGACAAGGGCATGGATCACTGTGATGACAAGGGTCATGGATCATTGGGATGAAAATGTTCATGGAGTATTGTGATGACAGGGGTCATGGAGCATTGTGATTACAGGGGTCATGGAGCATTGTGATGAAAAGTGTCCTGGATCATTGTGTTGTCAGGTGTCATGGAGTGTTTTGATGACAGTGGTCATGGAGAATTTTGATGATATTGGTCATGGAGCATTGTGATTAGAAGGTCATGGAGCATTGGGCTGAAAATGTTCATGGAGTATTGTGATGACAGGTGTCATGGAGCATTGTTATGACAAGGGAATGGAGCGTGGTGATGACAAGGTCCTGGAGCATTGTGATGAGATGACCATGGAGACTTGTGTTGACAAGTCTCATGGAGCATTCTGATGAAAAGGTGCATGGAGCATTGTGATTACAGGGGTCTTGGAGCATTGTGATGACAAGGGCATGGAGCACTGTGAGGAGAAGGCCATGGAACATTCTGATAACATGCGTCATGGAGCTTTGTGATGACAAGGGCATGGAGCATTGTGATTACAGGGGTCTTGGAGCATTGTGATGACAAGAGTCATGGAGCCTTGTGATGACAAGTCCGTGGAACAATGTGATCGCAGGGGTCATGGAGCATTGTTATGACAGATGTAATGGAGCATTGTGATGAGAAGGGCATTGAGCATTGGTCTGAAATGTTTCTTGAATTATTGTGATGAGAGTGGGCATGGAGCATTGTGATGACAAGGGCACGTACACTGTGATACATGGGTCATGGGGGATTGTAATGACAAGGGCATGGAGCATTGTGATGAGAAGGGCATCGAGCATTGTGATGACAATTGTCATGGAGCTTTGTGATGACCAGGGCATTGAGCAATATGATGAGAGGGTTCATGGAGCATTATGATGACAATGACATGGAGCATTGTGATGCCAAGGGTCATGGAGCTTTGTGATGACAAAAGTCATGGAGCATTTTGATGACAAGGGTGTGGTGCATTGTGATGAGCAGGGAAGGGAGCATTTTGATGACAGGTTCATGCAGTAATATGATGAAAAGTGTAATGGAACATTTTGATGACAGGGGTTATAAAACATTGTGATGCCATGGGTCATGGAGCTTTGGGATGAAAAGGGTCATGGAGTATTTTGATGACAGGGGTTATTGAACATTGTGATGTCAGGGATCATGGAATATTGTGCTGATAAGGGGATGTAGCATTGTGATGACAGGGGTCATGGAAATTTGTGATAACAGGGGTGAGGGAGGATTGTGATGACAAGTGATGGAACATTGTGATATCCATGGTGAGAGAGCATTTGAATGAGAATTGCATGGAACATTGTGATTAAAAGGTTTATGGAGCATAGCGATGTCAAAGTTGTGGTTCTTTGTGATGAAAAGTGCATGGCACATTGTGATGACAAGGGTCATGGAGCATTGTTCTGACAAAGACATGGAGCATCGTGATGACAAGGGTCACGCAGCATTGTGATGAAAAGTTCATGGAGCATTGTGGTTACAAAGGTCACAGAGTCTTGTGATGACGCGGGCATGGACCGTTGTGATGACAAACGTTATGAAGCATTGTGATGACTGGAGTCACGGAGCATTGTGATGACAGGGGCCATGGAGCATTGTGATGACAAGGGCATGGAGCATTGTGATGACAGGTGCATGGAGCATCGGTCTGACAAGTTTCATAGATTATTGTGATGACAGTGGACATGGTGCATTTTGATGACAAGTGCATGGAGTATTGTGATGACAAGGACATGGAATATTGTGAAGACAGGTGTCAGGGAGCATGGTGATGACATATGTCATGGTCCATTGCGATGACAATGGCATGGAACATTGTGATGCCAAATATAATGGAGGATTGTGATGACAAATATAATGGAGCATTGTGATGACTAGGGCTTGGAGCATTATGACAAGGGCCATTGAGAGTTTTCATGAAAATGTCATGAAGCATTGTGATGACAAGTTCCTGGAGCATTATGATGAGAAAATCATGGAGCCTTGTGATGACAGGTCTCATGGAGCATACTGATCAAAATGAGCATGGAGCATTCTGATTACTTGGGTCTTGGAACATTGTGATAACAAGGGCATGGAGCATTGTGATGACAAGGGCATGGAGTATTGTGATGACAGGCATCATGGAGCGTTGTGATGACAAGGGCATGGAGCATTGGTCTAATAAGTTTCTTGGATTATTGTGATGAGGGTGGGAACAGCGCATTGTGATGACAAGGGCATGGAGCATTGTGATGACCAGGTCATGCAGTATTGTAAATAGAGGTGTCAGGGAGCATTGAGATGACATATGTAATGGCCCATTGTGATGACAATGGCATGGAGCATTCTGATGCCAAGTGTCATGGAGGATTCTGATGACAAAGGTCATGGACCATTGTGATGACAATGGCTTGGAGCATTGTGATGACAAGGGTCAGGGAGCATTGTGCTGACAAGTGCATGGAGAATTGTGATGACAAGGGTCATGGAGCATTCTGATGACAAGCTTGTGGAGTATTTTGATGACAATGGCATGGAGCATTGTGATGAAAATGGCATGGGGCTTTGTGATGAAAAGGGCATGGAGCCTTTTCATGACAGGGTTCAAGGAGCATTCTGACGACAAGTGTCATGGAGCATTGTGATGTCAAGTGTATTGAGAATTGTGATGACGATGGTCATGGAGCATTGTGATGAAAAGGGCATGGAGTGTTGTGATGACAGGCATCATGGAGCTTTGTGATGACAAGTGTTATGGAACATTGTGATCACAAGGGTTTGGAGCATTGCGATGACAGAGGTCATGGATACTTTTGATTTCAAGGAGCATGGAGCATTGTGATGACTAGGGCATGAAGCAATGGGATCCCAAGGTTCTTGGAGGATAGTGATGACTATGGTAATGGAGTATTGTGATGACAAGCGCATAGAGCATTGTAAGGACAGTGTCATGTAGCATTCTGCTGACAAAGGCATGGAGCATTGTGATGACATGTGTCATGGTGCACTTTAATGACAAGCGTCACGGAGCATTTTGAATATAGGGGTCATGGAGCATTGGGATGACAAGGGCATGGATCACTGTGATGACAAGGGTCATGGATCATTGGGATGAAAATGTTCATGGAGTATTGTGATGACAGGGGTCATGGAGCATTGTGATTACAGGGGTCATGGAGCATTGTGATGAAAAGTGTCCTGGATCATTGTGTTGTCAGGTGTCATGGAGTGTTTTGATGACAGTGGTCATGGAGAATTTTGATGATATTGGTCATGGAGCATTGTGATTAGAAGGTCATGGAGCATTGGGCTGAAATGTTCATGGAGTATTGTGATGACAGGTGTCATGGAGCATTGTTATGACAAGGGAATGGAGCGTGGTGATGACAAGGTCCTGGAGCATTGTGATGAGATGACCATGGAGACTTGTGTTGACAAGTCTCATGGAGCATTCTGATGAAAAGGTGCATGGAGCATTGTGATTACAGGGGTCTTGGAGCATTGTGATGACAAGGGCATGGAGCACTGTGAGGAGAAGGCCATGGAACATTCTGATAACATGCGTCATGGAGCTTTGTGATGACAAGGTCATGGAGCATTGTGATTACAGGGGTCTTGGAGCATTGTGATGACAAGAGTCATGGAGCCTTGTGATGACAAGTCCGTGGAACAATGTGATGGCAGGGGTCATGGAGCATTGTTATGACAGATGTAATGGAGCATTGTGATGAGAAGGGCATTGAGCATTGGTCTGAAATGTTTCTTGAATTATTGTGATGAGAGTGGGCATGGAGCATTGTGATGACAAGGGCACGTACACTGTGATACATGGGTCATGGGGGATTGTAATGACAAGGGCATGGAGCATTGTGATGAGAAGGGCATCGAGCATTGTGATGACAATTGTCATGGAGCTTTGTGATGACCAGGGCATTGAGCAATATGATGAGAGGGTTCATGGAGCATTATGATGACAATGACATGGAGCATTGTGATGCCAAGGGTCATGGAGCCTTGTGATGACAAAAGTCATGGAGCATTTTGATGACAAGGGTGTGGTGCATTGTGATGAGCAGGGAAGGGAGCATTTTGATGACAGGTTCATGCAGTAATATGATGAAAAGTGTAATGGAACATTTTGATGACAGGGGTTATAAAACATTGTGATGCCATGGGTCATGGAGCTTTGGGATGAAAAGGGTCATGGAGTATTTTGATGACAGGGGTTATTGAACATTGTGATGTCAGGGATCATGGAATATTGTGCTGATAAGGGGATGTAGCATTGTGATGACAGGGGTCATGGAAATTTGTGATAACAGGGGTGAGGGAGGATTGTGATGACAAGTGATGGAACATTGTGATATCCATGGTGAGAGAGCATTTGAATGAGAATTGCATGGAACATTGTGATTAAAAGGTTTATGGAGCATAGCGATGTCAAAGTTGTGGTTCTTTGTGATGAAAAGTGCATGGCACATTGTGATGACAAGGGTCATGGAGCATTGTTCTGACAAAGACATGGAGCATCGTGATGACAAGGGTCACGCAGCATTGTGATGAAAAGTTCATGGAGCATTGTGGTTACAAAGGTCACAGAGTCTTGTGATGACGCGGGCATGGACCGTTGTGATGACAAACGTTATGAAGCATTGTGATGACTGGAGTCACGGAGCATTGTGATGACAGGGGCCATGGAGCATTGTGATGACAAGGGCATGGAGCATTGTGATGACAGGTGCATGGAGCATCGGTCTGACAAGTTTCATAGATTATTGTGATGACAGTGGACATGGTGCATTTTGATGACAAGTGCATGGAGTATTGTGATGACAAGGACATGGAATATTGTGAAGACAGGTGTCAGGGAGCATGGTGATGACATATGTCATGGTCCATTGCGATGACAATGGCATGGAACATTGTGATGCCAAATATAATGGAGGATTGTGATGACAAATATAATGGAGCATTGTGATGACTAGGGCTTGGAGCATTATGACAAGGGCCATTGAGAGTTTTCATGAAAATGTCATGAAGCATTGTGATGACAAGTTCCTGGAGCATTATGATGAGAAAATCATGGAGCCTTGTGATGACAGGTCTCATGGAGCATACTGATCAAAATGAGCATGGAGCATTCTGATTACTTGGGTCTTGGAACATTGTGATAACAAGGGCATGGAGCATTGTGATGACAAGGGCATGGAGTATTGTGATGACAGGCATCATGGAGCGTTGTGATGACAAGGGCATGGAGCATTGGTCTAATAAGTTTCTTGGATTATTGTGATGAGGGTGGGAACAGCGCATTGTGATGACAAGGGCATGGAGCATTGTGATGACCAGGTCATGCAGTATTGTAAATAGAGGTGTCAGGGAGCATTGAGATGACATATGTAATGGCCCATTGTGATGACAATGGCATGGAGCATTCTGATGCCAAGTGTCATGGAGGATTCTGATGACAAAGGTCATGGACCATTGTGATGACAATGGCTTGGAGCATTGTGATGACAAGGGTCAGGGAGCATTGTGCTGACAAGTGCATGGAGAATTGTGATGACAAGGGTCATGGAGCATTCTGATGACAAGCTTGTGGAGTATTTTGATGACAATGGCATGGAGCCTTGTGATGAAAATGGCATGGGGCTTTGTGATGAAAAAGGCATGGAGCCTTTTCGTGATAGGGTTCAAGGAGCATTCTGACGACAAGTGTCAGGGAGCATTGTGATGACAAGTGTATTGAGAATTGTGATGACAAAGGTCATGGAGCATTGTGATGAAAAGGGTATGGAGTATTGTGATGACAGTCATCATGGAGCGTTGTGATGACAAGTGTTATGGAACATTGTGATCACAAGGGTTTGGAGCATTGCGATGACAGAGGTCATGGATACTTTTGATTTCAAGGAGCATGGAGCATTGTGATGACTAGGGCATGAAGCAATGGGATCCCAAGTTTCTTGGAGGATAGTGATGACTATGGTAATGGAGTATTGTGATGACAAGCGCATAGAGCATTGTAAGGACAGTGTCATGTAGCATTTTGCTGACAAAGGCATGGAGCATTGTGATGACATGTGTCATGGTGCACTTTGATGACAAGCGTCACAGAGCATTTTGAATATAGGGGTCATGGAGCATTGGGATGACAAGGGCATGGATCACTGTGATGACAAGGGT
Source organism: Mesoplodon mirus (assembly GCF_964341445.2). Classification (NCBI taxonomy): domain Eukaryota; kingdom Metazoa; phylum Chordata; class Mammalia; order Artiodactyla; family Ziphiidae; genus Mesoplodon; species Mesoplodon mirus. The sequence goes on from NW_028295790.1 coordinate 3,454,305, forward strand.
CATGGATCATTGGGATGAAAATGTTCATGGAGTATTGTGAAGACAGGGGTCATGGAGCATTGTGATTACAGGGGTCATGGAGCATTGTGATGAAAAGAGTCCCGGATCATTGTGTTGTCAGGTGTCATGGAGTGTTGTGATGACAGTGGTCATGGAGAATTTTGATGATATTGGTCATGGAGCATTGTGATTAGAAGGTCATGGAGCATTGGGCTGAAAATGTTCATGGAGTATTGTGATGACAGGTGTCATGGAGCATTGTTATGACAAGGGAATGGAGCGTGGTGATGACAAGGTCCTGGAGCATTGTGATGAGATGACCATGGAGACTTGTGTTGACAAGTCTCATGGAGCATTCTGATGAAAAGGTGCATGGAGCATTGTGATTACAGGGGTCTTGGAGCATTGTGATGACAAGGGCATGGAGCACTGTGAGGAGAAGGCCATGGAACATTCTGATAACATGCGTCATGGAGCTTTGTGATGACAAGGGCATGGAGCATTGTGATTACAGGGGTCTTGGAGCATTGTGATGACAAGGGTCATGGAGCCTTGTGATGACAAGTCCGTGGAACAATGTGATGGCAGGGCTCATGGAGCATTGTTATGACAGATGTAATGGAGCATTGTGATGAGAAGGGCATTGAGCATTGGTCTGAAATGTTTCTTGAATTATTGTGATGAGAGTGGGCATGGAGCATTGTGATGACAAGGGCACGTACACTGTGATACATGGGTCATGGGGGATTGTAATGACAAGGGCATGGAGCATTGTGATGAGAAGGGCATCGAGCATTGTGATGACAATTGTCATGGAGCTTTGTGATGACCAGGGCATTGAGCAATATGATGAGAGGGTTCATGGAGCATTATGATGACAATGACATGGAGCATTGTGATGCCAAGGGTCATGGAGCTTTGTGATGACAAAAGTCATGGAGCATTTTGATGACAAGGGTGTGGTGCATTGTGATGAGCAGGGAAGGGAGCATTTTGATGACAGGTTCATGCAGTAATATGATGAAAAGTGTAATGGAACATTTTGATGACAGGGGTTATAAAACATTGTGATGCCATGGGTCATGGAGCTTTGGGATGAAAAGGGTCATGGAGTATTTTGATGACAGGGGTTATTGAACATTGTGATGTCAGGGATCATGGAATATTGTGCTGATAAAGGGATGTAGCATTGTGATGACAGGGGTCATGGAAATTTGTGATAACAGGGGTGAGGGAGGATTGTGATGACAAGTGATGGAACATTGTGATATCCATGGTGAGAGAGCATTTGAATGAGAATTGCATGGAACATTGTGATTAAAAGGTTTATGGAGCATAGCGATGTCAAAGTTGTGGTTCTTTGTGATGAAAAGTGCATGGCACATTGTGATGACAAGGGTCATGGAGCATTGTTCTGACAAAGACATGGAGCATCGTGATGACAAGGGTCACGCAGCATTGTGATGAAAAGTTCATGGAGCATTGTGGTTACAAAGGTCACAGAGTCTTGTGATGACGCGGGCATGGACCGTTGTGATGACAAACGTTATGAAGCATTGTGATGACTGGAGTCACGGAGCATTGTGATGACAGGGGCCATGGAGCATTGTGATGACAAGGGCATGGAGCATTGTGATGACAGGTGCATGGAGCATCGGTCTGACAAGTTTCATAGATTATTGTGATGACAGTGGACATGGTGCATTTTGATGACAAGTGCATGGAGTATTGTGATGACAAGGGCATGGAATATTGTGAAGACAGGTGTCAGGGAGCATTGTGATGACATATGTCATGGTCCATTGCGATGACAATGGCATGGAGCATTGTGATGCCAAATATAATGGAGGATTGTGATGACAAATATAATGGAGCATTGTGATGACTAGGGCTTGGAGCATTATGACAAGGGCCATTGAGAGTTTTCATGAAAATGTCATGAAGCATTGTGATGACAAGTTCCTGGAGCATTATGATGAGAAAATCATGGAGCCTTGTGATGACAGGTCTCATGGAGCATACTGATCAAAATGAGCATGGAGCATTCTGATTACTTGGGTCTTGGAACATTGTGATAACAAGGGCATGGAGCATTGTGATGACAAGGGCATGGAGTATTGTGATGACAGGCATCATGGAGCGTTGTGATGACAAGGGCATGGAGCATTGGTCTAATAAGTTTCTTGGATTATTGTGATGAGGGTGGGAACAGCGCATTGTGATGACAAGGGCATGGAGCATTGTGATGACCAGGTCATGCAGTATTGTAAATAGAGGTGTCAGGGAGCATTGAGATGACATATGTAATGGCCCATTGTGATGACAATGGCATGGAGCATTCTGATGCCAAGTGTCATGGAGGATTCTGATGACAAAGGTAATGGACCATTGTGATGACAATGGCTTGGAGCATTGTGATGACAAGGGTCAGGGAGCATTGTGCTGACAAGTGCATGGAGAATTGTGATGACAAGGGTCATGGAGCATTCTGATGACAAGCTTGTGGAGTATTTTGATGACAATGGCATGGAGCATTGTGATGAAAATGGCATGGGGCTTTGTGATGAAAAAGGCATGGAGCCTTTTCATGACAGGGTTCAAGGAGCATTCTGACGACAAGTGTCATGGAGCATTGTGATGTCAAGTGTATTGAGAATTGTGATGACGATGGTCATGGAGCATTGTGATGAAAAGGGCATGGAGTGTTGTGATGACAGGCATCATGGAGCTTTGTGATGACAAGTGTTATGGAACATTGTGATCACAAGGGTTTGGAGCATTGCGATGACAGAGGTCATGGATACTTTTGATTTCAAGGAGCATGGAGCATTGTGATGACTAGGGCATGAAGCAATGGGATCCCAAGGTTCTTGGAGGATAGTGATGACTATGGTAATGGAGTATTGTGATGACAAGCGCATAGAGCATTGTAAGGACAGTGTCATGTAGCATTCTGCTGACAAAGGCATGGAGCATTGTGATGACATGTGTCATGGTGCACTTTAATGACAAGCGTCACGGAGCATTTTGAATATAGGGGTCATGGAGCATTGGGATGACAAGGGCATGGATCACTGTGATGACAAGGGTCATGGATCATTGGGATGAAAATGTTCATGGAGTATTGTGATGACAGGGGTCATGGAGCATTGTGATTACAGGGGTCATGGAGCATTGTGATGAAAAGTGTCCTGGATCATTGTGTTGTCAGGTGTCATGGAGTGTTTTGATGACAGTGGTCATGGAGAATTTTGATGATATTGGTCATGGAGCATTGTGATTAGAAGGTCATGGAGCATTGGGCTGAAAATGTTCATGGAGTATTGTGATGACAGGTGTCATGGAGCATTGTTATGACAAGGGAATGGAGCGTGGTGATGACAAGGTCCTGGAGCATTGTGATGAGATGACCATGGAGACTTGTGTTGACAAGTCTCATGGAGCATTCTGATGAAAAGGTGCATGGAGCATTGTGATTACAGGGGTCTTGGAGCATTGTGATGACAAGGGCATGGAGCACTGTGAGGAGAAGGCCATGGAACATTCTGATAACATGCGTCATGGAGCTTTGTGATGACAAGGGCATGGAGCATTGTGATTACAGGGGTCTTGGAGCATTGTGATGACAAGAGTCATGGAGCCTTGTGATGACAAGTCCGTGGAACAATGTGATGGCAGGGGTCATGGAGCATTGTTATGACAGATGTAATGGAGCATTGTGATGAGAAGGGCATTGAGCATTGGTCTGAAATGTTTCTTGAATTATTGTGATGAGAGTGGGCATGGAGCATTGTGATGACAAGGGCACGTACACTGTGATACATGGGTCATGGGGGATTGTAATGACAAGGGCATGGAGCATTGTGATGAGAAGGGCATCGAGCATTGTGATGACAATTGTCATGGAGCTTTGTGATGACCAGGGCATTGAGCAATATGATGAGAGGGTTCATGGAGCATTATGATGACAATGACATGGAGCATTGTGATGCCAAGGGTCATGGAGCCTTGTGATGACAAAAGTCATGGAGCATTTTGATGACAAGGGTGTGGTGCATTGTGATGAGCAGGGAAGGGAGCATTTTGATGACAGGTTCATGCAGTAATATGATGAAAAGTGTAATGGAACATTTTGATGACAGGGGTTATAAAACATTGTGATGCCATGGGTCATGGAGCTTTGGGATGAAAAGGGTCATGGAGTATTTTGATGACAGGGGTTATTGAACATTGTGATGTCAGGGATCATGGAATATTGTGCTGATAAGGGGATGTAGCATTGTGATGACAGGGGTCATGGAAATTTGTGATAACAGGGGTGAGGGAGGATTGTGATGACAAGTGATGGAACATTGTGATATCCATGGTGAGAGAGCATTTGAATGAGAATTGCATGGAACATTGTGATTAAAAGGTTTATGGAGCATAGCGATGTCAAAGTTGTGGTTCTTTGTGATGAAAAGTGCATGGCACATTGTGATGACAAGGGTCATGGAGCATTGTTCTGACAAAGACATGGAGCATCGTGATGACAAGGGTCACGCAGCATTGTGATGAAAAGTTCATGGAGCATTGTGGTTACAAAGGTCACAGAGTCTTGTGATGACGCGGGCATGGACCGTTGTGATGACAAACGTTATGAAGCATTGTGATGACTGGAGTCACGGAGCATTGTGATGACAGGGGCCATGGAGCATTGTGATGACAAGGGCATGGAGCATTGTGATGACAGGTGCATGGAGCATCGGTCTGACAAGTTTCATAGATTATTGTGATGACAGTGGACATGGTGCATTTTGATGACAAGTGCATGGAGTATTGTGATGACAAGGGCATGGAATATTGTGAAGACAGGTGTCAGGGAGCATTGTGATGACATATGTCATGGTCCATTGCGATGACAATGGCATGGAGCATTGTGATGCCAAATATAATGGAGGATTGTGATGACAAATATAATGGAGCATTGTGATGACTAGGGCTTGGAGCATTATGACAAGGGCCATTGAGAGTTTTCATGAAAATGTCATGAAGCATTGTGATGACAAGTTCCTGGAGCATTATGATGAGAAAATCATGGAGCCTTGTGATGACAGGTCTCATGGAGCATACTGATCAAAATGAGCATGGAGCATTCTGATTACTTGGGTCTTGGAACATTGTGATAACAAGGGCATGGAGCATTGTGATGACAAGGGCATGGAGTATTGTGATGACAGGCATCATGGAGCGTTGTGATGACAAGGGCATGGAGCATTGGTCTAATAAGTTTCTTGGATTATTGTGATGAGGGTGGGAACAGCGCATTGTGATGACAAGGGCATGGAGCATTGTGATGACCAGGTCATGCAGTATTGTAAATAGAGGTGTCAGGGAGCATTGAGATGACATATGTAATGGCCCATTGTGATGACAATGGCATGGAGCATTCTGATGCCAAGTGTCATGGAGGATTCTGATGACAAAGGTAATGGACCATTGTGATGACAATGGCTTGGAGCATTGTGATGACAAGGGTCAGGGAGCATTGTGCTGACAAGTGCATGGAGAATTGTGATGACAAGGGTCATGGAGCATTCTGATGACAAGCTTGTGGAGTATTTTGATGACAATGGCATGGAGCATTGTGATGAAAATGGCATGGGGCTTTGTGATGAAAAAGGCATGGAGCCTTTTCATGACAGGGTTCAAGGAGCATTCTGACGACAAGTGTCATGGAGCATTGTGATGTCAAGTGTATTGAGAATTGTGATGACGATGGTCATGGAGCATTGTGATGAAAAGGGCATGGAGTGTTGTGATGACAGGCATCATGGAGCTTTGTGATGACAAGTGTTATGGAACATTGTGATCACAAGGGTTTGGAGCATTGCGATGACAGAGGTCATGGATACTTTTGATTTCAAGGAGCATGGAGCATTGTGATGACTAGGGCATGAAGCAATGGGATCCCAAGGTTCTTGGAGGATAGTGATGACTATGGTAATGGAGTATTGTGATGACAAGCGCATAGAGCATTGTAAGGACAGTGTCATGTAGCATTCTGCTGACAAAGGCATGGAGCATTGTGATGACATGTGTCATGGTGCACTTTAATGACAAGCGTCACGGAGCATTTTGAATATAGGGGTCATGGAGCATTGGGATGACAAGGGCATGGATCACTGTGATGACAAGGGTCATGGATCATTGGGATGAAAATGTTCATGGAGTATTGTGATGACAGGGGTCATGGAGCATTGTGATTACAGGGGTCATGGAGCATTGTGATGAAAAGTGTCCTGGATCATTGTGTTGTCAGGTGTCATGGAGTGTTTTGATGACAGTGGTCATGGAGAATTTTGATGATATTGGTCATGGAGCATTGTGATTAGAAGGTCATGGAGCATTGGGCTGAAAATGTTCATGGAGTATTGTGATGACAGGTGTCATGGAGCATTGTTATGACAAGGGAATGGAGCGTGGTGATGACAAGGTCCTGGAGCATTGTGATGAGATGACCATGGAGACTTGTGTTGACAAGTCTCATGGAGCATTCTGATGAAAAGGTGCATGGAGCATTGTGATTACAGGGGTCTTGGAGCATTGTGATGACAAGGGCATGGAGCACTGTGAGGAGAAGGCCATGGAACATTCTGATAACATGCGTCATGGAGCTTTGTGATGACAAGGGCATGGAGCATTGTGATTACAGGGGTCTTGGAGCATTGTGATGACAAGAGTCATGGAGCCTTGTGATGACAAGTCCGTGGAACAATGTGATCGCAGGGGTCATGGAGCATTGTTATGACAGATGTAATGGAGCATTGTGATGAGAAGGGCATTGAGCATTGGTCTGAAATGTTTCTTGAATTATTGTGATGAGAGTGGGCATGGAGCATTGTGATGACAAGGGCACGTACACTGTGATACATGGGTCATGGGGGATTGTAATGACAAGGGCATGGAGCATTGTGATGAGAAGGGCATCGAGCATTGTGATGACAATTGTCATGGAGCTTTGTGATGACCAGGGCATTGAGCAATATGATGAGAGGGTTCATGGAGCATTATGATGACAATGACATGGAGCATTGTGATGCCAAGGGTCATGGAGCTTTGTGATGACAAAAGTCATGGAGCATTTTGATGACAAGGGTGTGGTGCATTGTGATGAGCAGGGAAGGGAGCATTTTGATGACAGGTTCATGCAGTAATATGATGAAAAGTGTAATGGAACATTTTGATGACAGGGGTTATAAAACATTGTGATGCCATGGGTCATGGAGCTTTGGGATGAAAAGGGTCATGGAGTATTTTGATGACAGGGGTTATTGAACATTGTGATGTCAGGGATCATGGAATATTGTGCTGATAAGGGGATGTAGCATTGTGATGACAGGGGTCATGGAAATTTGTGATAACAGGGGTGAGGGAGGATTGTGATGACAAGTGATGGAACATTGTGATATCCATGGTGAGAGAGCATTTGAATGAGAATTGCATGGAACATTGTGATTAAAAGGTTTATGGAGCATAGCGATGTCAAAGTTGTGGTTCTTTGTGATGAAAAGTGCATGGCACATTGTGATGACAAGGGTCATGGAGCATTGTTCTGACAAAGACATGGAGCATCGTGATGACAAGGGTCACGCAGCATTGTGATGAAAAGTTCATGGAGCATTGTGGTTACAAAGGTCACAGAGTCTTGTGATGACGCGGGCATGGACCGTTGTGATGACAAACGTTATGAAGCATTGTGATGACTGGAGTCACGGAGCATTGTGATGACAGGGGCCATGGAGCATTGTGATGACAAGGGCATGGAGCATTGTGATGACAGGTGCATGGAGCATCGGTCTGACAAGTTTCATAGATTATTGTGATGACAGTGGACATGGTGCATTTTGATGACAAGTGCATGGAGTATTGTGATGACAAGGACATGGAATATTGTGAAGACAGGTGTCAGGGAGCATGGTGATGACATATGTCATGGTCCATTGCGATGACAATGGCATGGAACATTGTGATGCCAAATATAATGGAGGATTGTGATGACAAATATAATGGAGCATTGTGATGACTAGGGCTTGGAGCATTATGACAAGGGCCATTGAGAGTTTTCATGAAAATGTCATGAAGCATTGTGATGACAAGTTCCTGGAGCATTATGATGAGAAAATCATGGAGCCTTGTGATGACAGGTCTCATGGAGCATACTGATCAAAATGAGCATGGAGCATTCTGATTACTTGGGTCTTGGAACATTGTGATAACAAGGGCATGGAGCATTGTGATGACAAGGGCATGGAGTATTGTGATGACAGGCATCATGGAGCGTTGTGATGACAAGGGCATGGAGCATTGGTCTAATAAGTTTCTTGGATTATTGTGATGAGGGTGGGAACAGCGCATTGTGATGACAAGGGCATGGAGCATTGTGATGACCAGGTCATGCAGTATTGTAAATAGAGGTGTCAGGGAGCATTGAGATGACATATGTAATGGCCCATTGTGATGACAATGGCATGGAGCATTCTGATGCCAAGTGTCATGGAGGATTCTGATGACAAAGGTCATGGACCATTGTGATGACAATGGCTTGGAGCATTGTGATGACAAGGGTCAGGGAGCATTGTGCTGACAAGTGCATGGAGAATTGTGATGACAAGGGTCATGGAGCATTCTGATGACAAGCTTGTGGAGTATTTTGATGACAATGGCATGGAGCATTGTGATGAAAATGGCATGGGGCTTTGTGATGAAAAGGGCATGGAGCCTTTTCATGACAGGGTTCAAGGAGCATTCTGACGACAAGTGTCATGGAGCATTGTGATGTCAAGTGTATTGAGAATTGTGATGACGATGGTCATGGAGCATTGTGATGAAAAGGGCATGGAGTGTTGGGATGACAGGCATCATGGAGCTTTGTGATGACAAGTGTTATGGAACATTGTGATCACAAGGGTTTGGAGCATTGCGATGACAGAGGTCATGGATACTTTTGATTTCAAGGAGCATGGAGCATTGTGATGACTAGGGCATGAAGCAATGGGATCCCAAGGTTCTTGGAGGATAGTGATGACTATGGTAATGGAGTATTGTGATGACAAGCGCATAGAGCATTGTAAGGACAGTGTCATGTAGCATTCTGCTGACAAAGGCATGGAGCATTGTGATGACATGTGTCATGGTGCACTTTAATGACAAGCGTCACGGAGCATTTTGAATATAGGGGTCATGGAGCATTGGGATGACAAGGGCATGGATCACTGTGATGACAAGGGTCATGGATCATTGGGATGAAAATGTTCATGGAGTATTGTGATGACAGGGGTCATGGAGCATTGTGATTACAGGGGTCATGGAGCATTGTGATGAAAAGTGTCCTGGATCATTGTGTTGTCAGGTGTCATGGAGTGTTTTGATGACAGTGGTCATGGAGAATTTTGATGATATTGGTCATGGAGCATTGTGATTAGAAGGTCATGGAGCATTGGGCTGAAATGTTCATGGAGTATTGTGATGACAGGTGTCATGGAGCATTGTTATGACAAGGGAATGGAGCGTGGTGATGACAAGGTCCTGGAGCATTGTGATGAGATGACCATGGAGACTTGTGTTGACAAGTCTCATGGAGCATTCTGATGAAAAGGTGCATGGAGCATTGTGATTACAGGGGTCTTGGAGCATTGTGATGACAAGGGCATGGAGCACTGTGAGGAGAAGGCCATGGAACATTCTGATAACATGCGTCATGGAGCTTTGTGATGACAAGGGCATGGAGCATTGTGATTACAGGGGTCTTGGAGCATTGTGATGACAAGAGTCATGGAGCCTTGTGATGACAAGTCCGTGGAACAATGTGATGGCAGGGGTCATGGAGCATTGTTATGACAGATGTAATGGAGCATTGTGATGAGAAGGGCATTGAGCATTGGTCTGAAATGTTTCTTGAATTATTGTGATGAGAGTGGGCATGGAGCATTGTGATGACAAGGGCACGTACACTGTGATACATGGGTCATGGGGGATTGTAATGACAAGGGCATGGAGCATTGTGATGAGAAGGGCATCGAGCATTGTGATGACAATTGTCATGGAGCTTTGTGATGACCAGGGCATTGAGCAATATGATGAGAGGGTTCATGGAGCATTATGATGACAATGACATGGAGCATTGTGATGCCAAGGGTCATGGAGCCTTGTGATGACAAAAGTCATGGAGCATTTTGATGACAAGGGTGTGGTGCATTGTGATGAGCAGGGAAGGGAGCATTTTGATGACAGGTTCATGCAGTAATATGATGAAAAGTGTAATGGAACATTTTGATGACAGGGGTTATAAAACATTGTGATGCCATGGGTCATGGAGCTTTGGGATGAAAAGGGTCATGGAGTATTTTGATGACAGGGGTTATTGAACATTGTGATGTCAGGGATCATGGAATATTGTGCTGATAAGGGGATGTAGCATTGTGATGACAGGGGTCATGGAAATTTGTGATAACAGGGGTGAGGGAGGATTGTGATGACAAGTGATGGAACATTGTGATATCCATGGTGAGAGAGCATTTGAATGAGAATTGCATGGAACATTGTGATTAAAAGGTTTATGGAGCATAGCGATGTCAAAGTTGTGGTTCTTTGTGATGAAAAGTGCATGGCACATTGTGATGACAAGGGTCATGGAGCATTGTTCTGACAAAGACATGGAGCATCGTGATGACAAGGGTCACGCAGCATTGTGATGAAAAGTTCATGGAGCATTGTGGTTACAAAGGTCACAGAGTCTTGTGATGACGCGGGCATGGACCGTTGTGATGACAAACGTTATGAAGCATTGTGATGACTGGAGTCACGGAGCATTGTGATGACAGGGGCCATGGAGCATTGTGATGACAAGGGCATGGAGCATTGTGATGACAGGTGCATGGAGCATCGGTCTGACAAGTTTCATAGATTATTGTGATGACAGTGGACATGGTGCATTTTGATGACAAGTGCATGGAGTATTGTGATGACAAGGGCATGGAATATTGTGAAGACAGGTGTCAGGGAGCATTGTGATGACATATGTCATGGTCCATTGCGATGACAATGGCATGGAGCATTGTGATGCCAAATATAATGGAGGATTGTGATGACAAATATAATGGAGCATTGTGATGACTAGGGCTTGGAGCATTATGACAAGGGCCATTGAGAGTTTTCATGAAAATGTCATGAAGCATTGTGATGACAAGTTCCTGGAGCATTATGATGAGAAAATCATGGAGCCTTGTGATGACAGGTCTCATGGAGCATACTGATCAAAATGAGCATGGAGCATTCTGATTACTTGGGTCTTGGAACATTGTGATAACAAGGGCATGGAGCATTGTGATGACAAGGGCATGGAGTATTGTGATGACAGGCATCATGGAGCGTTGTGATGACAAGGGCATGGAGCATTGGTCTAATAAGTTTCTTGGATTATTGTGATGAGGGTGGGAACAGCGCATTGTGATGACAAGGGCATGGAGCATTGTGATGACCAGGTCATGCAGTATTGTAAATAGAGGTGTCAGGGAGCATTGAGATGACATATGTAATGGCCCATTGTGATGACAATGGCATGGAGCATTCTGATGCCAAGTGTCATGGAGGATTCTGATGACAAAGGTAATGGAGCATTGTGATGACAATGGCTTGGAGCATTGTGATGACAAGGGTCAGGGAGCATTGTGCTGACAAGTGCATGGAGAATTGTGATGACAAGGGTCATGGAGCATTCTGATGACAAGCTTGTGGAGTATTTTGATGACAATGGCATGGAGCCTTGTGATGAAAATGGCATGGGGCTTTGTGATGAAAAAGGCATGGAGCCTTTTCGTGATAGGGTTCAAGGAGCATTCTGACGACAAGTGTCAGGGAGCATTGTGATGACAAGTGTATTGAGAATTGTGATGACAAAGGTCATGGAGCATTGTGATGAAAAGGGTATGGAGTATTGTGATGACAGTCATCATGGAGCGTTGTGATGACAAGTGTTATGGAACATTGTGATCACAAGGGTTTGGAGCATTGCGATGACAGAGGTCATGGATACTTTTGATTTCAAGGAGCATGGAGCATTGTGATGACTAGGGCATGAAGCAATGGGATCCCAAGTTTCTTGGAGGATAGTGATGACTATGGTAATGGAGTATTGTGATGACAAGCGCATAGAGCATTGTAAGGACAGTGTCATGTAGCATTTTGCTGACAAAGGCATGGAGCATTGTGATGACATGTGTCATGGTGCACTTTGATGACAAGCGTCACAGAGCATTTTGAATATAGGGGTCATGGAGCATTGGGATGACAAGGGCATGGATCACTGTGATGACAAGGGTCATGGATCATTGGGATGAAAATGTTCATGGAGTATTGTGAAGACAGGGGTCATGGAGCATTGTGATTACAGGGGTCATGGAGCATTGTGATGAAAAGAGTCCCGGATCATTGTGTTGTCAGGTGTCATGGAGTGTTGTGATGACAGTGGTCATGGAGAATTTTGATGATATTGGTCATGGAGCATTGTGATTAGAAGGTCATGGAGCATTGGGCTGAAAATGTTCATGGAGTATTGTGATGACAGGTGTCATGGAGCATTGTTATGACAAGGGAATGGAGCGTGGTGATGACAAGGTCCTGGAGCATTGTGATGAGATGACCATGGAGACTTGTGTTGACAAGTCTCATGGAGCATTCTGATGAAAAGGTGCATGGAGCATTGTGATTACAGGGGTCTTGGAGCATTGTGATGACAAGGGCATGGAGCACTGTGAGGAGAAGGCCATGGAACATTCTGATAACATGCGTCATGGAGCTTTGTGATGACAAGGGCATGGAGCATTGTGATTACAGGGGTCTTGGAGCATTGTGATGACAAGGGTCATGGAGCCTTGTGATGACAAGTCCGTGGAACAATGTGATGGCAGGGCTCATGGAGCATTGTTATGACAGATGTAATGGAGCATTGTGATGAGAAGGGCATTGAGCATTGGTCTGAAATGTTTCTTGAATTATTGTGATGAGAGTGGGCATGGAGCATTGTGATGACAAGGGCACGTACACTGTGATACATGGGTCATGGGGGATTGTAATGACAAGGGCATGGAGCATTGTGATGAGAAGGGCATCGAGCATTGTGATGACAATTGTCATGGAGCTTTGTGATGACCAGGGCATTGAGCAATATGATGAGAGGGTTCATGGAGCATTATGATGACAATGACATGGAGCATTGTGATGCCAAGGGTCATGGAGCTTTGTGATGACAAAAGTCATGGAGCATTTTGATGACAAGGGTGTGGTGCATTGTGATGAGCAGGGAAGGGAGCATTTTGATGACAGGTTCATGCAGTAATATGATGAAAAGTGTAATGGAACATTTTGATGACAGGGGTTATAAAACATTGTGATGCCATGGGTCATGGAGCTTTGGGATGAAAAGGGTCATGGAGTATTTTGATGACAGGGGTTATTGAACATTGTGATGTCAGGGATCATGGAATATTGTGCTGATAAAGGGATGTAGCATTGTGATGACAGGGGTCATGGAAATTTGTGATAACAGGGGTGAGGGAGGATTGTGATGACAAGTGATGGAACATTGTGATATCCATGGTGAGAGAGCATTTGAATGAGAATTGCATGGAACATTGTGATTAAAAGGTTTATGGAGCATAGCGATGTCAAAGTTGTGGTTCTTTGTGATGAAAAGTGCATGGCACATTGTGATGACAAGGGTCATGGAGCATTGTTCTGACAAAGACATGGAGCATCGTGATGACAAGGGTCACGCAGCATTGTGATGAAAAGTTCATGGAGCATTGTGGTTACAAAGGTCACAGAGTCTTGTGATGACGCGGGCATGGACCGTTGTGATGACAAACGTTATGAAGCATTGTGATGACTGGAGTCACGGAGCATTGTGATGACAGGGGCCATGGAGCATTGTGATGACAAGGGCATGGAGCATTGTGATGACAGGTGCATGGAGCATCGGTCTGACAAGTTTCATAGATTATTGTGATGACAGTGGACATGGTGCATTTTGATGACAAGTGCATGGAGTATTGTGATGACAAGGGCATGGAATATTGTGAAGACAGGTGTCAGGGAGCATTGTGATGACATATGTCATGGTCCATTGCGATGACAATGGCATGGAGCATTGTGATGCCAAATATAATGGAGGATTGTGATGACAAATATAATGGAGCATTGTGATGACTAGGGCTTGGAGCATTATGACAAGGGCCATTGAGAGTTTTCATGAAAATGTCATGAAGCATTGTGATGACAAGTTCCTGGAGCATTATGATGAGAAAATCATGGAGCCTTGTGATGACAGGTCTCATGGAGCATACTGATCAAAATGAGCATGGAGCATTCTGATTACTTGGGTCTTGGAACATTGTGATAACAAGGGCATGGAGCATTGTGATGACAAGGGCATGGAGTATTGTGATGACAGGCATCATGGAGCGTTGTGATGACAAGGGCATGGAGCATTGGTCTAATAAGTTTCTTGGATTATTGTGATGAGGGTGGGAACAGCGCATTGTGATGACAAGGGCATGGAGCATTGTGATGACCAGGTCATGCAGTATTGTAAATAGAGGTGTCAGGGAGCATTGAGATGACATATGTAATGGCCCATTGTGATGACAATGGCATGGAGCATTCTGATGCCAAGTGTCATGGAGGATTCTGATGACAAAGGTAATGGACCATTGTGATGACAATGGCTTGGAGCATTGTGATGACAAGGGTCAGGGAGCATTGTGCTGACAAGTGCATGGAGAATTGTGATGACAAGGGTCATGGAGCATTCTGATGACAAGCTTGTGGAGTATTTTGATGACAATGGCATGGAGCCTTGTGATGAAAATGGCATGGGGATTTGTGATGAAAAAGGCATGGAGCCTTTTCATGACAGGGTTCAAGGAGCATTCTGACGACAAGTGTCATGGAGCATTGTGATGTCAAGTGTATTGAGAATTGTGATGACGATGGTCATGGAGCATTGTGATGAAAAGGGCATGGAGTGTTGTGATGACAGGCATCATGGAGCTTTGTGATGACAAGTGTTATGGAACATTGTGATCACAAGGGTTTGGAGCATTGCGATGACAGAGGTCATGGATACTTTTGATTTCAAGGAGCATGGAGCATTGTGATGACTAGGGCATGAAGCAATGGGATCCCAAGGTTCTTGGAGGATAGTGATGACTATGGTAATGGAGTATTGTGATGACAAGCGCATAGAGCATTGTAAGGACAGTGTCATGTAGCATTCTGCTGACAAAGGCATGGAGCATTGTGATGACATGTGTCATGGTGCACTTTAATGACAAGCGTCACGGAGCATTTTGAATATAGGGGTCATGGAGCATTGGGATGACAAGGGCATGGATCACTGTGATGACAAGGGTCATGGATCATTGGGATGAAAATGTTCATGGAGTATTGTGATGACAGGGGTCATGGAGCATTGTGATTACAGGGGTCATGGAGCATTGTGATGAAAAGTGTCCTGGATCATTGTGTTGTCAGGTGTCATGGAGTGTTTTGATGACAGTGGTCATGGAGAATTTTGATGATATTGGTCATGGAGCATTGTGATTAGAAGGTCATGGAGCATTGGGCTGAAATGTTCATGGAGTATTGTGATGACAGGTGTCATGGAGCATTGTTATGACAAGGGAATGGAGCGTGGTGATGACAAGGTCCTGGAGCATTGTGATGAGATGACCATGGAGACTTGTGTTGACAAGTCTCATGGAGCATTCTGATGAAAAGGTGCATGGAGCATTGTGATTACAGGGGTCTTGGAGCATTGTGATGACAAGGGCATGGAGCACTGTGAGGAGAAGGCCATGGAACATTCTGATAACATGCGTCATGGAGCTTTGTGATGACAAGGGCATGGAGCATTGTGATTACAGGGGTCTTGGAGCATTGTGATGACAAGAGTCATGGAGCCTTGTGATGACAAGTCCGTGGAACAATGTGATGGCAGGGGTCATGGAGCATTGTTATGACAGATGTAATGGAGCATTGTGATGAGAAGGGCATTGAGCATTGGTCTGAAATGTTTCTTGAATTATTGTGATGAGAGTGGGCATGGAGCATTGTGATGACAAGGGCACGTACACTGTGATACATGGGTCATGGGGGATTGTAATGACAAGGGCATGGAGCATTGTGATGAGAAGGGCATCGAGCATTGTGATGACAATTGTCATGGAGCTTTGTGATGACCAGGGCATTGAGCAATATGATGAGAGGGTTCATGGAGCATTATGATGACAATGACATGGAGCATTGTGATGCCAAGGGTCATGGAGCCTTGTGATGACAAAAGTCATGGAGCATTTTGATGACAAGGGTGTGGTGCATTGTGATGAGCAGGGAAGGGAGCATTTTGATGACAGGTTCATGCAGTAATATGATGAAAAGTGTAATGGAACATTTTGATGACAGGGGTTATAAAACATTGTGATGCCATGGGTCATGGAGCTTTGGGATGAAAAGGGTCATGGAGTATTTTGATGACAGGGGTTATTGAACATTGTGATGTCAGGGATCATGGAACATTGTGCTGATAAGGGGATGTAGCATTGCGATGACAGTGGTCATGGAAACTTGTGATAACAGTGGTGAGGGAGGATTGTGATGACAAGTGATGGAACATTGTGATATCCGTTGTGAGAGAGCATTTGAATGAGAATTGCATGGAACATTGTGATTACAAGGTTTATGGAGCATAGCGATGTCAAAGTTGTGGTTCTTTGTGATGAAAAGTGCATGGCACATTGTGATGACAAGGGTCATGGAGCATTGTTCTGACAAAGACATGGAGCATCGTGATGACAAGGGTCACGCAGCATTGTGATGAAAAGTTCATGGAGCATTGTGGTTACAAAGGTCTCAGAGTCTTGTGATGGCGCGGGCATGGACCGTTGTGATGACAAACGTTATGAAGCATTGTGATGACTGGAGTCACGGAGCACTGTGATGACAGGGGTCATGGAGCATTGTGATGACAGGTGCATGGAGCATCGGTCTGACAAGTTTCATAGATTATTGTGATGACAGTGGACATGGTGCATTTTGATGACAAGTGCATGGAGTATTGTGATGACAAGGGCATGGAATATTGTGAAGACAGGTGTCAGGGAGCATTGTGATGACATATGTCATGGTCCATTGCGATGACAATGGCATGGAGCATTGTGATGCCAAATATAATGGAGGATTGTGATGACAAATATAATGGAGCATTGAGATGACTAGGGCTTGGAGCATTATGATGACAAGGGCCATTGAGAGTTTTCATGAAAATGTCATGAAGCATTGTGATGCCAAGGTCCTGGAGCATTGTGATGAGAAAATCATGGAGCCTTGTGATGACAGGTCTCATGGAGCATACTGATCAAAAGGGGCATGGAGCATTCTGATTACTTGGGTCTTGGAACATTGTGATAACAAGGGCATGGAGCATTGTGATGACAAGGGCATGGAGTATTGTGATGACAGGCATCATGGAGCGTTGTGATGACAAGGGCATGGAGCATTGGTCTAATAAATTTCTTGGATTATTGTGATGAGGGTGGGAACAGCGCATTGTGATGACAAGGGCATGGAGCATTGTGATGACCAGGTCATGCAGTATTGTAAATAGAGGTGTCAGGGAGCATTGAGATGACATATGTAATGGCCCATTGTGATGACAATGGCATGGAGCATTCTGATGCCAAGTGTCATGGAGGATTCTGATGACAAAGGTAATGGAGCATTGTGATGACAATGGCTTGGAGCATTGTGATGACAAGGGTCAGGGAGCATTGTGCTGACAAGTGCATGGAGAATTGTGATGACAAGGGTCATGGAGCATTCTGATGACAAGCTTGTGGAGTATTTTGATGACAATGGCATGGAGCATTGTGATGAAAATGGCATGGGGATTTGTGATGAAAAAGGCATGGAGCATTTTCGTGACAGGTTTCAAGGAGCATTCTGACGACAAGTGTCAGGGAGCATTGTGATGACAAGTGTATTGAGAATTGTGATGACGAAGGTCATGGAGCATTGTGATGAAAAGGGCATGGAGTATTGTGATGACAGTCATCATGGAGCGTTGTGATGACAAGTGTTATGGAACATTGTGATCACAAGGGTTTGGAGCATTGCGATGACAGAGGTCATGGATACTTTTGATTTCAAGGAGCATGGAGCATTGTGATGACTAGGGCATGAAGCAATGGGATCCCAAGGTTCTTGGAGGATAGTCATGACTATGGTAATGGAGTATTGTGATGACAAGCGCATAGAGCATTGTAAGGACAGTGTCATGTAGCATTCTGCTGACAAAGGCATGGAGCATTGTGATGACATGTGTCATGGTGCACTTTGATGACAAGCGTCACAGAGCATTTTGAATATAGGGGTCATGGAGCATTGGGATGACAAGGGCATGGATCACTGTGATGACAAGGGTCATGGATCTTTGGGATGAAAATGTTCATGGAGTATTGTGAAGACAGGGGTCATGGAGCATTGTGATTACAGGGGTCATGGAGCATTGTGATGAAAAGAGTCCCGGATCATTGTGTTGTCAGGTGTCATGGAGTGTTTTGATGACAGTGGTCATGGAGAATTTTGATGATATTGGTCATGGAGCATTGTGATTAGAAGGTCATGGAGCATTGGGCTGAAAATGTTCATGGAGTATTGTGATGACAGGTGTCATGGAGCATTGTGATGACAAGGGAATGGAGCGTGGTGATGACAAGGTCCTGGAGCATTGTGATGAGATGACCATGGAGACTTGTGTTGACAAGTCTCATGGAGCATTCTGATGAAAAGGTGCATGGAGCATTGTGATTACAGGGGTCTTGGAGCATTGTGATGAAAAGGGCATGGAGTATTGTGATGATAGGCATCATGGAGCGTTGTGATGACAAGTGTTATGGAATATTGTGATCACAAGTGTTTGAAGCATTGTGATGACAGCGGTCATGGATCATTTTGATTTCAAGGAGCATGGAGCATTGTGATGACAAGGGCATGAAAAAAGTGATCCCAAGTTTCATGGAGGATTGTGATGACAATGGTAATGGAGTACTGTGATGACAAGCGCATAGAGCATTGTAATGACAAGGTCATGTAGCATTTTGCTGACAAAGACATGGAGCATTGTGATAACAGGTGTCATGGAGCACTGTGATGACAAGCGTCACGGAGCATTATGAATACAGTGGTCATGGAGCATTGGGATGACAAGGGCATGGATCACTGTGATGACAAGTGTCATAGATCATTGGGCTGAAAATATTCATGGAGTATTGTGATGACAGGGTTCATGGAGCATTGTGATTACAGGGGTCTTGGAGAATTGTGATGACAAGTGTCCCGGATCATTGTGTTGTCAGGTGTCATGGAGTGTAGTGATGATAGGGTTCATGGAGCATTGTGATGATATTGGTCATGGAGCATTGTGATGAGAATGTCATGGAGCATTGGGCTGAAAATATTCATGGAGTATTGTGATGATAGGGGTCATGGACGATTGTGATGACAAGGGAATGGAGCATGGTGATGACAAGGTCCTGGAGCATTGTGATGAGAAGACCATGGAGGCTTTTGATGACATGTCTCATGGAGCATTCTGATTTAAAGTTGAATGGAGCATTGTGATTACAGGGGTCTTGGAGCATTGTGATGACAAGGGCATTGAGCACTGTGAGGAGAAGGCCATGAAACATTCTGATGACATGCGTCATGGAGCTCTGTGATGACAAGGGCATGTAAAATTGTGATTAGAGGTATCTTGGAGCATTGTGATGACAAGGGTCTTGGAGCCTTGTGATGGCTAGCTCGTGGAATATTGTGATGGCAGGGGTCATGGAGCATTGTTATGACAGAGGTAATGGAGCATTGTGATGAGAAGGGCATTGAACATTGGTCTGAAATGTTTCATGGATTATTGTGATGAGAGTGGGCATGGAGCATTGTGATGAGAAGGGCGCGGTACACTGTGATACATGGGTCATGGGGGATTGTAATGACAAGGGCATGGAGCATTGTGATGAAAAGGGCATCGAGCATTGTGATGACAAGTGTCATGGATCTTTGTGATGACAAGGGCATGGAGCAATGTGATGAGAAGGTTCATGGAGCATTGTGATGGCAATGTCATGGAGCATAGTGATGCCAAGGGTCATGAAGCTTTGTGATGACAAAGGTCATGGAGCATTTTGATGATAAGGGTGTGGTGCATTGTGTTGAGAAGGGCAGGGAGCATTTTGATGACATGGTCATGCAGCAATTTGATGAAAATTTTAATGGAACATTTTGATGACAAGGGTTATAGAACATTGTGATGCCAGGGGTCATGGAGCTTTGCGATGAAAAGGGTGATGGAGCATTTTGACGACAGGTGTTATGGAACATTGTGATGTCAGGGGTCATGGAACATTTTGCTGATAAGGGGATGTAGCATTGTGATGACAGGGGTCATGGAACATTGTGATAACTGGGGTGAGGGAGGATTGTGATGACTAGTGATGGAACATTGTGATATCTCATGTGAGAGAGCACTTGGATGAGAAGTGCATGGAGCATTGTGATTACAAGGTTTATGGAGCATAGCGATGACAAGGTTGTGGATCATTGTGATGAAAAGGACATGGCACATTGTGATGACAAGGGTCATGGACCATTGTTCTGACAAAGACATGGAGCATTGTGATGACAAGTTTCACGGAGCCTTGTGATGAAATATTCATGGAGCATTGTGGTTACAAATGTCACAGAGCCTTGTGTTGACGCGGGCATGGACCATTCTGATGACAAACGTTATGAAACATTGTGATGACTGGAGTCACGGAGCATTGTGATGACAGGGGTCATGGGGCATTGTGATGAAAAGCGCATGGAGCATTGCTCTAATAAGTTTCAGAGATTATTGTGATGACAGTGGGAATGGCGCATTGTGATGACAAGGGCATGGAGCATTGTGATGACCAGGTCATGCAGTATTGTGAAGAGAGGTGTCAGGGAGCATTGTGATGACATATGTAATGGACCATTGTGATGACAATGGCATGGAGCACTGTGATGCCAAGTGTCATGGAGGATTCTGATGACAAAGGTAATGGAGCATTGTGATGACAATGGCTTGGAGCACTGTGATGACAAGGGTCAGGGAGCATTGTGCTGACAAGTGCATGGAGAATTGTGATGACAAGGGTCATGGTGCACTCTGATGACAAGCTTGTGGAGTATTTTGATGACAATGGCATGGAGCATTGTGATGAAAATTGCATGGGGCTTTGTGATGAAAAATCATGGAGCCTTTTCGTGACAGGGTTCAAGGATCATTCTGATGACAAGTGTCAGGGAGCATTGTGATGACAAGTGTATTGAGAATTGTGATGACATAGGTCATGGAGCATTGTGATGAAAAGGGCATTGAGTATTGTGATGACAGTCATCATGGAGCGTTGTGATGAAAAGTGTTATGGAACATTGTGATCACAAGGGTTTGAAGCATTGTGATGACAGCGGTCATGGATCATTTTGATTTCAAGGAGCATGGAGCATTGTGATGACAAGGGCATGAAGAAAAGTGATCCCAATGTTCATGGAGGATTGTGATGACAATGGTAATGGAGTATTGTGATGACAAGCGCATAGAGCATTGTAATGACAAGGTCATGTAGCATTTTGCTGACAAAGACATGGAGCATTGTGAAAACAGGTGTCATGGAGCACTGTGATGACAAGCGTCTCGGAGCATTGTGAATAGAGGGGTCATGGAGCATAGGGATGACAAGGGCATGGATCATTGTGATGACAAGTGTCATGGAGAATTGGGCTGATAATGTTCATGGAGTATTGTGATGACAGGGGTCATGGATCATTGTGATTACAGGGGCCTTGGAGCATTGTTATGACAAGAGTCCCGGATCATTGTGTTGTCAGGTGTCATGGAGTGTTGTGATGACAGTGGTCATGGAGCATTTTGATGATATTTGCCATGGAGCATTGTGATTAGAAGGTCATGGAGCATTTGGCTGAATATGTTCATGGAGTATTGTGATGACAGGGGTCCTGAAGCATTGTGATGACAAGGGAATGGAGCATGGTGATGACAAGGTACTGGAGCATTGTGATGAGATGACCATGGAGACTTGTGATGACAAGTCTCATGGAGCATTCTGATGAAAAGAGGCATGGAGCATTGTGATTACAGGGGTCTTGGAGCATTGTGATGACAAGGGCATGGAGCACGCTCAGGAGAAGTCCATGGAACATTCTGATGACATGCGTCATGGAGCTTTGTGATGACAAGGGCATGGAGCATTTTGACTACAGTGGTTTTGGAGCATTGTGATGACAAGTGTCATGGAGCCTTGTGATGACAATGCCGTGGAGCATTGTGATGGCAGGTGTCATGGAGCATTGTTATGACAGAGGTAATGGAGCATTGTGATAAGAAGGGCATTGAACATTGGTCTGAAATATTTCATGGATTATTGTGATGAGAGTGGGCATGGAGCATTGTGATGAGAAGGGCACGGTACACTGTGATACAAGGGTCATGGGGGATTGTAATGACAAGGGCATGGAGCATTGTGATGAAAAGGGCATCGAGCATTGTGATGACAAGTGTCATGGATCTTTGTGATGACAAGGGCATGGAGCAATGTGATGAGAGGGTTCATGGAGCATTGTGATGGCAATGTCATGGAGCATTGTGATGCCAAGGGTCATGAAGCTTTGTGATGACAAATGTCATGGAGCATTTTGATGACAAGGTTGTGGTGCATTTTGTTGAGAAGGGCAGGGAGCATTTTGATGACATGATCATGCAGCAATTTGATGAAAATTTTAATGGAACATTTTGATGACAGGGGTTATAGAACATTGTGATGCCAGGGGTCATGGAGCTTTGCGATGAAAAGGGTGATGGAGCATTTTGACGACAGGTGTTATGGAACATTGTGATGTCAGGGGTCATGGAACATTTTGCTGATAAGGGGATGTAGCATTGTGATGACAGGGTTCATGGAACATTGTGATAACTGGGGTGAGGGAGGATTGTGATGACTAGTGATGGAACCTTGTGATATCTCATGTGAGAGAGCACTTGGATGAGAAGTGCATGGAGCATTTGATTACAAGGTTTATGGAGCATAGCGATGACAAGGTTGTGGATCATTGTGATGAAAAGGACATGGCACATTGTGATGACAAGGGTCATGGACCATTGTTCTGACAAAGACATGGAGAATTGTGATGACAAGTTTCACGGAGACTTGTGATGAAATATTCATGGAGCATTGTGGTTACAAATGTCACAGAGCCTTGTGTTGACGCGGGCATGGACCATTCTGATGACAAACGTTATGAAACATTGTGATGACTGGAGTCACGGAGCATTGTGATGACAGGGGTCATGGGGCATTGTGATGAACAGCGCATGGAGCATTGCTCTAATAAGTTTCAGTGATTATTGTGATGACAGTGGGAATGGCACATTGTGATGACAAGGGCATGGAGCATTGTGATGACCAGGTCATGCAGTATTGTGAAGAGAGGTGTCAGGGAGCATTGTGATGACATATGTAATGGCCCATTGTGATGACAATGGCATGGAGCACTGTGATGCCAAGTGTCATGGAGGATTCTGATGACAAAGGTAATGGAGCAATGTGATGACAATGGCTTGGAGCATTGTGATGACAAGGGTCAGGGAGCATTGTGCTGACAAGTGCATGGAGAATTGTGATGACAAGGGTCATGGAGCATTCTGATGACAAGATTGTGGAATATGTTGATGAAAATGGCATGGAGCATTGTGATGAAAATTGCATGGGGCTTTGTGATGAAAAATACATGGAGCCTTTTCGTGACAGGGTTCAAGGAGCATTCTGATGACAAGTGTCAGGGAGCATTGTGATGACAAGTGTATTGAGAATTGTGAAGACAAAAGTCTTGGAGCATTGTGATGAAAAGGGCATGGAGTATTGTGATGACAGGCATCATGGAGCGTTGTGAAGACAAGTGTTATGGAACATTGTGATCACATGGGTTTGAAGCATTGTGATGACAGCGGTCCTGGATCCATTTGATTTCAAAGAGCATGGAGCATTGTGATGACAAGGGCATGAAGAAAAGTGATCCCAAGGTTCATGGAGGATTGTGATGACAATGGTAATGGAGTATTGTGATGACAAGCGCATAGAGAATTGTAATGACAAGGTCATGTAGCATTTTGCTGACAAAGACATGGAGCATTGTGATAACAGGTGTCATGGAGCACTGTGATGACAAGCGTCACGGAGCATTATGAATACAGTGGTCATGGAGCATTGGGATGACAAGGGCATGGATCACTGTGATGACAAGGGTCATAGATCATTGGGCTGAAAATATTCATGGAGTATTGTGATGACAGGGTTCATGGAGCATTGTGATTACAGGGGTCTTGGGGAATTGTGATGACAAGAGTCCCGGATCATTGTGTTGTCAGGTGTCATGGATTGTTGTGATGACAGGGGTCATGGAGCATTGTGATGATATTGGTCATGGAGCATTGTGATGAGAATGTCATGGAGCATTGGGCTGAAAATATTCATGGAGTATTGTGATGACAGGGGTCATGGAGGATTGTGATGACAAGGGAATGGAGCATGGTGATGACAAGTCCTGGAGCATTGTGATGAGAAGACAATGGAGATTTTGATGACATGTCTCATGGAGCATTCTGATTAAAAGGTGCATGGAGCATTGTGATTACAGGGGTCTTGGAGCATTGTGATGACAAGGGCATTGAGCACTGTGAGGAGAAGGCCATGAAACATTCTGATGACTTGCGTCATGGAGCTCTGTGATGACAAGGGCATGTAGAATTGTGATTAGAGTTATCTTGGAGCATTGTGATGACAAGGGTCATGGAGCCTTGTGATGGCAAGCCCGTGGAACATTGTGATGGCAGGGGTCATGGAGCATTGTTATGACAGAGGTAATGGAGCATTGTGATGAGAAGGGCATTGAGCATTGGTCTGAAATGTTTCATGGATTATTGTGATGAGAGTGGGCATGGAGCATTGTGATGACACGGGCACCGTTCACGGTGATACATGGGTCATGGGGGATTGTAATGACAAGGGCATGGAGCATTGTGATGAGAAGGGCATCGAGCATTGTGATGACAAGTGTCATGGATCTTTGTGATGACAAGGGCATGGAGCAATGTGATGAGAGTGTTCATGGAGCATTGTGATGACAATGACATGGAGCATTGTGATGCCAAGGGTCATGGAGCTTTGTGAAGACAAAAGTCATGGAGCATTTTGATGACAAGGGTGTGATGCATTGTGATGAGAAGGGCAGGGAGCATTTTGGTGACAGGTTCATGCAGTAATTTGATGAAAAGTGTAATGGAACATTTTGATGACATGGGTTATAGAACATTTTGATGCCAAGGGTCATGGAGGTTTAGGATGAGAAGTGTCATGGAGCATTTTGATGACAGGTGTTATGGAACTTTGTGATGTCATGGGTCATCGAACTTTGTGATGATAAGTGCACTTAGCATTTTGAAAACAGGAGTCATGGATCATTTGGATGACAGGTGTGAGGGAGTATTGTGACAAACAGTGATGTAGCATTGTGATATCAGTTGTGAGAGAGCATTTGGATGAGAAGTGCATGGAGCATTGTGATGACAAATTTTATGGAGCAATGTGATGACAAGATTGTGGAGCACTGTGATGATAAGCGCATGGTGCATTGTGATGACATGTGTCATGGAGCATTGTGCTGACAAGCGCATGGAGCATTGTGATGACAATGGTCATTGAGCATTGTGCTGAGAAAGGCATACAAAATTGTGATGACTAGGATCAAAGAGCATTGTGATCAAAAGTTCCTGGAGTATTTTGATGACAATGGCATGGAGCATTGTGATGAAAACGGCATGGGGCATTGCGATGAAAAAGGCATGAAGCCTTTTCGTGACAGGTTTCAAGGAGCATAATGATCACAAGTGTCACGGAGCATTGTGATGACAAGTGTATTGAGAATTGTGATGACAAAAGTCATGGAGCATTGTGATGAAAAGGGCATGGAGTATTGTGATGACAGGCATCATGGAGCGTTGTGATGACAAGTGTTATGGAACACTGTGATCACAAGAGTTTGGCGCATTGTGATGTCAGTTGTCATGGAGCATTGTGATGATATTGGCCATGGAGCATTGTGATGAGTAGGTCGTGGAGCATTGGGCTGAAAATATTCATGGATAATTGTGATGACAGAGGTCATGGTGCATTGTGATGACAAGGGAATGGAGCATGGTGATGACAAGGTCCTGGAGCATAGTGATGAGAAGACCATGGAGACTTGTGATGACAAGTCTCATGGAGCATTCTGATGAAAAGGGGCATGGAGCATTGTGATTACAGGGGTCTTGGAGCATTGTGATGACTAGGGCATGGAGAAATGTGATGAGAAGGTCATGGAGCATTCTGATGATATGTGTCATGGAGTTTTGTGATGACAAGGGCATGGAGCATTGTGATTACAGGGATCATGGAGCATTGTGAAGAAAAGGGCATGGATCATTGGGATGAAAAAGGCATGGAACCTTGTCATGACAGGGTTCAAGGAGCATACTGACGACAAGTGTCAGGGAGCATTGTGATGATAAGTGTATTGAGCATTGTGATGACAAAGATCATGGAGCATTGTGATGAGAAGACCATGGATAATTGTGATGATGAGCCTCATGATAAGTGTTATGGAACATTGTGATCACAAGTGTTTGGAGCATTATGATGACAGAGGTCATGGAGAATATTGATTTCATTGTGATGACAATAGCCTGAAGCATTATGATGATGGGCATGGTGCATTGTGATGACAGGTTTCATGGAGCATTGAGATGAAAATGGACATGGAGCATTGTGTTTACAGGGGTCTTGGTGCATTGTGATGACAAGGGCATGGAGTATTGTGATGAGAAGCCCATGGAACATTCTGATGACATGCGTCATGGAGCTTTGTGATGACAAAGGCATGGAGCATTGTGATTACAGGGGTCTTCAGCATTGTGATGACAAGTGTCATAGAACCTTGTGATGACTAGGCCGTGGAACCTTTTGATGGCAGGTGTCATGGTGCATTGTTATGACAGGGGTAATGGAGCATGGTGATGAGAACGGCATGGAACATTGGTCTGAAATGTTTCATGGATTATTGTGATGAGGGTGGGCATGGAGCATTGTGATGAGAATGGCACGGTACACTGAGATACATGGGTCATGGGGGATTGTAATGACAAGGACATGGAGCATTGTGATGAGACGGGCATCGAGCATTGTGATGACAAGTGTCATGGAGCTTTGTGATGACAAGGGCATTGAGCAATGTGATGAGAGGGTTCATGGAGCATTGTGATGACAATGACATGGAGCATTGTGATGCCAAGGGTCATGGAGCTTTGTGATGACAAATCATGGAGCATTTTGATGACAAGGGCATGGTACATTGTGATGAGAATGGCAGGGAGCATTTTGATGACCGGGTCATGCAGCAATTTGATGAATAGTGTAATGGAACATTTTGATTGCAGTGGTTATAGAACATTGTGATGTCAGGGGTCTTGGAGCTTTGGGATGAAAAGGGTCATGGAGCATTTTGCTGACAGGTGTCATGGATCATTGTGATGATAAGGGAATGTAGCAGTGTGATGACAGGGTCATGGAACATTGTGAGTACAGGGGTGAGGGAGAATTGTGATGACTACTGGTAGAACACTGTGATATCTCTTGTGAGAGAGCATTTTGATGAGCAGTGCATGGACCATTGTGATTACAATGTTTATGGAGCATTGCAGTGACAAGGTTGTGGACCATTGTGATGAAATTCGCGTGGCACATTTTGAAGACAATGGTCATGGAGCATTGTTCTGACAAAGACATGGAGCATTGTGATGACAAGGATCACAGAGAATTGTGATGAAATGTTCATGGAGCATTGTGGTTACAAAGGTCACAGAGTCTTGTGATGACGTGGGCATGGACCATTGTGATGACAAACCTTATGAAACTTTGTGATGACTGGAGTCACGGATCATTGTGAGGACAGGCGTCATGGAGCATTGTGATGACTAGGGAATGGAGCATTGTGATGACAAGAGTCCCGAATCATTGTGTTCTCAGG
This sequence comes from Mesoplodon mirus, assembly GCF_964341445.2. NCBI lineage: Eukaryota > Metazoa > Chordata > Mammalia > Artiodactyla > Ziphiidae > Mesoplodon > Mesoplodon mirus. The sequence goes on from NW_028295790.1 coordinate 3,482,559, forward strand.
TGACATGGAGTGTTGTGATGACAGTGGTCATGGAGCATTGTGATGATATTGGCCATGGAGCATTGTGATGATTAGGTCGTGGTGCATTGGGCTGAAAGTTTTCATGTATTATTGTGATGACAGGGGTCATGGAGCATTGTGATTACAAGGGAATGGAGCATGGTGATGACAAGGTCCTGGAACATTGTGATGAGAAGACCATGGAGACTTGTGATGACAAGTCTCATAGAGCATTCTGATGAAAAGGGGCATGGAGCTTTGTGATTACTGGGGTCTTGGAGCACTGTGATGACTAGGGCATGGAGCATTGTGATGAGAAGGCCAAGGAGCATTCTGATGACATGTGTCATGGAGTTTTTTGAGGACAACCATGGAGCATTGTGATTACAGGTGTCTTTGAACATTGTGAGGACAAGGGCATGGAGCATTGTGAGGAGAAGACCAAGGAGCATTCTGATTGCATGTGTCATTGAGCTTTGTGATGACAAGGGCATGGAGCATTGAGATTACATGGGTCTTGGAGCATTGTGATGAAAAGGACATGGATCATTGTGATGAAAAAGGCATGGAGCCTTGTCATGACAGGATTCAAGGAGGATACAGACAACAAGTGTCAAGGGGCATTTTGATGACAAGTGTATTGAGCATTGTGATAACAAAGGTCATGGAGCATTGTGATGAGAAGACCATTGATAATTGTGATGACGAGAGTCATGGGACATTGTGATGAAAAGTGATATTGTATATTGTGATCACAAGTGTTTGGAACATTGTTATGACAGAGGTCATGGAGCATTTTGATTTCATTGTGATGACAATAGCATGATGCATTATGATGATAGGCATGGTGCATTGTGATGACAGGGTTCATGGATCATTGAGATGAAAAGTGGCATAGAGGATTGTTATTACAGGGTTATTGGAGCATTGTGAGGAGAAGGGTCATGGAGCTTTGTGATGACAGGACCATGGAACATCGTGATGGCAGGGGTCATGGAGCATTGTTATCACAGTGGTAATTGAGCCTTGAGATGGCAAGGGAATGCAGCATTGTGATGAGAAGGCCATGGAGCATTCTGATGACATGTGTCATGGAGCTTTGTGAAGACAAGGGCATGGAGCAATGTGATGAGAGCTTTCGTGGAGCACTGTGATGACAATGGCCTGGAGCATTGTGATGCTAAGTGTCATGGATCTTTGTGATGAAAATGGTCATGGAGCATTTTGATGGCAAGGGCGTTGTGCAATGTGATGAGAAGGGCAGGGAGCACTGTGATGACAAATTTTAAGGAGCATTGTGATGACAATATTGTGGAGCACTGTGATGACAAGCACATGGTGCACTGTGATGACATGTGTCATTGAGCATTGTGCTGACTAGCGCATTAAGCATTGTGATGACAAGTCTCATGGAACATTCTGATGAAAAGGGGCATGGAGCATCGTGATTACAGGGGTCTTGGAGCATTGTGATGAGAAGGGCATGGAGCATTGTGATGAGAAGGCCATGAAGCATGCTGATGACATGTGTCATGGAGCTTTTTAATGACAAGGGCATGGAGCATTTTGATTACAGGCATCTTGGAGCATTGTGATGAATAGGGCATGGATCACTGTGATGAAAACGGCATGGAACCTTGTCATGACAGGGTTCAAGGAGCATACTGACGACAAGTGTCAGGGAGCATTGTGATGACAAGTGTATTGAGCATTGTGATGACAACGATCATGGAGCATTGTGATGAGAAGACCATGGATAATTGTGAGGATGAGTGTCATGGGGTGTTGAGATGATAAGTGTTATTGAACATTGTGATCACAAGGGTTTGGAGCATTATGATGACAGAGGTCATGGAGAATATTGATTTCATTGTGATGAGAATAGCCTGAAGCATTATGATGATGGGCATGGTGTATTGTTATGACACGGTTCATGGAACATTGAGATGAAAAGAGTCATGGAGCAATGTGATTACAAGGGTCTTGGAGCATTGTGATGGCATGGGAATGGAGCATTGTGATGAGAAGGCCATGGAACTTTCTGATAACATGAGTCATGGAGCTTTGTGATGACAAGGGCATGCAGCATTTTGATTTCAGGGGTCTTGAGCATTGTGATGACAAGTGTCATGGAACCTTGTGATGACTAGGTAGTGGAACATTGTGATGCCAAGAGTCATGGTGCATTGTTATGACAGGGGTAATGGAGCATTTTGATGAGAAGGGTATGGAACATTGGTCTGAAATGTTTCATGGATTATTGTGATGAGAGTGGGAATGGAGCATTGGGATGACAAGGGCACGGAACACTGTGATACATGGGTCATGCAGGATTGTAATGAAAAGAGCATGGAGCACTGTCATGAGAAGGGCATCGAGCATTGTGATGACAAGTGTCATGGAGCTTTGTGATGACAAGGACATGGAGCAATGTGATGAGAGGGTTCAGGGAGCATTGTGATGACAGTGACATGGAGCATTGTGATGCCATGGGACATGGAGCATTGTGATGACAAGTCATGGAGCATTTTGATGACAAGGGCATGGTTCATTGTGATGAGAAGGGCAGGGAGCATTTTGATGAACGGGTCATGGAGCAATTTGATAAGAATTGTAATGGAATATTGTGATGGCAGAGTTTATAGAACATTGTGATGCCAGGGGTCTTGGAGCTTTGGGATGAAAAGGGTCATGGAGCATTTTGCTGACAGGGGTTATGGAACATTGTGATGTCAGGGGTCATGGAACATTGTGCAGATAAGTGGATGTAGCACTGTGATGACAGGGTCATGGAACATTGTGATTCCAGGTGTGAGGGAGTATTGTGATGACTAGTGATGGAACATTGTGATATCTCTGGTGAGAGAGCATTTTGATGAGAAGACCTTGGACCACTGTGATTACAAGGTTTATGGAGCATTGCAATGAAAAGTTTGTGGTCCTCTGTGATGAAATGCCTGTGGCACATTGTGATGACAATGGTCATAGACCATTGTTCAGAAAAAGACATGGAGCATTGTGATGAAAATGGTCACAGAGAATTGTGATAAAAAGTTCATGGAACATTGTGGTTACAAAAGTCACAGAGCCTTGTGATGATGCGGGCATGGACAATTGTGATGACAAACGTTATGAATCATTGTGATGACTGGAGTCACTGAGCATTGTGATGACAGGGGTCATGGAGCATTGTGATGACAAGGGCATGGAGCATTGTGTTGACAGGGGCATGGAGCATTGGTCTGTCAAGTTTTATGGATTATTGTGATGACATTGGGCATTGTGCATTGTGATGACAAGGGCATGGAGCATTGTGATGAGAAGGTCAAGGTGTATTGAGAAGACAGGTGTCAGGGAGCACTGAGATGACATATGTCATGGTCCATTGTGATGACAATGGCATGGAGCATTGTGAAGCCAAATGTAATGGAGAAATGTGAGGACAAATATAATTGAGTGTTTTGATGATTAGGGCTTGGAGCATTATGATGACAATGGCCATTGAAAATTTTCATGACAAGGTCGAGAAGCATTGTGATGACAAGGTCCTGGAGCATTGTAATGACAAAACCATGGAGCCTTGTGATGACAAGTCTCATGGAGCATACTGATGAAAAGGGGCATGGAGCATTGTGATTACAGGGGTCTTGGAACATTGTGATGACAAGGGCATGGCACATTTTGAGGAGAAGACCAAGGAGCATTCTGATGGCATGCGTCCTTGAGTTTTGTGATGACAAGGGCATGGAGCATTGTGATTACATGTGTCTTGGAGCACTGTGATGGAAAGGACATGGAACATTGTGATGAAAAAGGCATGGAGCCTTGTCATGACAGGGTTCAAGGAACATACTGACAAGTGTCATGGAGCATTGTGATGACAGGGGTCATGAAGAATTGTGATAACAAGAGCATGGAGCATTGTGATGACAAGAGCATGGAACATTGGTCTAATATGTTTCATGGATAATTGCGATAACAGTTGGAATGGCACATTGTGATGACAAGGGCATGGAGCACTGTGATGACCAGGTCATGCAGTATTGTGAAGAGAGATGTCAGGGAGCATACTGATGACATATGTAGTGGCTCAGTCTGATGACAATGGCATGGAGCATTGTGATGCCAAGTGTCATGGTGGATTCTGATGAGAAAGGTAATGGAGCATTGTGATGACAATGGCTTGGAGCATTGTGATGACAGGAGTCAAGGAGCATTGTGCTGAAAATCGCATGGAGAATTGTGATGACATGGGTCATGGAGCATTCTGATGACAATCTTGTGGAGTATTTTGATGACAATGGCATGGAGCATTGTGATGAAAACGACATGGGGCATTGTTATGAAAGAGGCATGGAGCCTTTTCCTGACATGTTTCAAGGAACATTCTGATGAGAAATGTCAGGGAGCATTGTGATGACAAGTGCATTGAGAATTGTGATGACAAAGGTCATGGAGCATTGTGATGAAAAGGGCATGGATTATTGTGATGACAGGCCTCATGGAGCGTTGTGATAACAAGTGTTATGGAACATTGTGATCACAAGGGTTTGGAGCATTGTGATGACAGAGGTCATGGACCATTTTGATTTCAAGGAGCATGGAGCATTGTGATGACAAGGGCATGAAGCAATGTGATCCCAAATTTCATGGAGGATTGTGATGAGAAGCAAATAGAGCATTGTAATGACAAGGTCTTGTAGCATTTTGCTGACAAAGGCATGGAGCATTGTGATGACAGGTGTCATGGAGCAGTGTGATGACAAGCGTCAGGGAGCATTGTGAATACAGGGGTCATGGAGCATTGGGATGACAAGGGCATGGATCATTGTGATGACAAGTGTCATGGAACATTGGGCTGAAAATATTCATGGAGTATTGTGATGACAGGTGTCATGGAGCACTGTGATGACTAGGGAATGGAACATTGTGATTACAAGAGTCCCGAATCATTGTGTTGTCAGGTGTCATGGAGTGTTGTGATGACAGTGGTCATGGAGCATTGTTATGATATTGGCCATGGAGCATTGTGATGAGAAGACCATGAGTAATTGTGATATCGAGTATCATGGTGCACTGTAATGACAAGGGGCATGAAGCATTGTGATGACAGGTGTCAGGGAGCATTGTGATGACAGGGGTCATGGAGCATTGTGATGACAAGGGCATGGAGCTTTGTGATGACATGTGCATGGAGCATTGTGATGACAAGTGCATGGAGCATTGCAATGTCAAGTGGATGGAGAATTGTGATGACAAGAGAATGTAACATTTTGATGAGAAGTGTCATGTAGCATTGTGATGACAAGGACGTGGAGAATTGTGATGACAAGGGACATGGAGCATTTTGATAACCAGGGCATGGTGCATTGTGATGACAGTGGTCATGGAGCATTATTATGAGAACGGCCATGGTGCATTCTGACATAAGATATCACTTATGAAGGGAATGTAAACATGGCTACATATGAACTGATTTAGGGAAGAGAACAGAGTCTCAGATTTAGAAAACAATCTAACACTTGCTTAAGGGGAAAGAGAGGTGGGGAGATGCACAAAACATAAGATTGATATTAGCACAGGTACCGTTCCATAATCCAAAAACAGAAGAGACAAGCCCTACGCCTTCCTCAGTGAACGGAACTCAACATCCCTATTCCCCTCAGAGAAATATATCTGACTAGTAAGAATTTTAAAACCTATGTATTGATATGTCTCCGTAAGGGAACCAAGTGTTTCTAGAACGACATAAACATGGCAGTGAGAATCAGCTCAAACCCACTATAAAAATGAATTTCAAAACAAAACATAAAAACAGTAAAATTCTTACACAATACCTTCAGGGGTTCTGATGAAACCTGGAATGACCCTATCTACAATGACAGCTGGATGTGGCATAAGGCTGGTCACTTGGGACTGAGAGGCTTGGTGAGATTGGGTGAAAAAATGCAGACCCTTTAAAGCAATAATGCCTGCCACCCATTCCATGGTTCCCATCTCTCCATGTAGATGGGAATATCACTACAGTTATAACGTGTAAGGGAACCTAGAGAATGGAAACCATCTGATGGTGAAAGGTTTCTAAAACTCTACTACTTTTTTCTCTCCTTGTGCTCCAGTTTGACATTCCAACTGCTTTACTATCAATCTCCCAACTTGGAAAGTCAGCCCCTATATCCTCCTGGTACGCACAGTTGGCAAATTGTGCAGAGGATATAAGGGAAGAGAGAGAACCAATGAGAGAGTAGCTGTAGGCATTTGGACGGCCACATGTCTCTCTAATTTTCCGTCACAAAGAGGAATTAACCGAAGTCTCAGCCTGCCCCCCAGAACCAGTATAAGTCCAGAAGCAAAACTGTTGATTTGCGGTCAGATCACGAAAACGCGAGTTGAAAAATGGAGCTCAGGGCCACAGCAATTCACTAACCTGCAGAGTTATAAAGGACTACTCTCTTCGAAAAATCTGTTGAGGGAAAGCCATGAGGCAGAAGGGAAAATGAGGCAGAATGGCATGAAATAGATTTCAAGAGGTACATTGGAATCGGCTTTAAAGCACAGGAAGGGGGGCACAACTTCGAAAATTATGGAAATGGCCATAAAGGGCATATGGGTTTTCACGTGCATATATGCAGGAGAAAATGCATATGCCCTTTTTGGACAAGCAAGCAAGCAGGCAATGCAAATCTGCACTACAAAGAAGTATCACTTCCCACCGGTCAAAAGGGACATCCACAAAATGGGTAAAAACCAGAAAGGCAAGACAGGCCCTGGAGAACAGGGAGCCTTGTTATGCTGATGGGCGGGATGTAAATTGCCAACTGCCTCTCTGGAGGAGTGCATTGTGTTCCCTAAAACAAGTAAACAACAGAGCTACAGAGCCAAGGGCACTTCAAGTCTAGGGAATATACCTTGGAAAAACTGAAAATAAATAAGACAGATCCACACCAAAATTCAGGGCTGCACTGCTTACAAAAACCTCAACTTGGGTACACATTATATATCCCAGGAAAGACAAAAATGGTTCAAGAAATTGTGGTACTTACGTATGATGGAATATCCCTCAGCCATGAAATCAATGTCATAAGACCAGTAGCAGTAAAATGAGTGGATTCAGGTACGATGATTCTAAGTGAAATAAGTCACACAGAACAAGAAACTTATCATAAGATATCACTTATGAAGATCCTGTAAACATGGCTACACATGAACTGAGTTAGGAAAGAAAAGAGAGACTCACATTTAAAAAAAAAAACGCTTATGCTTGCTTAAGGGGGAAGGAGAGGTGGGGTGATGCATAAAATCAGAGTTTGATATTAGTACAGGTACCGTTCCAAAAGCCAAATACGAAATAGACAAAACCTACACCTTCCTCAGTGAAAGGGACTCAACACCCCATATTCACCACAGAGTAATATATCTTAAAAGTATGAATCTTAAAACCTATGTATTGATATGTCTCCATAAGGGAATCACGTGTGTCTAGACTGGCATAAACATGACAGTGAGAATCAGCTCAAACCCACTATAAAAAGGAATTTCAAAAAGAAAACAAAAAAACAGGGAAATTTCTTTCAATTCTTTCAGGGTCTCTGATGAAACCTGGAATGACCCTATCTACAATGACAGCTGGATGTGGCATAAGGCTGGACACTTAGGACTGAGAGGATTGGTGAGATTGGGTGAGCAAATGCAGACCCTTTAAAGCAATAATGAGGGGCACCCATTCCATGTTTCCCAACTCTCCAGGTTGAAGGGAATATTACTAGAGCTATTACATGTACGGGAAACCTAGAGAATGGACACACTGTGAATACGAAAGGTCTCTAAAACTCAACTAATAGTACCTCTCCTGGTGCTCCGATTTGACTTTCCAACTACTTTACTATCAATCTCCCAACTTGGAGAGACAGCCCCTTTAACCTCCTCGTTCTCACAGGTTGCCAATTTGGCAGAGGATGAAACGGAAGAGGGAGAACCAAAGAGAGAGTAGCTGTTAGGCATTTGGACGGGCATATGTCACTCTTATTTCCAGGGAGGAAGAAGAATTGACGAAAGTCTCAGCCACACACCGGGAACCAGTACATGTTCTGAACCAAAATATTTGACTTGCGTTCAGCTCAGAAAAAAAGAGTGAAATATGGAGCTCAGGGTCACAGCAATTCACAAATTGGCAGAGTAATAAATGGCAACTATCGTCGAAAATTCTGTTGAGGGTAGGCAACGAGTCAAAATTGAAAGGGAGGCAGAATTGCAGGAAACAGATTTCAAGAGGTACGTTGGAATCGCCTTTAAAGTACAGGAAGAGGGGCACAACTTCGACAATGATGCACTTGGATAAAAAGGGCGTTTGCATTTTCTCCTGAATATATTCAGGAGAAAAACGCATACGCCCTTTTTGGCCAAGCAAGCAAGTGGGAAATGCAAATCTTCACTACAAAGAAGTATCACTTCCCACCGGTCAAAAGGGACATCCAAAAAATGTGTAAAAACCAGAAAGGCAAGATAGGCCCTGGAGAACACGGAGCCTTGTTATGCTGATGGGCGGGATGTAAATTGCCAACTGCCTCTCTGGAGGAGAGCATTGTGTTCCCTAAAACAATTAAGCAACAGAGCTACAGAGCCAAGGACACTTCCAGTCAAGGGAATATACATTGGGAAAACTGAAAATCAATAAGACAGAACCACCCCAAAATTTAGGGCTGCACTGCTTACAAGAACTTCAACTTGGGTACACCTTAAATATCCCAGGAAATATAAAAATGGTTCAAAAAATTGTGGTACTTACGTATGATGGAATATCCCTCAGCCATGAAATCAATGTCATAAGACCAGTAGCAGCAAAATGAGTGGATACAGGTACGATGATTCTAAGTGAAATAAGTCACACAGAAAAAGAAACGTATCATAAGATATCACTTATGAAGATCCTGTAAACATGGCTACACATGAACTGAGTTAGGAAAGAGAACAGAGTCTCACATTTAGAAAACACTCTTATGCCTGCTTAAGAGGGATGGAGAGGTGAGGTGATGCATAAAACCAGAGTTTGATATATGCACAGGTAGCATTCCAAAAACCAAGTATGGAATAGACAAGACCTACACCTTCCTCAGGGAAAGGGACTCAAAACCCCATATTTCCCGCAGAGGAATATATCTGACTAGTAAGAATCTTAAAACCTATGTATTGATATATCTCTTTCAGGGAATCAAGTGCGTCAAAACTGGCATAAACATGGCAGCGAGCATCAGCTCAAAGCCACTATAAAAAGGAATTTGAAAAACAAAAAACAGGGAAATTCTTTACAATTCCTTCAGGGTCTCTGATGAAACCTGGAATGACCCTATCTACAATGACAGCTGCATGTGGCATAAGGCTGGACACATAGGACTGAGAGGATTGGTGAGATTGGGTGAGCAAATGCAGACCCTTTAAAGCAATAATGCATGGCACCCATTCCATGGGTCCCAACTCTCCAGGTTGAAGGGAATATTACTACAGCTATAACATGTATGGGAAACCTAGATAATGGACACACTGTGAATACGAAGAGTCTCTAAATCTCAACGTATAGTCCCTCTCCTGGTGCTCCTGTTTGACTTTCCAACTGCTTTACTATCAATCTCCCAAACTGGAGAGACCGCACCTTTAACCTCCTGTTTCACACAGGTTGCCAATTTCGCAGAGGATGAATGGGAAGAGGGAGAACCAATGAGAGAGTAGCTGTCAGGCATTTGGACGGGAATATGTCACTCTTATTTCCCGGGAGGAAGAAGAATTGACCAAAGTCTCAGCCACCCACCAGGAACCAGTATAGGTCCTAAACCAAAATATGGGACTTTTGTTCATCTCATAAAAAAAGAGTTAAAAAATGGAGCTCAGGGGCACAGCAATTCACAAACTGGCAGAGTAATAAAGGACAACTATCATCCAAAAATCTGTTGAGGGAAGGCAACCAGGCGGACTTGAAAGCGAGGCAGAATAGCAGGAAACAGACTTCAAGAGGTACGTTGGAATCGTCTTTAAAACACAGGAAGAGGGGAACAACTTCGACAATGACACACTTGGCAAAAAAGGGCATATGCGTTTTCACCTGAGTATATTCAGGAGAAAACGCATACGCCCTTTTTGCCCAAGCAGGCAAGCGGACAATGTAAGTCTGCACTACAAAGAAGTATCACTTCCCACCGGTCCAAAGGGACATCCAAAAAATGGTAAAAACCAGACATTCAAGACAGGCCCTGGAGAACAGGGAGCCTTGTTATGCTGATGGGCGGGATGTAAATTGCCAACTGCCTCTCTGGAGGAGTGCACTGTTTTCCCTAAAACAAGTAAATAACAGAGCTACAGAGCCAAGGAAACTACCAGTCTGGGGAATATACCTTGGGAAAACTGAAAATCAATAAGACAGAACCACACCAAATTTTAGGGCTGTACTGCTTACAAGAACCTCAACTTGGGTACACCTTAAATATCCAAGGAAATATAAAAATGGTTCAAAAAATTGTGGTACTTACGTACGATGGAATATCCCTCAGCCATGAAATCCATGTCATAAGACCAGTAGCAGCAAAATGAGTGGATTCAGGTACGATGATTCTAAGTGAAATAAGTCACAAAGAAAAAGAAACTTATCATAAGATATCACTTATGAAGATCCTGTAAACATGGCTACACATGAACTGAGTTAGGAAAGAGAAGAGAGTCGCACATTTAGAAAAAACTCTTATGCCTGCTTAAGGGGGAAGGAGAGGTGGGGTGATGCATAAAACCAGAGGTTGATATAAGCACAGGTACCGTTCCAAAAACCAACTATGGAATAGACAAGACCTAAACCTTCCTCAGTGAAAGGGACTCAAAACCCCATATTTCCCGCAGAGGAATATATCTGACTAGTAAGAATCTTAAAACCTATGTATTGATATGTCTCCATAAGGGAATCAAGTGTGTGTAGACTGGCATAAAGATGGCAGCGAGAATCAGCTCAAACACACTATAAAAATGAATTTCTAAAACGAAACAAAAAAACAGGAAAATTCTTTACAATTCCTTCAGGGTCTCTGATGAAACTTGGAATGACCCTATCTAGAACGACAGCTGGAGGTGGCATAAGGCTGGACACATGGGACTGAGAGGATAGGTGAGATTCATGAGCAAATGCAGACCCTTTAAAGCAATAATGCATGGCACCCATTCAATGGGTCCCAACTCTCCAGGTTGTAGGGAATATTACTACAGCTATAACATGTATGGGAAACCTAGAGAATGGACACACTGTGAATACGAAAGGTTTCTAAATCTCAACGAATAATCCCTCTCCAGGTGCTCCAGTTTGACTTTCTAACTGCTTTACTTTCAATCTCCCAACTTGGAGAGAGAGCGCCTTTAACATCCTGGTTCGCACAGGTTGCCAATTTGGCAAAGGATGAAAGGGAAGAGGGAGAACCAAAGACAGAAGAGCTGTTAGGCATTTGGACGGGCATATGTCACTCTTATTTCCCGGGAGGAAGAAGAATTGACCAAAGTCTCAGCCACCCACCGGGAAACAGTATAGGTCCTAAACCAAAATATGGGACTTGCGTTCAGCTCACAACAAATGAGTTAGAAAATGGAGCTTAGGGCAGAGCAATTCACAAACTGGCAGAGTAATAAAGGACAACTATCATCCAAAAATCTGTTGAGGGAAAGCAATGAGGCGGACTTGAAAATGAGGCAGAATACCAGGAAACAGTTTTCAAGTGGTACGTTGGAATCGCCTTTAAAGCACAGGAAGAGGGGCACAACTTCGACAATGATGCACTTGGCCAAAAAGGGCATATGCGTTTTCTCCTGGGTATATGCATGAGAAAACGCATACGCCCATTTTGGGCAAGCCAGCAAGCGGACAATGTAAGTCTGCACTACAAAATAGTATCACTTCCCACCGGTCCAAAGGGACATCCACAAAAAGGGTAGAAACCAGAAATTCAAGACAGGCCCTGGGGAACAGGGAGCCTTGTTATGCTGATGGGCGGGATGCAAATTGCCAACTGCCTCTCTGGAGGAGTGCATTGTGTTCCCTAAAACAAGTAAACACCAGAGCTACAGAGCCAAGGGCACTTCCAGTCTAGGGAATATACCTTGGGAAAACTGAAAATCAATAAGACAGAGCCACCCCAAAATTAAGGGCTGCACTGCTTACAAGAACCTCAAATTGGATACACCTTAAGTATCCCAGGAAATATAAAAATGGTTCAAAAAATTGTGGTATTTACGTACGATGGAATATCGCTCAGCCAAGATATCAATGTCATAAGACCAGTAGCAGCAAAATCAGTGGATTCAGGTATGATGATTCTAAGTGAAATAAGTCACACAGAATAAGAAACGTATCATAAGATATCACTTATGAAGATCCTGTAAACATGGCTACACATGAACTGAGTTAGGAAAGAGAACAGAGTCTCACATTAAAAAACACTCTTATGCCTGCTTAAGGGGGAAGGAGAGGTGGGGTGAGGCATAAAACCAGAGTTTGATATAAGCACAGGTATTGTTCCAAAAACCAACTATGGAATAGAGAAGACTTACAACTTCCTCAGTGAAAGGGATTCAAAATCCCATATTTCACACAGAGGAATATATCTGACTAGTAAGAATCTTAAAACCTATGTATTGATATGTCTCCGTAAGGGAATCAATTGTTTCTAGCCTCGGATAATCATGGCAGTGAGAATCAGCTCAAACTCACTATAAAACGGAATTTCAAAAACAAAACAAAAAAACAGAGAAATTCTTTACAATTCCTTCAGGGTCTCTGATGAAACTTGGAATGACCCTATCTAAAATGAGAGCTGGAGGTGACATAGGGCTGGACACATGGGACTGAGAGAATTGGTGAGATTCGTGAGCAAATGCAGACCCTTTAAAGCAATAATGCATGGCACCCATTCCATGGGTCCCAACTCTCCATGTTGTAGGGAATATTACTACAGCTATAACATGTATGGGAAACCTAGAGAATGGACACTCTGTCAATACGAAATGTCTCTAAAGCTCAACGAATAGTCCCTCTCCTGGTGCTCCGGTTTGACTTTTCAACTGCTTTACTATCAATCTCCCAACCTGGAGAGACAGCACCTTTAAACTCCTGTTTCGCACAGGTTGCCAATTTGTCAAAAGATGAAACGGAAGAGGGAGAACCATATAGAGAGTAGCTGTTAGGCATTTGGACGGGCACATGCCACTCTTATTTCCCGGGAGGAAGAAGAATTAACCAAAGTCTCAGCCAACCACTGGGAACCAGTATAGGTCCTCTACCAAAATATGGGACTGGCGTTAAGCTCACAAAAAATGAGTTAAAAAAAGGAGCTATAGGGTAGAGCAATTCACCAACAGGGAGAGTAATAAATGACAACTGTCATCCAAAAATCTGTTGAGGGAAGGCAACGAGGCGGACTTGAATGTGAGGCAAAATAGCAGGAAACGGATTTCAAGAGGTACGTTGGAATCGCCTTTAAAGCACAGGAAGAGGGGCACAACTTCGACAATGATGCACTTGGCCAAAAAGGGTGTATGCGTTTTTTCCTGAGTATATTCAGGAGAAAACACATACGCTCTTTTTGGCCAAGCAAGCAAGCGGACAATGTAAGTCTGCACTACAAAGAAGTATCACTTTCCAACTGTCCAAAGAGACATCCACAAAAAGGGTAAAAACCAGAAATTGAAGACAGGCCCTGGAGAACAGGGAGCCTTGTTATGCTGATGGGCGGGATGTAAATTGCCAACTGCCTCTCAGGAGGAGTGCATTGTGTTCCCTAAAACAAGTAAACAACAGAGCTACAGAGCCAAGGACACTTCCAGTCTAGGGAATATACCTTGGGAAAACTGAAAATCAATAAGACAGAGCCACCTCAAAATTTAGGGCTGCACTGCTTACAAGAACCTCAACTTGGGTACACATTAAATATCGCAGGAAATATAAAAATGGTTCAAAAAATTGAGGTACTTACGTACGATGGAATATCCCTCAGCCATGAAATCAATGTCATAAGACCAGTAGCAGCAAAATGAGTGGATTCAGGTATGATGATTCCAAGTGAAATAAGTCACACAGAAAAAGAAACGTATCATATGATATCACTTATGAAGATCCTGTAAACATGGCTACACATGAACTGAGTTAGGAAAGAGAAAAGAGTCTCACATTTAGAAAACACTCTTATGCCTGCTTAAGGGGGAAGGAGAGGTGGGGTGATGCATAAAACCAGAGTTTGATATAAGCACAGGTACCGTTCCAAAAACCAAGTATGGAATAGACAAGACCTACACCTTCCTCAGTGAAAGGCACTCAAAACCCCATATTTGCCGCAGAGGAATATATCTGAGTAGTAAGAATCTTACAACCTATGTATTGATATGTCTCCGTAAGGGTATCAAGTGTGTCTAGACTGGCATAAAGTTGGCAGCGAGAATCAGCTCAAACCCACTATAAAAAGGAATTTCAAAAACAAAACAGAGAAACAGCAGAATTCTTTACAATTAATTCAGGGTCTCTGATGAAATTTGGAATGACCCTATCTAGAACGATAGCTGGAGGTGGCATAAGGCTTGACACATGGGACTGAGAGGATTGGTGAGATTCGTGAGCAAATTCAGACCCTTGAAAGCAATAATGCATGGCACCCATTCCATGGGTCCCAACTCTCCAGGTTGTAGGGAATATTACTATAGCTATAACATGTATGCGAAACCTAGAGAATGGACACACTGTGAATATGAAAGGTTTCTAAATCTCAACGAATAATCCCTCTCCAGGTGCTCCAGTTTGACTTTCGAACAGCTTTACTATCAATCTCCCAACTTGGAGAGACAGCACCTTTAACCTCCTGGTTCGCACAGGTTGCCAATTTTGCAAATGATGAAAGGGAAGAGGGAGAAACAATGAGAGAGTAGCTGTTAGGAATTTGGACGGGCAAGTGTCACTCTTATTTCCCGGGAGGAAGAAGAATTAGCTAAAGTCTCAGGCACCCACCGGGAACCAGTATAGGTCCTAAACCAAAATATGGGACTTGCGTTCAGCTCACAAAAAATGAGTTAAAAAATGGAGCTATAGCGCAGAGCAATTCACAAACTGGCAGAGTAATAAAGGACAACTATCATCCAAAAATCTGTTGAGGGAAGGCAACAAGGCGGACTTGAATGCGAGGCAGAATAGCAGGAAACAGATTTCAAGAAGTACGTTGGAATCGTCTTTAAAGCACAGGAAGAGGGGCACAAATTCGACAATGATGCACTTGTCCAAAAAAGGGCGTATGCGTTTTCTCCTGAGTATATTCAGGAGAAAACGCATACGCCCTTTTTGGCCAAGCAAGCAAGCGGGCAATGCAAATCTGCACTACAAAGAAGTATGACTTCCCACCGGTCATTAGGGGCATCCACAAAATGGGTAAAAACCAGAAAGGCAAGACAGGCCCTGGAGAACAGGGAGCCTTGTTATGTTGATGGGCGGGATGTAAATTGCCAACTGTCTCTCTAGAGGAGTGCATTGTGTTCCCTAAAACATGTAAACAGCAGAGCTACAGAGCCAAGGGCACTTCGAGTCTAGGGAATATACCTTGGGAAAGCTGAAAATCAATAAGACAGAGTCACCCCAATATTTAGGCCTGCACTGCTTACAAGAACCTCAACTTGGGTACACCTTACATATCCCTGGAAATATAAAAATGGTTCAAAAAATTGTGGTACTTACGTACGTTGGAATATCCCTCAGCCATGAAATCAATGTCATAAAACCAGTAGCAGCAAAATGAGTGGATTCAGGTACGATGATTCTAACTGAAATAAGTCACACAGGAAAAGAAACTTATCATAAGATATCATTTATGAAGATCCTGTAAACATGGCTACACATGAACTGAGTTAGGAAAGAGAACAGAGTCTCACATTTAGAAAACACTCTTATGCCTTCTTAAGGGGGAAGGAGAGGTGGGGAGATGCATAAAACCAGAGTTTGATATAAGCACAGGTACCGTTCCAAAAAACAAATATGGAATAGACAAGACCTACACCTTCCTCAGTAAAAGGGACTCAAAATTCCATATTTCCCACAGAGGAATATATCCGACTAGTAAGAAACTTAAAACCTATGTACTGATATGTCTCCGTAAGGGAATCAAGTGTGTCTAGACTGGCATAAACATGGCAGCGAGAATCAGCTCAAACCCAATCTATAAAGGAATTTCAAAAACAAAATAAAAAAACAGGGAAATTCTTTACAATTCCTTCAGTGTCTCTGTTGAAACCTGGAATGACCCTATCTAAAACGACAGCTGGATGTGGCATAAGGCTGGACACATGGGACTGAGAGGATTGGTGAGATTGGGTGAGCAAATGCAGACCCTTTATAGCAATAATGCATGGCACCCATTCCATGGGTCCCAACTCTCCAGGTTGAAGGGAATATTACTACAGCTATAACATGTATGGGAAACCTAGAGAATGGACACACTGTGAATACAAAAGGTTTCTAAATCTCAGTGAATAGTCCCTCTCCTGGTGCTCCAATTTGACTTTCCAACTGCTTTACTATCAAACTCCCAACTTGGAGAGACAGCTCCTTTAACCTCCTGGTTCGCACAGGTTGCCAATTTGGCATAGGATGAAAGGGAAGAGGGAGAACCAATGAGAGAGTAGCTGTTGGCATTTGGATGGGCACATGTCACTCTTATTTCCCCGGAGGAAGAAGAATTAACCAAAGTCTCAGGCAACCACCGGGAACCAGTATAGTTCCTGAACCAAAATATTGGACTTGCGTTCAGCTCAAAAAAAACGAGTTACAAAATGGAGCTCCAGGGCACAGCAATTCACAAACAGGCAGAGTAATAAAGGGCAACTATCGTCCAAAAATCGGTTGAGGGAAGGCAGTGAGGCGAACTTGAAAGGGAGGGAGAATAGCAGGAAACACATTTCAAGAGGTACGTTGGAATCACCTTTAAAGCACAGGAAGAGGGGCACAACTTCGACAATGATGCACTTGACCAAAAAGGGCGTATGCGTTTTGTCCTTAATATATTCAGGAGAAAACGCATACGCCCTTTTTGGCCAAGCAAGCAAGCGGGCAATGCAAATCTGGTATATAAAGAAGTATCACTTCCCACAAGTCAAAAGGGACATAGGCAAAATGTTTAAAAAACAGAAAGGCAAGACAGGCACTGGAGAACTGGGAGCCTTGCTATGCTGATGGGCGGGATGTAAATTGCCAACTGCCTCTCTGGAGGAGTGCATTGTGTTCCCTTAAACAAGTAAACAACAGAGCTACAGAGCCAAGGACACTTCGAGTCTAGGGAATATACCTTGGGAAAACTGAAAATCAATAAGACAGAGCCACCCCAAAATTTAGTGCTGCACTGCTTACAAAAACCTCAACTTGGGTACACCTTAAATATCCCAGGAAATATAAAAACGGTTCAAAAAATTGTGGTATTACGAATGATGGAATATCCCTCAGCCATGAAATCAATGTCATAAAACCAGTAGCAGCAAAGTGAGTGGATTCAGGTACGATGATTCTAAGTGAAATAAGTCACACAGAAAAAGAAACTTATCATAAGATATCACTTATGAAGATCCTGTAAACATGGCTACACATGAACTGAGTTAGGAAATAGAACAGAGTCTCACATTTAGAAAACACTCTTATGCCTGCTTAAGGGGGAAGGAGAGGTGGGGTGATGCATAATACAGAGTTTGATATAAGCACAGTTACCGTTCCAATAACCAGCTATGGAATAGAGAAGACCTACAACTTCCTCACTGAAAGGGACTCAAAACCCCATATTTTCCGCAGAGGTATATATTTGACTAGTAAGAATCTTAAAACCTATGTATTGATATGTCTCCACAAGGGAATCAAGTCGGTCTAGACTGGCATAAACATGGCAGTGAGAATCAGCTCAAACCCACTATGAAAAGGAATTTGAAAAACAAAAAAAAAGGGAAATTCTTTACAATTCCTTCAGGGTCTCTGATGAAACCTGGAATGACCTTATCTACAATGATAGCTGGATGTGGCATAAGGCTGGACACATGGGACTGAGAGGATTGGAGAGATTGGGTGAGCAAAAGCATACCCTTATAGCAGTAATGTATGGCACCCGTTCCTTGGGTCCCAACTCTCCAGTTTGAAGGGAATATTAGTATAGCTATAACATGTATGGGAAACCTAGAGAATGGACACACTGTGAATATGAAAGGTTTCTAATACTCAACGAATAGTCCCTCTCCTTGTGCTCCAGTTTGACTTTCCAACTGCTTTACTATCAATCTCCCAACTTGGAGAGACAGAACCTTTAACCTCCTGGTTCGCACAGGTTGCCAATTTGGCAAAGGATGAAAAGGAAGAGGGAGAACCAATGAGAGAGTAGCTGTCAGGCATTTTGACGGGCACATGTCACTCTTATTTCCCGTGAGGAAGACGAATTAACCAAAGTCTCAGCCACCCACCGAAAACCAGTATAGGTTCTGAAAAAAAGTATTGAACTGGCGTTCAGCTCACAAAAAATGAGTTACAAAATGGAGCTCAGGGGCACAGCAATTCACAAACTGGCAGAGTATTAAAGGGCAACTATCGTCCAAAAATCTGTTGAGGGAAGGCAACGAGGCGGACTTATAAGCGAGGCAGAACAGCAGGAAACAGAATTAAGAGGTACTTTGGAATCGCTTTTAAAGCACAGGAAGAGGGACACAACTTCGACAATGATGCACTAGGCCAATAATTGCTTATGCGTTTTCTCCTGAGTATATTCAGGAGAAAACGCATACGCCCATTTTGGCCAAGCAAGCAAGCGGGCAATGCACGTCTGCACTACAAAGAAGTATCACTTCCCACCGGGCCTAAGGGACATCCACATAAAGGGTAAAAACCAGAAAGGCAAGACAGGCCCTGGAGAACAGGGAGCCTTGTTATGCTGATGGGCGGGATGTAAATTGCCAACTGCCTCTATGGAGGAGTGCATTGTGTTCCCTAAAAGGAGTAAACAACAGAGCTACAGAGCCAAGGACACTTCCCGTCTAGGGAATATACATTGGGAAATCTGAAAATCAATAAGACAGAGCCAACCCCAAATTTAGGGCTACACTCCTTACAAGAACCTCAACTTGGGTACACCTTAAATATCCCAGGAAATATAAAAATGGTTCAAAAAATTGTGGGACTTACGTACGATGGAATATCCCTCAGCCTTGAAGTCAGTGTCATAAGACCAGAAGCAGCAAAATTAGTGGATTCAGGTACGATGATTCTAAATGAAATAAGTCACACAGAAAAAGAAACGTATCATAAGATATCACTTATGAAGATCCTGTAAACATGGCTACACATGAACTGAGTTAGGAAAGAGAACAGAGTCTCACATTTAGAAAACACTCTTATGCCTTCTTAAGGGGGAAGGGGAGGTGGGGTGATGCATAAAACCAGAGTTTGATATAAGCAGAGGTACCGTTCCTTAAACCAACTATGGAATAGACAAGACCTACACCTTCCTCAGTGAAAGGGACTCAAAACCCCATATTGACTTCTGGGTAAGATGGCGGAAGAGTAAGACGCGGAGATCACCTTCCTCCCCACAGATACACCAGAAATACAGCTACACGTGGAACAACTCCTACAGAACACCTACTGAACGCTGGCAGAAGACCCCAGACCTCCCAAAAGGCAAGAAACCCCCCACATACCTGGGTAGGGCAAAGCGGAGAGATCCCCACACAGAGGATCAGTGCCGAGCGGCACTCACCAGCCCGAGAGGCTTGTCTGCTCGCCCGCCGGGGCGCGCAGCGCTGGAAGCTGAGGCTCGGGCTTCGGTCAGAGTGCAGGCAGAGGACTGGGGCTGGCGGCGAGAACTCAGCCTGAAGGGGGCTAATGTGCCACAGCTAGCCGGGAGGGAGTCCGGGAAAACTCTGGAGCTGCCGAAGAGGCAAGAGACTTTTTCTTCCCTCTCGGTTTCCTGGTGCGCGAGGAGAGGGGATTAAGAGCGCTGCTTAAAGGGGCTCCACGGACGGGCGCGAGTCGCGACAGAAAGCACGGAGCCCAGAGACGGGCGTGGGACACTGGGGCTCCTGCTGCTGCTGCCAAGAAGCCTGTGTGCGAGCGCAGGTCACTGCCCACACCGCCCTTCCGGGAGCCTGTGCAGCCCACCACTGCCGGGGTCCCGGGATCCAGGGGCTGCTTCCCTGGGAGAACGCATGGCGCGCCTCGGGCTGGTGCAACGTCACGCCGACCTTTGCTGCTGCAGGCTCGCCCCGCACTCCGTGCCCCTCCCTCCCGCCTGGCCTGAGTGAGCCAGAGTCCCCGAAGAGGCTGCTCCTTTATCCCTGTCCTGCCTGAGCGAAGAACAGATGCCCTCCGGGGACCTACACGCAGAGGCGGGGCCAAATCCAAAGCTGAGACTCAGGAGCTGTGAGAATAAAGAAGAGAAAGGGAAATCTCTCCCAGCAGCCTCAGAAGCAGCGGATTAAAGCTCCACAATCAACTTGATGTACCCTGCATCTGTGGAATACATGAATAGACAACACATCATCCCAAATTGAGGAGCCCGGAGTCAGTGCTGTGCCTCTGAGGTGGGAGAGCCAACTTCAGGACACTGGTCCACAAGAGACCTCCCTGCTCCACATAATATCAAACGGCGAAAATCTTCCAGAGATCTCCATCTCAACACCAGCACCCAGTTTCACTCAACGACCAGCAGGCTACAGTGCTGGACACCCTGAGCCAAACAACTAGCAAGACAGGAACACAACGCCACCCATTAGCAGAGAGGTGGCCTAAAATCATAAAAAGTCCACAGACACCCCAAAACACACCACCAGACGTGGACCTGCCCACCAGAAAGACAAGATCCAGCCTCATCCACCAGAACACAGGCACTAGTCCCCTCCACCAGGAAGCCTACACAACCCACTAAACCAACCTTAGCCACTGGGGACAGACAACAAAAACAACGGAAACTACGAACCTGCATCCTGCAAAAAGGAGACCCCAAACACAGTAACATAAGCAAAATGAGAAGACAGAAAAACGCACAGCAGGAGAAGGAGCAAGATAAAAACCCACCAGATCTAACAAATGAAGAGGTAATAGGCAGTCTACCTGAAAAAGAATTCAGAATAATGATGGTAAAGATGATCCAAGATTCTATTTCCCAGATCCAAAATCTTGGAAATAGAATAGACAAAATGCAAGAAACAGTTAACAAGGACCTAGAAGAGCTAAAGATGAATCAAGCATCGATTAAAAACACAATACATGAAATAAAAAATACTCTAGATGGGATCAATAGCAGAATAACTGAGGCAGAAGAACGGATAAGTGAGGTGGAAGATAAAATAGTGGAAATAACTGCTGCACAGCAAAATAAAGAAAAAAGAATGAAAAGAACAGAGGACAGTCTCAGAGACCTCTGGGACAACATTAAACGCACCAACATTCGAATTATAGGGGTTCCAGAAGAAGAAGAGAAAAAGAAAGGGACTGAGAAAATATTTGAAGAGATTATAGTTGAAAACTTCCCTAATATGGGAAAGGAAATAGTTAATCAAGTCCAGGAGGCACAGAGAGTCCCATACAGAATAAATCCAAGGAGAAATACGCCAAGACACATATTAATCAAACTGTCAAAAATTAAACACAAAGAAATTATATTAAAAAGCAGCAAGGCAAAAACAACAAATAACACACAAGGGAATCCCCATCTGGATAACAGCTGATCTCTCAGCAGAAACTCTACAAGCCAGAAGGGAGTGGCAGGACATAATTAAAGTGATGAAGGAGAAAAACCTGCAACCAAGATTACTCTACCCAGCAAGGATCTCATTCAGATTTGATGGAGAAATTAAAATGTTTACAGACAAGCAAAAGCTGAGAGAGTTCAGCACCACCAAACCAGCTTTACAACAAATGCTAAAGGAACTTCTCTAGGCAAGAAACACAACAGAAGTAAAAGACCTACAATAACGAACCCAAAACAATTAAGAAAATGGGAACAGGAACATACATATCAATAATGACCTTAAATGTAAATGGACTAAATGCTCCCACCAAAAGACACAGATTGGCTGAATGGATACAAAAACAAGACCCATATATATGCTGTCTACAAGAGACCCACTTCAGACCTAGAGACACATACAGACTGAAAGTAAGGGGATGGAAAAAGATATTCCATGCAAATGGAAACCAAAAGAAAGCTGGAGTAGCAATTCTCATATCAGACAAAATAGACTTTAAAGTAAAGACTACTAGAAGAGACAAAGAAGGACACTACATAATGATCAAGGGATCGATCCAAGAAGAAGATATAACAATTGTAAATATTTATGCACCCAACATAGGAGCACCTCAATACATAAGGCAAATACTAACAGCCATAAAAGGGGAAATCGACAGTAACACACTCATAGTAGGGGACTTTAACACCCCACTTTCACCAATGGACAGATCATCCAAAATGAAAATAAATAAGGAAACACAAGCTTTAAATGATACATTAAACAAGATGGACTTAATTGATATTTATAGGACATTCCATCCAAAAACAACAGAATACACATTTTTCTCAAGTGCTCATGGAACATTCTCCAGGATAGATCATATCTTGGGTCACAAATCAAGCCTTGGTAAATTTAAGAAAATTGAAATTGTATCAAGTATCTTTTCCGACCACAATGCTATGAGACTAGATATCAATTACAGGAAAAGAGCTGTAAAAAATACAAACACATGGAGGCTAAACAATACACTACTTAATAACGAAGTGATCACTGAAGAAATCAAAGAGGAAATTAAAAAATACCTAGAAACAAATGACAATGGAGACACGACGACCCAAAACCTATGGGATGCAGCAAAAGCAGTTCTAAGAGGGAAGTTTATAGCAATACAATCCCACCTTAAGAAACAGGAAACATCTCGAATAAACATCCTAACCTTGCACCTAAAGCAATTAGAGAAAGAAGAACAAAAACATCCCAAAGTTAGCAGAAGGAAAGAAATCATAAAAATCAGATCAGAAATAAATGAAAAAGAAATGAAGGAAACAATAGCAAAGATCAATAAAACTAAAAGCTGGTTCTTTGAGAAGATAAACAAAATTGATAAACCATTAGCCAGACTCATCAAGAAAAAAAGGGAGAAGACTCAAATCAATAGAATTAGAAATGAAAAAGGAGAAGTAACAACTGACACTGCAGAAATACAAAAGATCATGAGAGATTACTACAAGCAACTCTATGCCAATAAAATGGACAACCTGGAAGAAATGGACAAATTCTTAGAAATGCACAGCCTGCCAAGACTGAATCAGGAAGAAATAGAAAATATGAACAGACCAATCACAAGCACTGAAATTGAAACTGTGATAAAAAATCTTCCAACAAACAAAAGCACAGGGCCAGATGGCTTCACAGGTGAATTCTATCAAGAATTTAGAGAAGAGCTAACACCTATCCTTCTCAAACTCTTCCAAAATATAGCAGAGGGAGGAACACTCCCAAACTCATTCTATGAGACCACCATCACCCTGATACCAAAACCAGACAAGGATGTCACAAAGAAAGAAAACTATAGGCCAATATCACTGATGAACATAGATGCAAAAATCCTCAACAAAATACTAGCAAACAGAATCCAACAGCACATTAAAAGGATCATACACCATGATCAAGTGGGGTTTATTCCAGGAATGCAAGGATTCTTCAATATACGCAAATCAATCAATGTGATACACCATATTAACAAATTGAAGGAGAAAAACCATATGATCATCTCAATAGATGCAGAGAAAGCTTTCGAAAAAATTCAACACTCATTTATGATAAAAACCCTGCAGAAAGTAGGCATAGAGGGAACTTTCCTCAACATAATAAAGGCCATATATGACAAACCCACAGCCAGCATTGTCCTCAATGGTGAAAAACTGAAACCATTTCCACTAAGATCAGGAACAAGACAAGGTTGCCCACTCTCACCACTCTTATTCAACCTAGTTTTGGAAGTTTTAGCCACAGCAATCAGAGAAGAAAAGGAAATAAAAGGAATCCAAATCGGAAAAGAAGAAGTAAAGCTGTCACTGTTTGCAGATGACATGATACTATACATAGAGAATCCTAAAGATGCTACCAGAAAACTACTAGAGTTAATCAATGAATTTGGTCAAGTTGCAGGATACAAAATTAATGCACAGAAATCTCTGGCATTCCTATATACTAATGATGAAAAATCTGAAAGTGAAATCAAGGAAACACTCCCATTTACCATTGCAACAAAAAGAATAAAATATCTAGGAATAAACCTACCTAAGGAGACAAAAGACCTGTATGCAGAAAATTATAAGACACTGATGAAAGAAATTAAAGATGATACAAATAGATGGAGAGATGTACCATGTTCTTGGATTGGAAGAATCAACATTGTGAAAATGACTCTACTACCCAAAGCAATCTACAGATTCAATGCAATCCCTACCAAACTACCACTAGCATTTTTCACAGAACTAGAACAAAAAATTTCACAATTTGTATGGAAACACAGAAGACCCCGAATAGCCAAAGCAATCTTGAGAACGAAAAATGGAGCTGGAGGAATCAGGCTCCCTGACTTCAGACTATACTACAAAGCTACAGTAATCAAGACAGTATGGTATTGGCACAAAAACAGAAAGATAGATCAATGGAACAGGATAGAAAGCCCAGAGTTAAACCCACGGACATATGGTCACCTTATCTTTGATAAAGGAGGCAGGAATGTACAGTGGAGAAAGGACAGTCTCTTCAATAAGTGGTGCTGGGAAAACTGGACAGGGACATGTAAAAGTATGAGATTACATCACTCCCTAACACCATACACAAAAATAAGCTCAAAATGGATTAAAGACCTAAATGTAAGGCCAGACACTCTCAAACACTTAGAGGAAAACATAGGCAGAACACTCTATGACATAAATCACAGCAAGATCCTTTTTGACCCACCTCCTAGAGAAATGGAAATAAAGACAAAAATAAACACATGGGACCTAATGAAACTTCAAAGCTTTTGCACAGCAAAGGAAACCATAAACAAGACCAAAAGACAACCCTCAGAATGGGAGAAAATATTTGCAAATGAAGCAACTGACAAAGGATTAATCTCCAAAATTTATAAGCAGCTCATGCAGCTCAATAACAAAAAAAACAAACAACCCAATCCAAAAATGGGCAGAAGACCTAAATAGACATTTCTCCACGGAAGATATACAGACTGCCAACAAACACATGAAAGGATGCTCAACATCTTTACTCATTAGAGAAATGCAAATCAAAACTACAATGAGATATCATCTCACACCAGTCAGAATGGCCATCATCAAAAGATCTAGAAACAATAAATGCTGAAGAGGGTGTGGAAAAAAGGGAATACTCTTGCACTTCTGGTGGGAATGTGAATTGGTACAGCCACTATGGAGAACGGTATGGAGGTTCCTTAAAAAACTACAAATAGAAATACCATATGATCCAGCAATCCCACTACTGGGCATATACCCTGAGAAAACCAAAATT
The DNA here is from genome assembly GCF_964341445.2 of Mesoplodon mirus. Classification (NCBI taxonomy): domain Eukaryota; kingdom Metazoa; phylum Chordata; class Mammalia; order Artiodactyla; family Ziphiidae; genus Mesoplodon; species Mesoplodon mirus. The sequence continues at coordinate 3,508,125 of NW_028295790.1, forward strand.
CAAAAAGAGACATGTACCAAAATGTTCATAGCAGCCCTATTTACAATAGCCCGGAGATGGAAACAACCTAAGTGTCCATCATTGGATGAATGGATAAAGAAGATGTGGCACATATATACAATGGAATATTACTCAGCCATAAAAAGAAATGAAATTGAGCTATTTGTAATGAGGTGGATAGACCTAGAGTCTGTCATACAGAGTGAAGTAGGTCAGAAAGAGAAAGACAAATACTGTATGCTAACACATATATATGGAATTTAAGAAAAAAAAATGTCATGAAGAACATAGGGGTAAGAGGAATAAAGACACAGACCTACTAGAGAATGGACTTGAGGATATGGGGAGGGGGAAGGGTAAGCTGTGACAAAGTGAAAGAGCGGCATGGACATATATACACTACCAAACGTAAGGTAGATAGCTAGTCGGAAGCAGCCTCATAGCACAGGGAGATCAGCTCGGTGCTTTGTGACCGCCTGGAGGGGTGGGATAGGGATGGTGGGAGGGAGACGCAAAAGGGAGGGGATATTGAAACATATGTATATGTATAACTGATTAAATTTGTTATAAGGCAAAAAAATTTAAAATACATATATAAATAAATAAATAAAAGAAAAAAAAAACATATTTATGGCAGAGGAATATATCTGACTAGTAAGAATCTTAAAACCTATGTATTGATATGTCTCCGTAAGGGAAACAATTGTTTCTAGACTGGCATAAACATGGCACAGAGAATCAACTCAAACCCACTATAAAAAGGAATTTCAGGGCCTCCCTGGTGGCGCAGTGGTTGGGAGTCCGCCTGCCGATGCAGGGGATGCGGGTTCGTGCCCCGGTCTGGGAGGGTCCCATATGCCGCGGAGCGGCTGGGCCCGTGAGCCATGGTCGCTGGGCCTGCGCGTCCGGAGCCTGTGCTCCGCAACGGGAGAGGCCACAACAGTGAGAGGCCCGCATACCGCAAAAAGAAAAAAAAAAAAAAAAAAAAAAAAAAAAAAAAAAAAAAAAAAAGGAATTTCAAAAACAAACCAAAAAAACAGGGAAATTCTTTACAATTCCTTCAGGGTCTCTGATGAAACCTGGAACGACCCTATGCACAACGACAGCTTGATGTGGCAAAGGGCTGGACAAATGGGACTGAGAGGATTGGTGAGATTGGGTGAGCAAAGGCAGACCCTTTAAAGCAATAATGCATGGCAACCAATCCATGGGTCCCAACTCTCCAGGTTGAAGGGAATATTACTACAGCTATAACATGTATGGGAAACCTCGAGAATGGACACACTGTGAATATGAAAGATCTCTAAAATTCAACGATTATTCCCTCTCCTGGCGCTCCGGTTTAACTTTCCAACTGCTTTACTATCAATCTCTCAACCTGGAGAGACAGCACTTTAACCTCCTGTTTCGCACAGGTCGCCAATTTCACAGAGGATTAATGGGAAGAGGGAGAACCAATGAGAGAGTAGCTGTTAGGTATTTGGACGGGCATATGTCACTCTTATTTCCCAGGAGGAATAAGAATTGACCAAAGTCTCAGCCACCCACCGGGAACCAGTATAGGTCCTGAACCAATATATTGGACTTGCGTTCAGCTCAGAAAAAACGAGTTACAAAATGTAGCTCAGGGGCACAGCAATTCACAAACTGGCAGAGTAATAAAGGGCAACTATCGTCCAAAAATCTGTTGAGGGAAGGCAACGAGGCAGACTTATAAGCGAGGCAGAATAGCAGGAAACAGATTTCAAGAGATATGTTGGAATCACCTTTAACGCACAGGAATAGGGGCACAACTTCGACAATGATGCACTTGGCCAAAAAGGGCGTATGCATTTTATCCTGAATATATTCAGGAGAAAACGCATACGCCCTTTTTGGCCAAGCAAGCAAGCGGGCAATGCAAATCTGCACTACAAAGAAGTATCACTTCCCACCGGTCATTAGGGGCATCCACAAAATGGGTAAAAACCAGAAAGGCAAGACAGGCCCTGGAGAACAGGGAGCCTTTTTATGCTGATGGGCGGGATGTAAATTGCCAACTGCCTCTCTGGAGGAGTGCATTGTGTTCCCTAAAACAAATAAACAATAGAGCTACAGAGCCAAGGGCACTTCGAGTCTAGGGAATATACCTTGGGAAAACTGAAAATCAATAAGACAGAGCCACCCCAAAATTTAGGCCTGCACTGCTTACAAGAACCTCAACTTGGGTACACCTTACATATCCCTGGAAATATAAAAATGGTTCAAAAAATTGTGGTACTTACGTACGATGGAATATCCCTCAGCCATGAAATCAATATCATAAGACCAGTAGCAGCAAAATGAGTGGATTCAGGTACGATGATTCTAAGTGAAATATGTCACACAGAAAAAGAAACTTATCATAAGATATCATTTATGAAGATCCTGTAAACATGGCTACACATGAACTGAGTTAGGAAAGAGAACAGAGTCTCACATTTAGAAAACACTCTTATGCCTTCTTAAGGGGGAAGGAGAGGTGGGGTGATGCATAAAACCAGAGTTTGATATAAGCACAGGTACTGTTCCAAAAACCAGCTATGGAATAGACAAGACCTACACCTTCCTCAGTGAAAGGGACTCAAAATCCCATATTTCCCACAGAGGAATATATCCGACTAGTAAGAAGCTTAAAACCTATGTACTGTTATGTCTCCGTAAGGGAATCAAGTGTGTCTAGACTGGCATAAACATGGCAGCGAGAATCAGCTCAAACCCAATCTAAAAATGAATTTCCAAAACAAAACAAAAAAACAGGGAAATTTTTTACAATTCCTTCAGGGTCTCTGATGAAACCTGGAATGACCCTATCTACAATGATAGCTGGATGTGGCATAAGGCTGGACACATGGGACTGAGAGGATTGGTGAGATTGGATGAGCAAAAGCATACCCTTTATAGCAGTAATGCATGGCACCCGTTCCATGGGTCCCAACTCTCCAGGTTGAAGGGAATATTAGTATAGCTATAACATGTATGGGAAACCTAGAGAATAGACACACTGTGAATATGAAAGGTTTCTAAAACTCAACGAATAGTCCCTCTCCTTGTGCTCCAGTTTGACTTTCCAACTGCTTTACTATCAATCTCCCAACTTGGAGAGACAGAACCTTTAACCACCTGGTTCACACAGGTTGCCAATTTGGCAAAGGATGAAAGGGAAGAGGGAGAACCAATGAGAGAGTAGCTGTCAGGCATTTGGACGGGCACATGTCACTCTTATTTCCCGTGAGGAAGAAGAATTAACCAAAGTCTCAGCCACCCACCGAAAACCAGCATAGGTTCTGAAAAAAAATATTGAACTTGCGTTCAGCTCACAAAAAACGAGTTACAAAATGGAGCTCAGGGGCACAGCAATTCACAAACTGGCAGAGTAATAAAGGGCAACTATCGTCCAAAAATCTGTTGAGGGAAGGCAACGAGGCGGATTATAAGCGAGGCAGAATAGCAGGAAACAGATTTCAAGAGGTACGTTGGAATCACCTTTAACACACAGGAATAGGGGCACTACTTCGACATGATGCACTTGGCCAAAAAGGGCGTATGCGTTTTCTCCTGAATATATTCAGGAGAATACGCATACGCCCTTTTTGGCCAAGCAAGCAAGCGGGCAATGCAAATCTGCACTACAAAGAAGTATCACTTCCCACCGGTCATTAGGGGCATCCACAAAATGGGTAAAAACCAGAAAGGCAAGACAGGCCCTGGAGAACAGGGAGCCTTTTTATGCTGATGGGCGGGATGTAAATTGCCAACTGCCTCTCTGGAGGAGTGCATTGAGTTCCCTAAAACAAATAAACAACAGAGCTACAGAGCCAAGGGCACTTCGAGTCTAGGGAATATACCTTGGGAAAACTGAAAATCAATAAGACAGAGCCACCCCAAAATTTTGGCCTGCACTGCTTACAAGAACCTCAACTTGGGTACACCTTACATATCCCTGGAAATATAAAAATGGTTCAAAAAATTGTGGTACTTACGTACGATGGAATATCCCTCAGCCATGAAATCAATGTCATAAAACCAGTAGCAGCAAAATGAGTGGATTCAGGTACGATGATTCTAAGTGAAATATGTCACAAAGAAAAAGAAACTTATCATAAGATATCATTTATGAAGATCCTGTAAACATGGCTACACATGAACTGAGTTAGGAAAGAGAACAGAGTCTCACATTTAGAAAACACTCTTATGCCTGCTTAAGGAGGAAGGAGAGGTGGGGTGATGCAAAGAACCAGAGTTTGATATTAGTAGAAGTACCATTCCAAAATCAAAATACTGAATAGACAAGACCTACACCTTCATCAGTGAAAGGGACGCAAAACCCAATATTCTGCGCACAGGTATATATCTGACTAGTAAGAATCTTAAAACCTATGTATTGATATGTCACAATAAGGGAATCAAGTGTGTATAAACTGGCATAAACAAGGCAGTGAGAATCAGCTCAAACGCAGTAAAAAAAGAAATTTCAAATACAAAACAAAAAAAAACAGGGATAATCGTTACAATTCCTTCAGGGGCTCTGATGAAACCTGGAATGACCCTACCTAAAACGAGAGCTGGATGTGGCATAAAGCTGGACACTTGAGACTGAGAGGTTTGGTGAGACTGGGTGAGCAAATGCAGACCCTTTAAAGCAATAATATGTGGCACCCATTCCATGTGTCCCAACTCTCCTTGTGTAAGGGAATATTACTACAGCCATAACATTTACGGGGAACCGAGAGAATGGACACACTGTGAATACGAAAGGTTTCTAAAAGTCAACTTATAGTCCCTCTCCTTGTGCTCCAGTTTGACCTTCCAACGGCTTTACTATCAATCTCCCAACTTGGAGCGATAGCCCGTAAAACCTCCTGGTTCGCACAGGTTGCCAATTCGGCAAAGGATGAAACGGAAGAGGGAGAACCAGTGAGAGAGTAGCTGTTAGGCATTTGTACAGGTACATGTCACTTTAATTGCCCGGCAGGAAGTAGAATTAACCAATGTCTCAGCCACCCGCCGGGAACCAGTATACGCTTTGAACCATAATTTTGGATTTGCTGTCAGCTCACAAAAACGAGTTGAAAAATGGAGCTCAGGGGCACCGCAATTTACAAACTGGCAGAGTAATAGAGGACAACTATCGTCCAAAAATCTTTTGAGGGAAGGCAGAGAGGCGGACTTTAAAACGAGGCAGAATAGCAGGAAACAGATTTCAAGAGGTACGTTGGAATCACCTTTCAAGCACAGGGAGAGGGGCACAACTTTGACAATGATGCACTTGGCCAAAAAGGGCGTATGCGTTTTCTCCTGAGTATATTCAGGAGAAAATGCATACGCCATTTTTGTCCAAGCAAGTAAGCAGCAATGCAAATCTGCAGTACAAAGAAGTATCCCTTCCCACCGGTCAAAAGGGACATCCACAAAATGTGTAAAAACCAGAAAGGCAAGACAGGCCCTGGAGATCAGGGAGCCTTGTTATGCTGATGGGCGGGATGTAAGTTGCCAAATGCCTCTCTGGAGGAGTGCATTGTGTTCCCTAAAACAAGTAAACAACAGAGCTACAGAGCCAAGGGCACTTCCAGTCTAGGGAATATACCTTGGGAAAACTGAAAATCAATAAGACAGAGCCACCCTAAATTTTAGCGCTGCACTGCTTACAAGAATCTCAAGTTGGGTAAACCTTAAGTATCCCAGGAAAGACAAAAATGGTTCAAGATATTGTGGTACTTACATACGATGGAATATCGCTCAGCCATGAAATCAATGTCATAAGGCTAGTAGCAGCAAAAAGAGTGGATTCAGGTACGATGATTCTAAGTGAAATAAGTCACACAGAAAAAGAAACTTATCATAAGATATCACTTATGAAGGTCCTGTAAACATGGCTACACATGAACTGAGTTAGGAAAGATTACAGAGTAACTAATCTTATCATAAGTTATCACTCATAGCGGGAATGTACACATGACTACACATGAACTGAATTACAAACACAACAGAGTCACACATTTAGAAAACATCTTCTGCCTGCTTAATGGGAAAGCCGAGGTGGGGTGATGCATAAAACCACAGTTTTAAATTAGCACAGATACCGTTATATAAACCATGTATGTAATAGACAACACCTACTCCCGGCACAATGAACTGGACTCAACACCCCCTATTCATTGCAGAGGAATATGTCTGACTCTAAGTATTTTAAAACATATGTATTCTCATATATCCATAAAGGAATCATGTGTGTGTATAACGGCATGAACACAGCACTGAAATTCAGTTAAACCCACTTATAAAAATAAATTTCAAAAGCAAAATGCAAAGACATATAGAAAGTCTTTAAAATTACATTCAGCGCCTGTGATGCAAGCTACATTGACCACCTTTACACCCACAGCTGGATGAGACATAAGACTGGACTCTTGGGACTGACAAGATTGCATAGGTTGTGTGAACAAAAGAACACCACTTACAGCAATACTGTGTGCTACCCATTCTAGTGGTCCCAACTCTCCAGGTTTAAGGGAATCTTCCTACAGTTAAAACATGCATGGGAAACCCAGTGGATGGTACACTGTGTAATTGGGAAAGTTTTCTAAAAGGTACCTCATTTTTCCTTTTGTCGTGCTCGGCTTCGCCATTCCATCTGCATTACTCAAAATCTCCACACTTGGAGTGTCAGTGTCTTTACCATCCCGTTATGCACAGTTTGCAAACTGTGCAGAGGATGAACAGGAAGAGGGGAAATAAATGAGAGATTAGCTGTAGGTGTTTGGATGGGTACATGTCACTCTAGTTTCCCATCAGGAAGAATAATTAACCAAAGGCTCAGCCTGAAGCCAAGGAACAGGACTAGGGCCTAAAGCCATCCTGCAGTATTGCAGCCAGCTCACAAAGAGGCGAGTTGTAAAATGGAAATCAGCGGCACAGCAATTCACACACTTGCAGAATTATAAAGGACAACTATCATCCAGAAATATATTGAGGAAAGGCAGTGAAGAGGATTTGAATGCAAGGCAGAATTGAAGGAAACAGATTTCAAGAGGTAGATTGGAGTCATCTTTAAAGCACATGAAAAGCGACAGAATTTCGACAATGTTGCCCTTGGCTGAAAAGGGATTATGTGTATTTTCTTGAATATATTCGGGAAAAAATGCATATGCCCTTTTTGGCTAAGCAAGCCATCAGGCATTGCAAATCCACACTACAGAGAAGTGTCCCTTACCTCCAGTCAAAAGGGCCATCCACAAATAGTGTAAAATCCACAAATGCAGGACAGGCCATGGAGAAAAGGGAGCCTGGTTACGCCGATGGACATGATGTAAATTTCCAACAGCCTCTCTGGAGAACTGTATGTTGTTTTCTAAAACAGAGCTACAGAGTATAGCACACTTCCACTCATGGGCGTGTATTTTGGGAAAATTAAAAATCCACAACACACAGCCAGCCCAAAATTTAGGGCGGCTCTGTTTACAAGAACCTCGACTTCGGTACACTTTATATATCCCAGGAAAGGAAAAAAAAATGGATATAGATGTTGTGGTACTTATATACAAGGGAAAGTCACTCAGACATAAAATCAATGTCATAAGGCCCATAGCAGCATAATGAGTGGCTTTAGGTACGATGATGCTAAGTGAAATGAGCCACAAAGAAAAAGAAACTTATTGTAATATATCACTTATAGAGGAAATGTAAACATGGCTACACATGAACTGAATTTCAAAAGAGAACAGAGTTACACATTTAGAAAACACACTTATGCCTCCTTAAGGGGAAAGGTGACGTGGGGTGATGTGTAAAAGCAGAGTTTGAAATTAGCACAGATCCTATTCCATATACCAAATAGTTAATAGAAAAGACCTACTCCTTTCTCAATGAACTGGACACAAAACACCCTATTCACTGAAGAGGAATATATCTGACTGGTAATAACCTTGAAACCTATGTATTTATATGTCTCCATAATGGAATCAAGTGTATGTAGATTGGCATAAACACAGATCAATGGAACAGGACAGAAAGCCCAGAGATAAACCTACATACCTATGGCTATCTCATCTATGACAAAGGAGCTAAGGATATACAATGGAGAAAAGACAGTCTCTTCAGTAATTGGTGCTGGAAAAACTAGACCCCTACACATAAAAGAATGAAATTAGAACACTCCATAACACCATACACAAAAATAGACTCTAAATTGATTCGAGATCTAAATATAAGACCAGACACTATAAAACACTTAGAGGAAACCATAGGCAGAACACTCTATGACATAAATCACAGCAAGATCCTTTTGGACCCACCTCCTAGAGAAATGGAAATAAAAACAGAAATCAACAAATGGGACCTAATGAAACTTAAAAGCTTTTACACAGTACAGGAAAACATAAACAAGATGCAAAAACAACCCTCAGAATGGGAGAAAATATTTTCAAATGAAGCAATTGACAAAGGATTAATCTCCAAACTTTACAAGCACCTCATGTAGCTCAATATCACAAAAACAAACAACCCAATCCAAAAACGGGCAGAAGACCTAAATAGACATTTCTCCAAAGAAGATATACAGATTACCAAGAAACACATGAAAGGATGCTGAATATCACTAATCATTAGAGAAATGCAAATCAAAACTACCCTGAGGTATCACCTCACAGCAATCAGAGTGGCAATCATCAAAAAAAATCTACAAAACAATAAATGCTGGAGAGGCCTTTATTTGAGAAAAGGGAACACACTTGCACTGTGGGTGGGAATGTAAATTGATATGGGCACTAGGGAGAAGAGTACGGAGGTTCCTTTAAATAACTAACAATAGAAGTACCATTCGACACAACAATCCAACTACTGGGCATTTGCCTTGCGAAAACCATAATTCAAAAAGAGTTATGTACAAAAATGTTCATTGCAGCTCTATTTGCATTAGCCAGGACATGGAAGCAACCTAAGTTTCCATTGACAGATGAATGGATAAAGAAGATCTGGCACATATATACAATCAAATATTACTCAACCATAAAAAGAAGCAAAACTGAGTTATTTGTACTGAGGTGGATGGACTTAGAATCTGTCCTACACAGTGAAGTAAGTCAGAAAGGGAAAAACAAATACTGTATGTTAACAGAGATATACGGAATCTAATGAAGAAAAAAAAAAGATTTTGAAGAACCTAGTGGCAGGACAGGAGTAAGGACACAGACATAGAGAAAGGACTTGAGGACACCGGAAGGGGGATGGGTAAGCTGGGAAGAAGTGAGAGAGTGGCATGGACATAAATACATTACCAAATGTAACACCGATAGCTACTGGGAATCAGCCACATAGAACAGGGAGATCAGCTCGGTGCTTTGTGACCACATAAAGGGGTGGGATATGGAGTGTGGGAGGGAGATGCAAGAGGGAGGGGATCTGGTGATATTTGTATATGTATAGCTGATTCACTTTGTTATACAGCAGAAACGAACACTCCATTGTAAAGCAATTATACACCAATAAACGTGTAAAAGGAAAAAAAAAACATAGCCCAAGGATAAACCTACACACTTATGGTCAACTAATCTATGACAAAGGAGGCAAGACTATACAATGGAGATAAGACAGTCTCTTCAATCATTGGTGCTGGGAAATATGGAGAGCTACATGTAAAAGAATGAAATTAGAACACTCCCCAACACCATACATAAAAATATATTCAAAATGGATTAGAGACCTTAATGTAAGACCAGACAGTATAAAACTCTGAGAGGAAAACTTACGAAGGATACTCTGACGTAAATCACAGCAAGATCTTTTTTGATCCACCTCCTATAGTAATGAAATAAAAAAGAAAACTAAACAGATGGGACCTAATGAAACGTAAAAGCTTTTGAAAAGCAAAGGAAACTACAAACAAGACGAAAAGACAACCCTCAGAATGGAAGAAAATATTTGCAAACGAATCAATGGACAAATGATTAATCTCCAATATATATAAACAGCTCATGCAGCTCAATATTAATAAAACAAACAACCCAATACAAAAATGGAAGATCTAAATAGACATTTCTTCCAAGAAGACATAGAGATGGCCAGTACGCACATGAAAATCTGCTGAACATCACTAATTATTAGAGAAAAGGAAATCGAAACTACAATGAGGTATCACGTCACACCTGTTAGAATGGGCATCATCAGAAAATCTACAAACAACAAATGCTGGAGAGGGTGTGGAGAAAAGGAACATTATTCCACTATTGTTGGGAATGTAAATCGATACAGTCTCTATGGAGAACAGTATGGAGGTTCCTTAAAAAACTAAAAATAGAATTACCATATAATCCAGCAATCCCACTACTGGGCATATACCCAGAGAAAACCATAAATCAAAAAGACACATTCACCACAATGTTCACTGCAGCACTATTTACAATAGCCAGGTAATGAAAGCAACCTAAGTGCCCACAGACAGACGAATGGATAAAGACGTGGTACATATATACAACGGAATATTACTCAGCCATACATAGGAATGAAATTGGGTCATTTGTAGAGACCTCGATGGATCTAGAGACTGTCATACAGAGTGAAGTAAGTCAGAAAGAGAAAAACAAATATTGTATATTAATGCATATATGTGGAACCTAGAAAAATGGTACAGATGAACCAGTTTGCAGGGCAGAGATAGAGACAGATGTAGAGAACAAACATATGGACACCAAGGAGGGAACGCCATGTGAGGGTGGTGGTGGGATGAATTGGGAGACTGGGATTCACATGTGCACAGTTATATGTATAAAATACATATCCAATAAGAACCTGCTGTATAAAAGAAATAAATTTAAAAAAAATTAAAAATAAATAAATAACATTTAATAAAATAAAACAGAAAAAAAGTTTTTCCCTTCACATAGACGTCTTTATATTAATGCATTATTTCCATGTTTATATCTCCAAATTAAAAAAAAAAGAGGAATAAATAAAATCTAACTTGAACCAAAAAGAAAAAAAAGAAAGAAAAAAAAACAGAACTCACCAGTTATACAGAGGAAAATCGTATCAGGGCACTTGCTCCAGTGGTAAAAAATTCTTAAGTTGGTCAGAGGTGGGAAATCATCTCCCATGCCGTCAGCAGCGCTCTCCCCCACAAGGAGCATCCTCATTGCAAAGCTGGGGGACTGTGTCGAGGCATCTGTGAGTAAATGTGAGCTGAGCCCCAGTCCTGCTGCAGCTGAACTCTTCCCACCCTTTCCAGGTAAAACACCTGAATATGTACAAGCACTTGCAAGCCTAGAGGAAGGGCTGTGGAGCCACACTAGCGAGAGCACGCAGGCCGACTTAGTGCCTGCAGGCCAGCCAGGATGGTCCTGGCCCCAGATGCTCTTCTGGAAGCTTTTCATTTCCCTGCCTGAGATACCCCTCCTGCCACAGCCCCCACTGCTTTTTTACTTCCTCACCTCTGCCTGGGGAGAAATTCCAGTGACAGGTATGGGTGACACATCCTCTTCTTTAGCAGGTGGCAGCCTGGCAACTCCAGCAGAAAGTCCAGCAGAGCCCCACTCACACTGGGCCACCCACAAAGCCACGGCCCCTCACTCCCTCCCACCACCCCAGCCCCGAAACTGCTGACGGGGCAGACAATATGGCGTCAGTCACAGCTACAGGGGCTCTTGCTGACTGGAGAGGTGTTTATATTGACCTCAACCCAGGCACACTTGTGGGGGGGGGGGCTGGCAGGCAGTGTCAGGTTGCCCAAATCAGCCAATCCTCACCCCTCAGGGGCTCACAGTTGCAGAAAATGAACCTTGCTAAACGGGTCAGTCCCAGGGAACAGGTGTGGGCCTTGAGAGTCAGGATAGACAAGGGGCTGCAGCTGCGGCTTGTTTTCTTATCATTTTATCTGGTCCATGAGTGGAAAACAACTTCAAGAAGACCCTATCCTAATGAGAGGAACCCTGGAGTCAGGGAGAGGAGTGATGGTGGGTGGAGACAGAGGCCTGGAGCCCTGGCTGCAGTGGAAGTGTCTGGAAGACCAGGCAGAGAGAGGCTGCACAGGGTGATAGCCAGGGTCACAGACCTGTCAGAGCTGCTGTTTGTTAGTTCAAGTCCTGCTCTGAGGTGTTCTGTGTCAGCTGTGAGTGACAGGTGAGCTGGGGGTTCTCTGCAAGGTGGGCTATGTGCACAGTTCCTGTGTGTCCAGCCCTGCTGGGGTACCTGCCCAGGGGAGCTCCGTATCCTGGGAGGGTCCTGACTATGAGAGCCACATGGGCTGCTGGGTAGCTGCACAGGTTATCTCCATATCCTGGGAGGGTCCTGACTATGAGAGCCCCATGGGCTGCTGGGTAGCTGCACAGGTGATCTCCATACCCTGGGAGGGACTTGAACACGAGAGCCCCGTGGGCTGTGGGGTGCGGAATGCAGCCCAGGTGAGCTCCATATCCTGGGATTGGCCTGACCACGAGAGCCCCATGGGCTGCTGGAGACCTGGTAAAGGACATCAGGACATTCAGTGAAGCCACCGAGGATATACATCCAGTATCTCCTACTTCCTACACCCTGCTGCTCATTCTAACATCCACCAGGCCATGGCATTCTGTATTACACTTCAATGATGCCTTCTTCTGTATTCCATTCATCTCAGAGTCACAAGAATTTTTGGCTTGTGTGTGGAAGGACACAACATGCAACACAAGCAATAATGCTGGGCCGTCCTGCCCCAATGGTTCAAAAATCCCCACACCATCATTGGGGAAATGTCCTCTAAAAACCTAAACGTTCTACCTCTGTAAAAGGGAACCCTCCTTCAATATGCAGATGACATTCTGATTGCCAGGCCTACTAAGACGCCTCGGAACTACCTAGCCAAGAAAGGATAGAAGGTGTCCAAGAAAAAGGCTCAAATATCACAGGCTCAGGTGACTTGCCTGGGCTTCATTCTCACAGATATTTGGAGAAACGCATCCCAGGATAGGGAAGAAGCCATTTGCAGCCTTACCTCTTCTAAAACTAGAAGACAGCTTAAGGGTTCCTGGGGAGGCCAAGGTTTTCTGCATCTGGATCCCTAACTACAGTCTAATAGCTGGGCCTCTACATGAAACACTGACACGAAAAGATGATGATCCTTTTGTATAGAATCCAGAAGCAGCCTTTCAAGAATGGAAAGAGCAGTCAATTCAGACCCTTGCCCAGGAACTCGCTAATTTAGCTAAACCCTTTGACCTTTACATACACGGTCAAAGGTTAATCGCCCTTGGAGCCTTAGTGCAAAAACTGGGACCACTTGAAATGGAGCAACAAAAGAATGCCCTTCAGGTATGATAAACTATGGTCACCAAGGGCTTTGCCCACCGACTCATCAGGCCAGGATACTTGGGTATCTAAAAAGCTGGAAATCAGCAGCCCACAAGGCCAGATCCCTCCTAAGGGAATAGGACCCCACGTGGTGATCCTAACCACCCATCATGTCCTGAAGTTGCAGAGGTCGCTCTGTGGACACACTGACCTCGAGTGAGAAGGCCCTCCAAATCCAACCTCCAGAGAGACAAATGGGGGCAACAGGCCCCCAAGATGACTCGTGTGACCATCACTTGACCTGGAGTTTCTCTCAGAATACAACAAGACTGTGCCCCGAAAGAGCAGACTACTGCTTGCAGGACTTATTGCACCCAGAGGGGAGCTAATAAGCTTGGCGGGGGAAACATATATCACGCTTTCACCATAGAAAACCCTACAGACACCGCGGTGATGGTGGCCAATATGACTGGCTGGACTGCTGGCTACTTCTGAAGGCCGTTGACTCAGTGGACGTCATGGTCCTGGATCACCACTGACATTGGACTGTCTGGGTGTTGCATAGGCAGGGCTCTGACACATGGTGCTGTTTGTACATTAATTCAGGGACCTAATTAAAGAAAGCACAGACTACTGGTCAGAGCATCTAGGCTGGCAAAAAACGTCAGCCTAAAGTCACCGAACAAATGTGGGGTGGGGTGAAACCTGCCACCACAGCATCTCTGCGCATCTCTTTCCTGGACCCTTAAAGGTCATTAGAATCTATAACACTTCCAATGCTGGTGCTCAGGCGGACGAGAAGTGAGGTAGGAGGCTTTGGGACAATCAACCTCACCTGGAGGCTGGTGGGGAGACGTTTTGCCCCTCCCCCCAGGTATCAGGGCAGCCACCACAGCATGAAGCAGTTACAAAATAGGGGTCTGCAGCCTCAACACCCGAAGAATGAGTAATGGAACAAAAAGCAGAGGAGGTGTTCGTCTCTGGCAACGTTCATTAAAAATTCCTGGGAGATAAAAAGAGAATCTGGGCAATAAAATAAAGTCTAACCTGTTTTTCCTTTGTGCTTTGTCTAATTTCACATGCTCCTAGAGTTCCGCATGCAGAGGTCCCACAACCGGCACTTCAGACCCGACTTCCTAGTGCAGAATGGCTGGGTCGACACCTCAGCTAGCGGAGTCCCATGCAGACTGCACGGCATAGAGCCTGAGCTGCAGCCAACCCAGCCCTCGAGAGCTCCATCCCCTAACTCCCACTGACGCTGCCGGGATCCCTACTCAGCATCCCAGCCCACAGCCCGAGGGGGAATGCACACTCTCACCTCTCCATTCGGTTTTCAAAATAATGTTTCCTTTGCTTCTGAACCAAACTCAGTCTTGATCTGTTGGCTCCAATGACACTGGGCACGGGGACTCCTGTTGGGGTCCCCTCTGGATGATCAGTAACAGAAATTGAGAACTTTGTAACTTCATTGAACAGATGTGTGAGCCAAACTGTAGTTAACATAGAGCAGTGTATAATGCTCGGGTAAAATAAGATGTTTCTAAGACTTACATTTGATATTTCCATCACTTTACTATAAGCAAGTTCAGTGAAGACGTCTGTCTTATTTGTCAGGTCAACATTAGAGAAATGAAGTGATTTATTTCCATGGATGTACATCGAATACTCTTGGCTGAAGCTTCAATTTGTTTTGAATGCTTTTCCATTGAAAAGGATACCTCTCTTTCAGCTCCCCCATTTCTGAGAAGTATAAAATCTTATAATTTATTATTACCAAAGGGGAAAGGTAGGACAAGGGATAAATTAACAGTTTGGGATTAACACATACACACTGCTATGTATAAAATAGATCATCAACAAGGAACTACTGTATAGCACAGGAAACTACACTGAATATTTTGCAATAACCTATAAGGGGAAATAATCTGAAAAAGAATCGATATTTTTATTGACATCATCTATCAATGACAGATAAAATGTAACCTAAGCAAGGCCGATGGTGAGCTCTTCTGAACCTGAAGATTTCAATCATCTAAAGTTTGGGCTCTGCCTATTTCCCAAGGCCCTTAATGGACATACGTGTAGCCGTAGCTTAAAAATTCCCCAGTTTGGGGTTCGGGGAGGCACTGATTTGGAAAAATCCCTGGTGTTCTCCTTCCATGCACGGGACCCTTCCTACAGCTAAAACATGCCTGTCACACCTAGAGGATGGTACACCGTTTGATCTGAAAGAGTTTGGAAAAGGCACCTCATCTCCTCATCGCCTGGTGCTCGGGTTCACCCCTCCAGCACCTTTCCTAACAATCTCCTCACTTGGGGATATCAGCACCGTCAACATCCTGTTGCACACAGTTTGGAATTTGTCCAGAGGATGAAGCGGAAGGATGAGAAAAATTTAGAGAGAATTCTTAGGTTTTCGGACAGGCACATGCCACTCTAATTTCCAATCCGGAAGACAAATTCATCAAAGGCTAGAATTGTCCACAGAAAGAGAATAGGGCTAGAGGAAATCCTGCTGTTTTGTGTCGAGTTTCCAAAAACACAAGTTGAAAAATGGAACTCAGGGGCTCTAAAATTCATGAAACTGCAGAGTTGAAAATATCTATTGTTGAAAAACGTCTTGAGGTAAGTCACAGAAAAGGACTTGTAAGCAAGGGAGAGTGGTAGGAATCAGATTTGAAGAGGTAGAAAGGTCTCCCCATTAAAGCACAAGAAAAGGGGCTGAACATCGCCAATGATGCAGTTGGCACAAAAGGGCGTATGCATTTTTTTCTGAATATATTCATGTAAAGGCCATTCACACTTTTTATCCAACCAAACAGGTGGGCACTGGGAATCAATACTACAAAATGTATCACTTCACATCAGTCAGAAGGGCCATCCACATAAAGTGTAAACACCAGAAATGCAGGACAGGGTGAGGAGAAAAGGGAGCCCTGTGAGGCTGATAGTGGAAATGTAATTTGCCAACGGCCACTCTGGAGAAGTGTATTGTGTTTGCTAAAACATCTGAAAACTGAGCTACAGAGCATAGGGCACTTGCACTCATGGGCGTATACCTTGGGAAAAACAAAAAATGACAGAAAACAGGCACTCCAACGTTTACCACCTCTCTGTTAAAAAGGGCCTCCACTTGGATATAACCTAAATGTCCCTGGAATGATAAAATGGATAAAAGAGTTGGGGTACTTATATAGAGTGGAATATTACTCATCCCGAAATCAATGAAATAAGGCCAGTTGGAACAACTCTGGAGGAGTTACATATGATCATTCTAAGTGACACATGTCAGAAAGAAAAAGACACATATCAAAAGATGTCACTTAAAGGTGGAATCAAAAATGGCTACACATGAAATAAACTACAAAACAGAAACATAGTCAAATATGTAGAAAATAGACATAAGGCTGCTAAATGGGAAAGGTGGGGAATGGTGAGGTATTATCCAGGAGGTTGAAATTAGCAAAGATACCATTCCAAATACCGAATTGAATAACTGGCAAGGCCTACACGGTACCTCAAAGAAATGCACTCAGTCCACTCAAGTCACTGGAAAATAATACATATGACTCATAAGCATCTGAGAAAGAATTTATTGTTGTCTCACAGTACATGAATCAAGTGGATGTACAGCAGCAAAAAACAGAGCTTTGAAAATCAGCTGTAACCAATATAAAAATAAATTTAAATATATTTATAAAAACAGTGAGACAGACAAAAATACTCACAACTTTTGTTGAAGGGTTAGGATGTAACATGGATTGAACACATGTAGACCCACAGCAGGATGATATATAAGGCTGGAAGCTATGAACGCTAAGAGATGTTAGAGAGGCTGGGTGAGGAAATGCAGACCTTTTAAAGTAATACTGCCTGGTACCCATTCCATGGGTCCCAAATCTGCACTTTCAAGGGAATCTTCTGACAGGGAAAACATGCCTGGGAAACCGAGATGAATGTACACCATGTGCTCAGGAGAGGTGTCTAAAATGCACCTCATTTTTGATCTCCTGGTGCTGGGGTTCGCCATTCCAGCCACATTACTAACAACCTCCCGATTTGGAGAATCAGCACCTTTAATCTCCTGTTTCACACAGTTTGCAATTTTTGCAGAGGATAAATGGGAAGAGGAGAAACCAATGAGAGATTAGCTGTAGTAGTTTTGACAGGCACATGTCACTCTAATTTCCCATTAGGAAGAAAAATTAACCAAAGGCTCAGCCTGCCTCCCCAGAACCAGAATAGGGCCGGAATCAATCCAATGGTTTGGCGGTCAGCTCACAAAAAAAGCGAGTTGCAAAATGGAGCTCAGGAGCAGACAATTCAAAGACCTGCAAAGATATAAATGATAACCAACGTCCAAAAATATATTCAGGTAAGGCAACGAAGAGGTTCTGAATGAGAGGCAGAATTGCAGGAAACATTTTTCAAAAGGTAGATTGTACTCACATTTAAAGCATATGAAAAGCAGCAGAATTTCTAAAATGATGCAGTTGCGCAAAAGGGTGTATGCGTTTTTTTCGTGAATATCTTCAGGAAAAAAAACACATACAGAGTTTTTGGCCAACCAAGCAAGAGGGAAATGCAAATCCGCACAATAAAGAAGTCTCAATTTCCACTGCTCAGAAAGTCCATCCAAAAAATGTGTACAAATCAAAAATGCAGGAGAGGCCATGGAAAACAGGGAGACTAGTCACGGTGATGGGTGGGGTATAAATATCCAAGAGCTACTCTGAAGAAGTGTATGCTGTTTCCTAAAACATCTAAAATACAAAGCCCCCGAGCAAAGGGGACTTCAACTCATGGACATATATCTTGGGAAGACTAAATATCAACAAGACACAGGCACCCCAAAATTTAGGGCTGCTCTGCATACAAGAACCTCAACTTCGGTACACCTAAAGTATCCCAGGAAAAAGAGAAATGCATAAAGAACTTGTGGTAATTTTGTACAACGGAATATCACTCAGACGTGAAATCAATGTCATAAGGCCAGTAGCAGCATAATGAGAGGATTTAGGTATGATGATTCTAAGGGAAATTAGTCACACAGAAAAAGAATCTTATCATAAGATATCACTTACAGAGGGAATGTCAACATCACAACACATGAACTGAATTAGGAAAGAGAGCAGCGTCTCACATTTAGAAAACACTCTTATGCCTCCTTAAGGGGAAAGGAGAGGTGGGGTGATGCATAAAACCAGAGTTTGATATTAGCACAGGTACCATTCCATAAACCAAATACAGAATAGACAAGACCTACACCTTCCTCAGTGAACGGGACTCAAACCTCCTATTCCCCGCAGACGAATATATCTGATTAGTAAGTATCTTAAAACCTATGTATTGATATGCCTCTGTAAGGGAATCAAGTGTGTCTAGACCGTCATAAACACGTCAGGGAAAATCAGCTCAACCCCATTATAAAAATGAATTTCAAAACAAAACAAAAAAACAGCGAAATTCTTACACAATTCCTTCAGGGGTTCTGATGAAACCTAGAATGACCCTATCTGCAAAGACAGCTGGATGAGACATAAGGCTGGACACTTGGGACTGAGAGGACTGGTGAGATTGGGAGAGAAAATGCAGACCCTTTAAAGTAGTAATGCATGCCACCATTCCATGGGTCCCAAATTTCCAGGTAGAAGGGAATATCACTACAGTTATAACATGTATGGGAAACCTAGAGAATGGACACCCTGTGATGGCGAAAGGTTTCTGAAAGTCTCCTACTTTTTCCTCTCCTTGTGCTACAGTTTGGCATTCCAACAACTTTACTATCAATCTCCCAACTTAGGAGAGTCATCCCCTATAACCTCCTGGTTCGCACAGTTTGCTAATTGTGCAGAGGATGAAAGGGAAGAGGGAGAACCAATCAGAGAGTAGATGTAGGCATTTGGACGGACACATGTCACTCTAAATTCCCATTAGGAAGAAGAATTAACCAAAGCCTCAGCCACCCACAGGGAACCAGTATAGCCACCCCTGGAACCAGTATAGTTCCTGAAGCAAAATTGTGGATTTGCGGTCAGCTCCCAATAATGGGATTTGAAAATTGGAGCTCAGGGGCAAAGCAAATCAAAAACCTGCAGAGTTATAAAGGACTACTCTCTTCCAAAAATCTGTTGAGGGAATGCAACAAAGCAGACTTGAAAATGAGGCAGAATTGCACAAAACATATTTCAAGAGGTAAATTGGAATCGCCTTTAAAGCACAGGAAAGGCATCACAACTTCGAGAATGATGCACTTGGCCAAAAACAGCGTATGACTTTTCTCCTGAATATATTCATGAGAAAAGGCATAGGCCCTTTTTGGCCAATCAAGCAAGCGCACAATGCAAATCCACACTACAAAGAATTGTCGCTTCCCACCAGTCAAAAAGGGCATCCGAAAATCTGTAAAAACCAGAAAGGCAAGATAGAGATGACAAGGGCATAAAGCAATATGATCCCAAGGGTCATGGAGGATTGTGATGACAAGCACATGGAGCATTGTGATGACAAGATTATGTATCATTTTGCTGACAAAGGCATTGTGATGACAAGGTTCATGGAGCACTGTGATGACAAGCGTCATGGAGCACTGTGATTAAAGGGTTCATGGAGCATTGGGATGACAAGGGCATGGAGCATTTTGATGACAAGCGTCCCGGATAATTGTGTTGTCAGGGTTCATGGAGCATTGTCATGACAGTGGTCATGGAGCATTGTGATGACAGGGGTCAAGGAGCATTGTGATGACAAGGTACTGGAGCACTGTGATGAGAAGACCATGGAGCCATGTGATGACAAGTCTCATGGAGCATTCTGATGAAAAGGCTCATGGAGCATTGTGATTACAGGGGTCTTGGAGCATTGTGATGACAAGGGCATTGAACATTGGGATGAGAATGTCATGGAGCGTTCTGATGACATGCATCATGGAGATTTGTGATGACAAGGGCATGGAACATTGTGATTACAGTGGTCTTGGAGCACTGTGAGGAAAGGGGCATGTAACATTGTGATGAAAAAGGCATGGAGCCTTGTCATGACAGGGTTCAAGGAGCATACTGATGACAAGTGTCAGGGACCATTGTGATGACAAGGGTATTGAGCATTGTGATGACAAATGTCATGGAGCATTGTGATTAGAAGACCATGGATAATTGTGATGACTTGCGTTATGGGGAGCTGTGATGATAAGTGTTATGGAATATTGTGATCAAAAGGATTTGGAGCATTGTGATGACAGAGGTCATAGAGCATTTTGATTTCATTGTGATGACAATAGCATGAAGCATTATGATGATGCACATTGGTGCACTGTGATGACAGCGTTCATGGAGCATTGAGATGAAAAGGGGCATGGAGCATTATGATTAGAGGAGTCTTGGATCATTGTGATGAAAAGGGCATGGAACATTGGTCTGAGATGTTTCATGGATTATTGTGATGAGAGGGGGCAAGGAGCATTGTGATAACAAGGGCACGGAACACTGTGATACATGGTTCATGGAGGATTGTAATGACAAGCGCATGTAGCATTGTGAGAAGAATGGCATCGAGCATTGTGATGAAAAGCATCATGGATCCTGTGATGACAAGGGCTTGGAACGATGTGATGAGAGGTTTTTGGAGCATTGTGATGACAATGGCATGGAGCATTGTGATGCCAAGGGTCATGGAGTTTTGTGATGACAAAGGTCATGGAGCATTTTGATGACAAGGGTGTGGTGAATTCTCTTGTGAAGGGCAGGGAGCATTGTGATGACAGGGTCATGGAGCAATTTGATGAAAAGTGTCATGGAACATTTTGATGACAGGGGTTATGGAACATTGTGATGTCAGGAGTCATGGAACATTTTCATGACGGTGTTTTGGACCATTGTGATGACAGGGGAGTGGGTGTATTGTGATGACTAGTGAGGGAACATTTTGATATCATTCGTGAGAGAGCATTTTGATAAGAAGTGCATGGAGCATTGTGATGACAAGTTTTATGGAGCATTGTGATGACAAGGTTGTGGAGCATTGTTATGACAACACATGGCACATTGTGATGACATGGGTCATGGAGCCCTGTGCTGACAACGGCATGGAGCATTGTGATGAGAAGGGTCAACGAGCATTGTGATGAAAATTTCATGGAGCATTTTGGTGACAAAGGTCACAGAGCCTTGTGATGACGAGGGCATGGACCATTGTGATGACAAAGGTCATGAAGAATTATGATGACTGGAGTCATGGAGAATTGTGATGACAGTGTTCATAGAGTGTTCATTGTGTTCATTGTGTTCATTGTGATGAAAGGCAATGATCATTGTGATGACAGGGGCATGGAGCATTGGCCTGACATGTTTCATGGATTATTGTGATGACAGTGGGCATGGTGCAATGTGATGACCAAGGCATGGAGCATTGTGATGAGAAGGTCATGGAGTATTTTGAAGACAGGTCTCAGGGAGCATTGTGATGACATATGTCATGGTCCATTGTGATGACAATGGAATGGAACATTGTGATGCCAAGTGTCATGGAGGATTGTGATGACAAATGTAATGGAGCATTGTGATGAAAAGGGCATGGAGCATTGTGATGACAAGGGCCATTGAGAATTTTGATGACAAGTTCATGAAGCATTGTGATGAGAAGCACATGGAGCTTCCTATGACAGGGGTCATGGAACATTGCGATGACAAGTGCATCTAGAATTGTGATGACAAATCATGTAACACGGTGATGAGAACTGTCATGGAGCATAGTGATGCCAAGAACGAGGAGAACTGTGATGACAGGGGACATGGAGCATTGTGATGACCAGGGCATGGAGCATTGTGATGACCAGGGAATGGAGCATTGTGATGGAAAGACCGTGGAGCATTGTGATGACGAGCGTCATGGAGCACTGTAATGACAAGGGGAATGGAGCATTGTGATGACAGTGGCCATGGAGCATTGTGATGACAAGGGTCATGGAGCATTTTGATGACAAGTGCGTAGAGCATTGTGATGAGAAGACCATGGATAATTGTGATGACGAGCGTCATGGAGCACAGTAATGACAAGGGGTATGGAGCATTGTGATGACAGTGGCCAAGGAGCATTGTGATGACAAGTGTCATGGAGCATTCTGATGACAAGCTTGTGGAGTATTGTGACGACAATGGCATGGAGCATTGTGAAGAAAAGGGCAGGGAGCATTGTGATGAAAAAGGCATGAAGCCATTTCATGACAGGTTTCAAGGAGCATTCTGACGACAAGTGTCAGGGAACATTGTGATGACAAGTGTTTTGAGAATTGTGATGAAAAAGATCATGGAGCATTTTGACGAAAAGGACATGGAGTATTGTGATGACAGGCATCATGGAGCGTTGTGATGACAAGTGTTATGGAACATTGTGATCACAAGTGTTTGGAGAATTGTGATGAAAAAGATCATGGAGCATTTTGACGAAAAGGACATGGAGTATTGTGATGACAGGCATCATAGAGCGTTGTGATGACAAGTGTTATGGAACATTGTGATCACAAGGGTTTGGAGCATTGTGATGATAGAAGTCATGGATCATTTTGTTTTCAAGGAGCATGGAGCATTGGGATGACAAGGGCATGAAGCAATGTGATCCCAAGGTTCATGGAGGATTGTGATGAAAATGTTAAGGGAGTATTGTGATGACAAGCAAATGGAGCATTTTGATGACAAGGTCATGTAGCATATTGCTGACACAGGCATGGAGCATTGTGATGATAAGGGTCATAGAGCACTGTGATGAGAAGCATCACGGATCATTGTGATTACAGGGGTCATGGAGCATTGGGATGGCAAGTGCATGGAGCATTGTAAGGAGAAGTCCATGGAACATTCTGATGACATGCGTCATGGAGCACTGTGATGACAAGGGCATGGAGCATTGTGATTACAGGGGTCTTGGAGCATTGTGATGACAAGGGCATGGAGCATTGTGAGGAGAAGTCCATGGAACATTCTGATGACATGCGTCATGGAGCACTGTGATGACAAGGGCATGGAGCATTGTGATTACAGGGGTCTTGGAGCATTGTGATGACAAGTGTCATGGAGCCTTGTGATGACATGCCGTTGAACAATGTGATGGCAGGTGTCATGGAGCATTGTTATGACAGAGGTAATGGAGCATTGTGATGAGAAGGGCATTGAGCTTTGGTCTAAAATGTTTCATGGATTATTGTGATGAGAGTGGGCATGGAGCATTGGGATGACAAGGGCACGGAACACTGTGATACATGGTTCATGGAGGATTGTAATGATAAGGGCATGGAGCATTGTGATGAGAAGGGCATCGAGCATTGTGATGACAAGTGTCATGGAGCTTTGTGATGACAAGGGCATGGAGAAATGAGATGAGAGTGTTCATGGAGCTTTGTGATGACAATGACATGGAGCATTGTGATGCCAATGATCATGGAGATTTGTGATAACAAATAACAGGGAGCATTTCGATGACAATGATGTGGTGCATTGTGATGAGAAGGGCAGGGAGCCTTTTGATGACAGGGTCATGCAGCAATTTGATGAAAATGTAATGGAATATTTTGAGGGCAGGGGTTATAGAACATTGTGCTGCCAGGGATCATTTACCTTTGGGATGAAAAGGGTCATGGTGCATTTTGATGACAGGGGTTATGGAACATTGTGATGTCTGGGGTCATGGAACATTGTGATGATAATGGTATGTAGCACTGTGATGACAGGGGTCATGGAACATTATGATTACAGGGGTGAGGGGTATTGTGATGACTAGTGATGGAACATTGTGATATCTCTGGTGAGAGAGCATTTGGAGGAGAAGTGCATGTAGCATTGTGATTACAAATTTTATGGAGCATAGCGATTACAAGGTTGTGGACCGATGTGATGAAAAGCACGTGGCACATTGTGATGACAAGTGTCATGGAGCATTGTTCTGACAAAGGCATGGAGCATTGTGATGACAAAGGTCACGGAGCATTGTGATGAAAAGTTCATGGAGCATTGTGGTTACAAAGGTCACAGAGCCTTGTGATGACACGGGCAAGGACCGTTTTGATGACAAACGTTATGAAGCAATGTGATGAATGGAGTCACGGAGCATTGTGATGATAGGGGTCATGGAGCATTGTGATGACAAGGGCATGGAGCATTGTGGTGACAGGGGCTTGGAGCATCGGTCTGACAAGTTTCATAGATTATTGTGATGACAGTGGACATGGGGCATTGTAATGACAAGTGTATGGATCATGGTGATGAGTAGGTCATTGAGTATTGTGAAGACAGGTGTCAGGGAGCATTGTGATGACATATGTCATGGTCCATTGCGATGATAATGGCATGGAGCATTGTGATGCTAAATGTAATGGAGGATTTTGATGACAAATAAAATGGAGCATTGTGATGAATAGGACTTGGAGCAATATGATGACAAGGGCTATTGAGAATATCCATCACAAGGTCGTGAAGCACTGTGATGAATGGAGTCATGGAGCATTGTGATGACAAGGGCATGGAGCATTGGTCTAATAAGTTTCATGGATTATTGCGATGACAGTTGGAATGGCGCAGTGTGATGACAAGGGCATGGAGCATTGTGAGGACCACGTCATGCAGTATTGTGAAGACAGGTGTCAGGGAGCATTGTGATGAGATATGTAATGGCCCATTGTGATGACAATGGCATAGCGCATTGTGATGCCAAGTGTCATGGAGGATTCTGATGACAAAGGTAATGGAGCATTGTGATGACAATGGCTTGGAGCATTGTGATGACAAGGGTCAGGGAGCATTGTGCTGACAAGTGCATGGAGAATTGTGATGACAAGGGTCATGGAGCATTCTGATGACAAGCTTGTGGAGTATTTTGATGGCAATGGCATGGAGCATTGTGATGAAAACGGCATGGGGCATACTGATGAAAAAGGCATGGAGCCTTTTCGTGACAGGTTTCAAGGAGCTTTCTGACGACAAGATTCTGGAAGCATTGTAATGACAAGTATATTTAGAATTGTGATGACAATGGTCATGGAGCATTGTGATGAAAAGGCCATGGAGTATTGTAATGACAGGCATCATGGAGCGTTGTGATGACAAATTTTATGGAACATTGTGATTACAAGTGTTTGGAGCATTGTGATGAGAGAGGTCATGGATCATTTTGATTTCAAGGAGCATGGAGCACTCTGATGACAAGGGCATGAAGCAATGTGATCCCAAGGTTCATGGAGGATTGTGATGACAATGGTAATGGAGTACTGTGATGACAAGCTCATAGAGCATTGTAATGACAAGGTCATGTAGCATTTGCTGACAAAGGCATGGAGCATTGTGATGACAGGTGTCATGGAGCACTGTGATGAGAATCGTCACGGAGCTATGTGAATACAGGGGTCATGGAGCATTGGGATGACAAGGGCATGGTTCAATGTGATGACAAGGGTCATGGAGCATTGGGCTGAAAATGTTCATTGAGTATTGTGATGACAGGGGTCATGGAGCATTGTGATGACTAGGGAATGGAGCATTTTGATGACAAGAGTTCCGGATCATTGTGTTGTCAGGTGTCATGGAGTGTTGTGATGACAGTGGTCTTGGAGCACTGTGATGATATTGGCCATGGAGCATTGTGATGAGAAGGTTGTGGAGCATTGTGATTAAAGGTGTCTTGATGCATTGTGATGTAATGGGCATGAATCATTGTGATGAAAAAGGCATTGAGCCTTCTCATGACAGGGTTCAAGAAGCATACTGACGACAAGTGTCTTGGAGCATTGTGATGACAAGTGTATTGAGCATTTGATGACAAAGGTCATGGAGCATTGTGATGAGAAGACCATGGATAATTATGATGATGAGCGTCATGGGGTGTTGTGATGATAAGTCTTATGGAACATTGTGATCACAAAGGTTTGGAGCATTATGATGACAGAGGTCATAGAGAATTTAGATTTCATTGTGATGACAATAGCCTGAAACATTATGATGATGGGCATGGTGCATTGTGATATCAGTGTTCATGGAGCATTGAGATGAAAAGGGGCATGGAGCATTGTGATTACCGGGGTCTTGGAGCATTGTGATGACAAGGGCATGGAGCATTGTGATGAGAAGGCCATGGAACATTCTGATGTCCTGTGTCATGGAGCACTGTGATGACAAGGGCATGGAGCATTGTGATTACAGGGGTCTTGGAGCATTGTGATGACAAGGGTCATGGAGCCTTGTGATGACATGCCGTTGAACAATGTGATGGCATGTTTCATGGAGCATTGTTATATCAGAGGTAATGGAGCATTGTGATGAGAAGGGCATTGAGCTTTGGTCTAAAATATTTCATGGATTATTGTGATGAGAGTGGGCATGGAGCATTGGGATGACAAGGGCACGGAACACTGTGATGCATGTTTCATGGAGGATTGTAATGACAAGGGCATGGAGCATTGTGATGAGAAGGGCATCGAGCATTGTGATGACAAGTGTCATGGAGCTTTGTGATGACAAGGGCATGGAGCAATGTGATGAGAGTGTTCATGGAGCATTGTGATGACAATGACATGGAACATTGTGATGCCAATGGTCATGGTGATTTGTGATGACAAATAACAGGGAGCTTTTCGATGACAATGGTGTGGTGCATTGTGATGAGAAGGGAAGGGAGCATTTTGATGACAGGGTCATGCAGCAATTTGATGAAAATGTAATGGAATATTTTGAGGGCAGGTGGTTTAGAACATTGTGATGTCAGGGGTCATGGAGCTTTGGGATGAAAAGGGTCATGGTGCATTTTGATGACAGGGGTTATGGAACATTGTGATGTCAGGGGTCATGGAATATTGTGATGATAAGGGTACGTAGCACTGTGATGACAGGGGTCATGGAACATTATGATTACAGGGGTGAGGGGTATTGTGATGACTAGTGATGGAACATTGTGATATCTCTGGATAGAGAGCATTTGGATGAGAAGTGCATGGAGCATTGTGATTACAAGGTTTATGGAGCATAGTGATTAGAAGGTTGTGGACCGATGTGATGAAAAGCACGTGGCACATTGTGATGACAAGGGTCATGGAGCATTGTTCTGACAAAGGCATGGAGCATTGTGATGACAAGGGTCACAGAGCGTTGTGATGAAAAGTTCAAGGAGCATTGTGGTTACAAATGTCACAGAGCCTTGTGATGACACGGGCATGGACCGTTTTGATGACAAACGTTATGAAGCATTGTGATGACTGGATTCATGGAGCATTGTGGTGATAGGGGTCATGGAGCATTGTGAGGACAAGGGCATGGATCGTTGTGGTGACAGGGGCATGGAGCATTGGTCTGAAAAGTTTCATAGATTATTGTGATGACAGTGGACATGGTGCATTTTAATGACAAGTGTATGGATCATGGTGATGAGAAGGTCATGGAGTATTGTGAAGACAGGTGTCAGGGAGCATTGTGATGACATATGTCATGTTCCACTGCGATGATAATGGCATGGAGCATTGTGATGCTAAATGTAATGGAGGATTGTGATGACAAATTAAATGGAGCTTTGTGATGACTAGGGCTTGGAGCAATATGATCACAAGGGCTATTGAGAATCTTCTTCACAAAGTTGTGAAGCATTGTGATGACAAGGTCCTGGAGCATTGTGATGAGAAATCCATGGAGCCTTGTGAAGACAAGTCTCATATAGCATACTGATGAAAAGGGGCATGGACCACTGTGATTACAGGGGTCTTGGAACATTGTGATGACAAGGGCATGGAGCATTGTGAAGAGAAGGCCAAGGAGCATTCTGAGGACATGCTTCATTGAGCTTTATGATGACCAGCACATGGAGCATTTTGATTACAGGGGTCTTGTAGCAGTGTGATGAAAAGGGCATGGAACATTGTGATGAAAAATGCATGGAGCCTTGTCATGACAGGGTTCAAGGATCATACAGACAACAAATGCCATGGAGCATATTGATGACAAGTGTATTGAGCATTGTGATGACATAAGTCATGGGGCATTGTGATGAGAAGGCCATGGAGCATTCTGATGACATGTGTCATGGAGCTTAGTGATGACAAGGGCATGGAGCAATGTGATGCCAAGGGTCATGGAGGATTCTGATGACAAATGTAATGGTGCATTGTGATGACAATGGCTTGGAGCATTGGGATGACAAGGGTCAGGGAGCATTTTGATGACGGGGGTTACGGAACATTGTGATGTCAGGGGTCATCGAACAGTGTGATGATAAGTGCATGTAGCACTGTGATGACAGGAGTCATGGAACATTGTGATGACAGGGGTGAGGGAGTATTGTGGTGAGTAGTGAAGTAACATTGTGATATCAGTAGTGAGAGAGCATTTTGATGAGAAGTTCATGGAGCATTGTGATGACAATGTTTATGGAGCATTGTGATGACAAGTTTGTAGAGCTCTGTGATGACAAGCACATGGTGCATTGTGATGACATGTGTTATGGAGCATTGTGCTGACAAGCGCATGGAGCATTGTGATGACAAGGGTCATGGAGCATTGTGCTGAGAAAGGCATAGAGCATTGTGATGACAAGGGTCAAAGAGAATTGTGATGAAAAGTTCATGGAGCATTGTGGTTAAAAGGTCACAGAGTCTCTTGATGACGAGGGCATGGACCATTGTGATGACAAAGGTCATGAAGCACTGTGAGGACTGGAGTCACGGAGCACTGTGATGACAGGGGTCATGGAGCATTGTGATGACAAGGGGCATGGAGCATTGTGATGACAAGGGCATGGATTATTGGTCTCATAAATTTCATGTATTATTGTGATGACTGTTGGAATGGTGCACTGTGGTGACAAGGGCATGGAGCATTGTGATGCCAAGTGTCATGGAGGATTCTGATGACAAATGTAATGGTGCATTGTGATGACAATGGCTTGGATCATTGAGATAACAAGGGTCAGGGAGCATTGTGCTGACAAGTGCATGGAGAATTGTGATGACAATGGTCATGGAGCATTGTGATGACAAGCTTGTGGAGTATTTTGATGACAGTGGCGTGGAGCATTGTGATGAAAACGGCATGGGACATTTTGATGAAAAAGGCATGGAGCCTTTTCGTGACAGGGTTCAAGGAGCATTCTGACGACAAGTGTCAGGGAGCATTGTGTTGACAAGTGTATTGAGAATTGTGATGACAAAGGTCATGGAGCATTGTGATGAAAAGGGCATGGAGTATTGTGATGACAGGCATCATGGAGCGTTGTGATGACAATTGTTATGGAACATTTTGATCAAAAGTTTTTGGAGCATTGTGATGACAGGGGTCATGGATCATTTTTATTTAAAGGAGCATGGAGAATTGTGATTACAAGGGCATGAAGCAATGTGAACCCAAGGTTCATGGAGGATTGTGATGACAATGGTAATGGAGTATTGTGATGACAAGCGCATAGAGCATTGTAATGACAAGGTCATGAAGCATTTTGCTGACAAAGTCATGGAGCATTGTGATGACAGGTGTCATGGAGCATTGGGCTGAAAATATTCATGGAGTATTGTGATTACAGGGTTCTTGGAGCTTTGTGATGACAGGAGTCCCTGATCATTGTGTTGTCAGGTGTCATGGAGTGTTGTGATGACAGTGGTCATGGAGCATTGTGATGATATTGGTCATGGAGCATTGTGATTAGAAGGTCAAGGACCATTGGGCTGAAAACGTTCATCGAGTATTGTGATGACAGGGGCCATGGAGGCTTGTGATGACAAGGTACTGGAGCATTGTGATGAGAAGACCATGGAGACTTGTGATGACAAGTCTCATGGAATATTCTGATGAAAAGGGGCATGGAGCATTGTGATTACAGGGGTCTTGGAGCATTGTGATGACAAGGGCTTGGAGCATTGGGATGAGATGGCCATGGAACGTTCTGATGACATTCATCATGGAGCTTTGTTATGACAAGGGCATGGAGCATTGTGATGAAAAAGGTCATGGAGCATTGTGATGAGAAGACCATGTATAATTGTGATGACGAGCGTCATGGGACGTTGTGATGATAAGTGTTATGGAACATTTTGATCACACGGATTTGGAGCATTGTGATGACAGAGATCATGGAGAATTTTGATTTCATTGTGATGACAATAGCATGAAGCATTTTGATGATGGGCATGATGCATTGTGATGACCGGGTTCATGGATCATTGAGTTGAAACGGGGCATGGAGCATTGTGATTACAGGGGTCTTGGAGCATTGTGGTTAGAAGGGTCATGGAGCCTTGTGATGACAAGACCATGGAACATCGTGATGGCAGGGGTCATGGAGCATTGTTATGACAGGGTTAATGGAGAATTGTGATGGCAAGGGCATGGAACATTGTGATTACAAGGTCATGGATTATTGTGAAGACAAGTGTCAGGGAGCATTGTGATGGCATATTTCATGTTCCATTGTGATGACAATGGCATGGAGCATTGTGATGCCGAGTGTTATGGAGGATGTGATGACAAAGGTAATGGAGCATTGTGATGACAAGGGCTTGGAGCAATATGATGAGAGCGTTCATGGAGCATTGTGATGACAATGACATTGAGCATTTTGATGAAAAGTTCATGGAGCATTGTGGTGACAAATTTCACAGAGCCTTGTGATGATGAGGGCATTGACTTTTGTGGTGACACACGTCATGGAGTCTTGTGATGACGGGACACACGGAGCATTGTGATGACTGTGGTCATGTAGCATTGTGATGACAGGAGCATGGAGCATTGGTCTGAAAAGTTTCATGGATAATTGTGTTGACATTGCGCATGGCATATTGTGATGACAAGGGCATGGAGCATTGGGATGACAAGGTCATGGATTATTGGGAAGACAGGTGTCAGGGAGCATTGTGATGGGATATTTCATGTTCCATTGTGATGACAATGGCATGGAGCATTGTGATGCCGAGTGTTATGGAGGATTGTGATGACAAAGGTAATGGAGCATTGTGATGACAAGGGCTTGGAGCATTGTGATGACAAGGGCCATGGAGCATTGTGATGACAAGGGCATGGAGCATTGTGATGTCAACGGCCTTTGAGAATTTTGATGAAAAGTTCGTGAAGCATTGTGATGACAAAGGCATGGAGCTTGCTATGACAGGGGTCATGGGACATTGCGATGACAAGTGCATGGAGAATTGTGATGACAAGAGCATGTAACATGGAGATGAGAACTGTCATGGAGCATTGTGATGACGAGGACCTGGAGAATTGTGATGACAAGGGACATGGAGCATTGTGATGACAAGGGCATGGAGCATTGTTATGGCAAGACCGTGGAGCACTGTGATGAGAAGACCATGGATAATTCTGGTGACGAGCATCATGGAGCACTGTAATGACAAGGGGCATGGAGCATTGTGATGATAGGTCTCATGGAGCATTGTGATGACCGGGGTCATGGATCATTGTGATGACAAGGGTCATGGAGTATTCTGATGACAAGCTTGTGCAGTATTGTGATGACAAAGCTTTTAACACTGTGATGGGAAGTGTCATGGAACATAGTGATGCCAAGAACGTGGAGAATTGTGATGAAAGGGAACATAGAGCATTGTGATGATCAGGGCATGGAGCATTGTGATGGCAAGACCGTGGAGCACTGTGATGAGAAGACATGGATAATTGTGATGACGAGCGTCATGGAGTGCTATAATGACAAGCGGCATGGAGCATTGTTTTTACAGGGGTCTTGGAGCATTGTGATGACAAGGGCATGGAGCATTGTGAAGAGAAGGTCATGGAGCATTCTGATGAATGCGTCATGGAGCACTGTGATGACAAGTGCATGTAGCATTGTGATTACAGGTGTCTTTGAGCATTGTGATGAAAAGGGCATAGATCATTGTGATGAAAAAGGCATGGAGCCCTGTAATGACAGTGTTCAAGGAGCATACTGACGACAAGTGTCAGGGAGCATTGTGATGACAAAGGTTATGGAGCATAGTGATGAGAAGACCATGGATAATTGTGATTATGAGCATCATGGGGTGTTGTGATGAGAAGTGTTATGGAACATTGTGATCCCAACGGTTTGGAGCATTGTGATGACAGAGGTCATGGAGCATTTTGATTTCATTATGAGGAAAATAGCCTGAAGCATTATGATAATGGGCATGGTGCATTGTGATGATAGGATTCATGGAGCTTTGAGATGAAAAGGGGCATGGAGCATTGTGATAAAAAGTGTCTTGGAGCATTGTGATGAGAAGTCCATGGAACATTCTAATGACATGCGTCATGGAGCTTTGTGACGACAAGGGCATGGAGCATTGTGATTACAGGGGTCTTGGAACATTGTGATGACAAGTGTCATGGTGCCTTGTGAATGACAAGGCCGTGGAACTTTGTGATGGCAGGGGTCATGGAACATTGTTATGACAGGTGTAATGGAGCATTGTGATGAGAAGGACAGGAAGCATTGGTGTGAAATGTTTCATGGATTATTGTGATGAAAGTGGACATGGAGCATTGTGATGACAAGAGAACGGAACACTGTGATACAATGGTCATAGAGGATTGTAATGACAAGGGCATGGAGCATAGTGAAGAGAAGGCATCGAGCATTGTGATGACATGTGTCATGGAGCTTTGTGATGACAAGGGCATGGAGAAATGTGATGAGAAGGTTCATGGAGCATTCTGATGACAATGACATGGAGCATTGTGATGTCAAGGGTCAAGGAGATTTGTGATGACAAATGTCACGGAGCATTTTGATGACAAGGGCGTGGTGCATTGTGATGAGAAGGCCAGGGAGCATTTTGATGACAGTGTCATGCAGCAATTTGATGAAAATTGTAATGGAATATTTTGATGACAGGAGTTATAGAACATTGGGATGTCAGGGGTCATGGAGCTTTGGGATAAAAAGTGTCATGGAGCATTTTTATGACAGGGGTTGTGGAACATTGTGATGTCAGGTGTCATGGAACATTGTGATGATAAGGGGATGTAGCATTGTGATGACAGGGGTCATGGAACATTGTGATTACAGGGGTCTTGGAGCATTGTGATGAGAAGGGTCATGGAGCCTTGTGATGACAAGGCCATGGAACATCGTGATGGCAGGGGTCATGGAGCATAGTTATGACAGGCGTAATGGAACATTGTGATGGCAATGGCATGGAGGATGGTGATGAGAAAGCCATGGAGCATTCTGATGACATGTGTCATGGAGCTTTGTGATGACAACGGCATGGAGCAATGTGATGAATGCGATCATGGAGCATTGTGATGAAAATGACATGGAGCATTGTGATGCCAAGGGTCATGGAACTTTGTGATGACAAAGGTCATGGAGGATTTTGATGACAAGGGCGTTGTGCATTGTGATGAGAAGGGCAGGGAGCATTGTGATGACAGGGTCATGGAGCAACTGGATGAAATGTGTCATGGAACATTTTGATGACAAAGGTTATTGAACATTGTGATGCCAGGGGTCATGGAGCATTTTGATGAAAAGGTTTTGGGAGCATTTTGATGACAGGGTTTATGGAAAATTGTGATGTCAGGGGTCATCGAACATTGTGATGATATGTGCATGTACAATTGTGATGACAGGAGTCATGGATCACTGTGATGACAGGGGTGAGGGAGTATTGTGATAAATAGTGATGTAACATTGTGATATCTGTGGTGAGAGAGCATTTTGATGAGAAGTGCATGGAGAATTGTGATGACAAGTTTTATGGAT
This sequence comes from Mesoplodon mirus, assembly GCF_964341445.2. NCBI lineage: Eukaryota > Metazoa > Chordata > Mammalia > Artiodactyla > Ziphiidae > Mesoplodon > Mesoplodon mirus. The sequence goes on from NW_028295790.1 coordinate 3,542,115, forward strand.
CATTGTGATGACAAAATTGTGGAGCACTGTGATGGCAAGTGCATGGTGCATTGTGATGACATGTGTCATGGAGCATCGTGCTGACAAGCACATGGAGCATTGTGATGACAAGGGTCATGGAGCATTGTGCTGAGAAAGGCATAGAGAATTGTGATGACAAGGATCAAAGAGCATTGTGATGAAAAGTTCATGGAGCATTGTGATGACAAGGGTCATGGAGCATTGTGATGACAAGGGCATGGAGCATTGGTCTAATAAGTTTCATGGATTACTGCGATGACTGTTGGAATGGTGCATTGTGGTGACAAGGGCATGGAGCATTGTGATGACCAGGTCATGCAGTAATGTGAAGACTGGTGTCAGGGAGCACTGTGTTGACATATGTAATTGCCCATTGTGATGACAATGGCATGGAGCATTGTGATGCCAAGTGTCATGGAGGATTCTGATGACAAAGGTAATGGAGCATTTTGATGACAATGGCTTGTAGCATTGTGATGACAAGGGTCAGGGAGCATTGTGCTGACAAGTGCATGGAGAATTGTGATGACAACTGTCATGGAGCACTGTGATGAGAAGGACATGAATCATTGTGATGAAAAAGGCATGGAGCCTTGTCATGACAGGGTTCACGGAGCATACAGACAACAAGTGTCAGGGAGCATTTTGATGACAAGTGTAATGAGCATTGTGATGACAAAGGTCATGGAGCATTTTGATGAGAAGACCATGGATAATTGTGATGACGAGAGTCATGGGGCACTGTGATGACAAGAGTTATGGAATATTGTGATCACAAGGGTTTGGAGCATTGTTATGACAGAGGTCATGGAGCATATTGATTTCATTTTGATGACAATAGCCTGAAGCATTGTGATGATGGGCATGGTGCATTGTGATGACACGGTTCATGGATCATTGAGAAGAAAATGGGCATGGAGCTTTGTGATTACAGGGGTCTTGGAGCATTGTGATGAGAAAGGTCATGGAGCCTTGTGATGACAAGGCCACGGAACATCGTGATGGCAGCTGTCATGGAGCATTGTTATGACAGGGGTAATGGAGCATTGTGATGGCAAGCACATGGAGCATTGTGATGAGAAGGCCATGGAGCATTCTGATGACATGTGTCATGGAGCTTTGTGATGACAAGGGCATGGAGCAATGTGATCAGAGCGTTCATGGAGCATTGTGATGACAATGACATGGAACATTGTGATGCCAAGGGTCATGGATCTTTGTGATGACAAATAACAGGTAGCATTTTGATGACAAGTGTTTGTGCATTGTGATGAGAAGGGCAGGGAGCATTGTGATGACAGGGTCATGGAGCATTTTGATGACAAGCTTGTGGAGTATTTTGATGACAACGTCATGGAGCATTGTGAAGAAAATGGCATGGGGCTTTGTGATGAAAAAGGCATGGAGCCTTTTCGTGACAGGGTTCAAGGAGAATTCTGACGCCAAGTGCCAGGGAGCACTGTGATGACAAGTGTATTGAGAATTGTGATGACAAAGGTCATGGAGTATTGTGATGAAAAGGGCATGGAGTATTGTGATGGCAGGCATCATGGAGCGTTGTGATGACAAGTGTTATAGAACATTGTGATTCCAAGTGTTTGGAGCATTGTGAAGACAGGGGTCATGGATCATTTTGATTTCAAAGTGCATGGAGCATTGTGATGACAAGGGCATGAAGCAATGTGATCCCAAGGTTCATGGAGGTTTGTGATGACAATGGTAATGGAGTATTGTGATGACAAGCGCATAGAGCATTGTAATGACAATGTCATGTAGCATTTTGCTGACAAAGGCATGGAGCATTGTGATGCCAAGTGTCATGGAGCATTTGGCTGAAAATGTTCATGGAGTATTGTGATGACAGGGGTCATGGAGCATTGTGATGAGTAGGGAATGGAGCATTGTGATGACAAGTGTCCCGGATCATTGTGTTGTCAGGTGTCATGGACTGTTGTGATGACAGTGGTCATGGAGCAATTTTATGATATTTTTCATGGAGCATTGTGATGAGAATTTCATGGAGCATTGGGCTGAAAATATTCGTGGAGTATTGTGATGACAGGGGTCATGGAGCATTGTGATGACAAGGGAATGCAGCATGGTGATGACAAGGTCCTGGAGCATTGTGATGATAAAAGCATGGAGACTTGTGATGACAAGTCTCATGGAGCATTCTGATGAAAATGGGCATGGAGCATTGTGATTACAGGGGTCTTCCAGCATTGTGATGACAATGGCCTGGAGCATTGTGAGGAGAATTCCATGGAGCATTCTGATGACATCTGTCATTGAGCTTTGAGATGACAAGGGCATGGAGCACTGTGATTCCAGGTGTCTTGGAACATTGTGATGAAAATGCATGGATCATTGTGATGAAAAGGCATGGAGCCTTGTCATGACAGGGTTCAAGGAGCATACTGACGACAAGTGTCAGGGAGCATTGTGATGACAAGTGTATTGAGAATTGTGATGACAAAGTTCATGGAGCATTGTGATGAGAAGACCATGGATAATTGTGATGATGAGCGTCATAGGGTGTTGTGATGTTAAGTGTTATGGAACATTGTGATCACAATGGTTAGGAGCATTATGAGACAGTGGTCATGGATAATTTGGATTTCATTGTGATGACAATAGCCTGAAGCATTTTGATGATGTGCATGGAGCATTCTGATAAGAGGCTTCATGGAGCATTGAGATGAAAAGTAGTATGAAGCATTGTGTATACAGGGGTCTTGGAGCATTGTCATGACAAGGGCATGGAGGATTGTGATGAGAAGGCCATGGAACTTTCTGATGGCATGCGTCATGGGGCTTTGTTCTGACAAAGGCATAAAGCATTGTGATTACAGGGTTCTTGGAGCATTGTGATGACAAGGGTCATGGAGCCTTGTGATGACAGGGCCGTGGAACATTGTGTGGGCAGTTGTCATGGAGCATTTTTATGACAGAGGTAATGGAGCATTGTGATGAGAAGGGCATTGAACATTGGTCTGAAAGGTTTCATGGATTTTTGTGATGAGATTGGGCATATAGCACTGTGATGACAAGGGCACGGAACACTGTGATACATGGGTCATGGAGGATTGTAATGACAAGGGCATGGAGCATTGTGATGAGAAGGGCATCGAGCATTGTGATGACAAGTGTCATGGAGCTTTGTGATGACAAGGGCATGGAGCAATGTGATGAGAGGGTTCATGGAGCATTGTGATGACAATGACATGTAGCATTGTGATGCCAAGGGTCATGGAGAATTGTGATGACAAAGTCATTGAGCATTTTGATGACAAGGGTGTGGTGCATTGTGATGAGAAAGGCAAGGAGCATTTTGATGACAGGGTCATGCAGCAATTTGATGAAAAGTGTAATGGAACATTTTAATGACTGGGATTATAGAACATTGTGATGCCAGGGGTCATGGAGCTTTGGGATGAAAAGGGTCATGGAGCATTTTGATGACAGTGGTTATGGAACATTGTGATGTCATGGGTCATGGAATATTGTGATGATAAGTGGATGTAGCATTGTGGTGACAGGGGTCATGGAACATTGTGATAACAGGGGTGAGTGAGGATTGTGATGACTAGTGATGGAACATTGTGATATCTCATGTGAGACAGCATTTGGATGAGAAGTGCATGGAGCATTGTGATTACAAGGTTTATGGAGCATAGCGATGACAAGGTTGTGGATCATTGTGATGAAAAGCTCATGGCACTTTGTGATGACAACGGTCATGGAGCATTGTCCTGACAAAGGCATGGAGCATTGTGATGACAAGGGTTACGGAGAATTGTGATGAAAGGTTCATGGAGCATTGTGTTTACAAAGGTCACAGAGCCTTGTGATGACGCACGCATGGACCGTTGTGATGACAATCATTATGAAGCATTGTGATGACTGGAGTCACGGAGCATTGTGATGACAGGGGTCATGGAGCATTGTGATAACAAGGGTATGGAGCATTGTGATGACAGGGGCATGGAGCATTGGTCTGACAAGTTTCATAGATTATTGTGATGAAATTGGACATGGTGCATTGTTATGACAAGGGCATGGAGCATTTTGATGAGAAGGCCATGGAACATTCTGATGACATGTGTCATGGAGCTTTGTGATGACAAGGGCATGCAGCATTTTTATTACAGGGGTCCTGGAGCATTGTGATGACAAGCGTCATGGAGCCTTGTGATGACAAGGCCGTGGAACATTGTGATGGCAGGGGTCATGGAGCATTGTTATGACAGGGGTCATGGAGCATTGTGATGACAAGGGCATGGAGCATTGTGATGACCGTGTCATTGAACATTGGTCTTTCAAGTTTCCTAGATTATTGTGATGACAGTGGACATGGTTCATTGTGATGACAAGGGCATGGAGCATTGTGATGACATTGCATGGAGTATTGTGAAGACAGGTGTCAGGGAGCATTGTGATGACATATGTCATGGTCCATTGCGATGACAATGGCATGGAGCATTGTGATGCCAAATGTAATGGAGGATTGTGATGACAAATATAATGGAGCATTGTGATGACTAGGGCTTGGAGCATTATGTTGACAAGGGCCATTGAGAATTTTCATGACAATGTCGTGAAGCATTGTGATGATAAGGTCCTGGAGCACTGTGATGAGAAATTCATGGAGCCTTGTGATGACAAATCTCATGGAGCATACTGATGAAAAGGGGCATGGAGCATTCTGATTACAGGCGTTTTGGAACATTGTGATAACTATGGCATGGAGCATTGTGATGACAAGGGCATGGACCATTGGTCTAATAATTTTCATGGATTATTGTGATGACAGTTGGAATGGTGCATTGTGATGACAAGGGCATGGAGCATTGTGATGACCAGGTTATGCCTTATTGTGAAGAGAGGTGTCATGGAGCATTGTGATGACATATGTAATGGCTCATTGTGATGACAATGTCATGGAGCATTGTGATGCCAACTGTCATGGAGGATTCTGATGACAAAGGTAATGGAGCTTTGTGATGAAAATGGCTTGAAGCATTGTGATGACAAGGGTCAGGAAGCATTGTTCTGAAAAGTGCATGGAGAATTGTGACGACAATGGTCATGGAGCATTCTGATGACAAGCTTGTGGAGTATTTTGATGACAATGGCATGGAGCATTGTGATGAAAATGGCATGGGGTTTTGTGATGAAAAATGCATGGAGCCTTTTTGTGACAGGTTTCAAGGAGCATAATGACGACAAGTGTCAGGGAACATTGTGATGACAAGTGTATTGAGAATTGTGATGACAAAGCTCATGAAGCACTGTGATGAAAAGGGCATGGATTATTGTGATGACAGGCATCATGGAGCGTTGTGATGACAACTGTTATGGAACATTGTGATCACAAGTGTTTGTAGCATTGTGATGACAGAGGTCATGGATCATTTTGATTTCAAGGAGCATGGAGCTTCCGGATGACAAGGGCATGAAGCAATGTGATCCTAGGTTCATGGAGGATTGTGATGACAATGGTAATGGAGTACTGTGATGACAAGCGCATAGAGCATTGTAATGACAAGGTCATGTAGCATTTTGCTGACAAAGTCATGGAGCATTGTGATGACAAGCGTCACGGAGCATTGTGAATACAGGGGTCATGGAGCATTGGGATGACAAGGGCATGGATGATTGTGATGAAAAGGGTCATGGAGCATTGGGCTGAAAATCTTCATGGAGCATTGTGATGACTAGGGAATGGAGCATTGTGATGACAAGAGTCCCGGATCATTGTGTTGTCAGGTGTCATGGAGTGTTGTGATGACTGTGTTCATGGAGCATTTTGATGATATTTGACATGGAGCACTGTGATGAGAATTTCATGGAGCATTGGGCTGAAAATGTTCATGGAGTATTGTGATGACAGGGGTCATGGAGCATTGTGATGACAAGGGAATGGAACATGGTGATGACAAGGTCCTGGAGCACTGTGATGGTAAGAGCATGGAGATTTGTGATGACAAGTCTCATGGAGCATTCTAATGAAAAGGGGCATGGAGCATTGTGATTACAGGGTTCTTGGAGCATTCTGATGACATGTGTCATGGAGCTTTGTGATGACAAGGGCATGGAGCACTTTGATTACAGTGGTCTTGGAGCATTGTGATGAAAAGGGCATGGATCATTGTGATGAAGAGGCATGGAGCCTTGTCATGACAGGGTTCAAGGAGCATACTGATGACATGTGTCAGGGAGCATTGTGATGACAAGTGTACTGAGAATTGTGATGACAAAGGTTATGGAGCATTGTGATGAGAAGACCATGGATAATTGTGATGATGAGCGTCATAGGGTGTTGTGATGATAAGTGTTATGGCACTTTGTGATCACAAGGGTTTGGAGCATTATGATGACAGTGGTCTTGGATAATTTTGATTTCATTGTGATGACAATAGCCTGAAGCATTATGATGATGGTCATGGTGCAATTTAATGACAGGCTTCATGGAGCATTGAGATGAACAGGAGAATGGAGCATTGTGATTACAGGTGTCTTGGAGCACTGTCATGACAAGGGCATGTAGCATTGTGATGAGAAGGCCATGGAACATTCTGATGGCATGCGTCATGGAGCTTTGCGATGACAAGGGCAAGGAGCATTATGATTACAGCGGTTTGGAGCATTGTGATGACAAGGATCATGGAGCTTTGTGATGACAATGCCATGGAACATTGTGATGGCAGGGGTCATGGAGCATTGTTATGACATAGGTAATGGATCATTGTGATGAGAAGGGCATTGAGCATTGGTCTGGAATATTTCATGGATTACTGTGATGAGAAGGGCATTGAGCATTGTGATGACAAGGGCATGGAGCAATGTGATGAGAAGGTTCATAGAGCATTGTGATGACAATTGCATGGAGCATTGTGATGCCAAGGGTCATGGAGCTTTGTGATGACAAAGGTCATGGAGCATTTTGATGACAAGGGTGTGGTGCATTGTGATGAGAAAGGCAGGGAGCATTTTGATGACATGGTCATGCAGCAATTTGATGAAAAATGTAATGGAACATTTTGATGACAGGGGTTATAGATCATTGTGATGCCAGGGGTCATGGAGCTTTGGGATGAAAACTGTCATGGAGCATTTTGATGACAGTGGTTATGGAACATTGTGATGTCAGGGGTCATAGAACATTGTGCTGATAAGGGGATGTAGCATTGTGATGACAGGGTTCATGGAACATTGTGATAACAGGGGTGAGGGAAGATTGTGATGACTAGTGATGGAACACTGTGATATCTCATGTGAGAGAGCATTTGGATGATAAGTGCATGGAGCATTGTGCTTAAAAGGTTAATGGAGCATAACGATGACAAGGTTGTGGATCATTGTGATGAAAAGCGCATGGCACACTGTGATGACAATTGTCATGGAGCATTTTTCTGACAAAGGCATGGAACATTGTAATGACAAGGGTCACGCAGCATTGTGATGAAAAGTTCATGGAGCATTGTGGTTACAAATGTCACAGAGCCTTGTCATGACGTGGGCATGGACCGTTGTGATGACAAACGTTATGAAGCATTGTGATGACTGGAGTCATGGAGCATTGTGATGACAAGGGTCATGCAGCATTGTGATGACAAGGGCATGGAGCATTGTGTTGACAGGGGCATGGAGCATTGGTCTGACACGTTTCATAGATTATTGTGATGACATTGGACATGGTGCATTGTGATGACAAGGGCATGGAGCCTTTTGATTTGAAGGCCATGGAACATTCTGATGACATGTGTCATGGAGCTTTGTGATGACAAGGGCATGGAGCATTGTGATTACAGGGGTCTTGGAGCATTGTGATGACAAGCATCATGGAGCCTTGTGATGACAAGGCCGTGGAACATTGTGATGGCAGGTGTCATGGAGCTTTGTTATAACAGGTGTCATGGAGCAGTGTGATGAAAAGGGCATGGAGCATTGTGATGACAGGGGCATGGAGCATTGGTCTGACAAGTTTCCTAGACTATTGTGATGACAGTGTACATGGTGCATTTTGATTACAAGGGCATGGAGCATTGTGATGACAAGGGCATGGAATATTTTGAAGACTGGTGTCAGGGAGCATTGTGATGACTTATGTCATGGTCCATTGCGATGACAATGGCATGGAGCATTGTGATGCCAAATGTAATGGAGGATTGTGATGACAAATATAATGGAGCATTGTGATGACTAGGGCTTGGAGCATTATGATGACAAGGGCCATTGAGGATTTTCACGAAAATGTCGTGAAGCATTGTGATGACAAGGTCCTGGAGCATTGTGATGAGAAAACCATGGAGACTTGTGATGACAAATCTCATGGAGCATACTGATGAAAAGGGGCATGGAGCATTCTCATTAGAGGTGATTTGGAACATTGTGATAACTAGGGCATGGAGCATTGTGATGACAAAGGCATGCAGCATTGGTCTAATAATTTTCATGGATTAATGTGATGAAACTTGGAATGGCGCATTGTGATGACAAGGGCATGGAGCATTGTGATGACAAGGTCATGCAGTATTGTGAAGAGAGCTGTCAGGGAGCATTGTGATGGCATATGTAATGGCCCGTTGAGATGACAATGGCATGGAGCATTGTGATTCCAAGTGTCATGGAGTATTCTGATGACAAAAGTAATGGAGCATTGAGATGACAAGGGCATGGAGCATTGTGATGACAAAGGTCCGGGTGCATTGTGCTGACAAATGCATGGAGAATTGTGATGACAAGGGTCATGGAGCATCCTGATGACAAGCTTGTGGAGTATTTTGATGACAATGGCATGGAACATTGTGATGAAAATGGCATGGGGCTTTGTGATGAAAATTGCATGGAGCCTTTTCATAACAGGTTTCAAGGAGCATTCTGATGACAAGTGTCAGGGAGCATTGTGATGACAAGTGTATTGAGAATTGTGATGACAAAGGTCATGGAGCATTGTGATGAAAAGAGCATGGATTATTGTCATGGCAGGCATCATGGAGCGTTGTGATGACAAGTGTTATGGAACATTGTGATCACAAGTGTTTTGAGCATTGTGATGACAGAGGTCATAGATCAGTTTATTTCAAGGAGCATGGAGCATTGTGATGCCAAGGGCATGAAGCAATGTGATTCCAAGGTTCATGGAGGAATGTGATGACAATGGTAATGGAGTATTGTGATGACAAGCGCATAGAGCATTGTAATGACAAGGTCATGTAGCATTTTGCTGACAAAGGCAAGGAGCATTGTGATGACAGGTTTCATGGAGCACTGTGAATACAGGGGACATGGAGCATTGGGATGACAAGGGCATGGATCACTGTGATGACAAGAGTCATGGAGCATTGGGGTGAAAATGTTCATGGAGTATTGTGATGACTGGGGTCATGGAGCATTGTGATGAGTAGGGAATGGAGCATTGTGATGACAAGAGTCCCGGATCATTGTGTTGTCAGGTGTCATGGAGTGTTGTGATGACAGTGGTCATGGAGCATTGTGATGATATTGGTCATGGAGCATTGTGATGAGAATTTCATGGAGCATTGGGCTGAAAATATTCATGGATTATTGTGATGACAGGGGTCATGGAGCATTGTGATGACAAGGGAATGGAGCATGGTGATGACAAGGTCCTGGAGCATTGTGATGATAAGACCATGGAGACCTGTGATGACAAGTCTCTTGGAGCATTCTGATGAAAGGGGGCATGGAGCATTGTGATTACATGGGTCTTGGAGCATTGTGATGACAAGGGCATAGAGCATTGTGAGGAGAAGGCAATGGAGCATTCTGATGACATTTGTCATTGAGCATTGTGATGAAAAGGGCATGAAGTATTGTGATGACAGGGGTCATGGAGCCTTGTGATGACAAGGCCGTGGAACACTGTGATGGAAGGGGTCATGGAGCATTGTTATGACAGAGGTAATGGAGCATTGTGATGACAAGCGTCACGGAACATTGTGAATACAGGGTTCATGGAGCACTGGGATGACAAGGGCATGGATTATTGTGATGACAAGGTCATGGATGATTGGGCTGAAAATGTTCATGGAGTATTTTGATGACAGGGGTCATGGAGCATTGTGCTGATAAGGGGATGTAGCATTGTGATGACGGGGTCATGGATCATTGTGATAACAGGGTTAAGGGAGGATTGTGATGACTAGTGATGGAACATTGTGATATCCCATGTGAGAGAGCATTTGGATGAGAAGTGCATGGAGAATTGTGATTACAAGGTTTATGGAGCATAGCAATGAAAATGTTGTGTATCACTGTGATGAAATGCGCATGGCACAATGTGATGACAAGGGTCATGGAGCATTGTTCTGACAAAGGCATGGAGCATTGTGATGACAAGTGTCACGGAGCATTGTGATGAAAATTTCATGGAACATTGTGGTTACAAAGGTCACAGAGCCTTGTGATGACGCGGGCATAGACCGTTGTGATGACAAACTTTATGAAGCACTGTGATGACTTGAGTCACGGAGCATTGTGATGACAGGGCTCATGGAGCATTGTGATGAAAAGGGCATGGAGCATTGTGATGAAAGGGGCATGGAGAATTGGTCTGACAAGTTTCATAGATTATTGTGATGACAGTGGGCATGTAGCATTGTGATGACAATGACATGGAGCATTGTGATGACAAGGGCATGGAGTATTGTGAAGACGTGTCAGGGAGCATTGTGATGACATATGTAATGGTCCATTGTGATGACAATGGCATGGAGCATTGGTCTAATAAATTTCATGAATTATTGTGATGACAGTTGAAATGGTGCATTGTGATGACAAGGGCATGGAGCATTTTGATGACAAGGTCATGCAGCATTGTGAAGAGAGGTGTCAGGGAGCATTGTGATGACATATGTAAAGGCCCATTATGATGACAATGGCAAGGAGCATTGTGATGCCAATTGTCAAGGAGGATTCTGAGGACAAAGGTAATGGAGTATTGTGATGACAATGGCTTGGAGCATTGTGATGACAAGTGTCAGGGAGCATTGTGCTGACAAGTGCATGGAGAATTGTGATGACAAGGGTCATGGAGAATTCTGATAAAAGGCTTGTGGAGTATTTTGATGACAATGGCATGGTGCATTGTGATGAAAATGGCATGGGGCTTTGTGATGAAAAAAGCATGGAGCCTTTTCGTGACAGGGTTCAAGAAGCATTCTGATGAAAAGTGTCAGGGGGCATTGTGATGACAAGTGTATAGAGAATTGTGATGACAAAGGGCATGGAGCATTGTGACGAAAATGGCATGGAGTATTGTGATGACAGGCATCATGGAGCGTTGTGATGACAAGTGTTATGGAACACTGGGATCACAAGTGTTTGGAGCATTGCGATGACAGATGTCATGGATCATTTTGATTTCAAGGAGCATGGTGCATTGTGATGACAAGGGCATGAAGCAATGTGATCCCAAGTTTCATGGAGGATTGTGATGACAATGGTAATGGAGTATAGTGATGACAAGCGCATAGAGCATTGTAATGAAAAGGTCATGTATCATTTTGCTGACAAAGGCATGGAGCATTGTGATGACAGGTGTCATGGAGCAGTGTGATGACAAGCGTCACGGAGCACTGTGAATACAGGGGTCATGGAGCATTGGGATGACAAGGGCATGGATCATTGTGATGACAAGAGTCATGGAGCATTGGGCTGAAAATTTTCATGGAGTATTGTGATGACAGGGGTCATTGTGCATTGTGATGACTAGGGAATGGAGCATTGTGATGAGAAGAGTCCCGGATCATTGTGTTGTCATGTGTCATGGAGTGTTGTGATGACAGTGGTCATGGAGTACTGTGATGATATTGGTCATGGAGCATTGTGATGAGAAGGTCATGGAGCATTGTGCTGAAAATATTCATGGAGTATTGTGATGACAGGGGTCATGGAGCATTGTGATGACAAGGGAATGAAGCATGGTGATGACAAGGTCCTGTAGCATTGTGATGAGATGACCATGGAGACTTGTGGTGACAAGTCTCATGCAGAATTCTGATTAAAAAGGGCATGGAGCATTGTGATTACAGGGGTCTTGGACCATTGCGATGACAAGGGTCATAGAGCCTTGTCATGACAAGCCCGTTGAACATTGTGATGGCAGGGGTCATGGAGCATTGTTATGACAGATGTAATGGATCATTGTGATGATAACGGAAAGGAGCATTGTGATGACCAGGTCATGCAGTATTGTGAAAAGAAGTGTCAGGGAGCATTGTGATGACATATGTAATGGCCCATTGGGATGACAATGGCATGGAGCATTGTGATGCCAAGTGTCATGGAGGATTCTGATTACAAAGGTAATGGAGCATTGTGATGACTATGGATTGGAGTATAGTGATGACAAGGGTCAGGGAGCATTGTGCTGACAAGTGCAAGGCGAATTGTGATGACAAGGGTCATGGAGCATTCTGATGACAAGTGTATTGAGAATTGTAATGACATAGGTCATGGAGCATTGTGATGAAAAGACCATCGATTATTGTGATGATAGGCATCATGGAGCATTGTGATGCCAAGTGTTATGGAACATTGTGATCACAAGGGTTTGGAGCATTGCGATGACAGACGTCATGGATCATTTTGATTTCAAGGAAAATGGAGCATTGTGATGAGAAGGGCATGAAGCAATGTGATCCCAAGGTTCATGGAGGATAGTGATGACAATGGTAATGGAGTATTGTGATGACAAGCGCATAGAGCATTGTAATGAGAAGGTCATGTAGCATTTTGCTGAAAAAGGCATAGAGAATTGTGATGACTGGTATCATGGAGCCCTGTGATGACAAGCATCACGGAGCATTGTGAATACAGTGGTCATGGAGCATTGGGATGACAAGGGCATGGATCATTGTGATGACAGGTGTCATGGAGCACTGTGATGACAATTTTCACAGAGCATTGTGAATACAGGGGTCATGGAGGATTGGGATGACATATGGCATGGTCCGTTGAGATGACAATGGCAGGGAGCATTGTGATGCCAAATGCAATGGAGGATTGTGATGACAAATATAATGGAGCATTGTGATGACTAGTGCTTGGAGCATTATGATGACAAAACCATGGAGCCATGTGATGACAAGTCTCATGGAGCATACTGATGAAAAAGGGCATGCAGCATTGTGATTACAGGGGTCTTGGAATTTTGTGATGACAAGGGCATGGAGCATCGTGATTACATGGGTCTTGGAGCATTGTGATGAAAAGGGCATGGATCATTGTGATGAAAAAGGCATGGAGCCTTGTCATGACAGGGTAAAAGGAGCATACAGACAACAAGTGTCAGGGAGCAGTTTGATGACAAGTGTATTGAGCATTGTGATGACGAAGGTCATGGAGCATTGTGATGAGAAGACCATGGATAATTGTTATGACGAGCGTCATGGGGCACTGTGATGACAAGTGTTATGGAATATTGTGATCACAAGGGTTTGGAGCATTGTTATGACAGAGGTCATGGAGCATTTTGATTTCATTGTGATGACAATAGCATGAAGCATTATGATGATGGGCATGGTGCATTGTGATGACAGGTTTCATGGATCATTGAGATGAAAAGGGGCATAGAGCATTGTGATTACAGTGTTCTTGGAGCATTTTGATGAGAAGGGTCATGGAGCCCTGTGATGAATAGGCCATGGAACATCGTGATAGCAGGGGTCATGGAGCATTGTTATGACAGGAATAATGGAGCATTGTGATGGCAAGGGCATGGAGCATTGTGATGAGAAGATCATGGAGCATTCTGATGACATGTGTCATGAAGCTATGTGAAGTCAAGGGCATGGAACAATGTGATGAGAGCGTTCATGGAGCATTGTGATGACAATGACATGGGACATTGTGATGCCAAGGGTCATGGATCTTTGTGATGACAATGGTCATGGAGCATTTTGATGGCAAGGGCGTTGTGCATTGTGATGAGGAGGGCAGGGAGCATTGTGATGACAGGGTCATGGAGAAATTTGATGAAAAGTGTCATGGACTATTTTGATGACAGGTGTTATGGAACATTGTGATGTCATGGGTCATCGAACATTGTGATGATAAGTGAATGTAGCATTGTGATAACAGGAGTCATGGAATATTGTGATGACAGGGGTGAGGGAGTATTGTGACAAATAGTGATGTAGCATTGTGATATCAGTGTTTAGAGAGCATTTTGATGCTCTCATTTTGATGAGAAGTGCATGGAGCATTATGATGACAAATTTTATGGAGCATTGTGATGACAAGATTCTGGAGCACTGTGATGATAAGCGCATGGTGAATTGTGATGACATGTGTCATGGAACATTGTGCTGACAAGCCATGGAGCATTGTGATGACCAGGGTCATGGAGCATTGTGCTGAGAAGGGCATAGAGCATTGTGATGACAAGGGTCAAAGAGCATTGTGATGAAAAGTTCATGGAGCATTGTGGTTAAAATGTCACAGAGACTGTTGATGACGAGGGCATGGACCATTGTGATGACAAAGGTATTGAAGCACTGTGATGACTGGAGTCACGGAGCATTGTGATGACAGGGGTCATGGAGCATGGTGATAAAAGGTCATGGAGCATTGTGATGAAAAGGGCATGGAGTATTGTGATGCCAGGCATCATGGAGCATTGTGATGACAAGTGTTATGGAACATTGTGATCACAAGGGTTTGGAGCATTGTGATGAGAGAGGTCATGGATCATTTTGATTTCAAGGCACATGGAGCACTGTGATGACAAGCGCATGAAGCAATGTGATCCCAAGTTTCAAGGAGGATTGTGATGACAATGGTAATGGAGTATTGTGATGACAAGCACATAGAGCATTATAATGACAAGGTCATGTAGCATTTTGCTGACAAAGGCATGGAGCATTGTGATGACAGGTGTCTTGGAGCACTGTGATGACAAGCGTCAAGGAGCATTGTGAATACAGGGGTCATGGAGCATTGGGATAACAAGGGCATGGATCATTGTGATGAAAAGGTTCATGGAGTATTGGGCTGAAAATGTTCATGGACTATTGTGATGACAGGGGTCATGGAGAATCGTGATGACTAGGGAATGGAGCATTGAGATGACAAGAGTCCCGGATCATTGTGTTGTCAGGTGTTATGGATGGTTGTGATGACAGTGGTCATGGAGCATTGTGATGATATTTGTCATGGAGCATTGTGATGAGAATGTCATGTAGCATTCGGCTGGAAATATTAATGGATTATTGTAATGACAGGGTTCATGGAGCATTGTGATGACAAGGGAATAGAGCATGGTGATGACAAGGTCCTGGAGCATTGTGATGAGATGACCATGGAGACTTGTGATGACAAGTCTCATGGAGCATTCTGATGAAAAAGGGCATGGAACATTGTGATTACAGGGGTCTTGGAGCATTGTTTTGACAAGGGCATGGAGCATTGTGAGGAGAAGTCCATGGAGAATTCTGATGACATGCGTCATGGAGCTTTGTGCTGACAAGGCCATGGAGCGTTGTGATAACATGGGCCTTGGAGCATTTTGATGAAAAGGCATGGATCATTGTGATGTAAAAGGCATGGAGCCTTGTCATCACAGGGTTCAAGGAGCATACTGACGACAGGTGTCAGGGAGTATTGTAATGACAAGTGTATTGAGCATTGTGATGACAATGATCATGGAGCATTGTGATGAGAACTCCATGGACAACTGTGATGATGATCGTCATGGGGTGTTGTGAGGATAAGTGTTATGGAACATTGTGATCACAAGGGTTTGGAGCATTATGATGACAGAAGTCATGGAGAATTTTGATTTCATTGTAGTGACAATAGCCTGAAGCATTATGAAGATGGGCATGGTGCATTGTTATGATAGGGTTCTTGGAGCATTGTGATGAAAAGGGGCATGGAGCATTGTGATTACAGGGGTCTTGGAGCATTGTGATGACAAGGGCATGGAGCATTGTGATGAGAAGGCCATGGAACCTTCTAATGACATGCGTCATGGAGCTTTTTTATGACAAGGGCATGGAGAATTCTGATTACATGTTTCTTGGAGCATTGTGATGACAACGGTCATGGAGCCCTGTGATGACAAGGCCGTGGAACATTGTGATGGCAGTGGTCGTGGTGCATAGTTATGACAGAGGGAATGGAGCATTGTGATGAGCAGGGCATTGAGCATTGGTTTGAAATATTTCATATTTTATTGTGATGAGAGTGGACTGGAGCATTGTGATGAGAAGGGCACGGAACACTGTGATACATGGGTCATGTAGGATTGTAATGACAAGTTCATGGAGCAATGTGATGAGAGGGTACATGGAGCATTGTGATGAAAATGCCATGGAGCATAGTGAGGAAAAGGCCATGGAGCATTCTGATGACATGCGTCATGGAGCTTTTGATGACAAGTGCATGGAGCATTGTGATTACAGGTGTCTTGGAGCATTGTGATGAATAGGGCATGGATCATTGTGATGAAAAAGGCATGGTGCCTTGTCATGGCAGTGTTCAAGGAGCATACTGACGACAAGTGTCAGGGAGCATTGTGAAGACAAGTGTATTGAGCATTGTGATGAAAAAGATCAGGGAGCATTGGGATCAGAAGACCAAGGATAATTGTGATGATGATCGTCATGGGGTGTGGTGATGATAAAAGTTATGGAACATTGTGATCACAAGGGTTTGGAGCATTATGATGACAGAGGTCACGGAGACTTTTGATTTCATTGTAATGACAATAGCCTGAAGCATTATGATGATGGGCGTGGTGCATTGTGATGACAGGGTTCATGGAGCATTGAGATGAAAAGGGGCATGGAGCATTGTGATTACAGGGGTCTTGTAGCATTGTGATGAGAAGCGCATAGAGCATTGTAATGACAAGATCATGTAGAATTTTGCAGAAAAATGCATGGAGCACTGTGATGACAGTTTTCATGGAGCACTGTGATGACATGTGTCACGGAGCATTGTGAATACAGGGGTCATGGATCATTGTGATGACAAGGGTCATGGAGCATTGGGCGGAAAATGTTCATGGAGTATTGTGATGACAGGGGTCATGGAGCATTGTGATGACAGAGGTCATGGAGAATTTTGATTTCATTGTGCTGACAATAGCCGGAAGCATTATGATGATGTGCATGATGCATTGTGATGACAGGGTTCATGGAGCATTGAGGTTAAAAAGGGCATGGAGCATTTTGATTACAGGGGTCTTGGAGCATTGTGATGACAAGTGCATGGAGCATTTTGATGAGAAGTCCATGGAACATTCTGATGACCTGTGTCATGGAGCTTTGTGATGACAAGGGCATGGAGCATTGTGATTACAGGTGTCTTGGAGCATTGTGATGACAAGTGTCATTGAGACTTGTGATGACAAGGCCGTGGAACATTGTGATGGCAGGGGTCAAGGAGCATTGTTATGACAGGTTTAATGGAGCACTGTGATGAGAAGGTCATGGAGCATTGTGATTACAAGTTTTATGGCGCATTGCGATGACAAATTTGTTGACCGTTGGGATAAAAATCGTGTGGCACATTGTGATGACAATGGTCATGGAGCATTTTTCTGATAAAGGCATGGAGCACTGTGATGACAAGTGTCACACAGCATTGTGATGAAAAGTTCATGAATCATTGTGGTTAAAAAGGTCACAAAGCCTTGTGATGACACGGGAATGGACCATTGTTATGACAAATATTATGAAGCATTGTGATGACTGGAGTCAAGGAGCATTGTGATGACAGGGTCATGGAGCATTGTGATGACAAGGGCATGGAGCATTGTGCTGAGAAAGGCGTAGATCACTGTGATGTCAAGGGTCAAAGAGCATTGTGATGAAAAGTTCATGGAGCATTGTGGTTAAAAAGGTCACAGAGACTGTTGATGATGAGGGAATGGACCATTGTGATGACAAAGGTCATGAATCATTGTGATGAGTGGAGTCACGGAGCATGGTGATGACAGGGATCATGGAGCATTGTGATAACAAGGGCATGGAGCATTGTGATGACAAGGGCATGGAGCATTGGTCTAATATGTTTCATGGATTATTGCGATGACATTTGGTATGGCACATTGTGATGACAAGGGCATGGAGCATTGTGATGACCAGCTCATGCATTATTGTGAAGAGAAGTGTCAGGGAGCATTGTGATGACATATGTAATGGCCCATTGTGATGAAAATGGCATGGAGCATTGTGATGCCAAGTGTCATGGAAGATTCTGATGACAAAGGTAATGGAGCATTGTGATGACAATGGCTTGGAGCATTGAGAAGACAAGGGTCAGGGAGCACTGTGCTGACAAGTGCATGGAGAATTGTGATGACAAGGGTCATGGAGCACTCTGATGACAAGCTTGTGGAGTATTTTGATGACAAAGGCATGGAGCATTGTGATGAAAACGGCATGGGGCAATGTGATGAAAAAGGCATGTAGCCTTTTCTTGGCAGGGTTCAAGGAGCATTCTGACGACAAGTGTCAGGGAGCATTGTGATAACAAGAGTATTGAGAATTGTGATGACAAAGGTCATGGAGCATGGTGATGAGAAGGCCATGGATAATAGTGATGATGATCGTCATGGGGTGTTGTGATTATAAGTGTTATGGAACACTGTGATCACCAGGTTTTGGAGCATTATGATGACAGAGGTCATGGAGAATTTTGATTTCATTGTGATGACAATAGCCTGAAGCATTATGATGATGGGCATGGTGCATTGTGATGACAGAGTTCATGGGGCATTGAGATGAAAAGGGGCATGGAGCACTGTGATTACAGGGGTCTTGGAGCATTGTGATGACAAGCACATAGAGCATTGTAATGACAAGGTCATGTAGAATTTTCCTGACAAAGGCATGGAGCATTGTGATGACAGGTGTCATGGAGAACTGTTATGACAGGTGTCACGGAGCATTGTGAATACAGGGGTCATGAAGCATTGGGATGACAAGTGCATGGATCATTGTGATGACAAGTGTCATGGAGCATTGGGCTGAAAATGTTCATGGAGTGTTGTGATGACAGGGGTCATTGAGCATTGTGATGACAGAGGTCATGGATAATTTTTATTTCATTGTGATGACAATAGCCTGAATCATTATGATGATCAGCATGATGCATTGTGATGACAGTGTTCATGGAGCATTGAGATGAAAAAAGGCATGGAGCACTGTGTTTACAGGGGTTTTGGAGCATTGTCATGACAAGGGCATGGAGCATTTTGATGAGAAGGCCAAGGAACAATCTGATGACATGTGTCATGGAGCTTGGTGATGACAACGGCATGGAGCATTGTGATTAAAGGGGTCTTGGAGCATTGTGATGACAAGTGTCATGGAGCCTTGTGATGACAAGGCCGTGGAACATTGTGATGGCAGGGGTCATGGAGCATTGTTATGACAGGGGTAATGGAGCATTGTGATGAGAAGGACATGCAGCATTGTGATTACAATTTTTATGGAGCATTGTGATGACTAATTTTTGGACCGTTGGGATGAAAAGCGCGTGGCACATTGTGATGACAATGGTCATGGAGCATTTTACTGACAAAGGCATGGAGCATTGTGATGACAAGGGTCACGGAGCAATGTGATGAAATGTTCATGGAGCATTGTGGATACAAAGGTAACAGAGCCTTGTGATGACTTGGGCATGGACCACTGTGATGACAAATATTATGAAGCACTGTGATGACTGGAGTCACAAACCTTTGTGATGACAGGTGTCATGAAGAATTGTGATGACAAGGTCCTGGAGCATTGTGATGAGATGACCATGGAGACTTGTGATGACAAGTCTCATGGAGCATTCTGAGGAAAAGGGGCATGGAGCATTGTGATTACAGGGGTCTTAGAGCATTGTGATGACAAGGGCATGGAGCATTGTGAGGAGAAGGCCTTGGAGCATTCTAATGACATACGTCATGCAGCATTGTGCTGAGAAAGGCATAGAGCTTTGTGATGACAGGGGATAAAGAGCATTGTGAAGAAAAGTTCATGGAGCATTGTGGTTAAAAAGGTCACAGAGACTGTTGATGATGAGGGCATGGACCATTGTGATGACAAAGGTCATGAAGCATTGTGATGACTGGAGTCACGGAGCACTGTGATGACAGGGGTCATTAAGCATTGTGATAACAAGGGCATGGAGCATTGTGATGACAAGGGCATGGAGCATTGTGATAACCAGGTCATGCAGTATTGTGAAGACAGGTGTCAGGGAGCATTGTGATGACATATGTAATGGCCCATTGTGATGACAATGGCATGGAGCATTGTGATGCCAAGTGTCATGGAGGATTCTGAAGACAAAGGTAATGGAGCATTGTGATGACAATGGCTTGGAGCATTGTGATGACAAGGGTCAGGGGTCATTGTGCTGACAAGTGCATGGAGAATTGTGATGACAAGGGTCATGGAGCATTCTGTTGAAAAGCTTGTGGAGTATTTTGATGACAATGGCATGGAGCATTGTGATGAAAACCGCATGGGGCTTTGTGATGAAAAAGGCATGGAGACTTTTCGTGACAGGGTTCAATGAGCATTCTGATGACAAATGTCAGGGAGCATTGTGATTACAATGTATTGAGAATTGTGATGACAAAGGTCATGGAGCATTGTGATGAAAAGGGCATGGAGTATTGTGATGACAAGCATCATGGAGCTTTGTGATGACAAGTGCTATGGTACACTGTGATCACAAGGATTTGGAGCATTGTGATGACCGAAGTCATGGATCATTTTGATTTCAAAGAAAATGGAGCATTGTGATGACAAGGGCATGAAGCAATGTGATCCTGAGTTTCATGGAGGATTGTGATGAGAATGGAAATGGAGTATTGTGATGACAAGCACATAGAGCATTGTGATGACAAGGTCATTTAGCATTTTGCTGACAAAGGCATGCAACATTGTGATGACATGTGTCATGGAGCACTGTGATGACAAGCGTCACGGAGCATTGTGAATACAGGGGTCATGGAGCATTGGCAAGACAAGGGCATCGATCATTGTGATGACAAGTGTCATGGAGCACTGGGCTGAAAATGTTCATGGAGTGTTGTGATGACAGGGGTCATGGAGCATTTTGATGACTAGGGAATGGAACATTGTGATGACAAGAGTCGCGGATCATTGTGTTGTCGGGTGTCATGGAGTGTTGTGATGACAGTGGTCATGGAGCATTGTGATGATATTGGCCATGGAGCATTGTGATGAGTAGGTCGTGGAGCATTGGGCTGAAAATGTTCATGGATTATTGTGAAGACAGGGGTCATGGAGCATTGTGATGACAAGGGAATGGAGCATGGTGATGACAAGGTCCTAGAGCATTGTGATGAGAAGACCATGGAGACTTGTGATGATAAGTCTCATGGAGCATTCTGATGAAAAGGGGCATGGAGCATTGTGATTACAGGTGTCTTGGAGCATTGTGATGACTAGGGCATGGAGCATTGTGATGAGAAGGCCATGGAGCATTCTGATGACATGCATCATGGAGTTTTGTGATGACAAGAGCATGGAGCATTTGTGATTACAGGGATCTTGGAGCATTGTGATGAAAAGTGCATGGATCATTGTTATGAAAAAGGCATGGAGCCTTGTCATGACAGGGTTCATGGAGCATTCTGACGACAAGGGTCAGGAAGCATTGTGATGACAAGTGTATTGAGCATTGTGATGACAAAGATCATGGAGCATTGTGATGAGAAGACCATGGATAATTGTGATGATGAGCG
Source organism: Mesoplodon mirus (assembly GCF_964341445.2). Taxonomy (NCBI): domain Eukaryota; kingdom Metazoa; phylum Chordata; class Mammalia; order Artiodactyla; family Ziphiidae; genus Mesoplodon; species Mesoplodon mirus. Next base: position 3,563,887 of record NW_028295790.1, read on the forward strand.
TCATGGGGTGTTGTGATGATAAGTGTTACGGAACCTTGTGATCACAAGGGTTTGGAGCATTATGATGACAGAGGTCATGGAGAATATTGATTTCATTGTGATGACAATAGCCTGTAGCATTATGATGATGGGAATGGTGCATTGTGATGACAGTGTTCATGGAGCATTGAGATGAAAAGGGGCATGGAACATTGTGATTACAAGGGTCTTGGAGCATTGTGATGACAAAGGCATGGAGCACTGTGATGAGAAGGCCATGGAAATTTCTGATGACATGCGTCATGGAGCTTTGTGATGACAAGGGCATGGAGCATTGTGCTTTCAGGTGTCTGGAGCATTGTTATGACAAGTGTCATGGAACCTTGTGATGACTAGGCTGTGGAACATTTTGATGGCAAGGGTCATGGTGCATTTTTATGACAGGTGTAATGGAGCATTTTGATGAGAAGAGCATGGAACTTTGGTCTGAAATGTTTCATGGATTATTGTGATGAGTGTGGGCATGGAGCATTGTGATGACAAGGGCACGGAACACTGTGATACATGGGTCATGGGGGATTGTAATGACAAGGGCATGGAGCATTGTGATGAGAAGGGCATCGAGCATTGTGATGACAAGTGTCATGGAGCTTTGTGATGACAAGGGAATGGAGCAATGTGATGAGAGGGTTCATGGAGCATTGTGATGACAATGACATGGAGCATTGTGATGCCAAGGGTCATGGAGCTTTGTGATGACAAGTCATGAAGCGCTTTGATGACAAGGGCATGGTGCACTGTGATGAGAAATGCAGGGAGCATTTTGATGACCAGGTCATGCAGCAATTTGATAAAAATTGTAAAGGAACATTTTGATGGCATGGGTTATATAACATTGTGATGTCAGGGGTCTTGGAGCTTTGGGATGAAAAGGGTCATGGAGCATTTTGATGACAGGGGTTATGGAACATTGTGATGTCAGGGGTCATGGAACATTGTGATGATAAGGGGATGTAGCATTGTGATGACAGGGTCCTGGAACATTGTGATTACAGGGAAGAGGGAGTATTGTGATGACTAGAGATTGAACATTGTGATATCTCTGGTGAGAGATCATTTTGATGAGAAGTGCATGGACCATTGTGATTACAAGGTTTATGAAGCATAGCAATGACAAGGTTGTTCACCGTTGTGATTAAATGAGTGTGGCACATTGTGATAACTATGTTCATTGAGCATTGTTCTGACAAAGAAATGGAGCTTTGTGATGACAAGGGCATGGAGCATTGTGATTACATGGGTCATGGAGCATTTTGATGACAATTGCGTCGAGCATTTTGATGAGAAGGCCATGGATAATTGTGATGACACGCGTCATGGAGCACAGTAATGACAAAGATTATGGAGCATTGTGATGACAGTGGCCATGGAGAAATGTGATGAAAAGTGTCATGGAGCATTCTGATGACAAGCTTGTGGAGTATTGTGACGACAATGACTTGGAGCATTGTGATGAAAAGGGCATGGAGCATTGTGATGAAAAAGTCATGAAGCCATTTCATGACAGGTTTCAAGGAGCATTCTGATGACAAGTGTCAGGGAACATTGTGATGACATGTGTATTGATAATTGTGATGAAAAAGATCATGGAACATTTTGACGAAAAGGGCATAGATTATTGTGATGACAGGCATCATGGAGCGTTGTGATGACAAGTGTTATGGAACATTGTGATCACAAGGGTTTGGAGCATTGTGATGATAGAAGTCATGGATCATTTTGTTTTCAAGGAGCATGGAGCATTGTGATGACAAGGGCATGAAGCAATGTGATCCCAAGGCTCATGGATGATTGTGATGACAATGCTAAGGGAGTATTGTGATGACAAGCAAATGGAGCATTTTGATGGCACGGTCATGTAGCATTTTGCTGACACAGGTATGGAGCATTGTGATGATAAGGGTCATAGAGCACTTTCATGAGAAGCATCATGGATCATTGTGATTACAGGGGTCATGGAGCATTGGGATGGCAAGGTCATAGATCATTGTGATGACAAGTGTCATGGAGCATTGGGTGGAAAATATTAATGGAGCATTGTGATGACTAGGGAATGGAGCTTTGTGATGACTAGAGTCCCGGATCACTGTGTTGTCAGGGGTCATGGAGCGCTGTGATGACAGTGGTCATGGAGCATTGTGATGATAGGGATCATGAAGCATTGTGATGAGAAGTTCCTGGAGAATTGGCGTGAAAATGTTCAGGAAGTATTGTGAGGACAGGGGTCATGGAGCATTGTGATGACAAGGGAATGGAGCACTGTGATGAAAGGTTCCTGGAGCACTGTGATGAGGAAACCATGGAGCCTCGTAATAAGAAGTCTCATGGAGCATTCTGATGAAAAGGGGCATGGAGTATTGTGATTACAGGGGTCTTGGAGCATTGTGATGACAAGGGCATGGAGCATTGTGATTACTGGTGTCTTGGAGCATTGTGATGAAATTGGCATGGATCATTGTTATGAAAATGGTATGGAGCCTTGTCATGACAGGGTTCCAGGAGCATACTGATGAGAAGTGTCAGGGAGCATTGTGATGACATATGTATAGAGCATTGTGATGACAAAGGTCATGGAGCACTGTGATGAGAAGACCATGGATAACTGTGATGATGAGCTTCATGGGGCGTTGTGATGATAAGTGTTATGGAACATTGTGATCACAAGGATTTGGAACATTGTGATGAGATAGATCATCGAATATTTTGATTTCATTGTGATGACAATAGCCTGAAGCATTATGATGATGGGCATGGTGCATTTTGATGGCAGGGTTCATGGAGCATTGAGATGCAAAGGGGCATGGAGCATTGTGATTAGAGGGTTCATGGAGCATTGTGATGACAATGGCATGGAGCATTGAGATGCCAATTGTCATGGAGCTTTGTGATGACAAAGGTCATGGAGCATTTTGATGACAAGGGCGTGGTACATTGTGATGAGAAGGGCAGGGAGCATTGTGATGACAGGGTCATAGAGCAATTTGATGAAAAGTGTCATGGAATATTTTAATGACAGGGGTTATGGAACATTGTGATGTCAGGGATCATGGAGCATTTTGATGAAAAGGATCATGGAGAATTATGATGACAGGGGTTATGGAACATTGTGATGTCAGGGGTCATTGAGCATTTTGAGGAAAAGTGTTATGGAGCATTATGATGACAGGGGTTATGGAACATTGTGATGTCAGGGGTCACCGAACTTTGTGATGATATGTGCATGTAGCATTGCAAAGACAAAAGTCATGGAACATTGTGATGACAGGGGTGAGGGAGTATTGTGATGAATAGTGCTGTAACATTGTGATATCATTGGTGAGAAAGCATTTTGATGAGAAGTGAATGGAGAATTGTGATGACAAGTTTTATGGAGCATCGTGGTGACAAGATTGTGGAGCACTGTGATGAGAAGCACAGGGTGCATTTTGATGACATGGGTCATGGAGCATTGATCTGACAAGCGCATGGAGCATTGTGATGACAAGGGTCATGGAGCATTGTGCTGAGAAAGGCATAGAACATTGTGATGATAAGGGTCAAAGAGCATTGTGATGAAAAGTTATTGAACCATTGTGGTTAAATATGTCACAGAGACTGTTGATGACGAGGGCATGGACCATTGTGATGAAAAAGGTCATGAATCATTGTGATGAATGGAGGCATGGAGCATTGTGATGACAGGCATCATGGAGCATTGTGATAACAAGGACATGGAGCTTTGTGATGACAAGGGAATGGAGCATTGGTCTAATAAGTTTCATGGATTATTGTGATGACTGTTGTAATGGCGCATTGTGATGACCAGATCATGCCATATTGTGAAGAGAGGTGTCAGGGAGCATTGTGATGACATATGTAATGGCCCATAGTGATGACAATGGCATGGAGCATTGTGATGCCAAGTGTCATGGAGGATTCTGATGACAAAGGTAATGGAGCATTGTGATGACAATGGCTTGGAGCATTGTGATGACAAGGGTCAGGGAGAATTTTGCTGACAGGTGCAGGGAGAACTGTGATGAAAACGGTCATGAAGTATTCTAATGACAAGCTTGTGGAGTATTTTGATGACAATGGCATGGAACATTGTGATGAAAAAGGCATGTGGCATTGTGATGAAAAGTGTATTGAGAATTGTGATGACAAATGTCATGGAGCATTGTGATGAGTAGGGCATGGAGTATTGGGATGACAGGCATCATGGAGCGTTGTGATGACAAGTGTTATGAAACATTGTGATCACAAGGGTTTGGAGCATTGTGATGACAGCGGTCATGGATCATTTTGATTTCAAGGAGCATGGAGCATTGTGATGACAAGGGCATGAAGCAATGTGATCCCAAGGTTCATGGAGGACTGTGATGACAATGGTAATGGAGTATTGTGATGAAAAGCGAATAGAGCATTGCAATGACAAGGTCAGGTAGCTTTTTGACGACAAAGGCATGGAGCATTGTGATGACAGGTGTCATGTAGCAATGTGATGACAAGCGTCACGGAGCATTGTGAATACAGGGGTCATGGAGCATTGGGATGACAAGGGCATGGATCTTTGTGATGACAAGTGTCATGAGCATTGGGCTGAAAATGTTCATGAAGTATTGTGATGACAGGGATCATGGAGCATTTTGATGACAAGTTCCTGGAGCACTTTGATGAGAAGACAATGGAGACTTGTGATGACAAGTCTCATGGAGCATTCTGATTAAAAGGGACATGTAGCATTGTGATTACAGGGGTCTTGGAGCATTGTGATGACAAGGGCATGGAGCATTGTGAGGAGAAGGCCATGGAGCATTCTGATGACATGCGTCATTGAGCTTTGTGATGACAAGGGCATGGAGCATTGTGATTACAGGGGTCTTGGAGCATTGTGATTAAAAGGGCATGGATCATTGTGATGAAGAAGGCATGGAGACGTGTCATGACAGGTTTAATGGAGCATACTGATGACAAGTGTCAGGGAGCATTGTGATGACAAGTTTATTGAGCATTGTGATAACAAACGTCATGGAGCATTGTGATGAGAAGACCATGGATAATTGTGATGATGAGCGTCATTGGGTTTTGTGATGATAAGTGTCATGGAACATTGTGATCACAAGGGATTGGAGCATTGTGATGACAGAGGTCATGTAGCATATAGATTTCATTGTGATGACAATAGCCTGAAGCATTATCATGATGGGCCTGATGCATTGTGATGACAGTGTTCATGGATCATTGAGATGAAAAGTGGCATGGAGCATTGTGATTACAGGGATCTTGGAGCATTGTGATGTCAAGGGCATGGAGCATTTTGATGAGAAGGACATGGAACATTCTGATGGCATGTGTCATGGAGCTTTGTGATGACAAGGGCATGGAGCATTGTGATTACAGGGGTCTTGGAGCATTGTGATGACAAGTGTCATGGAGCCTTGTGATGACAAGGCCGTGGAATATTGTGATGGCAGGGGTCATAGAACATTGTTATGATAGGGATAATGGAGCATTGTGATGAGAAGGACATGGAGCATTGTGAATACAAGTTTTATGGAGCATTACCATGACAAATTTGTGGACCGTTGTGATGAAAAGCGCGTAGCATATTGTGATGACAAGGGTCATGGAGCATTTTACTGACAAAGGCATGGAGCATTTTGATGACAATGGTCACGAAGCATTGTGATGAAAAGTTCATGGAGCATTGTGGTTATAAAGGTCACAGAGCCTTGTGATAACACGGTCATGGACCATTGTGATGACAAATGTTATGAAGCATTGTGATGACTGGAGTCATGGAGCATTGTGATGACAGTGTACATGGAGCATTGTGATGACAAGGGCATGGATCATTGTGATGAGAAGGTCATGCAGTATTGTGAAGACAGCTGTCAGGGAGCATTGTGATGACATATGTAATGGCCCATTGTGATGACAATGGCTTGGAGCATTGTGATGACAAGGGTCAGGGAGCATTGTGCTGACTAGTGCATGGAGAATTGTGATGACAAGGGTCATGGAGCAATCTGATGACAAATTTGTGGAGTATTATGATGACAATGGCATGGAGCAGTGTGATGAAAACGGCATGGGTCATTGTGATGAAAAAGGCATGGAGCCTTTTCATGACAGAATTCAAGGAGCATTCTGACGACAAGTGGCAGGGAGCATTGTGATGACAAGTGTATTGAGAATTGTGATGACCAAGGTCATCGAGCATTGTGATGAAAAGGGCATGGAGTATTGTGATGACAGGCATCATGGAGCGTTGTGATGACAAGTGTTATGGAACATTGTGATCACAAGTGTTTGGAGCATTGCGATGACATAGGTCATGGATCATTTTTATTTCAAAGAGCATGGAGCATTGTGATGACAAGGGCATGAAGCAATGTGATCCCAAGTTTCATGAAGGATTGTGATGACAATGGAAATGGAGTATTGTGATGACAAGCGCATAGAGCATTGTAATGACAAGGTCATGTAGAATTTTGCTGACAAAGGCATGGAGCATTGTGATGACATGTGTCATGGAGCACTGTGATGACAAGCGTCATGGAGCATTGTGAATACAGGGGTCATGGAGCATTGGGATGACAAGGGCATGGATCATTGTGATGACAAGTGTCATGGAGCACTGGGCTGAAAATGTTAATGGAGTGTTGTGAAGACATAGGTCATGGAGCATAGTGATGAGTAGGGAATAGAGCATTGTGATGACAAGAGTCCTGGATCATTGTGTTGTCAGGAGTCATGGAGTGTTGTGATGACAGTGGTCATGGAGAATTGTGAAGATATTGGCCATGGAGTATTGTGATGTGTAGGTCGTGGAGCATTGGGCTGAATATGTTAATGTATTATTGTGATGACAGGGGTCATGGAGCATTGTGGTGACAAGGGAATGGAGAATGGTGATGACAATATCCTGGATCTTTTTGATGAGATGACCATGGAGACTTGTGATGAGAAGTCTCACGGAGCATTCTGATGAAAAGGGACATGGAGCATTGTGATTACGGGGTCTTGGAGCATTTTGATGACTAGGGCATGGAGCATTGTGATGAGAAGGCCATGGGGCATTCTGATGTCATGTTTCTTGGAGTTTTGTGATGACAAACACATGGAGCATTGTGATGACAGTGATCTTGGAGCATTGTGATGAAAAGGGCACGGATCATTGTGATGAAAAAGTCATGGAGTCTTGTCATGACAGGGTTCAAGGAGCATACTGATGACAAGTGTCAGGGAGCATTGTGATGACAAGTGTATTGAGCATTGTGATGACAAATGTCATGGAGCATTGTGATGAGAATACCATGTATAATTGTGATGATGAGCGTTATGGGGATTTGTGATGATAAGTGTTATGGGACATTGTGATCACAAGGGTTTGGAGCATTATGATGACAGAGGTCATGGAGAATTTTGATTTAATTGTGATGACAATAGCCTGAAGCATTATGATGATGGGCATGGTGCATTGTGATGACAGGGTTCATGGAGCATTGAGATGCAATGTGGCATGGAGGATTGTGATTACAGTGGTCTTGGAGCATTGTGATTTCAAGGGTCAGGGAGCCTTGTGATGACAAGGCTGTGGAACATTGTGATGGCAGGGGTCATGGAGCATTTTTATGACAGAGGTAATGGAGCATTGTGATGAGAAGTGCATTGAGCATTGGCCCGAAAGTTTTCATGGATTATTGTGATGAGAGTGGGCATGGAGCACTGTGATGAAAAGGGCACGGAACACTGTGATACATGGGTCATGGAGGATTGTGATGAAAAGGGCATGGAGCATTTTGATGAGAAGGGCATCGAGCATTGTGATGACAAGTGTCATGGAGCATTGTGGTGACAAGGGCATGGAGCAATGGGATGAGAGCGTTCAGGGAGCATTGTGATGACAATGACATGGAGCATTGTGATGCCAAGGGTCATGGAGCTTTATGATGACAACGGTCATGGAGCATTTTGATGACAAGCGTGTGGTGCATTGTGATGAGAAGGAGAGGGAGCATTTTGATGACAGGTTCATGCTGCAATTTGATGAAAAGTGTAATGTAACATTTTGATGACAGGGGTTACAGAACTTTGTGATGCCATGGGTCATGGAGCTTTGGGATGAAATGTGTCATGGAGCATTGTGATGACAGTGGTTATGGAATATTGTGATGTCAGGGGTCATGGAACATTGTGATTACAGGGTTGAGGGAGGATTGTGATGACTAGTGATGGAACATTGTGATATCTCAGGTGAGAGAGCATTTGGATGAGAAGTGCATGGAGCATTGTGATTACAGGGGTCTTGAAGCATTGTGATGAGAAGGGTCATGGAGCTTTGTGATGACAAGGCCATGGAACATTGTGTTGGCAGGCGCCATGGAGCATTGTTATGACAGGGGTAATGGAGCATTGTGATGGCAAGGGCATGGAGCATTGTGATGAGAAGGCCATGGAGCATTTTGATGACGTGTCATGGAGCTTTGTGATGACAAGGGCATGGAGCAATGTGATGAGAGCGTTCATGGAGCATCGTGATGACAATGACATGGAACATTGTGATGCCAACGGTCATGGATCTTTGTGATGACAAAGGTCATGGAGCATTTTGATGACAAGGGCGTTTTGCATTGTGATGAGAAGGGCAGGGAGCATTGTGATGACAGGGTCATGGAACAATTTGATGAAAAGTGTCTTGGAACATTTTGATGACAGGGGTTATGGAACACTGTGATGTCAGCGGTCATGGAGCATTTTGATGAAAAGGGTCATGGAGCATTTTGATGACAGGGGTTATTTAACATTGTGATGTCAGTGGCCATCGAACATTGTGATCATAATGCATGTAGCATTTTGATGACAGGAGTCATGGAAGATTGTGATGACGGGTGAGGGTGTATTGTGACGAATAGTGATGTAACATTGTGATATCATTGGTGAGAGAGCATTTTGATGAGAAGCGCATGGAGCATTGTGATGACAATGTTTATGGAGCATTGTGATGACAAGATTGTGGAGCACTGTGATGACAAACGCATGGTGTATTGTGATGACATGTGTCGAGGAGCATGGTGCTGACAAGCGCAGGGAGCATTGTTATGAAAATGGTCATGGAGCATTGTGCTGAGAAAGGCATAGAGAATTGCGATGACAAGGGTCAAAGATCATTGTGATGAAAAGTTCATGGAATATTGTGGTTAAAAATGTCACACAGACTGTTGATGATGAGGGCATGGACCATTGTGATGACAAAGGTCATGAAGCATTGTGATGACTGGAGTCATGGAACTTTGTGATGACAGGGGTCATGGAGCATTGTGATGACAGGGTTCATGGAGCATTGAGATGCAATGTGGCATGGAGCATTGTGATTACAGTGGTCTTGGAGCATTGTGATTTCAAGGGTCAGGGAGCCTTGTGATGACAAGGCTGTGGAACACTGTGATGGCAGGGGTCATGGAGCATTTTTATGACAGAGGTAATGGAGCATTGTGATGAGAAGTGCATTGAGCATTGGCCCGAAAGTTTTCATGGATTATTGTGATGAGAGTGGGCATGGAGCACTGTGATGAAAAGGGCACGGAACACTGTGATACATGGGTCATGGAGGATTGTGATGAAAAGGGCATGGAGCATTTTGATGAGAAGGGCATCGAGCATTGTGATGACAAGTGTCATGGAGCATTGTGATGACAAGGGCATGGAGCAATGGGATGAGAGCGTTCAGGGAGCATTGTGATGACAATGACATGGAGCATTGTGATGCCAAGGGTCATGGAGCTTTGTGATGACAACGGTCATGGAGCATTTTGATGACAAGCGTGTGGTGCATTGTGATCAGAAGGAAAGGGAGCATTTTGATGACAGGTTCATGCTGCAATTTGATGAAAAATGTCATGTAACATTTTGATGACAGGAGTTACAGAACATTCTGATGCCATGGGTCATGGAGCTTTGGGATGAAATGTGTCATGGAGCATTGTGATGACAGTGGTTATGGAATATTGTGATGTCAGGGGTCATGGAACATTGTGATTACAGGGTTGAGGGAGGATTGTGATGACTAGTGATGGAACATTGTGATATCTCAGGTGAGAGAGCATTTGGATGAGAAGTGCATGGACCATTGTGATTACAAGGTTTATGGAGCATATCGATGACAAGGTTGTGGATCATTGTGATGAAAAGCGCATGGCACATTGTGATGACAAGGGTCATGGAACATTGTTCTGACAAAGGCATGGAGCATTGTGATGACAAGTGTCACGGAGCATTGTGATGAAAAGTTCATGGAGCATCGTGGTTACAAAAGTCACAGAGCCTTGTGATGACGCGGGCATGGACCGTTGTGATGACAAACGTTATGAAGCATTGTGATGACTGGAGTCACGGAGCATTGTGATGTCAAATGTAATTTAGCATTGTGATGACAATGGCTTGGAGCATTGTGATGACAAGGTTCAGGGAGCATTGTGCTGACAAGTGCATGGATAATTGTGATGAAAAATGTCATGGAACATTCTGATGACAAGCTTGTGGAGTATTTTGATGACAATGGCATGGAGCATTGTGATGAAAACGGCATGGGGCATTGTGATGAGAAAAGCATGGAGCCTTTTCGTGACAGGTTTCAAGGAGCATTCTGACGGCAAGTTTCAGGAAGCAATGTAATGACAAGTGTATTAGAATTGTGATGACAAAGGTTATGGAGCATTGTGATGAAAAGGCCGTGGAGTATTGTGATGACAGGCATCATGGAGAGTTGTGATGACAAGTGTTATGGAACATTGTGATGACAAGGGTTTGGAGCATTGTGATGACAGAAGTCATGGATCATTTTGATTTCAAGGAGCATGGAGAATTGTGATGACAAGGGTATGAAGCAATGTGATCCCAAGGTTCATGGAGGATTGTGATGACAATGGTAAAGGAGTATTGTGATGACAAGCGCATAGAGCATTGTAATGGCAAGGTCATGTAGCATTTGCTGACAAAGGCATGGAGCATTGTGATGACAGGTGTCATGGAGCACTGTGATGACAAGCGTCAAGGAGCATTGTGAATACAGTGGTCATGGAGCATTGGGATGACAAGGGCATGGTTCAATGTGATGACAAGGGTCATGGAGCATTGGGCTGAAAATGTTCATGGAGTATTGTGATGACAGGGGTCATGGAGCATTGTGATGACTTGGGAATGGAGCATTTTGATGACAAGAATTCCGGATCATTGTGTTGTCAGGTGTCATGGAGTGTTGAGATGACAGTGGTCATGGTGCATTGTGATGATATTGGCCATGGAGAATTGTGATGAGTAGGTCGTGGAGCATTGTGATTACAGGTGTCTTGATGCATTGTGATGAAAAGGGCATGTATCATTGTGAAGAAAAAGGCATTGAGCCTTGTCATGCCAGTGTTCAAGAAGCATACTTACGACAAGTGTCAGGTAGCATTGTGATGACAAGTGTATTGAGCATTTGATGACAAAGGTCATAGAGCATTGTGATGAGAACACCATGGATAATTGTGATGATGAGCGTCATGGGGTGTTGTGATGATAAGTCTTATGGAACATTGTGATCACAAGGGTTTGGAGCATTATGATGACAGATGTCATGGAGAATTTAGATTTCATTGTGATGACAATAACATGAAACATTATGATGATGGGCATGGTGCATTGTGATGACTGGGTTCATGGAGCATTGAGATGAAAAGGGGAATGGAGCATTGTGATTACCGGGGTCTTGGAGCATTGTGATGACGAGGGCATGGAGCATGGTGATGAGAAGGCCATGGAAAATTCTGATGACATGCATCATGGAGCACTGTGATGACAAGGGCATGGAGCATTGTGATTACAGGGGTCTTGGGGAATTGTGATGACAAGGATCATGGAGCCTTGTGATGACATGCCGTTGAACAATGTGATGGCAGGTGTCATGGAGCATTGTTATGACAGAGGTAATGGAGCATTGTGATGAGAAGGGCATTGAGCTTTGGTCTAAAATATTTCATGGATTATTGTAATGAGAGTGGGCATGGAGCATTGGGATGACAAGGGCACGGAACACTGTGATACATGGTTCATGGAGGATTGTAATGACCAGGACATGGAGCATTGCGATGAGAAGGGCATCGAGCCTTGTGATGACAAGTGTCATGAAGCTTTGTGATGACAAGGGCATGGAGCAATGTGATGAGAGTTTTCATGGAGCATTGTGATGACAATGACATGGAGCATTGTGATGCCAAGTGTCATGGAGATTTGTGATGACAAATAACAGGGAGCATTTCGATGACTATGGTGTGGTGCACTGTGATGAGAACTGCAGGGAGCATTTTGATTACAGGTTCATGCAGCAATTTGATTAAAATATAATGGAATATTTTGAGGGCAGGTGTTATAGAACATTGTGATATCAGGGGTCATTGAGCTTTGGGATGAAAAGGGTCATGGAGCATTTTGATTACAGGGGTTATGGAACATTGTGATGTCAGGGATCATGGAACATTGTGATGATAAGGTTATGTAGCACTGTGATGACAGGGGTCATTGAACATTATGATTACAGTGGTGAGGGAGTATTGGGATGACTAGTGATGGAACATTGTGATATCTCTGGTGAGAGAGCATTTGGATGAGAAGTGCATGGAGCATTGGGATTAAAAGTTTTATGAAGCATAGCGATGACAAGGTTGTGGACCGATGTGATGAAAAGCACGTGGCACATTGTGATGACAAGGGTCATGGAGCATTGTTCTGACAAAGGCATGGAGCATTGTGATGACAAGTGTCACGGAGCATTGTGATGTAAATTTCATGGAGTCTTTTGGTTACAAAGGTCACAGAGCCTTGTGATGACACGGGCAAGGACCGTTTTGATGACAAACATTATGAAGCATTGTGATGACTGGAGTTATGGAGCACTGTGATGATAGGGGTCATGGAGCATTGTGATGACAGGGGCATGGAGCATTGGTCTGACAATTTTCATAGATGATTGTGATGACAGTGGACATGGTGCATTGTGATGACAAGGGTATGGATCATGGTGATGAGAAGGTCATGGAGTATTGTGAAGACAGGTGTCAGGGAGCATTTTGATGACATATGTCATGGTCCATTGCGATGATAATGGCATTGAGCATTGTGATGCCAAATGTAATGGAGGATTGTGATGACAAATAAAATGGAGCATTGTGATGACTAGGGCTTGGAGCACTATGATGACAAGGGCCATTGAGAATTTTCATGACAAGGTCGTGAAGCATTGTGATGACAAGGTCCTGGAACATTGTGATGAGAAATCCATGGAGCCTTGTGATGACAATCTCATATAGCATACTGATCAAAAGGGGCATGGACCATTGTGATTACAGGGGTCTTGGAACATTGTGATGACAAGGGCATGGATCATTGTGAAGAGAAGGCCAAGGAGCATTCTGAGGACATGCGTCATTGAGCTTTGTGATGACAAGCGCATGGAGCATTGTGTTTACAGGGGTCTTGTAGCATTGTGATAAAAAGGGCATGGAATATTGTGATGAAAAATGCATGGAGCCTTGCCATGACAGGGTTCAAGGAGCATACAGACAACAAGTGTCATGGAGCATATTGATGACAAGTGTATTGAGCATTGTGATGACAAATGTCAAGGAGCATTGTCTTGAGAAGGCTATGGAGCATTCTGATGACATGTGTCATGGAGCTTAGTGATGACAAGGGCATGGAGCAATGTGATGCCAAGGGTCATTGATATTTGTGATGACAAAGGTCATGGAACATTTTGATGACAAGGGCGTTGTGCATTGTAATGAGAAGTGCAGGGAGCATTGTGATGACATGGTCACGGAGAAATTTGATGAAAAGTGTCAAGGAACATTTTGATGATAGGGGTTATGGAACATTGTGATGTCATGGGTCATCGAACATTGTGATGATAAGTGCATGTAGCATTGTGATGACAGGAGTCATGGAACATTGTGATGACAGAGGTGAGGGAGTATTGTGTCGAATAGTGAAGTAACATTGTGATATCAGTGGTGAGAAAGCATTTTGATGAGAAGTGCATGGAGCATTGTGATGACAAGGTTTATGGAGCATTGTGATGACAAGATTGTGGAGCACTGTGATGACAAGTGCATGGTGCATTGTGATGACATGTGTCATGGAGCATTGTGCTGACAAGCACATGGAGCATTGTGATGACATGTGTCATGGAGCATTGTGCTGAGAAAGGCATAGAGCATTGTGATGACAAGGGTCAAAGAGAATTGTGATGAAAAGTTCATGGAGCATTGTGGTTAAAAAGGTCACAGAGACTGTTGATGATGAGGGCATGGACCACTGTGATGACAAAGGTCATGAAGCATTGTGATGACTGGAGTCACGGAGCACTGTGATGACAGGGGTCATGGAGCATTGTGATGAAAAGGGGCATGGAGCATTGTGATGACAAGGGCATGTATCATTGGTCTCATAATTTTCATGGATTATTGCGATGACTGTTGGAATGGTGCATTGTGTTGACAAGGGCATGGAACACTCTGATAAAGAGGTCATGCTGTATTGTGCAGACTGGTGTCATGGAGCATTGTGATGACAGGGTTCATGCAGCATTGTGATGACTAGGGAATGGAGCATAGTGATGACAAGAGTCCCGGATCATTGTGTTGTCAGGTGTCATGGAGTGTTGTGATGACAGTTGTCATGGTGCATTGTGATGATATTGGTCATGGAGCATTGTGATGAGAAGGTTATGGAGCATTGTGCTCATAATATTCATGCAGTATTGTGATGACAATGGACATGGAGCATTGTGATGACAAGGGAATGGAGCATGGTGATGACAAGGTCATGTAGCATTGTGATGAGAAGTCCTTGGAGGCTTGTGATGACAAGTTTCATGGAGCATTCTGATGAAAAGTGGCATGGATCATTGTGATTACATTGGTCTTGGAGCATTGTGATGACAAGGGCATGGAGCATTGTCAGAGACGGTCATGCAGCATTCTGATGATATGGGACATGGAGCTTTGTGATGACAAGGGCTTGGAGCATTTTGATTACAGGTGTCTTGGAGCATTGTGATGAAAAGGGCACGGATCATTGTGAGGAAAAAGTCATGGAGACTTGTCATGACAGGGTTAATGGAGCATACTGAAGACAAGGGTCAGGGAGCATTGTGAGAACAAGTGTATTGAGCATTGTGATGACAAAGGTCATGGAGCATTGTGATGAGAAGACTATGGATAATTGTGATGATGAGCGTCATGGTGTGTTGTGATGATAAGTGTTATGGAACATTGTGATCACAAGGGTTTGGAGCATTATGATGACAGAGGTCCTGGAGAATATTGATTTCATTGTGATGACAATAGCCTGAAGCATTATGATGATGGGCATGGTGCATTGTGATGACAGGGATCATGGAGCATTGAGATGAAAAGGGGCATGGAACATTGTGTTTACAGTGGTCGTGGAGCATTGTGATGACAAGGGCATGTAACATTGGTCTAATAAGTTTCATGGATTATTGCGATGACAGTTGGAATGGCGCATTGTGATGACAAGGGCATGGAGCATTGTGATGACCAGGTCATGCAGTATTGTGAAGACAGGTGTCAGGGAGCATTGTGATGACATATATAATGGCCCAAATTGATGACGATGGCATGGAGCATTGTGATACCAAGTTTCATGGAGGATTCTGATGACAAAGTTAATAGAGCATTGTGATGACAATTGCATAGAGCATTGCGATGACAAGGGTCAAGGAGCATTCTGGTGACAAGCTTGTGGAGAAGTTTGATGAAAATGGCATGGAGCATTGTGATGAAAACGGCATGGGGCATTGTGATGAAAAAGGCAGGGAGCCTTGTGATGACAGGTCTCATGGAGCATACTGATGAAAAGGGGCATGGAGCATTCTGATTACACAGGTCTTGGAACATTGTGATAGCAAGGGCATGGAGCACTGTGATGACAAGGGCATGGAGCATTGGTCTAATAAGTTTCATGGATTATTGTGATGACAGTTGGAATGGCGCATTGTGATGACAGTGGTCATGGAGCATTGTGATGATACTGCTCATGGAGCATTGTGATAAGACCGTCATGGAGCATTGGGTTGAAAATGTTCTTAGAGTATTGTGATGACAGGTGTCAAGGAGCATTGTGATGACAAGGGAATGGAGCATGGTGATGACAAGGTCCTGGAGCATTGTGATGAGATGACGATGGAGACTTGTGATGACAATTCTCATGGAGCATTCTGACGAAAAGGGGCAAGGAGCTTTGTGATTACAGGGGTCTTGGAGCACTGTGATGACAAGGGCATGGAGCATTGTGAGGAGAAGGCCATGGAACATTCTGATGCCATGCGTCATGGAGCTTTGTGATGACAAGGGCATGGAGCATTGTGATTACAGGGGTCTTGGAGAATTGTGATGACAAGGGTCATGTAGCCTTTTGATGACAAGGCCGTGGAACATTGTGATGGCAGCGGTCATGGAGCATAGTTATGACAGAAGTAATGGAGCATTGTAATCAGAATGGCATTGAGCATTGGTCTGAAATGTTTCATGGATTATTGTGATGAGAGTGGGCATGGAGCATTGTGATGACAAGGGCACGGTACACTGTGATACATGGGTCATGATGGATTGTAATGACCAGGGCGTGGAGCATTGTGATGAGAAGGGCATCGAGCATTGTGATGACAAGTGTCATGGAGCTTTGTGATGACAAGGGCATGGAGCAATGTGATGAGAGAGTTCATGGAGCATTGTGATGACAATGACATGGAGCATTGTGATGCCAAGGGTCATGGAGCTTTGTGATGTCAAATGTCATGGAGCATTTTGATGACAAGGGTGTGGTGCATTGTGATGAGAAGGGCAGGGAGTATTTTGATGACAGGCTCATGCAGCAATTTGATGAAAAATGTAATGGAATATTTTGATGACAGGGGTTATAGAACATTGTGATGCCAGGGATCATGGAGCTTTGGGATGAAAAGGGTAATGGAGCATTTTGATGACAGGGGTTATGGAACATTGTGATGACTGGAGTCACGGAGCATTGTGATGACAGGGGTCATGGAGCATTGTGATAACAAGGGCATGGAGCATTGTGATGACAGGGGCATGGAGCATTGGTCTGACAAGTTTCATAGATTATTGTGATGACAGTGGACATGGTGCATTGTGATGACAAGGGCAAGGAGCATTTTGATGACAAGAGTCCCGGGTCATTGTGTTGTCAGGTGTTATGGGTGGTTGTGATGAAACGGGTCATGGAGCATTGTGATGATATTGGTCATGGAGCATTGTGATGAGAAGGTCATGGTTCATTGGGCTGAAAATATTAATGGATTATTGTAATGAGAGGGGTCATGGAGCATTGTGATGAGAAGGGAATATAGCATGGTGATGAAAATGTCCTGGAGCATTCTTATGAGATGACCATGGAGACTTGTGATGACAAGTCTCATGGAGCATTCTAATGAAAAGGGGCATGGAGCATTGTGATTACAGTGGACTTGGAGCATTGTGATGACAAGGGCATGGAGCATTTTGAGGAGAAGGCCATGGAGAATTCTGATGACATGCGTCATGAAGCTTTGTGCTGACAAGGCCATGGAGCATTGTGATTATAGGGGTCTTGGAGCATTGTGATTAAAAGGCATGGATCATTGTGATGTAAAAGGCATGGAGCCTTGTCATCATAGGGTTCAAGGAGCATACTGACGACAGATGTCAGGGAGTACTGTGATGACAAGTGTATTGAGCATTGTGATGACAATGATCATGGAGCATTGTGATGAGAAGACCATGGATAACTGTGATGATGATCGTCATGGGGTGTTGTGATGATAAGTGTTATGGAACATTGTGATCACAAGGGTTTGGAGCATTATGATGACAGAGGTCATGGAGAATTTTGATTTCATTGTAGTGACAATAGCCTGAAGCATTATGATGATGGGCATGGTGCTTTGTGATGACAGGGTTCATGGAGCATTGAGATGAAAAGGGGCATGGATCATAGTGATTACAGGGGTCTTGGAGCATTGTGATGAAAAGGGCATGGAGCATTGTGATGAGAAGGCCATGGAACCTTCTGATAAATGCGTCATGGAGCTTTGTTATTACAACGGCATGGAGAATTTTGATTACAAGTTTCTTGGAGCATTGTGATGACAAGGGTCATGGAGCCTTGTGATGACTAGGCCGTGGAACATTGTGATGTCAGTGGTCATGGTGCATTGTTATGACAGAGGTAATGGAGCATAGTGATGAGAAGGGCATTGAGCATTGGTTTGAAATATTTCATAGATTATTGTGATGAGAGTGGGCTGGAGCATTGTGATGACAAGGGCACGGAACAATGTGATACATGGGTCAAGGAGGATTGTAATGACAAGGGCATGGAGCAATGTGATGAGAGGGTACATGGAGCATTGTGATGACAATGCCATGGAGCATTGTGAGGAAAAGGCCATCGAGCATTCTGATGACATGCCTCATGGAGCTTTTTGATGACAAGGGCATGGAGCATTGTGATTACAGGGGTCTTGGAGCATTGTGATGAAAAGGGCATGGATCATTGTGATGAAAAAGGCATGGAGCCTTGTCATGACAGGGTTCAAGGAGCATACTGACGACATGTGTCAGGGAGCATTGTGAAGCCAAGTGTATTGAGCATTGTGATGACAAAGATCAGGGAGCATTGTGATCAGAAGACGAAGGATAATTGTGATGATGATCGTCATGGGGTGTTGTCATGATAAATGTTATGGAACATTGTGATCAGAAGGGTTTGGAGCATTATGATGACAGAGGTCATGGAGACTTTTGATTATATTTTAATAACAATAACCTGAAGCATTATGATGATGGGCATGGTGCATTGTGATGACAGGGTTCATGGAGCATTGAAATGAAAAGGGGCATGGAGTATTGTGATTACAGAGGTCTTGTAGCATTGTGATGACAAGCGCATAGAACATTTTATTGACAAGATCATGGAGAATTCTGCAGACAAAGGCATGGAGCACTGTGATGACAGGTGTCATGGAGCACTGTGATGACATGTGTCACGGAGCATTGTGAATACAGGGGTCATGGATCATTGTGATGACAAGGGTCATGGAGCATTGGGCTGAAAATGTTCATGGAGTATTGTGATGACAGGGGTCATGGAGCATTGCGATGACAGAGGTCATGGAGAATTTTGATTTCATTGTGCTGACAATAGCCGGAAGCATTATGATGATGGGCATGATGCATTGTGATGACAGGGTTCATGGAGCATTGAGATGAAAAGGCGCATGGAGCATTTTGATTACAGGGGTCTTGGAGCATTGTGATGACAAGGGCATGGAGCATTTGGATGAGAAGGACATGGAACATTCTGATGACATGTGTCATAGTGCTTTGTGATGACAAGGGCATGGAGCATTGTGATTACAGGGGTCTTGGAGCATTGTGATGACATGGGTCATGGAGCTTTGTGATGACAAGGCCGTGGAACATTGTGATGGCAGGGGTCAAGGAGCATTGTTATGACAGGGGTAATGGAGCATTGTGATTTGAAGGGCATGGAGCATTGTGATTACAAATTTTATGGAGCATTGTGATGACAAATCTGTGGACCATTGGGATAAAAAGCGCTTGGCACATTGTGATGACAAGGGTCATGGAGCATTTTTCTGAAAAAAGCATGGAGCACTGTGATGACAATGGTCACGGATCATTGTGATGAAAAGTTCATAAAGCATTGAGGTTAAAAATGTCACAAAGCCTTGTGATGACAGGGACATGGACCATTGTGATGACAAATGTTATGAAGCATTGTGATGACTGGAGTCACGGAGCATTGTGATGACAGGGACATGGAGCATTGTGATGACAAGGGCATGGAGCATTGTGCTGAGAAAGGCGTAGATCATTGTGATGACAAGGGTCAAAGAGCATTGTGATGAAAAGTTCATGGAGCATTGTGGTTAAAAAGGTCAAAGAGACTGTTGATGATGAGGTAATGGACCATTGTGATGACAAAGGTCATGAAGCATTGTGATGACTGGAGTCACGGAGCATGGTGATGACAGGGGTCATGGAGCATTGTGATAACAAGGGCATGGAGCATTGTGATGACAAGGGCATGGAGCATCGTTCTAATATGTTTCATGGATTATTGTGATGACATTTGGAATGGCGCATTGTGATGACAAGGGCATGGAGCATTGTGATGACCAGCTCATGCAGTATTGTGAAGAGAAGTGTCAGAGAGCATTGTGATGACATATGTAATGGCCCATTGTGATGAAAATGGCATGGAGCATTGTGATGCCAAGTTTCATGAAAGATTCTGATGACAAAGGTAATGGAGCATTGTGATGACAATGGCTTGGAGCATTGTGATGACAAGGGTCAGGGAGCATTGTGCTGACAAGTGCATGGAGAATTGTGATTACAAGGGTCATGGAGCATTCTGATGACAACCTTGTGGAGTATTTTGATGACAATGGCATGGAGCATTGTGATGAAAACGGCATGGGGCATTGTGATGAAAAAGGCATGCAGCCTTTTTGTGACAGGGTTCAAGGAGCATTCTGACGACAAATGTCAGGGAGCATTGTGATGACAAGTGTATTGAGAATTGTGATGACAAAAGTCATGGAGCATGGTGATGAGAAGGCCATGGATAATTGTGATGATGATCGTCATGGGGTGTTGTGATTATAAGTGTTATGGAACATTGTGATCACAAGGCTTTGGAGCATTACGATGACAGAGGTCATGGAGAATTTTGATTTCATTGTGATGACAATAGCCTGAAGCATTATGATGATGGGCATGGTGCATTGTGATGACAGAGTTCATGGAGCATTGAGATGAAAAGGGGCATGTAGCATTGTGATTACAGTGGTCTTGGAGTATTGTGGTGACAAACACATAGAGCATTTTAATGACAAGGTTATGTAGAATTTTCCTGACAAAGGCATGGAGCATTGTGATGACAGGTGTCATGGAGAACTGTGACACAATTGTCACGGAGCATTTTGAATACAGGTGTCGTGGATCATTGGGATGACAAGTGCATGGATCATTGTTATGACAAGGGTCATGGAGCATTGGGCTGAAAATATTCATGGAGTATTGTGATGCCAGGGGTCATGGAGCATTTTGATTACAGGGGTCTTGGAGCACTGTGATGACAAGTGTCCCGGATCATTGTGTTGTCACGTGTCATGGAGTGTTGTGATGACACGGTTCATGGAGCATTGAGATGAATAGGGGCATGGAGCACTGTGTTTACAGGGGTTTTGGAGCATTGTGATGACAAGGGCAAGGAGCATTTTGATGAGACGGCCATGGAATATTCTCATGACATGTGTCATGGAGCTTTGTGATGACAACGGCATGGAGCATTGTGATTAAAGGGGTCTTGGAGCATTGTGATGACAAGGGTCTTGGAGCCTTTTGATGACAAGGCCGTGCAACATTGTGATGGCAGTGGTCATGGAGCATTGTTATGACAGGGGTAATGGAGCATTGTGATGAGAAGGGCATGCAGCATTGTGATTACAATTTTTATGGAGCATTGTGATGACAAATTTTTGGACCGTTGGGATGAAAAGCGGGTGGCACATTGTGATGACAATGGTCATGGAGCATTTTAATGACAAAGGCATGGAGCATAGTGATGACAAGGGTCACGGAGCATTCTGATGAAATGTTCATGGAGCATTGTGGATACAAAGGTAACAGAACCTTGTGATGACGTGGGCATGGACCATTGTGATGACAATTATTATGAAGCACTGTGATGACTGGAGTCACAGAGCATTGTGATGACAGGTGTCATGGAGCACTGTGATGACAAGGTCCTGGAGCATTGTGATGAGATGACCATGGAGGCTTGTGATGACAAGTCTCATGGACCATTCTGATGAAAAGGGGCATGGAGAATTGTGATTACAGGGGTCTTGGAGCATTTTGATGACAAGGGCATGGAGCACTGTGAGGAGAAGGCCATGGAGCATTCTGATGACATACGTCATGGAGCATTGTGCTGAGAAAGGCATAGAGAATTCTGATGACAGGGGATAAAGAGCATTGTGAAGAAAATTTCATGGAGCATTGTGATTAAAAAGGTCACAGAGACTCTTGATGATGAGGGCATGGGCCATTGTGATGACAAACGTCATGAAGCATTGTGATGACTGGAGTCACGGAGCATTGTGATGACAGGGGTCATGGAGCATTGTGATAACAAGGGCATGGAGCATTGTGATGACAAGGGCATGGAGCATTGTGATGACCATGTGACGCATTATTGTGAAGACAGTTGTCAGGGAGCATTGTGCTGACATATATAATGGCCCATTGTGCTGACAATGGCATTGAGCATTGTGATGCCAAGTGTCATGGAGGATTCAGAAGACAAATGTAATGGAGCATTGTGATGACAATGGCTTGGAGCATTGTGATGACAAGGGTCAGGGAGCATTGTGCTGACAAGTGCATGGAGAATTGTGATGACAAGGGTCATTGAGCATTCTGCTGACAAGCTTGTGGAGTATTTTGATGACAATGGCATGGAGCATTGTGATGAAAACCGCATGGGGCATTGTGATGAAAATGGCATGGAGACTTTTCGTGTCAGTGTTCAAGGAGCATTCTGACGACAAATGTCAGGGAGCATTGTGATGACATTGTATTGTGAATTGTGATGACAAAGTTCATGGAGCATTGTGATGAAAAGGGCATGGAGTATTGTGATGACAGGCATCATGGAGCGTTGTGATGACTAGGGAATGGAGCATGGTAATGACAAGAGTCCCTGACCATTGTGTTGTCGGGTGTCATGGAGTGTTGTGATGACAGTGGTCATGGAGCATTGTGATGATATTTGTCATGGAGCATTGTGCTGAGAAGGTCATGGAGTATTTGGCCGAAAATGTTCATGGAGTATTGTCATGACAGAGGTCATGGAACATTGTGATGACAAGGGAATGGATCATGGTGATGACAGTGGTCATGGAACATTTTGATTACAGGGTTGAGGGAGGATTGTGATGACTCGTGAGGAAACATGGTTATATCTCAGGTGAGAGAGCATTTGGATGAGAAGAGCATGGAGCATTGTGATTACAAGTTTTATGGAGCATAGCGATTACAAGGTTGTGGATCATTGTGATGGAAAGCCCGTGGCACGTTTTGATGACAAGGGACATTGAGCATTTTTCTGACAAAGGCATGGAGCATTCTGATGACAAGAGTCACGGAGCACTGTGTTGAAATGTTCATGGAGCATTGTGGTTACAAAGGTCACAGAGACTTGTGATGACGCAGGCATGGACCGTTGTGATGACAAACGTTATGAAGCATTGTGATGACTGGAGTCACGGAGCATTGTGTTGACAGGGTTCATGGAGCATTGTGATGACAAGGGCATGGAGCATTGTGATTACAAAGTCATGCAGTATTGTGAAGACAGGTGTCAGGGAGCATTTTGATGACATATGTCATGGTTCATTTCGATGACAATGGCATGGTGCATTGTGATGCCAAGTGTAATGGAGGATGGTGATGACAAATATGATGGAGCATTGTGATGACTAGGGCTTGGAGCATTATGATGACAAGGGCCTTTGAGAATTTTCATGACAATGTCGTGAAGCATTGTGATGACAAGGTCCTTGAGCATTGTGATGAGAAAACCATGGAGACTTGTGATGACAGGTCTCATGGAGCATACTGATGAAAAGGGGCATGGAGCATTCTGATTACAGGGGTCTTGGAACATTGTGATAGCAAGGGCATGGAGCATTGTGATGACAAGGGCATGGAGCATTGGTATAATAAGTTTCATGGATTATTGTGATGACAGTTGGAATGGCGCATTGTGATGACAGTCGTCATGGAGCATTGTGATGCTACTGGTCATGGAGCATTGTGATGAGAAGGTAATGGAGCATTGGGTTGAAAATATTCATGGAGTATTGTGATGACAGGTGTCATCGAGCATTGTGATGACAAGGTCCTGGAGTACTGTGATGAGATGACGATGGAGACTTGTGATGACAAGTCTCGTGGAGCATTCTGATGAAAAGGGGCATGGAGCATTGTGATTACAGGGGTCTTGGAGCATTGTGATGACAAGGGCATGGGGCATTGTGAGGAGAAAGCCATAGAACTTTCTGATGGCATGCGTCATGGAGATTTGTGATGACAAGGGCATGGAGCATTGTGATTACAGGGGTCTTGGAGCATTGTGATGACAAGGGTCATGGAGCCTTTTGATGACAAGGCCCTGGAATATTGTGATGGCAGGGGTCATAGAGCATTGTTATGACAGAAGTAATGGAGCATTGTGATGAGAAGGGCATTGAGCACTGGTCAGAAATGTTTCATGGATTATTGTGATGAGAGTGGGCATGGAGCATTGTGATGACAAGGGCACTGTACACTGTGATACATGGGTCATGGTGGATTGTAATGTCAAGGGCATGGAGCATTGTGATGAGAATGGCAACGAGCACTGTGATGACAAGTGTCATGGAGCTTTGTGATGACAAAGGTATGGAGCAATGTGATGAGAGGGTTCATGGAGCATTGCGATTACAATGACATGGAGCATTGTGATGCCAAGTGTCATGGAGCTTTGTGATGACAAAGGTCATGGAGCATTTTGATGACAAGTGTGTGGTGCATTGTGATGAGCAGGGCAGGGAGCATTTTGATGACAGGGTCATGCAGCAATTTGATGAAAAGTGTAATGGAACATTTTGATGACAGGGGTTATAGAACATTGTGATGCCAGGGATCATGGAGCTTTGGGATGAAAAGGGTCATGGAGCATTTTGATGACAGGGGTTATGTAACATTGTGATGTCAGGGGTCAAGGAACATTGTGCTGATAAGGGGATGTAGCATTGTGATGACAGGGTTCATGGAACATGGTGATAACAGGGGTGAGGGAGGATTGTGATGACTAGTGATGGAACATTGTGATATCTCATGTGAGAGAGCATTTGGATGAGAAGTGCATGGAGCATTGTGATTACAAGGTTTATGGAGCATAGCGATGACAAGGTTGTGGATCATTGTGATGAAAAGCGCATGGCACATTGTGATGACAAGGGTCATGGAGCATTGTTCTTACAAAGGCATGGAGTATTGTGATGACAAGTGTCACGGGGCATTGTGATGAAATGTTCATGGAGCATTGTGGTTACAAATGTCACAGAGCCTTGTGATGATGCGGGCATGGACCGTTGTGATGACAAACGTTATGAAGCATAGTGATGACTGGAATCACGGAGCATTGTGATGACAGGGATCATGGAGCATTGTGATGACAAGGGCATGGAGCATTGTGATAACAGGGGCATGGAGCATGGGTCTGACATGTTTCATAGATTATTGTGATGACAGGGATGATGGAGCATTGTGAAGACAAGGGCATGGATTATTGTGAAGACAGGTGTCAGGGAGCATTGTGATGACCTATGTCATGGTCCATTGCGATGACAATAGCATGGAGCATTGTGATGCCAATTGTAATGGAGGATGTGATGACAAATATAATAGAGCATTGTGATGACTAGGGCATGGAGCATTATGTTGACAAGGGCCATTGAGAATTTTCATGACAATGTCGTGAAGCATTGTGATGACAAGGTCCTGGAGCATTGTGATGAGAAAACCAAGGAGGCTTGTGATGACAAGTCTCAAGGAGCATACTGATGAAAAGGGGTCTAGAGCATTCTGATTACAGGGGACTTGGAACACTGTGATAACAAGGGCATGGAGCACTGTGAGGAGAAGGCCATGGAGCATTCTGATGACATACGTCATGGAGCATTGTGCTGAGAAAGGCATAGAGAATTCTGATGACAGGGGATAAAGAGCATTGTGAAGAAAATTTCATGGAGCATTGTGGTTAAAAAGGTCACAGAGACTCTTGATGATGAGGGCATGGGCCATTGTGATGACAAACGTCATGAAGCATTGTGATGACTGGAGTCACGGAGCATTGTGATGACAGGGGTCATGGAGCATTGTGATAACAAGGGCATGGAGCATTGTGATGACAAGGGCATGGAGCATTGTGATGACCATGTGACGCATTATTGTGAAGACAGTTGTCAGGGAGCATTGTGCTGACATATATAATGGCCCATTGTGATGACAATGGCATTGAGCATTGTGATGCCAAGTGTCATGGAGGATTCAGAAGACAAATGTAATGGAGCATTGTGATGACAATGGCTTGGAGCATTGTGATGACAAGGGTCAGGGAGCATTGTGCTGACAAGTGCATGGAGAATTGTGATGACAAGGGTCATTGAGCATTCTGCTGACAAGCTTGTGGAGTATTTTGATGACAGTGGCATGGAGCATTGTGATGAAAACCGCATGGGGCATTGTGATGAAAATGGCATGGAGACTTTTCGTGTCAGTGTTCAAGGAGCATTCTGACGACAAATGTCAGGGAGCATTGTGATGACAATGTATTGTGAATTGTGATGACAAAGTTCATGGAGCATTGTGATGAAAAGGGCATGGAGTATTGTGATGACAGGCATCATGGAGCGTTGTGATGACTAGGGAATGGAGCATGGTAATGACAAGAGTCCCTGACCATTGTGTTGTCGGGTGTCATGGAGTGTTGTGATGACAGTGGTCATGGAGCATTGTGATGATATTTGTCATGGAGCATTGTGCTGAGAAGGTCATGGAGTATTTGGCCGAAAATGTTCATGGAGTATTGTCATGACAGAGGTCATGGAACATTGTGATGACAAGGGAATGGATCATGGTGATGACAGTGGTCATGGAACATTTTGATTACAGGGTTGAGGGAGGATTGTGATGACTCGTGAGGAAACATGGTTATATCTCAGGTGAGAGAGCATTTGGATGAGAAGAGCATGGAGCATTGTGATTACAAGTTTTATGGAGCATAGCGATTACAAGGTTGTGGATCATTGTGATGGAAAGCCCGTGGCACGTTTTGATGACAAGGGACATTGAGCATTTTTCTGACAAAGGCATGGAGCATTCTGATGACAAGAGTCACGGAGCACTGTGTTGAAATGTTCATGGAGCATTGTGGTTACAAAGGTCACAGAGACTTGTGATGACGCAGGCATGGACCGTTGTGATGACAAACGTTATGAAGCATTGTGATGACTGGAGTCACGGAGCATTGTGTTGACAGGGTTCATGGAGCATTGTGATGACAAGGGCATGGAGCATTGTGATGACAAAGTCATGCAGTATTGTGAAGACAGGTGTCAGGGAGCATTTTGATGACATATGTCATGGTTCATTTCGATGACAATGGCATGGTGCATTGTGATGCCAAGTGTAATGGAGGATGGTGATGACAAATATGATGGAGCATTGTGATGACTAGGGCTTGGAGCATTATGATGACAAGGGCCTTTGAGAATTTTCATGACAATGTCGTGAAGCATTGTGATGACAAGGTCCTTGAGCATTGTGAAGAGAAAACCATGGAGACTTGTGATGACAGGTCTCATGGAGCATACTGATGAAAAGGGGCATGGAGCATTCTGATTACAGGGGTCTTGGAACATTGTGATAGCAAGGGCATGGAGCATTGTGATGACAAGGGCATGGAGCATTGGTATAATAAGTTTCATGGATTATTGTGATGACAGTTGGAATGGCGCATTGTGATGACAGTCGTCATGGAGCATTGTGATGCTACTGGTCATGGAGCATTGTGATGAGAAGGTAATGGAGCATTGGTTTGAAAATATTCATGGAGTATTGTGATGACAGGTGTCATCGAGCATTGTGATGACAAGGTCCTGGAGTATTGTGATGAGATGACGATGGAGACTTGTGATGACAAGTCTCGTGGAGCATTCTGATGAAAAGGGGCATGGAGCATTGTGATTACAGGGGTCTTGGAGCATTGTGATGACAAGGGCATGGGGCATTGTGAGGAGAAAGCCATAGAACTTTCTGATGGCATGCGTCATGGAGATTTGTGATGACAAGGGCATGGAGCATTGTGATTACAGGGGTCTTGGAGCATTGTGATGACAAGGGTCATGGAGCCTTTTGATGACAAGGCCCTGGAATATTGTGATGGCAGGGGTCATAGAGCATTGTTATGACAGAAGTAATGGAGCATTGTGATGAGAAGGGCATTGAGCACTGGTCAGAAATGTTTCATGGATTATTGTGATGAGAGTGGGCATGGAGCATTGTGATGACAAGGGCACTGTACACTGTGATACATGGGTCATGGTGGATTGTAATGTCAAGGGCATGGAGCATTGTGATGAGAATGGCAACGAGCACTGTGATGACAAGTGTCATGGAGCTTTGTGATGACAAAGGTATGGAGCAATGTGATGAGAGGGTTCATGGAGCATTGCGATGACAATGACATGGAGCATTGTGATGCCAAGTGTCATGGAGCTTTGTGATGACAAAGGTCATGGAGCATTTTGATGACAAGTGTGTGGTGCATTGTGATGAGCAGGGCAGGGAGAATTTTGATGACAGGGTCATGCAGCAATTTGATGAAAAGTGTAATGGAACATTTTGATGACAGGGGTTATAGAACATTGTGATGCCAGGGATCATGGAGCTTTGGGATGAAAAGGGTCATGGAGCATTTTGATGGCAGGGGTTATGTAACATTGTGATGTCAGGGGTCAAGGAACATTGTGCTGATAAGGGGATGTAGCATTGTGATGACAGGGTTCATGGAACATGGTGATAACAGGGGTGAGGGAGGATTGTGATGACTAGTGATGGAACATTGTGATATCTCATGTGAGAGAGCATTTGGATGAGAAGTGCATGGAGCATTGTGATTACAAGGTTTATGGAGCATAGCGATGACAAGGTTGTGGATCATTGTGATGAAAAGCGCATGGCACATTGTGATGACAAGGGTCATGGAGCATTGTTCTTACAAAGGCATGGAGTATTGTGATGACAAGTGTCACGGGGCATTGTGATGAAATGTTCATGGAGCATTGTGGTTACAAATGTCACAGAGCCTTGTGATGATGCGGGCATGGACCGTTGTGATGACAAACGTTATGAAGCATAGTGATGACTGGAATCACGGAGCATTGTGATGACAGGGATCATGGAGCATTGTGATGACAAGGGCATGGAGCATTGTGATAACAGGGGCATGGAGCATGGGTCTGACATGTTTCATCGATTATTGTGATGACAGGGATGATGGAGCATTGTGAAGACAAGGGCATGGAGTATTGTGAAGACAGGTGTCAGGGAGCATTGTGATGACCTATGTCATGGTCCATTGCGATGACAATAGCATGGAGCATTGTGATGCCAATTGTAATGGAGGATGTGATGACAAATATAATAGAGCATTGTGATGACTAGGGCATGGAGCATTATGTTGACAAGGGCCATTGAGAATTTTCATGACAATGTCGTGAAGCATTGTGATGACAAGGTCCTGGAGCATTGTGATGAGAAAACCATGGAGGCTTGTGATGACAATGTCGTGAAACATTGTGATGACAAGGTCCTGGAGCATTGTGATGAGAAAACCATGGAGGCTTGTGATGACAAGTCTCAAGGAGCATACTGATGAAAAGGGGTCTAGAGCATTCTGATTACAGGGGACTTGGAACATTGTGATAACAAGGGCATGGAGCATTGTGATGACCAAGTCATGCAGTATTGTGAAGAGAGGTGTCAGGGAGCATTGTGATGACATAAGTAATGGCCCATTGTAATGACAATGGCATGGAGAATTGTGATGCCAAGTGTCATGGAGGATTCTGATGACAAAGGTAATGGAGCATTGTGATGACAAGGGCTTGGAGCATTCTGATGACAGGTTTCAGGGAGCATTGTGCTGACAAGTGCATGGAGAATTGTGATGACAAGGGTCATGGAGCATTCTGATCACAAGCTTGTGGAGTATTTTGATGACAATTGCATGGAGCATTTTGATGAAAAAGGCATGGAGCCTTTTTGTGACAGTGTTCAAGGAGCATTCTGACGACAATGTCACGCAGCATTGTGATGACAAATGTACTGAGAATTGTGATGACAAATTCATGGAGCATTGTTATAAAAAGGGCATGGAGTATGTGTGATGACAGGCATCATGGAGCTTTGTGATGACAAGTGTTATAGAACATAGTGATCACAAGAGTTTGGAGCATTGTGATGAGAGAGGTCTTGGATCATTTTGATTTCAAGGAGCAGGGAGCATTGTGATGACAAGGGCATGAAGCAATGTGATCCCAAGTTTCATGGAGGATTGTGATGAGAATGGTAAAGGAGTAATGTGATGACAAGCGCATAGTGCATTGTGATGATAAGGGCATGGAGCATTGTGATGACAGGGGCATGGAGAAAAGGTCTGACAAGTTTCATAGATTATTGTGATGACAGTGGACATGGTGCATTGTGATGACAAGGGCATGGGGCATTGAGATGAGAAGGTCTTGGAGTATTTTGAAGACAGGTGTCACGGAGCATTGTGATGAAATATGTCATGGTCCATTGCGATGACAATGGCAGGGAACATTGTGATGCCAAATGTAATGGAGGATTATGATGACAAATATAATGGAGCATTGTGATGACTAGAGCTTGGAGCATTATGATGACAAAACCATGGAGTCATGTGATGACAAGTCTCATGGAGCATACTGATGAAAAAGGGCATGGAGCATTGTGATTACAGTGGTCTTGGAACTTTGTGATGACAAGGGCATGGAGCATTGTGAGGAGAAGACCAAGGAGCATTCTGATGTCATGTGTCATTGAGCTTTGTGATGACAGTGGCATGGAGCATCGTGATTACATGGGTCTTGGAGCATTGTGATGAAAAGTGCATGGAGCCCTGTCATGACAGGGTAAAAGGAGCATACAGACAACAAGTGTCAGGGAGCATTTGGATGACAAGTGTATTGAGCATTGTGATGACAAAGGTCATGGAGCATTGTGATGAGAAGACCATGGATAATTCTGATGACGAGCTTCATGGGGCATTGTGATGACAAGTGTTATGGAATATTGTGATCACAAGGGTTTGGAGCATTGTTATGACAGAGGTCATGGAGCATTTTGATTTCATTGTTACGACAATAGCAGGAAGCATTATGATGATGGGCATGGTGCATTGTGATGACAGGGTTCATGAATCATTGAGATGAAAAGGGGCATAGAGCTTTGTGATTATAGTGTTCTTGGAGCATTTTGATGAGAAGTGTCATGGAGCCTTGTGATGAAAAGCCCATGGAACATCATGATGGCAGGGGTCATGGATCATTGTTATGACAGAAGTAATGGAGCATTTTGATGAGAAGGACATTGAGCATTGGTCTGAAATATTTCATGGATTATTGTGATGAGAGTGGGCATGGAGCATTGTGATGACAAGGGCACGGAAGACTGTGATACATGTGTCATGGAGGATTGTAATGACAGGGGCATGGAGCATTGTGATGAGAACGCATTGAACATTGTGATGACAAGTGTCATGGAGTTTTGTGATGACAAGGGCATGGAGCAATGTGATGAGAGTGTTCATGGAGCATTGTGATGACAAAGCCATGGAGCATTGTGATGCCAAGGGTCATGGAGCTTTGTGATGACAAAGGTCATGAAGCATTTTGATGACAAGTGTGTGGTGCATTGTGATGAGCAGGGCAGGGAGCATTTTGATGACAGGGTTATGCAGCAATTTGATAAAAAGTGTAATGGAAGAGTTTGATGACAGGGGTTATAGAACATTGTGATGCCAGGGGTCATGGAGCTTTGGGATGAAAAGTGTCATGGAGCATTTTGATGACAGGGGTTATGGAACATTGTGATGTCAGTGGTCTTGGAACATTGTGCTTATAAGGGGATGTAGCATTGTGATGACAGGGGTCATGGAACACTGTGATTACAGGGGTGAGGGGGCATTGTGATAACTAGTGATGGAACATTGTGATATCTCAGGAGAGAGAGCATTTGGATGAGAAGTTCATGGAGAATTGTGATTACAAGGTTTATGGATCATAGCGATGACAAGGTTGTGGATCATTGTGATGAAAATTGCGTGGCACACTGTGATGACAAGTGTCATGGAGCATTGTTCTGACAAAGGCATGGAGCATTGTGATGACAAGGGTCAAGGAGCATTGTGATGAAATGTTCATGGGGCATTGTGGATACAAAGGACACAGAGCCTGGTGATGACGCGGGCATAGACCGCTGTGATGACAAACGTTATGAATCATTGTGATGACTGGAGTCATGGAGCATTGTGAGTACAGGGGTCATGGAGAATTGTGATAACCAGGGCATGGAGCATTGTGAGGACAGGGGCATGGAGCATTGGTCTGAGAAGTTTCATAGATGATTGTGATGACAGTGGACATGGTGCATTTTGATGACAAGGGCATGGAGCATTGTGAGGAGAAGGTCATGGAGTATTGTGAAGAGAGGTGTCAGGGAGCATTGTGATGACAAATGTCATGGTCCATTGCGATGACAATGGCAGGGAGCACTGTGATGCCAAATGTAATGGAGGATTGTGATGGCAAATATAATGGAGCATTGTGATGACTAGGGCTTGCAGCATTATGATGACAAGCCTCATTGAGGATTTTCATGACAAGGTCGTGAAGAATTGTGATGACAAGGCCCTGGAGCTTTGTGATGAGAAAACCATGGAGCCTTGTGAAGACAAGTCTCATGGAGCATACTGATGAAAGGGGCATGGATAATTCTGATTACAGGGGTCTTGGAACATTGTGATAACAAGGACATGGAGCATTGTGATGACCAGGTCATGCAGTATTGTGAAGACAGGTGTCATGGTGCATTGTGATGACATATGTAATGGCCCATTGTGATGACAATGGCATGGAGCATTGTGATGCCAAGTGTCATGGAGGATTCTGATGACAAAGGTAATGGAGCATTGTGATGACAATGGCTTGGAGCATTGTGATGACAAGGGTCAGGGAGCATTGTGCTGACAAGTGCATGGAGAATTGTGATGACAAGGGTCATGGAACATTCTAATGACAAGCTTGTGGAGTATTTTGATGACAATGGCATGGAGCATTGTGATGAAAACGGCATGGGTCATTGTGATGAAAAAGGCATGGAGCCTCTTCCTTACAGTGTTCAAGGAGAATTCTGATGACAAGTGTCAGGGAGCATTGTGATCACAAGTGTATTGAGAATTGTGATGACAAAGGTCATGGAGCAATGTGATGAGAAGTGCATGGAGTATTGTGATGACAGGCATCATGGAGCATTGTGATGACAAGTGTTATGGAACATTGTGATCACAAGGTTTTGGAGCATTGTGATGAGAGAGGTCATGGATCATTTTGATTTCAAGGAACATGGAGCATTGTGATGACAAGGGCATGAGCAATGGGATCCCAAGATTCATGGAGGATTGTGATGACAATATAAATGGAGTATTGTGATGCCAAGAGCATAGAGCATTGTAATGACAAGGTCATGTAGCATTTTGCTGAGAAAGGCATGGAGCTTTGTGATGACAGGGTTCATGGAGCACTGTGATGACAAATGTCAAGGAGCTTTGTGAATAAAGGGGTCATGGAGCATTGGGAAGGCAAGGGCATGGATCATTGTGATGACAAGCATCATGGAGCATTGCTCTGACAAAGGCATGGAGCCTTGTGATGACAAGGGTCACGGAGCACTGTGATGAAAAGTTCATTGAGCGTTGTGGTTACAAAGGTCACAGAGCCTTGTGATGACGCGGGCATGGACCGTTGTGATGAGAAACGTTATGAAGCATTGTGATGTGTGGAGTCACGGAGCATTGTGATGACAGGGGTCATGGAGCATTGTGATAACAAGGTCATGGAGCATTGTGATGACAGGGGAATGGAGCATTGGTCTCACAAGTTTCATAGATTATTGTGATGACAGTGGACATGGTCCATTTTGATGACAAGGGCATGGGGCATTGTGATGAGAAGGTCATGGAGTACTGTGAAGACAGGTGTCAGGGAGCATTGTGATGACATATGTCATGGTCCATTGCGATGGCAATGGCATGGAGCATTATGATGCCAAATGTAATGGAGAATTGTGATGACAAATATAATGGAGCTTTGTGATGATTAGGGCTTGGTGCATTATGATGACAAGGGCCATTGAAAATTTTCATGAAAATTTCGAGAAGCGTTGTGATGACAAGGTCCTGGAGCATTGTGATGACAAGAATGGAGCCTTGTGATGACAAGTCTCATGGAGCATACTGATGAAAAGGGGCATGGAGAATTGTGATTACAGGGGTCTTGGAACACTGTGATGACAAGGGCAATGAACATTGTGAGGAGAAGACCAAGGAGCATTCTGATGGCATGCGTCATTGAGCTTTGTGATGACAAGGGCATGGAGCATTGTGATTACATGGGTCTTGGAGCATTGTGATGAAATGGGCATGGATCATTGTGATGAAAAATGCATGGAGCCTTGTCATGACAGGGTTCAAGGAGCATACAGACAACAAGTATCAGGGAGCATTTTGATGACAAGTGTATTGAGCATTGTGATGACAAAGGTCATGGAGCATTGTGATGACAAGGCCATTGATAATTGTGATGACGAGCATCATGGGGCATTGCGATGACAAGTGTTTTGGAATATTGTGATCACAAGGGTTTGGAGCATTGTTATGACAGAGGTCATGGAACATTTTGATTTCATTGTGATGACAATAGCAAGAAGCATTATGATGATGGGCATGGTGCATTGTGATGACAGGGTTCATGGATCTTTGAGATGAAAAGGGGCATAGAGCATTGTGATTAAAGGGTTATTGGAGCATTGTGATGAGAAGGGTCATGGAGCTTTGTGATGACAAGGCCAAGGAACATCGTGATGGCAGGGGTCATGGAGCATTGTTATGACTGTGGTAATGGAGCATTGTGATGGCAAGGGAATGGGGTATTGTGATGAGAAGGCCATGGAGCATTCTGATGACGTGTCATGGAGCTTTGTGAAGACAAGGGCATGGAGCAATGTGACGCCAAGGGTCATGGATCTTTGTGATGACGAAGGTCATGGAGCATTTTGATGGCAAGGGCGTTGTGCATTGTGATGAGAAAGGCAGGGAGCATTCTGATGACAGGGTCATCGAGCAATTTGATGAAAAGTGTCATGGAACAATTTGATGACAGGTGTTATGGAACATTGTGATGTCAGGGATCATCGAACATTGTGATGATAAGTGCATGTAGCATTGTGATGACACGAGTCATGGAACATTGTGATGACAGGGTTGAGGGAGTACTGTGACAATTAGTGATGTAGCATTGGAATATCAGTGGTGAGAGAGCATTTTGATGAGAAGTGCATGGAGCATTGTGATGACATATTTTAAGCAGCATTGTGATGAGAAGTGCATGGTGCATTGTGATGACATGTCTCATGGAGCATTGTGCTGACAAGCGCATGGAGCATTGTGATGACAAGTGTACTGAGAATTCTGATGA
The DNA here is from genome assembly GCF_964341445.2 of Mesoplodon mirus. Taxonomy (NCBI): domain Eukaryota; kingdom Metazoa; phylum Chordata; class Mammalia; order Artiodactyla; family Ziphiidae; genus Mesoplodon; species Mesoplodon mirus. Next base: position 3,599,453 of record NW_028295790.1, read on the forward strand.
CAAAGGTCATGGAACATTGTGATGAAAAGGGCATGGAATATTGTGATGACAGGCATCATAGAGCGTTGTGATGACAAGTGTTATGGAACATTGTGATCACTAGGGTTTGGAGAAATGTGATGACAGAGGTCATGGATCATTTTGATTTCAAGGAGCATGGAGCATTGTGATGACAAGGGCATGAAGCAATGTGATCCCAAGGTTCATGGAGGATTGTGATGACAATGGTAATGGAGTATTGTGATGACAAGCGCATAGAGCATTGTAATGACAAGGTCATGTAGCATTTTGCTGACAAAGGCATGGAGCATTGTGATGACATGTGTCATGGAGCATTGTGAATACAGGGGTCATGGAGCATTGGGATGACAAGGGCATGGATCATTGTGGTGACAAGGTTCATGGAGCACTGGGCTGAAAATGTTCATGGAGTGTTGTGATGACAGGGTCATGGAGCATTGTGATGACAAGAGTCCCGGATCATTGTGTTGTCGGGTGTCATGGAATGTTTTGATGACAGTGGTCATGGAGCATTGTGATGATATTGGCCATGGAGCATTGTGATGATTTGGTCGTGGAGCACTGTGCTGAAATTGTTCATGGATTATTGTGATGACAGGGGTCATGGAGCATTGTGATGACAAGGGCATGGAGCATTGTGATGAGAAGCTCATGGAGTATTGTGAAGACAGGTGTCAGGGAGAATTGTGATGACATATGTCATGGTCCATTGCGATGACAATGGCATGGATCATTATGATGCCAAATGTAATGGAGAATTGTGATGACAAATATAATGGAGCATTGTGATGATTAAGGCTTGGAGCATTATGTTGACACGGGCCATTGAAAATTTTCATAACAATGTCGAGAAGCATTGTGATGACAATGTTCTGGATCATTGTGATGACAGAACCATGGAGCCTTGTGATGACAAGTCTCATGGAGCATACTGATGAAAAGGGTCATGGATCATTGTGATGACCAGGGTCTTGGAACATTGTGATGACAAGGGCATTGAGCATTGTGAGAAGAATTCCAAGGAGCATTTTGATGGCATGCGTCATTGAGCTTTGTGATGACAAGGGCATGGAGCATTGTGATTACATGGGTCTTGGAGCATTGTGATGAAAAGGGCATGGATCATTGTGATGAAAAAGGCATGGAGCCTTGTCATGACATGGTTCAAGTAGCATACAGACAACAAGGGTCAGGGGACATTTTGATGACCTGTGTATTGTGCATTGTGGTGACAAAGTCATGGAGCATTGGGATGAGAAGGCCATTAATAATTGTGATGACGAGCGTCATGGGGCATTGTGGTGACAAATGTTTTGGAATATTGTGATCACAAGGGTTTGGAGGATTGTTATGACAGAGGTCAAGGAACATTTTGATTTCATTGTGATGACAATAGCATGAATCATTTTGATGAAGGGCATGGTGCATTGTGATGACAGGGTTCATGGATCATTGATATGAAAAGGGGCATAGAGCATTGTGATTAAAGTGTTCTTGGAACATTGTGATGAGAAGGGTCAAGGAGCTTTGTGATGACAAGGCCATGGAACATCGTGATGGCAGGGGTCATAGAGCATTGTTATGACTGGTGTAATGGAGCATTGTGATGGCAAGGGCATGGAGCATTGGTATGAGAAGGGCATGGAGCATTCTGATGACATGTGTCATGGAGCTTTGTGAAGACAAGGGCATGGAGCAATGTGATGCCAAGGGTCATGGATTTTGTGATGACAAAGTCATGGAGCATTTTGATGGCAAGGGCGTTGTGCATTGTGATGAGAAGGTCAGGGAGTATTGTGATGCCAGGGTCATGGAGCAATTTGATGAAAATTGTCGTGGAATATTTTGATGACAGATGATATGGAACATTGTGATGTCAGGGTTCATCGAACATTGTGATGATAAGTGCATATAGCAATGTAATGACAGGAGTCATGGGACATTGTGATGCCAGGGGTGAGGGAGTATTGTGACAAATAGTGATGTAGCATTGTGATATCAGTGGTGAGAGAGCATTTTGATGAGAAGTGGATGGAGCATTGTGATGACAAGATTGTAGAGCACTGTGATGACAAGCACATGGTGCATTGTGATGACATGTGTCATGGAGCATTGTGCAGACAAGCGCATGGAGCACTGTGATGACAAGGGTCTTGGAGCATTGTGCTGAGAAAGGCATAGAGCATTGTGATGACATGGGTCAAAGAGCATTGTGATGAAAAGTTCATGGAGCATTTTGGTTAAAATGGTCACAGAGACTGTTGATGACGAGGGTATGGACCATTGTGATAACAAAGGTCATGAATCATTGCGATGACTGGAGTCACGGAGCTTTGTGATGACAGGAGTCAGGGAGCATTTTGATAACAAAGGCATGGAGCATTGTGATGACAAGGGCATGGAACATTAGTCTAATAAATTTCATGGACTGTTGTGATGAAAGTTGGAATGGCGCATTGTGATGACAAGGGGATGGAGCTTTGTGATGACCAGGTCATGCAGTATTGTGAAGAGAGGTGTCAGGGAGCATTTTGATGACATATGTAATGGCCAATTGTGATCACAATGGCATGGAACATTGTGATGCCAAGTGTCTTGGAGTATTGTGATGACAAAGGTAATGGAATATTGTGATGACAATGGCTTGGAGCATTTTGATGACATGGGTCAGGGAGCATTGTGATGACAAGTGCATGGAGAATTGTGATGACATGTGCATGGAGCATAGTGATGACAGTTGTCATGGAGCATTGTGATTACAGGGGTCTTTGAGAATTGTGATGACAAGAGACCCGGATCATTGTGTTGTCAGGTGTCATGGAGTGTTGTGATGACAGTGGTCATGGAGCAGTGTGATGATATTGGTCATGGAGGATTGTGATGAGAAGATCATGGAGCATTGGGCTGAAAATATTCATGGATTATTGTGATGACATGGCTCATGGAGCATTCTGATGACAAGGGAATGGAGCATGGTGATGAGAATGTCCTGGAGTATTCTGATGAGATGACCATGGAGACTTGTGATGACAAGTCTCATGGAGCATTCTGATGAAAAGGGGCATGGAGCATTGTGATTACAGGGGTCTTGGAGCATTGTGATGACAAGGGCATGGAGCATTGTGCAGAGAAGGCCGTGGAACATTCTGATGACATGCGTCATAGAGCTTTGTGATGACAAGTGCATGGAGCTTTGTGATTACAGGGTTCTTGGAGCATTGTGATGACAAGGGTCATGGAGCCTTGTGATGACAAGGCTGTGGAACATTGTGAAGGCAGGGATCATGGAGCATTGTTATGACAGAGGTAATGGATCATTGTGATGAGAAGGGCATTGAGCATTGGTCTGAAATATTTAATGGATTATTGTGATGAGAGTGGGCATGGAGCATTGTGATGACAAGGGCACGGTACACTGTGATACATGGGTCATGGAGGATTGTAAGGACAAGGGCATGGATCACTGTGATGAAAAGGGCATCGAGCATTGTGATGACAAGTGTCATGGAGCTTTGTGATGACAAGGGCATGGAGAAATGTGATGAGAGTGTTCATGGAGCATTGTGATGACAATGACATGGAGCATTGTGATGCCAAAGGTCATGGAGCATTTTGTTGACAAGGGTGTGGTGCATTGTGATGAGAAGGGCAGGGAGTATTTTGATGACAGGTTGATGCAGCAATTTGATGAAAAGTGTAATAGAACATTTTGTTGACAGGGGTTATAGAACCTTGTGATGCCAGGGGTCATGGATCTTTGGGATGAAAATGGTCAGGGGGCATTTTGATGACAGGGTTTATGGAACATTGTGATATCAGGAGTCATGAAACATTGTGCTGATAAGGGGATGTAGCATTGTGATGACAGGGGTCATGGTATATTGTGATAACAGGGGTGAGGGAGGATTGTGATGAAAAGCACATGGGTAATTGTGATGACAAAGGTCATGGAGCATTGGGCTCAAAATATTCATGGAGTATTGTGATGACAGGGGTCATGGAGCATCGTGATGACAGAGGTAATGGAGAATTTTGATTTCATTGTGCTGACCATAGCCGGAAGCTTTATGATGATGGGCATGATGCATTGTGATGACAGGGTTCATGGAGCATTGAGATGAAAAGGGGCATGGAGCATTGTGATCACATGGGTCTTGGAGCATAGTGATGAAACGGGCATGGAACATTTTGATGAGAAGTTCATGGAACATTCTGATGACATGTGTCATGGAGCTTTTTGATGTCAAGGGCATGGATTATTCTGATTAAAGGGGTCTTGGAGCATTGGGATGACAATTGTCATGGAGCCTTGTGATGACAAGGCCGTGGAACATTGTGATGACAGGGGTCATGGAGCATTGTTATGACAGGGGTAATGGAGCATTGTGATGAGCAGGGCATGGAGCACTGTGATTACAATATTTATGGAGCATTGCAATGACAAATTTGCAGACCACTGTGATGAAAAGCGCGTGACACAGTGTGAAGACAAGGGTCATTGAGCAATTTTCTGACAAAGGCATGGAGGATTGTGATGACAAGGGTCACGGAGCATTGTGATGAAAAGTTCTTGGAGCAATGTTGTTACAAATGTAACAGAACCTTGTGATGACGCCGGCATGAACCATTGTGATGACAAATGTTATGAAGCATTGTGATGACTGTAGTCATGGAGCATTGTGATGACAGGGGTCAAGGAGCATTTTGATGACGAGGGCATGGGGCATTGTGCTGAGAAAGGCATAGAGCATTGTGATGACAAGGGTCAAAGAGCATTGTGATGAAATTTCGTTGAGCATTGTGGTTAAAATGTCACAGAGACTGTTGATGGTGAGGGCATGGACCATTGTGATGACAAAGGTCATGAAGCAATGTGATGACTGGTGTCACGGAGCATTGAGATGACAGTGGTCATGGAGCACTGTGATAACAAGGGCACGGAGCATTGTGATGACAAGGGCATGTAGCATTGTGATGACCAGGTGATGCAGTATTGTGAAGAGAGTTGTCAGGGAGCACTGTGATGACATATGTAATGGCCCATTGTGATGACAATGGCATGGAGCATTGTGATGCCAAGTGTCATGGAGGATTCTGATGACAAAGGTAATGGAGCATTGTGATGACAATGGCTTGGAGCATTTTGATGACAAGGGTCAGGGAGCATTGTGCTGACAAGTGCATGGAGCATTGTGATGACAGGGGTCATGGAACATTCTGATGACAAGCTTGTGGAGTATTTTGTTGACAATGGCATGGAGCATTGTGATGAAAACGGCATGGGGCATACTGATGAAAAAGGCATGGAGCCTTTTCGTGAAAGTGTTCAAGGAGCATTCTGACGACAAGTATCAGGGAGCATTGTGATGACAAGTGTATTGAGAATTATGATGACAAAGGTCGTGGAGCATTGTGATGAAAAAGGCATGGAGTATTTGATGACAGGCATCATGGAGCGTTGTGATGACAAGTGCTATGGAACATTGTGATCACAAGTGTTTGGAGCATTGTGATGACAGAGGTCATGGATCATTTTGATTTCAAGGAGCATGGAGCACTGTGATGACAAGGGCATGAAGCAATGTGATCCCAAGTTTCATGGATGATTGTAATGAAAATGGTAAATGGGTATTGTGATGACAAGCGCATAGAGCATTGTAATGACAAGGTCATGTAGCATTTTGCTGACAAAGGCATGGAGCATTGTGATGACATGTGTCATGGAGCATTGTGAATACAGGGGTCATGGAGCATTGGGATGACAAGGGCATGGATCATTGTGGTGACAAGGTTCATGGAGCACTGGGCTGAAAATGTTCATGGAGTGTTGTGATGACAGGGTCATGGAGCATTGTGATGACAAGAGTCCCGGATCATTGTGTTGTCGGGTGTCATGGAATGTTTTGATGACAGTGGTCATGGAGCATTGTGATGATATTGGCCATGGAGCATTGTGATGATTTGGTCGTGGAGCACTGTGCTGAAATTGTTCATGGATTATTGTGATGACAGGGGTCATGGAGCATTGTGATGACAAGGGCATGGAGCATTGTGATGAGAAGCTCATGGAGTATTGTGAAGACAGGTGTCAGGGAGAATTGTGATGACATATGTCATGGTCCATTGCGATGACAATGGCATGGATCATTATGATGCCAAATGTAATGGAGAATTGTGATGACAAATATAATGGAGCATTGTGATGATTAAGGCTTGGAGCATTATGTTGACACGGGCCATTGAAAATTTTCATAACAATGTCGAGAAGCATTGTGATGACAATGTTCTGGATCATTGTGATGACAGAACCATGGAGCCTTGTGATGACAAGTCTCATGGAGCATACTGATGAAAAGGGTCATGGATCATTGTGATGACCAGGGTCTTGGAACATTGTGATGACAAGGGCATTGAGCATTGTGAGAAGAATTCCAAGGAGCATTTTGATGGCATGCGTCATTGAGCTTTGTGATGACAAGGGCATGGAGCATTGTGATTACATGGGTCTTGGAGCATTGTGATGAAAAGGGCATGGATCATTGTGATGAAAAAGGCATGGAGCCTTGTCATGACATGGTTCAAGTAGCATACAGACAACAAGGGTCAGGGGACATTTTGATGACCTGTGTATTGTGCATTGTGGTGACAAAGTCATGGAGCATTGGGATGAGAAGGCCATTAATAATTGTGATGACGAGCGTCATGGGGCATTGTGGTGACAAATGTTTTGGAATATTGTGATCACAAGGGTTTGGAGGATTGTTATGACAGAGGTCAAGGAACATTTTGATTTCATTGTGATGACAATAGCATGAATCATTTTGATGAAGGGCATGGTGCATTGTGATGACAGGGTTCATGGATCATTGATATGAAAAGGGGCATAGAGCATTGTGATTAAAGTGTTCTTGGAACATTGTGATGAGAAGGGTCAAGGAGCTTTGTGATGACAAGGCCATGGAACATCGTGATGGCAGGGGTCATAGAGCATTGTTATGACTGGTGTAATGGAGCATTGTGATGGCAAGGGCATGGAGCATTGGTATGAGAAGGGCATGGAGCATTCTGATGACATGTGTCATGGAGCTTTGTGAAGACAAGGGCATGGAGCAATGTGATGCCAAGGGTCATGGATTTTGTGATGACAAAGTCATGGAGCATTTTGATGGCAAGGGCGTTGTGCATTGTGATGAGAAGGTCAGGGAGTATTGTGATGCCAGGGTCATGGAGCAATTTGATGAAAATTGTCGTGGAATATTTTGATGACAGATGATATGGAACATTGTGATGTCAGGGTTCATCGAACATTGTGATGATAAGTGCATATAGCAATGTAATGACAGGAGTCATGGGACATTGTGATGCCAGGGGTGAGGGAGTATTGTGACAAATAGTGATGTAGCATTGTGATATCAGTGGTGAGAGAGCATTTTGATGAGAAGTGGATGGAGCATTGTGATGACAAGATTGTAGAGCACTGTGATGACAAGCACATGGTGCATTGTGATGACATGTGTCATGGAGCATTGTGCAGACAAGCGCATGGAGCACTGTGATGACAAGGGTCTTGGAGCATTGTGCTGAGAAAGGCATAGAGCATTGTGATGACATGGGTCAAAGAGCATTGTGATGAAAAGTTCATGGAGCATTTTGGTTAAAATGGTCACAGAGACTGTTGATGACGAGGGTATGGACCATTGTGATAACAAAGGTCATGAATCATTGCGATGACTGGAGTCACGGAGCTTTGTGATGACAGGAGTCAGGGAGCATTTTGATAACAAAGGCATGGAGCATTGTGATGACAAGGGCATGGAACATTAGTCTAATAAATTTCATGGACTGTTGTGATGAAAGTTGGAATGGCGCATTGTGATGACAAGGGGATGGAGCTTTGTGATGACCAGGTCATGCAGTATTGTGAAGAGAGGTGTCAGGGAGCATTTTGATGACATATGTAATGGCCAATTGTGATCACAATGGCATGGAACATTGTGATGCCAAGTGTCTTGGAGTATTGTGATGACAAAGGTAATGGAATATTGTGATGACAATGGCTTGGAGCATTTTGATGACATGGGTCAGGGAGCATTGTGATGACAAGTGCATGGAGAATTGTGATGACATGTGCATGGAGCATAGTGATGACAGTTGTCATGGAGCATTGTGATTACAGGGGTCTTTGAGAATTGTGATGACAAGAGACCCGGATCATTGTGTTGTCAGGTGTCATGGAGTGTTGTGATGACAGTGGTCATGGAGCAGTGTGATGATATTGGTCATGGAGGATTGTGATGAGAAGATCATGGAGCATTGGGCTGAAAATATTCATGGATTATTGTGATGACATGGCTCATGGAGCATTCTGATGACAAGGGAATGGAGCATGGTGATGAGAATGTCCTGGAGTATTCTGATGAGATGACCATGGAGACTTGTGATGACAAGTCTCATGGAGCATTCTGATGAAAAGGGGCATGGAGCATTGTGATTACAGGGGTCTTGGAGCATTGTGATGACAAGGGCATGGAGCATTGTGCAGAGAAGGCCGTGGAACATTCTGATGACATGCGTCATAGAGCTTTGTGATGACAAGTGCATGGAGCTTTGTGATTACAGGGTTCTTGGAGCATTGTGATGACAAGGGTCATGGAGCCTTGTGATGACAAGGCTGTGGAACATTGTGAAGGCAGGGATCATGGAGCATTGTTATGACAGAGGTAATGGATCATTGTGATGAGAAGGGCATTGAGCATTGGTCTGAAATATTTAATGGATTATTGTGATGAGAGTGGGCATGGAGCATTGTGATGACAAGGGCACGGTACACTGTGATACATGGGTCATGGAGGATTGTAAGGACAAGGGCATGGATCACTGTGATGAAAAGGGCATCGAGCATTGTGATGACAAGTGTCATGGAGCTTTGTGATGACAAGGGCATGGAGAAATGTGATGAGAGTGTTCATGGAGCATTGTGATGACAATGACATGGAGCATTGTGATGCCAAAGGTCATGGAGCATTTTGTTGACAAGGGTGTGGTGCATTGTGATGAGAAGGGCAGGGAGTATTTTGATGACAGGTTGATGCAGCAATTTGATGAAAAGTGTAATAGAACATTTTGTTGACAGGGGTTATAGAACCTTGTGATGCCAGGGGTCATGGATCTTTGGGATGAAAATGGTCAGGGGGCATTTTGATGACAGGGTTTATGGAACATTGTGATATCAGGAGTCATGAAACATTGTGCTGATAAGGGGATGTAGCATTGTGATGACAGGGGTCATGGTATATTGTGATAACAGGGGTGAGGGAGGATTGTGATGAAAAGCACATGGGTAATTGTGATGACAAAGGTCATGGAGCATTGGGCTCAAAATATTCATGGAGTATTGTGATGACAGGGGTCATGGAGCATCGTGATGACAGAGGTAATGGAGAATTTTGATTTCATTGTGCTGACCATAGCCGGAAGCTTTATGATGATGGGCATGATGCATTGTGATGACAGGGTTCATGGAGCATTGAGATGAAAAGGGGCATGGAGCATTGTGATCACATGGGTCTTGGAGCATAGTGATGAAACGGGCATGGAACATTTTGATGAGAAGTTCATGGAACATTCTGATGACATGTGTCATGGAGCTTTTTGATGTCAAGGGCATGGATTATTCTGATTAAAGGGGTCTTGGAGCATTGGGATGACAATTGTCATGGAGCCTTGTGATGACAAGGCCGTGGAACATTGTGATGACAGGGGTCATGGAGCATTGTTATGACAGGGGTAATGGAGCATTGTGATGAGCAGGGCATGGAGCACTGTGATTACAATATTTATGGAGCATTGCAATGACAAATTTGCAGACCACTGTGATGAAAAGCGCGTGACACAGTGTGAAGACAAGGGTCATTGAGCAATTTTCTGACAAAGGCATGGAGGATTGTGATGACAAGGGTCACGGAGCATTGTGATGAAAAGTTCTTGGAGCAATGTTGTTACAAATGTAACAGAACCTTGTGATGACGCCGGCATGAACCATTGTGATGACAAATGTTATGAAGCATTGTGATGACTGTAGTCATGGAGCATTGTGATGACAGGGGTCAAGGAGCATTTTGATGACGAGGGCATGGGGCATTGTGCTGAGAAAGGCATAGAGCATTGTGATGACAAGGGTCAAAGAGCATTGTGATGAAATTTCGTTGAGCATTGTGGTTAAAATGTCACAGAGACTGTTGATGGTGAGGGCATGGACCATTGTGATGACAAAGGTCATGAAGCAATGTGATGACTGGTGTCACGGAGCATTGAGATGACAGTGGTCATGGAGCACTGTGATAACAAGGGCACGGAGCATTGTGATGACAAGGGCATGTAGCATTGTGATGACCAGGTGATGCAGTATTGTGAAGAGAGTTGTCAGGGAGCACTGTGATGACATATGTAATGGCCCATTGTGATGACAATGGCATGGAGCATTGTGATGCCAAGTGTCATGGAGGATTCTGATGACAAAGGTAATGGAGCATTGTGATGACAATGGCTTGGAGCATTTTGATGACAAGGGTCAGGGAGCATTGTGCTGACAAGTGCATGGAGCATTGTGATGACAGGGGTCATGGAACATTCTGATGACAAGCTTGTGGAGTATTTTGTTGACAATGGCATGGAGCATTGTGATGAAAACGGCATGGGGCATACTGATGAAAAAGGCATGGAGCCTTTTCGTGAAAGTGTTCAAGGAGCATTCTGACGACAAGTATCAGGGAGCATTGTGATGACAAGTGTATTGAGAATTATGATGACAAAGGTCGTGGAGCATTGTGATGAAAAAGGCATGGAGTATTTGATGACAGGCATCATGGAGCGTTGTGATGACAAGTGCTATGGAACATTGTGATCACAAGTGTTTGGAGCATTGTGATGACAGAGGTCATGGATCATTTTGATTTCAAGGAGCATGGAGCACTGTGATGACAAGGGCATGAAGCAATGTGATCCCAAGTTTCATGGATGATTGTGATGAAAATGGTAAATGGGTATTGTGATGACAAGCGCATAGAGCATTGTAATGACAAGGTCATGTAGCATTTTGCTGACACAGGCATGGAGCATTGTGATGACAGGTATCATGGAGCACTGTGATGACAAGCGTCACGGAGCATTGTGAATAGAGGGGTCATGGAGCATTGGGATGACAAGGGCATGGATCATTGTGATGACAAGGGTCATGGAGCATTGGGCTGAAAATATTCATGGAGTATGGTGATGACAGGGGTCATGGAGCATTGTGATGACAAGAGTCCCGGATCATTGTGTTGTCAGGTGTCATGGAGTGTTGTGATACAGTGATCATGGTGAATTGTGATGATATTGGTCATGGAGCATTGTGATGAGAATGTCATGGAGCATTCGCCTGAAAATGTTCATGGAGCATTGTCCTGAAAATATTCATGGAGCATTGTGATGATAAGGGAAGGGAGCATGCTGATGAAAATGTCTTGGAGTATTGTGATGAGATGAACATGGAGACTTGTGATGACAAGTTTCATGGAGCATTCTGATGAAAAGCGGCATGGAGCACTGTGATTACAGGGGTCTTGGAGCATTGTGATGACAAGGGCATGGAGCATTGTGATGAGACGGGTATCGAGCATTTTGATGAAAAGTGTCATGGAGCTTTGTAATGACAAGTGCATGGAGCAATGTGATGAGAGTGTTTATGGAGCATTGTGATGACAATGACATGGAGCATTGTGATGCCAAGGGTCATGGAGTTTGTGATGACAAATTTCATAGAGCATTTTGATGACAAGGGTGTGTTGCATTGTGATGAGAAGGGCAGGGAGCATTTTGATGACAGGTTCATGCAGCAATTTGATGAAAAGTGTAATGGAACATTTTGATGACAGGTGTTATAGAACATTGTGATGCCAGGGGTCATGGAGCTTTGGGATGAAAAGGGCCATGGAGCATTTTGATGACAGGGGTTATGGAACATTGTGATGTCAGGGGTCATGGAACATTGTGCTGATATGGGGATGTAGCATTGTGATGACAGGGGTCATGGAACACTGTGCTTACAGGGGTGAGGGAGGATTGTGATAACTAGTGATGGAATATTGTGATATCTCAGGTGACAGTGCATTTGGATGAGAAGTGCATGGAGCATTGTGATTACAAGGTTTATGGAGCATAGCGATGACAAGGTTGTTTATCAATGTGATGAAAAGCGTGTGGCACATTGTGATGACAAGGGTCATGGAGCATTTTTCTGACAAACGCATGGAGCATTGTGATGACAAGGGTCACGGAGCATTGTGATAAATAGTTCATGGAGTATTGTGGTTACAAAGGACACAGAGCCTTTCGATGACGAGAGCATGGACCGTTGTGTTGACAAACGTTATGAAGCATTGTGATGACTGGAGTCACGGAGCATTGTGATGACAGGGGTCATGGAGCATTTTGATGACATGTGTCATGGAGCATTGTGATGACAGTGGCATGGAGCATTGGTCTTACACGTTTCACAGATTATTGTGATGACAGTGGACATGGTGCATTGTGATGACAAGGGCATGGAGCATTGTGAGGAGAAGGTCATAGAGTATTGTGAAGAGATGTGTCAGGGAGCATTGTGATGACATATGTCATGGTCCATTGCGATGACAATGGCAGGGAGCATTTAGATGCCAAATGTAATGGAGGATTGTGATGACAAATATAATGAAGCATTGTGATGACTAGGGCTTGGAGCATTATAATGACAAGGGCCATTGAGAATTTTCATGACAAGGTCGTGAAGCATTGTGATGACAAGGTCCTGAAGCTTTGTGAATAGAAAAACATGGAGCCTTGTGAAGACAAGTCTCAGGGAGCATACTGATGGAAATGAGCATGGAGCATTCTGATTACAGGGGTCTTGGAATATTGTGATAACAAGGGCATGGAGCATTGTGATTAAAAAGCGATGGAGCATTGGTGTAATAAGTTTCATGGATTATTGTGATGACAGATGGAATGGCACATTGTGATGAAAAGGGCATGGAGCATTGTGATGACCAGGTCAGGCAGTATGGTGAAGACAGATGTCAGGGTGCATTGTGATGACATATGTAATGGCCCATTGTGATGACAATGGCATGGCACATTGTGATACCAGGTGTCATGGAGGAGTCTGATGAAAAGTGTCGAGGAGCATTGTGATGACAAGTGTCATGGAGGATTCTGATGACAAAGGTAATGGAGCATTGTGATGACAAAATCTTGGAGCATTGTGATGACAAGCGTCATGGAGCATTGTGATGAGAAAGGCATAGAGCACTGTGATGACAAGGGTCAAAGAGCATTGTGATGAAAAGTTCATGGAGCATTGTGGATAAAAATGTCACAGAGACTGTTGATGACAAGGGCATGGAACATTGTGATGACAAAGGTCATGAAGCATTGTGATGACTGGAGTCATGGAGCATTGTGAAGCCAGGGTTCATGGAGCATTGTGATAACAAGGGCATGGAGCATTGTGATGACAACGGCATGGAACTTTGGTCTAAGTTTCATGGATTATTGCGATGACAGTTGGAATGGCGCATTCTGATGAAAAGGGCATGGAACATTGTGATGACCAGATCATGCAGTATTGTGAAGACAGGTGTCAGGGAGCATTGTGATGACATATGTAATGGCCCATTGTGATGACAATGGCATGGAGCATTGTGATGCCAAGTGTCATGGAGGATTCTGATGACAAATGTAATGGAGCATTGTTATGACAATGGCTTGGAGCATTGCGATGACAAGGGTCAGGGAGCATTGTGCTGACAAGTGCATGGAGAATTGTGATGACAAGGGTCATGGAGCATTCTGATGACAAGCTTGTGGAGTATTTTGATGACAATGGCATGGAGCATTGTGATGAAAACAGCATGGGGATTTCTGAGGAAAAAGGCATGGAGTCTTTTCGTGACAGGGTTCAAGGAGCATTCTGACGACAGATGTCAGGGAGCATTGTGATGAAAACGGCATGGGACATTTTGATGAAAAAGGCATGGAGGCTTTTCGTGACAGGGTTCAAGGAGCATTCTGATGACAAGTGTCAGGGAGCATTGTCATGACATGTATATTGAGAATTGTGATGACAACTGTCATGGAGCATTGTGATGTAAAGGGCATGGAGTATTGTGATGACAGGCATCTTGGAGCATTGTGATGACAAGTGTTATGGAACATTGTGATCACAAGTGTTTGGAGCATTGTGATGACAGAGGTCATGGATTATTTTGATTTCAAGGAGCATGGAGCATTGTGATGACAAACGAATGAAGCAATGTGATCCCAAGGTTCATGGAGGATTGTGATGACAATGGAAATGGAGTATTGTGATGACAAGAGCACAGAGCATTGTAATGACAAGGTCATGTAGCATTTTGCTGACAAAGGCATGGAGCATTGTGATGACATGTGTCATGGAGCACTGTGATGACAAGCGTCACGGAGCATTGTGAATACAGGGGTCATGGAGCATTGGGATGACAAGGGCATAGATCATTGTGATGACAAGAATCCCGGATCATTGTGTTGTCAGGTGTCATAGAATGTTGTGATGACAGTTGTCATGGAGCATTGTGATGATATTGGTCATGGAGCATTGCGATGACAAGCGAATGGAGCATGTTGATGACAAAGTCCTGGAGCATTGTAATGAGAAGACCATGTTGACTTTTGATGAGAAGTCTCATGGAGCATTCTGTTGAAAAGGGGCATGGAGCATTGTGATTACAGGGGTCTTGGAGCATTGTGATGACAAGGGCATGGATCATGGTGATGAGAAGGCCATGGAGCATTCTGATGACATGCGTCCTGGAGCTTTGTGATGACAAGGGCATGGAGCATTGTGATTACAAGGGTCTTGGAGCATTGTGATGAAAATGGCATGGATCATTGTGATGAAAAAGGCATGGAGCCTTGTCATGACAGGGTTCAAGGAGCATATTGATGACAAGTGTCAGGGAGCATTGTGATGACAAGTGTATTGAGAATTGTGATGACATAGTTCATAGAGCATTGTGATGAGAAGGCCATGCATAATTGTGATGATGAGCGTCATGGGTTGTTGTGATGATAAGTGTTATGGAACTTTGTGATCACAAGGGTTCGGAGTATTCTGATGACAGAGGTCATGGAGCATTTTGATTTCATTGTGATGACAATAGCCTGAAGCATTATGATGATGGGCATGCTGTATTGTAATGACAGGGTTCATGGAGCATTGAGATGAAACGGGGCATAGAGCATTGTGATTACAGTGTTCTTGGAGCATTGTGATGAGAAGGGTCATGGAGCTTTGTGATGACAAGTTTATGGGACATTGTGATGAGAAGGTCATGGAGTATTTTGAAGACAGGTGTCAGGGAGCATTGTGATGACATATGTCATGGTCCATTGCGATGACAATGGCAGGGAGCTTGTGATGCCAAATGTAACGGAGGATTGTGATGACAAATATAATGGAGCATTGTGATGACTACGGCTTGGATCATTATGATGACAAAACCATGGAGCCATGTGATGACAAGTCTCAAGGAGCATACTGATGAAAAAGGGCATGGAGCATTGTGATTACAGGGACCTTGGAACTTTGTGATGACAAGGGCATGGAGCATTGTGAGGAGAAGACCAAGGAGCATTCTGATGGCATGCGTCATTGAGTTTTGTGATGACAAGGTCATGGAGCATCGTGATTACATGGGTCTTGGAGCATTGTGATGAAAACGGCATGGATCATTGTGATGAAAAAGGCATAGAACCTTGTCATGACAGGGTAAAAGGAGCATACAGACAACAAGTGTCAGGGAGCATTTTGATAACAAGTGTATTGAGCATAGTGATGACAAAGGTCATGGAGCATTTTGATGAGAAGACCATTGATAATTGTGATGAGCAGTGTCATGGGGAATTGGGAGGACAAGTGATATGTAATATTGTGATCACAAGGGTTTGGAGCATTGTTATGACAGAGGTCATGGAGCATTTTGATTTCTTTGTGATGACAATAGCATGAACCATTATGATGATGGGCATGGTGCATTGTGATGACAGGTTTCATGGATCATTGAGATGAAAAGGGGCATAGAGCATTGTGATTACAGGGTTCTTGGATTTTTGTGATGAGAAGGGTCATGGAGCTTTGTGATGACAAGGCCATGGAATATCGTGATGGCAGTGGTCATGGAGCATTGTTATGACTGTGGTAATGGAGCATTGTGATGGCAAGGGCAGGGAGCATTGGGATGAGAAGGACATGGAGCATTCTGATGCCATGTGTCATGGAGTTTTGTGAAGACAAGAGCATGGAGCAATGTAATGAGAGCCTTAATGGAGCATTGTGATTACAATGACATGGAGCATTATGATGCCAAGTGTCATGGATCTTTGTGATGACAAAGATCATGTAGCATTTTGATGGCAAGGGCGTTGTGCATTGTGATGAGAAGGGCAGGGAGCATTCTGATGAGAGGGTCATGGAGCAATTTGATGAAAAGTGTCATGGACAATTTTGATGGCAGGTGTTATGGAACATTGTGATGTCAGAGGTCATCGAACATTGTGATGATAAGTGCATGTAGCATTGTGATGAAAGGAGTCATGGAACATTGTGATGACAGAGGTGAGGGAGTATTGTGACAAATAGTGATGTAGCATTGTGATATCATTGGTGAGATAGCATTTTGATGAGAATTGCATGGAGAATTGTGATGACAAATTTTAAGTAGCATTGTGCTGACAAAATTGTGGAGCACTGTGATGACAAGTGTATGGTGCATTGTGATGACATGTGTCATGGAGCATTGTGCTGACAAGCGCATGTAGAATTGTGATGACAAGGGTCAAAGAGCATTGGGATGAAAAGTTCATGGAGCATTTTGGTTAAAAAGGTCACAGAGACTGTTGATGACGAGGGCTTGGACAACTGTGATGACAAAATTCATGAAGCATTGTGATGACTGGAGTCACGGAGCATTGTGATGACAGGGGTCATGGAGCATTGTGATAACAAGGGCATGGAGCATTGTGATGACAAGGGCATGGAACATTGGTCTAATAAGTTTCATGGATTATTATGATGACAGTTGGAATGGCGTATTGTGAAGACAAGGGCATGGAGCATTGTGATGACCAGGTCATGCAGTATTGTGAAGACAGGTGTCAGGGAGCATTGTTATGATATATGTAATGGCCCATTGTGATGACAATGGCAAGGAGCATCTGATGCCAAGTGTCATGGAGGATTCTGATGACAAAGTTAATGGAGCATTGTGATGACAATGGCTTGGAGCACTGTGATGTCAAGGGTCAGGGAGCATTGTGCTGATATGTGCATAGAGAATTGTAATGACAAGGGTCATGGAGCATTCTGATGACAAGCTTGTGGAGTATTTTGATGACAATTACATGGAGCATTGTGATGAAAACGGCATGGGGTATTGTGATGAAAATGTCATGGAGTATTTTCGTGAAAGGTTTCAAGGAGCATTCTGACGACAAATGTTAGGGAGCATTGTGATGACAAGTGTATTGAGAATTGTGATGACAAAGGTCATGGAGCATTGTGATGAAAAGGGCATGGAGTATTGTGATGACAGGCATCATGGAGCATTGTGATGACAAGTGTTTTGGAACACTGTGATCACAAGGGTTTGGAGCATTGTGATGACAGTGGTCATGGAACATTTTGATTTCAAGGAGCATGGACCATTGTGATGACAAGAGCATGAAGCAATGTGATCCCAAGGTTCATGGAGGATTGTGATGACAATGGAAATGGAGTATTGTGATGACAAGCACATAGAGCATTGTAATGACAAGGTCATGTAGCATTTTGCTGACAAAGGCATGGAGCATTGTGATGACATGTGTCATGGAGCATTGTGATGACAACGGAATGGAGCATGGTGATGACAAGGTCCTGGAGCATTGTGATGAGAAGACCATGGAGACTTGTGATGACAAGTCTCATGGAACATTCTGATGAAAAGGGGCATGGAGCATTGTGATTACAGGGGTCTTGGAGCATTGTGATGACTAGGGCATGAAGCATTGTGATGAGAAGGCCATGGAGCATTCTGATGACATGTGTCATGGAGTTTTGTGATGACAAGGGCATGGAGCATTTGTGATTACAGGGATCTTGGAGCATTGTGATGCAAAGTGCATGGATCATTGTTATGAAAACGGCATGGAGCCTTGTCATGACAGGGTTCAAGGAGCATACTGACGACAAGTGTCAGGGAGCATTGTGGTGACAAGTGTATTGAGCATTGTGATGACAAAGATCATGGAGCATTGTGATGAGAAGACCATGGATAATTGTGATGATGAGCATCATGGGGTGTTGTGATGATAAGTGTTATGGAACATTGTGATCAGAAGGGTTTGGAACATTATGATGACAGAGGTCATGGAGAATATTGATTTCTTTGTGATGACAATAGCCTGAAGCATTATGATGATGGGCATGGTGCATTGTGATGACAGGGGTCCTGGAGCATTGAGATGAAAAGGGGCATGGAGCATTGTGATTACAATGGTCTTGGAGCATTGTGATGACAAGGGCATGGAGCACTGTGATGAGAAGGCCATGGAACATTCTGGTGACATGCGTCATGGAGCTTTGTGATGACAAGGGCATGGAGCATTGTGCTTTCAGGGGTCTGTAGCACTGTGATTACAAGTGTCATGGAACCTTGTGATGACTAGGCCGTAGAACATTGTGATGACAAGGGTCATGGTGCATTGTTATGACAGGGGTAATGGAGCATTTTGATGAGAAGGGCATGGAACATTGGTCTGAAATGTTTCATGGATTATTGTGATGAGAGTGGGCATGGAGCATTGTGATGACAAGGGCACGGAGCACTGTGATACATGGGTCATGCAGGATTGTAATGACAAGGGCATGGAGCATTTTGATGAGAAGGGCATCGAGCATTCTGATGACAAGTGTCATGGAGCTTTGTGATGACAATGGCATGGAGCAATGTGATGAGAGGTTTCATGGAGCATTGTGATGACAATGACATGGAGCATTGTGATGCCGAGGGTCATGGAGCTTTGTGATGACAAGTCATGGAGCATTTTGATGACAAGTGCATGGTGCATTGTGCTGAGAATTGCAGGGAGTATTTTGATGACCATGTCATGCAGCAATTTGATAAAAACTGTAAAGGAATATTTTGATGGCATGGGTTATAGAACATTGTGATGTCAGGGGTCTTGGAGCTTTGCGATGAAAAGGGTCATGGAGCATTTTGATGACAGGGGTTATGGAACATTGTGATGTCAGTGGTCATGGAACATTGTCATGATAAGTGGATGTAGCATTGTGATGACAGTGTCCTGGAACTTTGTGATTACAGGGGTGAGGGCGTATTGTGATGACTAGAGATGCAACATTGTGATATCTCTGGTGAGAGAGCATTCTGATGAGAAGTGCATGGACCTTTGTGATTACAAGGTTTATGAAGCATAGCAATGACAATGTTGTGGACCGTTGTGATGAAATGTGCGTTGCTAATTGTGATGACTATGGTCATTGAGCATTGTTCTGACAAAGACATGGAGCTTTGTGATGACAAGGGCATGGAGCATTTTGATTACATGGGTCTTGGAGCATTGTGATGAAAAGGGCATGGATCATTGTGATGAAAATGGCATGGAGCCTTGTCATGACAGGGTTCAAAAAGCATATTGACGACAAGTGTCAGGGAGCATTGTGATGACAAGTGTATTTGAGAATTGTGATGACATAGATCATGGAGCATTGTGATGAGAAGACCATGGATAATTGTGATGACGAGAGTCATGGGGCATTGTGATGACAAGTGTTTTGGAATATTGTGATCACAAGGGTGTGTGGCATTGTTATGACAGAGGTCATGGAGCATTTTAATTTCATTGTGATGACAATAGCATGAAGCATTATGATGAAAGGCATGGTGCATTGTGATGACAGGGTTCATGGATCATTGCGATGGAAAGGGGTATAGAGCATTGTGATTACAGGGTTCTTGGAGCATTGTGATGAGAAGGGTCATGGAGGTTTGTGATGACAAGGTCATGAAACATCGTGCTGGCAGGGGTCATGGAGCATTGTTATCACAGGGTAATGGAGCATTGTGATGAGAAGTCCATGGAGCATTCTGATGACATGTGTCATGGAGCTTTGTGAAGACAAGAGCATGGAGCAATGTGATGAGAGCGTTCATGGAGCATTGTGATGACAATGACATGGATCATTGTGATGCCAAGGGTCATTGATCTTTGTGATGACAGAGGTCATGGAGCATTTTGATGGCAAGGGCGTTGTGCATTGTGATTAGAAAGGCAGGGAGCATTGTGATGACAGGGTCATGTAGCAATTTGATGAAAAGTGTCATGGAACATTTTGATGACAGGTGTTATGGAACATTGTGATGTCAGGGGTCATCGAACATTGTGATGATAAGTGCATGTAGCATTGTGATGACAGGATTCGTGGAACATTGTGATGACAGGGGTTAGAGAGTATTGTGACAAACAGTGATGTAGCATTGTGATATCAGTTGTGAGAGAGCATTTTGATGAGAAGTGCATGGAGCATTGCGATGACATATTTTAAGGAGCATTGTGATGAGAAGAGCATGGTGCATTTTGATGACATGTGTCATGGAGCATTGTGCTGACAAGCGCATGGAGCATTTTGATGACAAGTGTACTGAGAATTGTGATGACAAAGGTCATGGAGCATTGTGATGAAATCGGCATGTGGTATTGTGATGAAAAAGCATGGAGCCTTTTCGTGACAGGTTTCAAGGAGAATTCTGACGACAAGTGTCAGGGAGCATTGTGATGACATGTGTATTGAGAATTGTGATGAGAAAGGTCATGGAGCATTGTGATGAAAAGGGCATGGAGTATTGTGATGACAGGCATCATGGAGCGTTGTCATGACAAGTGTTATGGAACATTGTGATCACAAGGGCTTGGAGCATTGTGATGACAGAGGTCATGGATCATTTTGATTTCAAGGAGCATGGAGCATTGTGATGACAAGGGCATGAAGCAATGTGATCCCAAGGTTCATGGAGGATTGTGATGACAACAGAAAAGGAGTATTGTGATGACAAGCGCATAGAGCATTGTAATGACAAGGTCATGTAGCATTTTGCTGAGAAAGGCCTGGAGCACTGTAATGACATGTGTCATGGAGCACTGTGATGACAAGCGTCATGGATCATTGTGAATACAGGGATCATGGAGCATTGGGATGACAAGTGCATGGATAATTGTGATGACAAGTGTCATGGAGCACTGGGCTGAAAATTTTCTTGGAGTGTTGTGATGACAGCGGTCATGGAGCATTGTGATGACTAGGGAATGGAGCATTGTGATGAAAAGAGTCCCGGATCATTGTGTTGTCAGGTGTCATACAGTATTGTGATGACAGTGATCATGGAGCATTGAGATGATATTGGCCATGGAGCATTGTGATGAATAGGTCGTGGAGCATTGGGCTGAAAATATTCATGGATTATTGTGATGACAGGGGTCATGGAGCATTGTGATGACAAGGTAATGGAGCATGGTGATGACAAGGTCCTGCAGCATTGTGATGAGAAGACCATGGATACTTATGATGACAATTCTCCTGGAGCATTCTGATGAAAAGGGGCATGGAGCATTGTGATTACATGGGTCTTGGAGCATTGTGATGACTAGGACATGGAACATTGTGATACATGGGTCATGGAGCTTTGTGATGACAAGTCATGGAGCATTGTGATGACAAGGGCATGGAGCTTTGTGATGACAGTGGCAAGGAGCATTGGTCTGACAATATTCATGACAGTGGACATGGTGAATTGTGATGACAAGGGCATGGATCATTGTGAAGAGAAGGTCATGGAGTATTTTGAAGACAGGTGTCAGGGAGCATTGTGATGACATATGTCATGGTCCATTGCGATGACAATGGCTGGGAGTATTGTGATGCCAAATGTAATGGAGGATTGTGATGACAAATATAATGGAGCATTGTGATGAGTAGGGCTTGGAGCATTATGATGACAATGGCCATTGAGAATTTTCATGACAAGGTCGTGAAGCATTGCGATGATAAGGTCCTGGAGCATTGTGATGAGAAAATCATGGAGCCTTGTGATGACAAGTCTCCTGGAGCATACTGATGAAAATGAGCATGGAGCATTGTGATTAGAGGGGTCTTGGCCCAATGTGATGACAAGGGCATGGAGCATTGTGAGGAGAAGGCCAAGGAGCATTCTAATGGCATGCGTCATTGAGCTTTGTGAGGACAAGGGCATGGAGCACTGTGATTACAGGGGTCTTGGAGCATTGTGATGAAAACGGCATGGATCATTGTGATGAAAAATACATGGAGCCTTGTCATGACAGGATTCAAGGAGCATGCAGACAACAAGTGTCAGGGAACATTTTGATGACAAGTGTACTGAGCATTGTGATGACAAAGGTCATGGAGCATTTTGATGAGAAGACCATGGATAACTGTGATGACGAGCGTCATGGGGCATTGTGATGACAAGTGATATAGAATATTGTGATCACAAGGGTTTGGAGCATTGTTATGACAGAGGTCATGGAGCATTTTGATTTCATTGTGATGACAATAGCATGAAGCATTATGATGATGGGCATGGTGCATTGTGATGACAGGGTTCATGGATCATTGAGATGAAAAGGGTAATAGAGCATTGTGATTAGAGGGTTCTTGGACCATTGTGATGAAAAGGGTCCTGGAGCTTTGTGATGACAAGGCCATGCATCATCGTGATAGCAGGGTTCATGGAGCATTTTTATGACTGGAGTAATGGAGCACTGTGATGGCAAGGGAATGGAACATTGTGATGACAAGTCATGGAGCATTTTGCTGACAAGAGTGTGGTGCATTTTGATGAGAAGGGCAGGTAGAATTTTGATGACAGGGTCATGGAACAATTTGATGAAAAGGGACATGGAACATTTTGATAACAGTTGTTATGAAACATTGTGATGTCAGGGGTCTTGGAGCATTTTGATGAAAAGGATCATGGAGCAGTTTGATGACAGGTGTTATGGAACATTTTGATGTCAGAGGTCATCGAACATTGTGATGATAAGTGCATGTAGCATTGTGATGACAGATGCCATGAAACATTGTGATGACAGTGGTGAGGGAGTATTGTGACAAATAGTGATGTAGCATTGTGATATCAGTGGTGAGAGAGCATTTTGATGAGAAGTGCATGGATGATTGTGATGACAAGTTTTATGGAGTATTGTGATGACAAATTTGTGGAGCATTGTGATGACAAGCGCATGGTGCATTGTGATGACATGTGTCATGGAGCATTGTGCTGAGAAAGGCATAGAGCATTTTGATGACAAGGGTCGAAGAGCATTGTGATGAAAATTTCATGGAGCATTGTGGTTAAAAAGGTCACAGAGACTGTTGATGACGAGGACCTGGACAATTGTGATGACAAAGTTCATGAAGCCTTGTGATGACTGGAGTCACGGAGAATTGTGTTTACAGGGGTCATGGAGCATTGTGATAACAAGGGCATGGAGAATTGTGATGACAAGGGCATGGAGAATTGTGATGCCAATTGTAATGTCGGATTCTGCTGTCAAAGATAATTGAGCATTGTGATGACAATGGCTTGGAGCATTGTGATGACAAGGTTCAGGGAGCATTGTGCTGACAAGTGCATGGAGGTTTGTGATGAAAAGGGTCATGGAACATGCTGATGACAAGCTTGTGGAGTATTTTGATGACAATGGCATGGATCATTATGATGAAAACGGCATGGGGCATTATGATGAAAAAGGCATGGAGCCTTTTCGTGACAGGGTACAATGAGCATTCTGACGACAAGTGTCAGGGAGCATTGTGATGACAAGTGTATTGAGAATTATGATGAGAAGGTCATGGAGCATTGTGATGAAAAGGGCTTGGAGTATTGTGATGACAGGCATCATGGAGCGTTGTGATGACAAGTGTTATGGAACATTGTGATCACAAGAGTTTGGAGCATTGTGATGACAGAGGTCATGGATCATTTTGATTTCAAGGAGCATGGAGCATTGTGATGACAAGGGCATGAAGCAATGTTATCCCAAGGTTCATGGAGGATTGTGATGACAATAGAAATGGAGTATTTTGATGACAAGCCCATAGAGCATTGTAATGACAATGTCATGTAGCATTTTGCTGAAAAAGGCATGGAACATTTTAATGACAGGTGTCATGGAGCAGTGTGATGACAAGCGTTACGGATCATTGTGAATACAGGGGTCATGGAGCATTGGGATGACAAGTGCATGGATAATTTTGATGACAAGTGTCATGGAGCACTGGTCTGAAAATGTTCATGGAGTGTTGTGATGACAGGGGTCATGGAGCATATTGATGAGTAGGGAATGGAGCACTGTGATGACAATAGTCCCGGATCATTGTGTCGTCTGGTGTCATGCAGTGTATTGATGACAGTGGTCATGAAGCATTGAGATGATATTGGCCATGGAGCATTGTGATGAATAGGTCGTGGAGCATTGGGCTGAAAATATTCATGGATTATTGTGATGACAGGTGTCATGGAGCATTGTGATGACAAGGTAATGGAGCATGGTGATGCCAAGGTCCTGCAGCATTGTGATGAGAAGACCATGGATTCTTATGATGACAATTCTCATGGAGCTTTCTGATGAAAAGGGGCATGGAGCATTGTGATTACAGGGGTCTTGGAGTATTGTGATGACAAGTCATGGAGCATTGTGATGACAAGGGCATGGAGCATTGTAATGACATGGGCATGGAGCATTGGTCTGACAAGATTCAGAGATTATTGTTATGACTGTGGACATGGTGCATTGTGATGACAAGGGCATGGATCATTGTGAAAAGAAGGTCATGGATTATTTTGAAGACAGGTGTCATGGAGCATTGTGATGACATATGTCATGGTCCATTGCGATGACAATGGCTGGGAGTATTGTGATGCCAAATGTAGTGGAGGATTGTGATGACAAATATAATGGAGTATTGTGATGACTAGGGCTAGGAGTATTATGATGACAATGGCCATTGAGAATTTTCATGACAAGGTCAGGAAGCATTGTGATTACAAGGTCCTGGAGCATTGTGATGAGAAAACCATGGAGCCTTGTGATGACAAGTCTCCTGAAGCATACAGATGAAAATGGGCATGGAGCATTGTGATTAGAGGGGACTTGGCACATTGTGATGACTAGGGCATGGAGCATTGTGAGGAGAAGGCCAAGGAGCATTCTGATGGCATGCGTCATTGAGCTTTGTGATGACAAGGACATGGAACATTGTGATTACAGGGGTCTTGGAGCATTGTGATGAAAAGGGCAGGGATCATTTTGATGAAAAATGCATGGAGCCTTGTCATGACTGGATTCAAGGAGCATGCAGACAACAAGTGTCAGGGAACCTGTTGATGACAAGTGTACTGAGCATTGTGATGACAAATGTCATGGAGCATTCTGAGGAGAATACCATGGATAACTGTGATGACGAGCGTCATGGGGCATTGTGATGATAAGTGTTATGGAATATTGTGATCACAAGCGATTTGAGCATTGCTATGACAGAGGTCATGAAGCATTTTGATTTCATTGTGATGACAATAGCATGAAGCATTATGATGATGGGCATGGTGCTTTGTGATGACAGTGTTCATGGATCATTGAGATGAAAAGGGGCATAGAGCATTGTGATTAGAGGGTTCTTGGAGCATTGTGATGAGAAGGGTCATGGAGCTTTGTGATGACAAGGCCATGCAACATCAAGATAGCAGGGGTCATGGAGCATTGTTATGACTGGGGTAATGGAGCACTGTGATGGCAAGGGCATGGAGCATTGTGATGACAAGTCATGGAGCATTTTGATGACAAGGGTGTGGTGCATTTTGATGAGAAGGGCAGGGAGCATTTTGATGACAGGGTCATGGAACAATTTGATGAATACGGTCATGGAACATTTTGATGACATGTGTTATGGAACATTGTGATGTCAGGGGTCATGGAGCATATTGATGAAAAGGATCATGGAGCAGTTTGATGACAGGTGTTATGGAACATTTTGATGTCAGGGGTCATCGAACATTGTGATGATAAGTGCATGTAGCTTTGTGGTGACAGATGCCATGAATCATTGTGATGACAGTGGTGAGGGATTATTGTGAAAAATAGTGATGTAGCATTATGATATCAGTGGTGAGAGAGCATTTTGATGAGAAGTGCATGGAGCATTGTGATGACAAGTTTTTTGGAGTATTGTGATGACAAATTTGTGGAGCATTGTGATGACAAGCGCATGGTGCATTGTGATGACATGTGTCATGGAGCACTGTGCAGAGAAAGGCATAGAGCATTTTGATGACAAGGATCAAAGAGCATTGTGATGAAAATTTCATGGATCATTGTGGTTAAAAAGGTCACAGAGACTGTTGATGACGAGGACATGGACAATTGTGATGACAAAGTTCATGAAGCATTGTGATGACTGGAGTCATGGAGCATTGTGATTACAGGGGTCATGGAGCATTGTGATAACAAGGGCATGGAGCATTGTGATGACAAGGGGATGGAACAGTGGTCTATTTAGTTTCATGGATTATTGTTATGACATTTGGAATGGGGCATTGTTATGACAAGGGCATGGAGAATTGTGATGCCAATTGTCATGTTGGATTCTGCTGTCAAAGATACTTGAGCATTGTGATGACAATGGATTGGAGTATTGTGATGACAAGGGTCAGGGAGCATTTTGCTGACAAGTGCATGGAGATTTGTGATGACAAGTGTCATGGAACATTCTGAAGACAAGCTTGTGGAGTATTTTGATGACAATGGCATGGAGCATTGTGATGAAAACGGCATGGGGCATTGTGATGAAAAAGGCAAGGAGCCTTTTCGTGACAGGGTTCAAGGAGCATTCTGATGACAAGTATCAGGGAGCATTGTGATGACAAGTGTATTGAGAATTGTGATGACAAAGGTCATGGAGCATTGTGATGAAAAGTGCATGGAGTATTGTGATGACAGGCATCATGGAGCGTTGTGATGACAAGTGTTATGGAACAAGTTGATCACATGGGATTTGAGCATTTTGATGACAGAGGTCATTGATCATTTTGATTTCAAGGAGCATGGAACATTGTGATGACAAGGGCATGAAGCAATGTGATCCCAATGTTCATGGAGGATTATGATGACAGTGGAAATGGAGTATTGTGATGACAAGCGCATAGAGCATTGTAATGACAAGGTCATGTAGCATCTTGCTGACAAAGGCATGGAGCACTGTGTTGACAGGTGTCATGGAACACTGTGATGACAATCGTCATGGAGCATTGTGAAAACAGTGGTCATGGAGCATAGGGATGACAACGACATGGATCACTGTGATGACAAGGGTCATGGAACATTGGGCTGAAAATTTTCATGGAGTATTTTGATGACAGGTGTCATGGAGCATTGTGATGACTAGGGAATGGAACATTGTGATGACAAGAGTCCTGAATCATTGTGTTGTTAGGTGTCATGGAGTGTTGTGATGACAGTGTTTATGGAGAATTGTGATGATATTGGCCATGGAGCATTGTGATGAGGAGACCTTGGGTAATTGTGATGTCGAGCATCATGGAGCACTGTAATGACAAGGGGCATGAAGCATTGTGATGACAGGTGTCATGGAGCATTGTGATGACAAGTGCATGGAGCTTTGTGATGACATGTGCATGGAGCATTGTGATGACAAGTGCATGGAGCATTTCAATGTCAAGTGGATAGTGAATTTTGATGACAAGAGCATGTAACATTTTGATGAGTAGTGTCATGTAGCATTGTGATGACAAGGACGTGGAGAATTGTGATGACAAGTGACATGGAGCATTTTGATAACCAGAGCATGGTGCATTGTGATGACAGGGGTCATGGAGCATTATTATGAGAACGGCCATGGTGCATTCTGACATAAGATATCACTTATGAAGAGAATGTAAACATGGCTACATAAGAACTGATTTATGGAAGAGAACAGAGTATCAGATTTAGAAAACAATCTAACGCTTGCTTAAGGGGAAAGAGAGGTGGGGAGATGCACAAAACATAAGATTGATATTAGCACAGGTACCGTTCCATAATCCAAAAACAGAAGAGACAAGCCCTACTCCTTCCTCAGTGAATGGAACTCACCAACCCTATTCCCCGCAGAGAAATATATCTGACTAGTAAGAATTTTAAAACCTATGTATTGATATGTCTCCGTAAGGGAACCAAGTGTGTCTAGAACGACATAAACATGGCAGTGAGAATCAGCTCAAACCCAGTATAAAAATGAATTTCAAAACAAAACATAAAAACAGTAAAATTCTTACACAATACATTCAGGGGTTCTGATGAAACCTGGAATGACCGTATCTACAATGACAACTGGATGTGGCATAAGGCTGGTCACTTGGGACTGAGAGGATTGGTGAGATTGGGTGAAAAAATGCAGACCCTTTAAAGCAATAATGCCTGCCACCCATTCCATGGTTCCCATCTCTCCAGGTAGAAGGGAATATCACTACAGTTATAACGTGTATGGGAACCTAGAGAATGGAAACCATCTGATGGTGAAAGGTTTCTAAAACTCTACTACTTTTTTCTCTCCTTGTGCTCCAGGTGGACATTCCAACTGCTTGACTATCAATCTCCCAACTTGGAAAGTCAGCCCTTTAACCTCCTGGTTCGCACAGTTGGCAAATTGTGCAGAGTATATAAGGGAAGAGAGAGAACCAATGAGAGTGTAGCTGTAGTCATTTGGACGGCCACATGACTCTCTAATTTCCCATCACAAAGAGGAATTAACCAAAGTCTGAGCCTGCCCCCCAGAACAAGTATAAGTCCAGAAGCAAAACTGTTGATTTGCGGTCAGCTCACAAAAACGCGAGTTAAAAAATGGAGCTCAGGGCCACAGCAATTCACTAACCTGCAGAGTTATAAAGAACTACTCTCTTCGAAAAATCTGTTGAGGGAAAGCCATGAGGCGGAAGGGAAAATGAGGCAGAATGGCATGAAACCGATTTCAAGAGGTACATTGGAATCGCCTTTAAACACAGGAAAAGCATTACAACTTCGAAAATTATGGAAATGGCCATAAAGGCCATATGGGTTTTCACGTGAATATATTCAGGAGAAAACGCATATGCCCATTTTGGACAAGCAAGCAAGCGGGCAATGCAAATCTGCACTACAAAGAAGTATCACTTGCCACCGCTCAAATGGACATCCACAAAATGGGTAAAATCCAGAAAGGCAAGACAGGCCCTGGAGAACAGGGAGCCTTGTTATGCTGATGGGCGGGATGTAAATTGCCAACTGCCTCTCTGGAGGAGTGCATTGTGTTCCCTAAAACAAGTAAACAACAGAGCTACAGAGCCAAGGGCACTTCCAGTCTAGGGAATACACCTTGGGAAAACTGAAAACAAATGAGACAGATCCACCCCAAAATTCAGGGCTGCACTGCTTACAAAATCCTCAACTTGTGTACACCTTAAATATCCCAGGAAAGACAAAAATGGTTCAAAAATTGTGGTACTTATGTATGATGGAATATCGCTCAGCCATGAAATCAATGTCATAATGCCAGTAGCAGCAAAATGAGTGGATTCAGGTACGATGTTTCTAAGTGAAATAAGTCACACAGAAAAAGAAACTTATCATAAGATATCACTTATGAAGATCCTGTAAACATGGCTACATATGAACTGAGTTAGGAAAGCGAAGAGAGACTCACAGTTAAAAAAAACCCTTATGCCTGCTTAAGGGGGAAGGAGAGGTGGGGTGATGCATAAAATCAGATTTTGATATTAGTACAGGTACCGTTCCAAAAACCAAATACGAAATAGACAAGACCTACACATTCCTCAGTGAAAGGGACTCAACACCTCATATTCACCACAGAGTAATAAAACTTACTAGTATGAATCTTAAAACCTATGTATTGATATGTCTCCGTAAGGGAATCAAGTGTGTCTAGACTGGCATAAACGTGACAGTGAGAATCAGCTCAAACCCAGTATAAAGAGGAATTTCAAAAACAAAACAAAAAAACAGGAAAATTTCTTACAATTCCTTCAGAGTCTCTGATGAAACCTGGAATGACCCTATCTACAATGACAGCTGGATGTGGCATTAGGCTGGACACTTGGGACTGAGAGGATTGGTGAGATTGGGTGAGCAAATGCAGACCCTTTAAAGCAATAATGCGTGGCACCCATTCCATGGGTCCCAACTCTCAAGGTTGAAGGGAATATTACTACAGCTATAACATGTACGGGAAACCTAGAGAATGGACACACTGTGAATACGAAAGGTCTCTAAAACTCAACTAATTGTCCCTCTCCTGGTGCTCCGGTTTGACTTTCCATTTGCTTTACTATCAATCTCCCAACTTGGAGAGACAGCCCCTTTAACCTCCTGGTTCTCACAGGTTGCCAATTTGGCAGAGGATGAAAGGGAAGAGGGAGAACTAATAAGAGAGTAGCTGTTAGGCATTTGGACGGGAACATGTCACTCTAATTTCCCGGCCGGAAGAAGAATTAACCAAAGTCTCAGCCACCCACCACACACCAGTATAGATCCTGAACCAAAGTTTGGACTTGCATTCAGCTCACAAAAAAACGAGTTGAAAAATGGAGCTCATGGGCACAGCAATTCACAAACTGGCAGAGAAATACAGGACAACTATCGTCCAAATATTTGTTTAATGGAAGGCAAGGAGGCAGACTTGAAAGCGAGGCAGAATAGCAGGAAACAGATTTCGAGAGGTATGTTGGAATCGCCTTTAAAGCACAGGAAGAGGGGCACAACTTCGACAATGATGCACTTGGCCAAAAAGGGCGTATGCCTTTTCTCCTGAATATATTCAGGAGAAAACGAATACGCCCTTTTTGGCCATCCAGCAAGCAGGCAATGCAAATCTGCACTACAAAGAATTATCACCTCAAACCAGTCAAAAGGGATATCCGCAAAATGTGTAAAAACCAGAAAGGCAAGACAGACCCTGGAGAACTGGGAGCCTTGTTATGCTGACTGGAGGGATTAAGTTGCCAACTGCCTCTCTGCATGAGTGCATTGTGTTCCGTAAAAAAAAAAAATAAACAACAGAGCTACAGAGCAAAGGGCACGTCCAATCTAGGAAATATATATTGGGAAAACTGAAAATCAATAAGACAGAGCCACCCCAAAATTAAGGGTTTCATTTATTTCAAGAACCTCAACTTGGTTACAGCTTACATATCCCAGGAAAGACAAAAATGGTTCAAGAAATTGTGGTACTTATGTACAAGGAATATCCCTCAGCCATGTAATCAATGTCATAAGGCCAGTAGCAGGAAAATGAGTGAATTCAGGTACGATGATTTTAAGTGAAATAAGTCACACAAAAAAAGAAAATTACCATAAGATATCACTTATGAAGATCCTGTAAACATGGCTACACATGAACTGTGTTAGGAAAGAAAAGAGAGACTCACATTTAGAAAACATTCTTATGCCTGCTTAAGGGGGATTGAGAGGTGGGGTGATGCATAAAACCAGAGTTTGAATTAGTACAGGTACCTTTCCAAAAACCTAATACGGAACAGACAAGACCTACACCTTCCTCAGGGAAAGGGACACAACAACCCATATTCCCCGCAGAGGAATATATCTTACTAATAAGAATCTTAAAACATATGTATTGATATATCTCCGTAAGGGAATCAAGTATGTCTAGACTGGCATAAACATGGCAGTGAGAATCAGATCAATCCCACTATAGAAAGGAATTTCTAAATCAAACCAAAAAAACAGGGAAATTCTTTTCAATTCCTTTAGGGTCTCTGATGAATCCTGGTATGACTCTATCTACAATGACAGCAGGATGTGGCATATGGCTGGACACATGGGACTGAGAGGATTGATGAGATTGGGTGAGCAAATGCAGAAACTTAAAGCAATAATGTGTGGCAGCCATTCGATGGGTCCCAACTCTCCAGGTTGTGGGGAATATTACTAGAGCAATAACATGTACGGGTAACCAAGAGAATGGACCCACTGTGAATATGAAAGGTTTCTAAAACTCAACAAATAGTCCCTATCCTGGTGCTCCTGTTTCACTTTCCAATGCCTTTAATATCAATCTCCCAACTTGGAGAGACAGCACCTTTAACCTCCTGGTTCGCACAGGTTGACAATTTGGCAGAGGATGAAAGGGAAGAGGAAGAACCAATGAGAGAGTAGCTGTTAGGTATTTGGAGGGGCACATGTGACACTAATTTCACGGCAGGAAGAAGAATTAACCAAAATCTCAGCCACCCACCGGGAAGCAGTATAGGTCCTGAAACAAAATTTTGGACTTGCATACAGCTCACAAAAAACGAGTTGAAAAATGGAGCTCAGGGGCACAGCAATTCACAAACTGGCAGAGGAGTAAAGGACGGCTATCGTGCAAAAATCTGTTGAGGGAAGGCAACGAGGCGGATTTGAATGCGAGGCAGAATAGGCGGAAACAGATTTCAAGAGGTACGTTGGAAGTGCCTTTAAAGCACAGGAATAGGAGCACAACTTTGACAATGATACACTTGGCCAAAAAGGGCGTATGAGTTTTCTCCTGAATATATTCAGGAGAAAACACATAGAACCTTTTTGGCCAGGCAATGAAACGGGAAATGCGAATCTGCACTACAAAGAAGCATCACTTCCCACCGGTCAAAAGGGACATCCACAAAATGTGTAAAAATCAGAAAGGCAAGACAGGCACTGGAAAACTGGGAGCCTTTTTATGATGATGTTCGGGACGTAAGTTGCCAACTGCCTCTCTGGAGGAGTGCATTGTGTTCCCTAAAAAAATAAAAAACAGAGCTACAGAGCCAAGGGCACTTCCAGGCTAAGGAATATACCTTGGGAAAATTGAAAATCAATAAGCCAGAGCCACCCCAAAATTTAGGTTTCCACTGCTTAAAAGAGCCTCAACTTGTGTCCACCTTAAATATCCCAGGAAAGACAAAAAGGGTTTAAGAAATTGTGGAACTTACGTACGATGGAATATCCCTCAGCCATGAAATCAATATCATAAGACCAGTAGCAGCAAAATGAGTGGATTCAGGTACGATGATTCTAAGTGAAATAAGTCACACAGAAAAAGAAACTTATCATAAGATATCACTTATGAAGATCCTGTAAACATGGCTACACATGAACTGAGTTAGGAAAGAGAAGAGAGTCTCACATTTAGAAAACACTCTTATGCCTGCTTAAGGGGGAAGGAGAGGTGGGGTGATGCATAAAACAAGAGTTTGATATAAGCACAGGTACCGTTCCAAGAACCAACTATGGAAAAGACAAGACCTACACCTTCCTCAGTGAAAGGGACTCAAAACCCCATATTTCCCACAGAGGAATATATCTGACTAGTAAGAATCTTAAAACCTATGTATTGATATGTCTCTTTAAGGAATCAAGTGTGTCTAGACAGGCATAAACATGGCAGCGAGAATCAGCTCAAACCAACTATAAAAAGGAATTTCAAAAATAAAAAAAAGGGAAATTCTTTCCAATTCCTTCAGGGTCTCTGATGAAACCTGGAATGACCCTATCTACAACGACAGCTGGATGTGGCATAAGGCTGGACACATGGGAATGAGAGGATTGGTGAGATTGGGTGAGCAAATGCAGACCCTTTAAAACAATAATGCATGGCACACATTCCATGGGTCCCAACTCTGCAGGTTGAAGGGAATATTACTACAGCTATAACATGTACGGGAAACCTAGAGAATGGACACACAGTGAATACGAAGGGTCTCTAAAACTCAACAAATAGTCCCTCTCCTGGTGCTCCGGTACAACGTTCCAACTGCTTTACTATCAATCTCCCAACCTGGACAGACAGCACCTTTAACCTCCTGTTTTGCACAGGTTGCCAATTTAGCAGAGGATGAATGGGAAGAGGGACAACCAATGAGAGAGTAGCTGTAAGGCATTTGGATGGGCATATGTCACTCTTATTTCCCTGGAGGAAGAAAAATTGACCAAAGTCTCAGCCACCCACCGGGAACCAGAATAGGTCCTGAACCAAATTATTGGATTGCGTACAGCTCAGAAAAAACTAGTTAAAAAACGGAGCTCAGGGGCACAGCAATTCACACAGTGGCAGATTAATAAAGGGCAACTATCGTCCAAAAATCTGTTGAGGGAAGTCAACGAGGCAGACTTGACATCGAGGCAGAATAGCCGGAAACAGATTTCAAGAGGTACGTTGGAATCACATTTAAAGCACAGGAAGGGGGGCACAACTTCGACAATGATGCACTTGGCCAAAAAGGGCTTATGCATTTTCTCCTGAGTATATTCAGGAGAAAACGCATACGCCTTTTTTGGCCAAGCAAGAAAGCGGGCATGCAAGTCTGCACTACAAAGAAGTATCACTTCCCACCGGTCCACAGGAACATCCACAAAAAGGGTAAAAACCAGAAATTCAAGACAGGCCCTGGAGAAAAGGGTGCCTTGTTATGCTGATGGGCGGGATGTAAATTGCCAACTGCCTCTGTGGAGGAGTGCATTGTGTTCCATAAAAGAAGTAAACAACAGAGCTACAGAGCCAAGGGCACTTCCAGTCTAGGGAATATACCTTGGGAAAACTGAAAATCAATAAGACAGAGCCACCCCAAAATTTAGGGCTGCACTGCTTACAAGAACCTCAACTTGGGTACACCTTAAATATCCCAGGAAATATAAAAATGGTTTAAAAAATTGTGGTACTTCGGTACGATGGAATATCCCTCAGCCATGAAATCAATGTCATAAGACCAGTAGCAGCAAAATGAGTGGATTCAGGTACGATGATTCTAAATGAAATTAGTCACACAGAAAAAGAAACTTATCATAAGATATCACTTATGAAGATCCTGTAAACATGGCTACACATGAACTGAGTTAGGAAAGAGAACAGAGTCTCACATTTAGAAAACACTCTTATGCTTGCTTAAGGGGGAAAGAGAGGTGGGGTAATGCATAAAACCAGTGTTTGATATAAGCACAGGTACTGTTCCAAAAACCAACTATGGAATAGACAAGACCTACAACTTCCTCAGGGAAAGGGACTCAAAACCCCATATTTCCCGCAGAGGAATATATCTGACTAGTAAGAATCTTAAAACCTATGTATTGATATGTTTCCGTAAGGGAATCAAGTGTGTCTAGACTGGCATAAACATGGCAGTGAGAATCAGATCAAACCAACTATAAAAAGGAATTTCAAAAACAAAACAAAAAAACAGGGAAATTCTTTACATTCCTTCAGGGTCTCTGATGAAACCTGGAATGACCCTATCTACAACGACAGCTGGATGTGGCATAAGGCTGGACACATGGGACTGAGAGGATTGGTGAGATTATGTGAGCAAACGCAGATCCTTTAAAGCAATAATGCATGGCACCCATTCCATGGGTCCCAACTCTCCAGGTTGAAGGGAATATTACTATAGCTATAAAATGTACGGGAAACGTAGAGAATGGACACATTGTGAATACGAAATGTTTCTAAATCTCATCAAATTGTCCCTCTCCTTGTGCTCCAGTTTGACTTTTCAACTGCTTTACTATCAATTTCCCAACATGGAGAGACAGCACATTTAACCTCCTGGTTCACACAGGTTGCCAATTTGGCAAAGGATGCAAGGAAAGAGGGAGAAACAATAAGAGAGTAGCTGTTAGGCATTTGGAGGGGCACATGTCCCTCTTATTTCCCGGGACGAAGAAGAATTAACCAAAGTCTCAGCCACCCACCCAAAACCAGTATAGGTCCTGAACAAGAATATTGGACTTGCGTTAGACAATGATGCACTTGGCCAAAAAGGGTGTATGCGTTTTCTCCTGAATATATTCAGGAGAAAACGCATACGGCACTTTTGGCCAAGCAAGCAAGTGGGCAATGCAAGTCTGCACTACAAAGATGTATCACTTCCCATCGGTCAAAAGGGACATCCACAAAATTGGTAAAAACCAGAAAGGCAAGACAGGACCTGGAGAACAGGGAGCCTTGTTATGCTGATGGCCGGAATGTAAATTGCCAACTGCCTCTCTGGAGGTTTGCATGGTGTTCCCTAAAACAAGTAAACAACAGAGCTACAGATCCAAGGACACTTCCAGTCTAGGGAATATACCTTGGGAAAACTGAAAATCAATATGACAGAGCCACCCCATAATTGAGGGCTGCAC
This sequence comes from Mesoplodon mirus, assembly GCF_964341445.2. Classification (NCBI taxonomy): domain Eukaryota; kingdom Metazoa; phylum Chordata; class Mammalia; order Artiodactyla; family Ziphiidae; genus Mesoplodon; species Mesoplodon mirus. Next base: position 3,635,810 of record NW_028295790.1, read on the forward strand.
TGCTTACAAGAACCTCAACTTGGGTACACCTTAAATATTCCAGGAAATATAAAAATGGTTCAAAAAATTGTGGTATTTACGTACGATGGAATATCCATCAGCCATGAAATCAATGTCATAAGACCAGTAGCATCAATATGAGTGGATTCAGGTACGATGATTCTAAGTGAAATAAGTCACACAGAAAAAGAAACGTATCATAAGATATCACTTATGAAGAGCCTGTAAACATGGCTACACATGAAATGAGTTAGGAAAGAGAACAGAGTCTCACATTTAGAAAACACTCTTATGCCTACTTAAGGGGGAAGGAGAGGTGGGGTGATGCATAAAACCAGAGTTTGATATAAGCACAGGTACCGTTCAAAAACCAACTATGGAATAGACAAGACCTACACCATCCGCAGTGAAAGGGACTCAAAACCCCATATTTCCCGCAGAGGAATATATCTGACGAGTAAGAATCTTAAAACCTATGTATTGATATGTCTCCGTAAGAGAATCAAGTGTTTCTAGACAGGCATAATCATGGCAGCGAAAATCAGCTCAAACCCACTATAAAAAGGAATTTCAAAAACAAAACAAAAAAACAGGGAATTTCTGTACAATTCCTTCAGGGTCTCTGATGAAACCTGGAATGACCCTATCTACAATGACAGCTGGATGTGGCATAAGGCTGGACACATGGGACTGAGAGGATTGGTGAGATTGGGTGAGCAAATGCAGACCCTTTAAAGCAATAATGCAAGGCACCCATTCCATGGGTCCCAACTCTCCAGGTTGAAGGGAATATTACTACAGCTATAACATGTACGGGAAACCTAGAGAATGGACACACTGTGAATACGAAAGGTCTCTAAAACTCAACGAATAGTCCCTCTCCTGGTGCTCCGCTTTGACTTTCCAACTCCTTTACTATCAATCTCCCAACCTGGAGAGACAGCACCTTTAACCTCCTGGTGTGCAAAGTTTGCCAATTTGGCAAAGGATGAAAGGGAAGAGGGAGAACCAATGAGAGAGTAGCTGTTAGGCATTTGGAGGGGCACATGTCACTCTAATTGCCCGGCAGGAAGAAAAATTGACCAAAGTCTCAGCCACCCGCCGGAAACCAGTATAGGTCCTGAACCAAAATTTTCGACTTGCGGTCAGCTCACAAGAAACGAGTTGAAAAATGGAGCAAGGAGCACAGCAATTCACAAACTGGCAGAGTAATAAATGACAACTATCCTCCAAAAATGTGTTGAGGGAAGGCAACGAGGTGGACTTGAAAGCGAGGCAGAATAACAGGAAACAGATTTCAAGAGGTACATTGGAATCGCCTTTAAAAACAGGAAGAGGGGCACAACTTCGAAAATGTTGCACTTGGCCAAAAAGGGTGTATGCGTTTTCTCCTGAATATATTCAATTCAAAACGCATATGCCCTTTTTGGCCAAGCAAGGAAGCAGGCAATGCAAATCTGCACTACAAAGAAGGATCACTTCCCACCAGTCAAAAGGGACATCTTCAAAATGTGAAAAAAGCAGAAAGGCAAGACAGGCCCTGGAGAACAGGGAGCCTTTTTATGCTGATGGGCGGGATGTAAATTGCCAACTGCCTCTCTGGAGGAGTGCATTGTGTTCCCTAAAACAAGTAAACAACAGAGCTACAGAGCCAAGGGCACTCACAGTCTTGGGAATATTCCTTGGGAAAACTGAAAATCAATAAGACACAGCCACCCCATATTTTAGGGCTGCACTGCTTACAAGAACCTCAAGTTGGGTACACCTTAAATATCCCAGGAAAGACAAAAATGGTTTAAGAAATTGTGGTACTTACGTATGATGGAATATCCCTCAGTCATGAAATCAATGTCATAAGGCCAGCAGCAACAAAATGAGTGGATACAGGTACGATGTTTCTAAGAGAAATAAGTCACACAGAAAAAGAAACTTATCATATGATATCAAGTATGAAGGTCCTATAAACATGGCTACACATGAACTGAGTTAGGAAAGAGAACAGAGACTCACATTTAGAAAACTCTCCATTGCCGGCTTAAGAGGGAAGGTGAGGTGGGGTGATGCATAAAACCAGAGTTTGATATTCGTACAGGTAAAGTTCCAAAAACCAAATACGGAATAGACAAGACCTTCAACTTCCTCAGTGAAAGGGACTCATCAAATCGTATTCCCCACAGACGAGTATATCTGACAAGTAAGAATCTTAAAACCTATGTATTGATATGTCTCCGTAAGGGAATCAAGTCTGTCTAGACTGGCATACACATGGCAGTGATAATCACCTCAAACACACTATAAAAATGAATTCCCCCCCAAAAAAAACAGGGAAATTCTTTACAATTCCTTCAGGGTCTCTGATGAAACCTGGAATGACCCTATCTACAATGACAGCTGGATGTGGAATAAGGCTGGACACATGGGACTGAGACGATTGGTGAGATTGGGTGAGCAAATGCAGACCCTTTAAAGCAATAATGCATGGCACCCATTCCATGGGTCCCATGTCTCTAGGTTGAAGGGAATATTACTACAGCTATAACATGTATGGGAAACCTAGAGAATGGACACACTGTGAATATCAAATGTCTCTAAAACTCAACGAATAGTCCCTCTCCTGGTGCTCCAGTTTGACTTTCCAACTGCTTTACTATCAATCTCCCAGCTTGGAGAGACAGCGCCTTTAAACTCTTGGTTCGCACACGTTGCCAATTTGGCAGTGGATGAAAGGGAATAGGGAGAACCAATGAGAGAGTAGCTGTTAGGCATTTGGACGGGCACATGTCACTCTTATTTCCCGGCAGGAAGAAGAACTAAACAAAGTCTCAGCCACCCACCGGGAACCAGTATAGGTCCTGAACCAAAATATTGGACTTGACTTCAGCTCACAAAAAATGAGTTAAATAATGGAGCTCAGGGGCACAGCAATTCACAAACAGGCAGAGTAATAAAGGACAACTATCGTCCAACAATCTGTTGAAGGAAAGCCCAGAGGCGGACTTGAAAGAGAGGCAGAATAGCAGGAAACAGATTTCAAGGGGTACGTTGGAATTGGTTTAAAGCACATGAAGAGGGGCACAACTTTGACAATGATGCACTTGGCCAAAAAGGGCATAAGCGTTTTCTCCTGAATATATTCAGGAGAAAACACATACGCCCTTTTTGGCTAAGCAAGCAAGTGGGCAATGCAAATCTGCACTACAAAAAAGTATCACTTCCCAACGGTCAAAAGGGACATCCAGAAAAAGGTTAAAACTCAGAAAGGCAAGACAGGCCCTGGAGAACAGGGAGCCTTGTTATACAGATGGGCGGGATGTAAATTGCCAACTGCCTCTCTGGAGGAGTTCATTGTGTTCCCAAAACAAGTAAACAACATAGCTACAGAGCCAATGGCACTTCCAGTCTGGGGAATATACCTTGGGAAAATTGAAAATCAATAAGACAGAGCCACCCCAAAATTTAGGGCTACACTGTTCACAAGAACCTCAACTTGGGTACACCTTAAGTATCCCAGGAAATATAAAAATGTTTCAAAAAATTGTGGTACTTACGTACGATGGAATATCCCTCAGCCATGAAATCAATATCACATGACCAGTAGCAGCAAAATGAGTGGATTCAGGTACGATGATTCTACGTGAAATAAGTGACACAGAAAAAGAATCTTATCATAAGATATCACTTATGATGGTCCTGTAAACATGGCTACACATGAAATGAGTTAGGAAAGAGAAGAGAGATTGACATTTAGAAAATATTCTTATGCCTGCTTAAGGGGGAAGGAGAGGTGGGGTGATGCATAAAACCAGAGTTTGTTATAAGCACATGTACCGTTCCAAAAACCAACTATGGAATAGACACAACCTACACCTTCTTCAGAGAAAGGGACACAAAACCACATATTTCCCGCAGAGGAATATATTTGACTAGTAAGTATCTTAAAACCTATGTACTGATATGTCTCCATAAGGGAATCAAGTGTGTCTACACTGGCATAAACATGGCAGTGAGAATCAGCTCAAACCCACTATAAAAAGGAATTTGAAAAACACAAAAAGGGAAATTCTTTACAATTCCTTCAGTGTCTCTGATGAAACCTGGAATGACTCTATCTACAATGACAGCTGGATGTGGTATAAGGCTGGACACATGGGACTGAGAGGATTGTTGAGATTGGGTGAGCAAATGCAGACCCTTTACAGCAATAATGCATGGCACCCATTCCATGGAGCCAATGTCTCCAGGTTGAAGGGAATATTACTTCAGCTATAACATGTACGGGAAACCTAGAGAATGGACACACTGTGAATATCAAAGGTCTCTAAAACTCAATGAATAGTCCCTCTCCTGGTGCTCCACTTTGACTTTCCAACTGCTTTCCTATCAATCTCCCAGCTTGGAGAGACAGCTCCTTTAACCTCCTGGTTCGCACAGGTTGCCAATTTGGCAGTGGATGAAAGGGAAGAGGGAGAACCAATGAAAGAGTAGCTGTTAGGCATTTGGACGGGCACATGTCACTCTTATTTCCCGGGAGGAAGAAGAATTAACCAAAGTCTCAGCCACCCACCGGGAACCAGTATAGTTCCTGAACCAAAATATTGGACATGCGTTCAGCTCACAAAAAACGAGTTAAATAATGGAGCTCAGGGGCACAGCAATTCACAAACAGGCAGAGTAATAAAGGACAACTATCGTCCAAAAATCTGTTGAGGGAAGGCAACGAGGCGGACTTGAAAGCGAGGCAGAATAGCAGGAAACAGATTTCAAGAGGTATGTTGGAATCGCCTTTACAGCACAGGAAGAGGGCCACAAGTTTGACAATGATGCACTTGGCCAAAAAGGGCGTATAAGTTTTCTCCTGAATATATTCAGGAGAAAACACATACGCCCTTTTTGGCCAAGCAAGCAAGTGGGCAATGCAAAGCTGCACTACAAAAAAGTATCACTTCCCACCAGTCAAAAGGGACATCCACAAAATAGGTAAAATTCAGAAAGGCAAGACAAGCCCTGGAGAACAGGGAGCCTTGTTATGCTGATGGGCGGGATGTAAACTGCCAACTGCCTCTCTGGAGGAGTGCATTGTGTTCCCAAAACCAGTAAACAACTGATATACCGAGCCAAGGACACTTCCAGTCTAGGGAATATACCTTGGGAAAACTGAAAATCAATAAGACACAGCCACCCCAAAATTTAGGGATGCACTGCTTACAAGAACCTCAACATGGGTACACCTTAAGTATCCCAGGAAAGATAAAAATGGTTCAAAAAATTGTGGTACTTACGTACGATGGAATATCCCTCAGCCATGAAATCAATGTCATAAGACCAGTAGCAACATAATGAATGGATTCAGGTATGATGATTCTAAGTGAAATAAGTCACACAGAAAAAGATTCTTATCATAAGATATCACTTATGAAAATCCTGTAAACATGGCTACACATGAACTGAGTTAGGAAAGAGAACAGAGTCTCACATTTAGAAAACACTCTTACGCCTGCTTAAGGGGGAAGGAGAGGTGGGTTGTTGCATAAAACAGAGTTTGATATAAGTACAGGCACCATTCCAGAAACCAAATACAGAATAGACAAGATCTACACCTTCCTCACTGAAAGGTTATCAAGACCCCATACTTCACACAGAGGAATATATCTGACTAGTAAGGATCTTAAAACCTATGTATTGATATATCTCCGTAAGGGAAACAAGTGTGTCTAGACTGGCATAAACACAGCAGTGAGAATCAGCTCAAACCCACTATAAAAAGGAATTTCAAAAACAAAACAACAAAACAGGGAAATTCTTTACAATTCCTTCAGGGTCTCTGATGAAACCTTGAATGACCCTGTGTACAACGACAGCTAGATGTGGCATAAGGCTGGACACTTGGGACTGAGAGGATTGGTCAATTTGGGTTAGCAAATGCAGACCCTTCAAAGCAATAATGTGTGGCACCCATTCCATGGTTCCCAACTCTCCATGTTGAAGGGAATATTACTACAGCTATAACATGTACAGGAAACCAAGAGAATGGACACACAGTGAATACGAAAGGTTTCTAAAACCCAACTAACTGTCCCTCTCCTGGTGCTCTGGTTTGACTTTCCAACTGCTTAACTATCAATCTCCCAACTTGGAGAGACAGCCCCTTTAACCTCCTGGTTTGCTCAGGTTGCCAAGTTGGAAGAGGATGAAAGGGAAAAGGGGGAACCAATGAAAGAGTAGCTGTTAGGCATTTGGACGGGCACATGTCACTCTAAATGCCCGGCAGGAAGAAGAATTAACCAAAGTCTCAGCCACCCGCCGTGAACAAGTATAGGTCCTGAAACAAAATTTTGGACTTGCGGTCAGCTCACAAAAAATGAGTTAGAAAATGGACCTCAAGGGCACAGCAATTCACAAACTGGCACAGTAATAAAGGACAACTATCGTCCAAAAAATCTGTTAAGGGAAGGCAACGAGGCGACCTTCAAAGCGAGGCAGAATAGCAGGAAACAGATTTCAAGTGGTTCGTTGGAATCACCTGTAAAGCACAGGAAGCGGGGCACAACTTCGAAAATGATGCACTTGGCCAAAAAGGGCGTATGCGTTTTCTCCTGAATATATTCAGGAGAAAACACATACGCCCTTTTTGGCCAAGCAAGCAAGCGGGCAATGCAAATCTGCACAGCAAAATAGTATCACTTCCCACCTGTCAAAAGGGACATCCACAAAATGTGTAAAAACCAGAAATCCTAGAGAGGCCCTGGAGAACTTGGAGCCTTGTTATGCTGATGGGCGGGATGTAAATTGCCAACTGCCTCTCTGGAAGAGTGCATTGTGTTCCCTAAAACAAGTAAACAACAGAGCTACAGAGCCAAGGGCACTTCCATTCTAGGGAATATACCTTGGGAAAACTGAAAATCAATAAATTAGAGCCACCCCAAAATTTAGGCCTGCACTACTTACAAGAATCTCAAATTGAGTACTCTCTAAATATCCCAGGATAGATAAAAATGATTCAAAAAATTGTGGTACTTATGTACGATGGATTATCCCTCAGCCATGAAATCAATGTCATAATACCAGTAACAGGAAAATGAATGGATTCAGGTACGATGTTTCTAAGTGAAATAAGTCACACAGAAAAAGAAACTTATCATAAGATATCACTTATGAAGGTCCTGCAAACATTGCTACACATGAACTGAGTTAGGAAAGATTACAGAGTAACTAATCTTATCATAAGTTATCACTCAGAGTGGGAATGTACACATGACTACACATGAACTGAATGACAAACACAACAGAGTCACACATTTAGAAAACATCTTCTGCCTGCTTAATGGGAAAGCCGAGGTGGGGTGATGCATAAAACCACAGTTTTAAATTAGCACAGATACCGTTATATAAACCATGTATGTAATAGACAACACCTACTCCCGGCACAATGAACTGGACTCAACACCCCCTATTCATTGCAGAGGAATATGTCTGACTCTAAGTATTTTAAAACATATGTATTCTCATGTCTCCATAAAGGAATCATGTGTGTGTATAATGGCATGAACACAGCACTGAAATTCAGTTAAACCCACTTATAAAAATAAATTTCATAATCAAAATGCAAAAACAGATAGAAAGTCTTAAAAATTACGTTCAGGGCCTGTGATGCAAGCTAGATTGACCACCTTTACACCCACAGCTGGATGAGACCTAAGACTGGACTCTTGGGGCTGACAAGATTGCTGAGGTTGTGTGAACAAAAGAACACCACTTAGAGCAATACTGTGTGCTACCCATTCTAGTGGTCCCAACTCTCCAGGTTTAAGGGAATCTTCCTCCAGCTAAAACATGCATGGGAAACCCAGTGGATGGTACACTGTGTAATTGGGAAAGTTTTCTAAAAGGTACCTCATTTTTCCTTTTGTCATGCTCGGCTTCGCCATTCCATCTGCATTACTCAAAATCTCCCCACTTGGAGTGTCAGCGCCTTTACCCTCCCGTTATGCACAGTTTGCAAACTGTGCAGAGTATGAACAGCAAGAGGGGAAATAAATGAGAGATTAGCTGTAGGTGTTTGGATGGGCACATGTCACTCTAGTTTCCCATCAGGAAGAAGAATTAACCAAAGGCTCAGCCTGAAGCCCCGGAACCAGACTAGGGCCTAAAGCCTTCCTGCGGTATTGCAGCCAGCTCACAAAGAGGTGAGTTGAAAAATGGAAATCAGGGGCACAGCAATTCACAGACTTGCAGAATTATAAAGGACAACTATCATCCAGAAATATATTGAGGAAAGGCAGTGAAGAGGATTTGAATGCAAGGCTGAATTGAAGGAAACAGATTTCAAGAGGTAGTTTGGAGTCGTCTTTAAAGCACATGAAAAGAGACAGAATTTCGACAATGTTGCCCTTGGCTGAAAAGGGATTATGTGTATTTTCTTGAATATATTCGGGAAAAAATGCATATGCCCTTTTTGGCTAAGCAAGCCATCAGGCATTGCAAATCCACACTACAGAGAAGTGTCCCTTACCTCCAGTCCAAAGGGCCATCCACATATAGTGTAAAAGCCACAAATGCAGGACAGGCCATGGAGAAAAGGGAGCCTGGTTACGACGATGGACAGGATGTAAATTGCCAACAGCCTCTCTGGAGAACTGTATGTTGTTTTCTAAAACAGAGCTACAGAGTATAGCACACTTCCACTCATGGGCGTGTATTTTGGGAAAACTAAAAATCCACAACACACAGACAGCCCAAAGTTTAGGGCTGCTCTGTTTACAAGAACCTCGACTTCGGTACACTTTATATATCCCAGGAAAGGAAAAAAAAAATGGATATAGATGTTGTGGTACTTATATACAATGGAATGTCACTCAGACATAAAATCAATGTCATAAGGCCAATAGAAGCATAATGAGTGGCTTTAGGTACGATGATGCTAAGTGAAATGAGCCACAAAGAAAAAGAAACTTATTGTAATATATCACTTATAGAGGAAATGTAAACATGGCTACACATGAACTGAATTTCAAAAGAGAACAGAGTTACACATTTAGAAAACACACTTATGCCTCCTTAAGGGGAAAGGTGACGTGGGGTGATGTGTAAAAGCAGAGTTTGAAATTAGCACAGATCCTATTCCATATACCAAATATGTAATAGACAAGACCTACTCCTTTCTCAATGAACTGGACACAAAACACCCTATTCACTGAAGAGGAATATATCTGACTGGTAATAACCTTGAAACCTATGTATTTATATGTCTCCATAATGGAATCAAGTGTATGTAGATTGGCATAAACACAGATAAATGGAACAGGACAGAAAGCCCAGAGATAAACCTACATACCTATGGCTATCTCATCTATGACAAAGGAGCTAAGGATATACAATGGAGAAAAGACAGTCTCTTCAGTAATTGGTGCTGGGAAAACTGGACCCCTACACATAAAAGAATGAAATTAGAACACTCCATAACACCATACACAAAAATAAACTCTAAATTGATTAGAGATCTAAATATAAGACCAGACACTATAAAACACTTAGAGGAAACCATAGGCAGAACACTCTATGACATAAATCACAGCAAGATCCTTTTGGACCCACCTCCTAGAGAAATGGAAATAAAAACAGAAATCAACAAATGGGACCTAATGAAACTTAAAAGCTTTTACACAGTACAGGAAAACATAAACAAGATGCAAAAACAACCCTCAGAATGGGAGAAAATATTTTCAAATGAAGCAATTGACAAAGGATTAATCTCCAAACTTTACAAGCACCTCATGTAGCTCAATATCACAAAAACAAACAACCCAATCCAAAAACGGGCAGAAGACCTAAATAGACATTTCTCCAAAGAAGATATACAGATTACCAAGAAACACATGAAAGGATGCTGAACAACACTAATCATTAGAGAAATGCAAATCAAAACTACCCTGAGGTATCACCTCACAGCAGTCAAAGTGGCAATCATCAAAAAAATCTACAAAACAATAAATGCTGGAGAGGCCTTTATTGGAGAAAATGGAACACACTTGCACTGTGGTTGGGAATGTAAATTGATATGGGCACTAGGGAGAACAGTACGGAGGTTCCTTTAAATAACTAACAATAGAAGTACCATACGACACAACAATCCAAGTACTGGGCATTTGCCTTGTGAAAACCATAATTCAAAAAGAGTTATGTACAAAAATGTTCATTGCAGCTCTATTTGCATTAGCCAGGACATGGAAGCAACCTAAGTGTCCATCGACAGATGAATGGATAAAGAACATCTGGCACATATATACAATCAAATATTACTCAACCATAAAAAGAAGCAAAACTGAGTTATTTGTACTGAGGTGGCTGGATTTAGAATCTGTCCTACACAGTGAAGTAAGTCAGAAAGGGAAAAACAAATACTGTATGTTAACAGAGATATATGGAATCTAATGAAGAAAAAAAAAAGATTTTGAAGAACCTAGTGGCAGGACAGGATTAAGGACACAGACATAGAGAAAGGACTTGAGGGCACCGGAAGGGGGATGGGTAAGCTGGGACGAAGTGAGAGAGTGGCATGGACATAAATACATTACCAAATGTAACACCGATAGCTACTGAGAATCAGCCACATAGAACAGGGAGATCAGCTCGGTGCTTTGTGACCACATAAAGGGGTGGGATATGGAGTGTGGGAGGGAGATGCAAGAGGGAGGGGATCTGGTGATATTTGTATATGTATAGCTGATTCACTTTGTTATACAGGAGAAACGAACACTCCATTGTAAAGCAATTATACACCAATAAACGTGTAAAAGGAAAAAAAAAAAAAACAAAGCCCAAGGAAAAACCTACACACTTATGGTCAACTAATCTATGACAAAGGAGGCAAGACTATACAATGGAGATAAGACAGTCTCTTCAATCATTGGTGCTGGGAAATATGGAGAGCTACATGTAAAAGAATGAAATTAGAACACTCCCCAACACCATACATAAAAATATATTCAAAATGAATTAGAGACCTTAATGTAAGACCAGACAGTATAAAACTCTGAGAGGAAAACTTACGAAGGATACTCTGACATAAATCACAGCAAGATCTTTTTTGATCAACCTCCTATAGTAATGAAATAAAAAAGAAAACTAAACAGATGGGACTAATGAAACTTAAAAGCTTTGGCAAAGCAAAGGAAACTACAAACAAGACGAAAAGACAACCCTCAGAATGGCAGAAAATATTTGCAAACGAATCAATGGACAAATGATTAATCTCCAATATATATAAACAGCTCATGCAGCTCAATATTAATAAAACAAACAACCCAATACAAAATGGAAGATCTAAATAGACATTTCTTCCAAGAAGACATAGAGGTGGCCAGTACGCACATGAAAATCTGCTCAACATCACTAATTATTAGAGAAATGGAAATCGAAACTACAATGTGGTATCACGTCACACCTGTTAGAATGGGCATCATTAGAAAATCTACAAACAACAAATGCTGGAGAGGGTGTGGAGAAAAGGAACCTTATTCCACTATTGGTGGGAATGTAAATCGATACAGTCTCTATGGAGAACAGTATGGAGGTTCCTTAAAAAACAAAAATAGAATTACCATATAATCCAGCAATCCCACTACTGGGCATATACCCAGAGAAAACCATAAATCAAAAAGACACATTCACCACAATGTTCACTGCAGCACTATTTACAATAGACAGGTAATGAAAGCAACCTAAGTGCCCACAGACAGACGAATGGATAAAGACGTGGTACATATATACAACGGAATATTACTCAGTCACACATAGGAATGAAATTGGGTCATTTGTAGAGACCTCGATGGATCTAGAGACTGTCATACAGAGTGAAGTAAGTCAGAAAGAGAAAAACAAATATTGTATATTAATGCATATATGTGGAACCTAGAAAAATGGTACAGATGAACCAGTTTGCAGGGCAGAGATAGAGACAGATGTAGAGAACAAACATATGGACACCAAGGAGGGAACGCCATGTGAGGGTGGTGGTGGAATGAATTGTGAGACTGGGATTCACATGTGCACACTTATATGTATAAAATACATATCCAATAAGAACCTGCTGTATAAAAGAAATAAATTTAAAAAAAATTAAAAATAAATAAATAACATTTAATAAAATAAAACAGAAAAAAAGTATTTCCCTTCACATAGACGTCTTTATATTAATGCATTATTTCCATGTTTATATCTCCAAAATTAAAAAAAAAGAGGAATAAATAAAATCTACCTTGAACCAAAAAGAAAAAAAGAAAAAAAAAATAAAACAGAACCCACCAGTGATACAGAGGAAAATCGTATCAGGGCACTTACTCCAGTGGTAAAAAATTCTTAAGTTGGTCAGAGGTGGGAAATCGTCTCCCATGCCGTCAGCAGCACTCCCCCCCACAAGGAGCATCCTCATTGCAAAGCTGGGGGAATGTGTCGAGGCGTCTGTGAGTAAATGTGAGCTGAGCCCCAGTCCTGCTGCAGCTGAACTCTTCCCACCCTTTCCAGGTAAAACACCTGAATATGTACAAGCACTTGCAAGCCTAGAGGAAGGGCTGTGGAGCCACACTAGCGAGAGCACGCAGGCCGACTTGGTGCCTGCAGGCCAGCCAGGATGGTCCTGGCCCCAGATGCTCTTCAGGAAGCTTTCCATTTCCCTGCCTGAGATACCCCTCCTGCCACAGCCCCCACTGCTTTTTTACTTCCTCACCTCTGCCTGGGGAGAAATTCCAGTGGCAGGTATGGGTGACACATCCTCTTCTTTAGCAGGTGGCAGCCTGGCAACTCCTGCAGAAAGTCCAGCAGAGCCCCACTCACACTGGGCCACCCACAAAGCCACGGCCCCTCACTCCCTCCCACCACACCAGCCCCGAAACTGCTGACGGGGCAGAGAATATGGCGTCAGTCACAGCTACAGGTGCTCTTGCTGACTGGAGAGGTGTTTATATTGACATCAACCCAGGCACACCTGTGGGGTGGGGGCTGGAAGGCAGTGTCAGGCTGCCCAAATCAGCCAAACCTCACCCCTCAGGGGCTCACAGTTGCAGAAAATGAACCTTGCTAAACGGGTCAGTCCCAAGGAACAGGTGTGGGTCTTGAGAGTCAGGATAGACAAGGGGCTGCAGCTGCGGCTTGTTTTCTTATCATTTTATCTGGTCCATGAGTGGAAAACAACTTCAAGAAGACCCTATCCTAATGAGAGGAACCCAGGAGTCAGGGAGAGGAGTGATGGTGGGTGGAGACAGAGGCCTGGTGCCCTGGCTGCAGTGGAAGTGTCTGGAAGACCAGGCAGAGAGAGGCTGCACAGAGTGATAGCCAGGGTCACAGACTTGTCAGAGTTACTGTTTGTTAGTTCAAGTACTGCTCTGAGGTGTTCTGTGTCAGCTGTGAGCCACAGGTGAGCTGGGGGTTCTCTGCAAGGTGGGCTATGTGCACAGTTCCTGTGTGTCGAGCCCTGCTGGGGTACCTGCCCAGGGGAGTTCCGTATCCTGGGAAGGGCCTGACTATGAGAGCGCCATGGGCTGCTGGGTAGCTGCACAGGTGATCTCCATACCCTGGGAGGGACTTGAACACGAGAGCCCCGTGGGCTGTGGGGTGCGGGATGCAGCCCAGGTGAGCTCCATATCCTGGGATTGGCCTGACCACGAGAGCCCCATGGGCTTCTGGAGACCTGGTAAAGGATATCAGGACAGTTAGTGAAGCCACCGAGGATCTACATCTAGTAGATCCTATTTCCTACTCCCTGCTGCTCATTCTACCATCCACCAGGCCATGGCATTCTGTATTAGACTTCAATGATGCCTTCTTCTGTATTCCATTCATCTCAGAGTCACAAGAATTTTTGGCTTGTGAGTGGCAGGACACAACATGCAACAAAAGCAATAATGCTGGGCCGTCCTGCCCCAATGGTTCAGAAATCCCCACAACATCATTGGGGAAATGTCCTCTAAAGACCTAAACGTTCTACCTCTGTAAAAGGGAAACCTCCTTCAATATGCAGATGACATTCTGATTGCCAGGCCTACTAAAGATGCCTCGGAACTACCTAGCCAAGAAAGGATAGAAGGTGTCCAAGAAAAAGCCTCAAATATCCCAAGCTCAGGTGACTTGCCTGGGCTTCATTCTCACAGATACTCGGAGAAACGCATCCCAGGATAGGGAAGAAGCCATTTGCAGCCTTACCTCTTCTAAAACTAGAAGACAGCTTAGGGGTTCCTGGGGAGGCCAAGGTTTTCTGCATCTGGATCCCTAACTACAGTCTAATAGCTGGGCCTCTACCTGAAACACTGACAGGAAAAGATGATGATCCTTCTGAATAGAATCCAGAAGCAGCCTTTCAAGAATGGAAAGAGCAGTCAATTCAGATCCTTGCCCAGGAACTCGCTAATTTAGCTAAACCCTTTGACCTTTACATACCCGGTCAAAGGTTAATCACCCTTGGAGACTTAGTGCAAAAACTGGGACCACTTGAAATGGAGCAACACAAGAATGACCTTCAGGTATGATAAACTATGGTCACCAAGGGCTTTGCCCACTGACTCATCAGGCCAGGATACTGGGGTATCTAAAAAGCTGGAAATCAGCAGCCCACAAGGCCAGCTCCCTCCTAAGGGAATAGGACCCCACGTGGTGATCCTAACCACCCATCATGTCCTGAAGTTGCAGGGGTCGCTCTGTGGACACACTGACCTCGAGTGAGGAGGCCCTCCAACTCCAACCTCCAGAGAGAAAAATGGGGGCAACGGGCCCCCAAGATGACTCGTGTGACCATCACTTGACCTGGAGTTTCTCTCAGAAAACAACAAGACTGTGCCCCGAAAGAGCAGACTACTGCTTGCAGGACTTACTGCACGCAGAGGGGAGTTAATAAGCTTGGTGGGGGAAACGTATATCACGCTTTCAACATAGAAAACCCAACAGAAACCGCGGTGATGGTGGCCAATATGACCGGCTGGACTGCTGGCTACTTCTAAAGGCCGTTGACTCAGTGGACGTCATGGTCCTGGATCACCACGGACCCTGGACTGTCTGGGAGTTGCACGGGCAGGGCTCTGACACATGGTGCTGTTTGTACATTAATTCAGGGACCTAATTAAAGAAAGCACAGACTACTGGTCAGAGCATCTAGGCTGGCAAAAAAGTCAGCCTAATGTCACTGAACAAATGTGGGGTGGGTTGAAACCTGCATCTCTGCGCATCTCTTTCCTGGACCCTTAAAGGTCATTAGAATCTATAACACTTCCAATGCTGGTGCTCAGTCGGACGAGAAGTGAGGCAGGAGGCTTTGGGACAATCAACCTCACCTGGAGGCTGGTGGGGAGATGTTTTGCCCCTCCCCCTAGGTATCAGGGCTCCCTCCACAGCATGAAGTAGTTACAAAAGAGGGGTCTTCACCCTCAACACCCCAAGAATGAGGAACGGAACAAAAAGCAGAGGAGGTGTTCGTCTCTGGCAACGTTCATTAAAAATCCCTGGGAGATAAAAAGAGAATCTGGGCAATAAAATAAAGTCTAACCTGTTTTTCCTTTGTGCTTTTTCTAATTTCACATGCTCCTAGGGTTCCGCCTGCAGAGGTCCCACACCCGGCACTTCAGACCCGACTTCCTAGTGCAGAATGGCTGGGTCGACACCTCAGCTAGCGGAGTCCCATGCAGACTGCACGGCATAGAGCCTGAGCTGCAGCCAACCCAGCCCTCGAGACCTCCATCCCCTAACACCCACTGACGCTGCCGGGATCCCTACTCAGCATCCCAGCCCACAGCCCGTGGGGGAGTGCACACTCTCACCTCTCCATTCGGTTTTCAAAATAATGTTTCCTTTTCTTCTGAACCAAACTCAGTCTTGATCTGTTGGCTCCAATGACACTGGGCACGGGGAATACTGTTGGGGTCCCCTCTGCAAGATCAGTAACAGAAATTGAGAACTTTGTAACTTCATTGAACAGATGTGTGAGCCAAACTGTAGTTAACATAGAGCAGTGTATAATGCTCGGGTAAAATAAGATTTTTCTAAGACTTACTTTTGATATTTCCATCACTTTACTATAAGCAAGTTCAGTGAAGACGTCTGTCTTATTTGTCAGGTCAACATTAGAGAAATGAAGTGATTTATTTCCATGGATGTACATCGAATACTCTTGGCTGAAGCTTCAATCTTGTTTTGAATGCTTTTCCATTGAAAAGGATACCTCTCTTTCAGCTCCCCCATTTCTGAGAAGTATAAAATCTTATAATTTATTATTACCAAAGGGGAAAGGTAGGAGAAGGGATAAATTAACATTTTGGGATTAACACATACACACTGCTATGTATAAAATAGATCATCAACAAGGAACTACTGTATAGCACAGGGAACTACACTGAATATTTTGCAATAACCTATAAGGGGAAATAATCTGAAAAAGAATCGATATTTTTATTGACATCATCTATCAATGACAGATAAAATGTAACGTAAGCAAGGCCGATGGTGAGCGCTTCTGGACCTGAAGATTTCAATCATCTAAAGTTTGGGCTCTGCCTATTTCCCAAGGCCCTTAATGGACATACGTGTAGCCGTAGCTTAAAAATTCCCCAGTTTGGGGTACGGGAAGGCACTGATTTGTTAAAATCCCTGGTGTTCTCCTTCCATGCACGGGACCCTTCCTACAGCTAAAACATGACTGTCACACCTAGAGGAGGTACACCGTTTGATCGGAAAGAGTTTGGAAAAGGCACCTCATCTCCTCATCGCCTGGTGCTCGGGTTCACCCCTCCAGCATCTTTCCTAACAATCTCCTCACTTGGGGATATCAGCAACGTCAACATCCTGTTGCACACAATTTGGAATCTGTCCAGAGGATGAAGCGGAAGGATGAGAAAAATTTAGAGACAAGTCTTAGGTTTTCGGACAGGCACATGCCACTCTAATTTCCAATCCGGAAGACAAATTCATCAAAGGCTAGAATTGCCCACAGAAAGAGAATAGGGCTAGAGGAAATCCTGCTGTTTTGTGTCGAGTTTCCAGAAACACAAGTTGAAAAATGGAACTCAGGGGCACTAAAATTCATGAAACTGCAGAGTTGAAAATATCTATTGTTGAAAAATGTCTTGAGGTAAGTCACAGAAAAGGACTTATAAGCAAGGGAGAGTGGCAGGAATCAGATTTGAAGAGGTAGAAAGGTCTTCCCATTAAAGCACAAGAAAAGGGGATGAACATCGCCAATGATGCAGTTGGCCCAAAAGGGCATATGCATTTTTTTCTGAATATATTCAAGTAAAGGCCATTCACACTTTTTATCCTACCAAACAGGTGGGCACTGGAAATCAATACTACAAAATGTATCACTTCA
Source organism: Mesoplodon mirus (assembly GCF_964341445.2). Lineage (NCBI taxonomy): Eukaryota > Metazoa > Chordata > Mammalia > Artiodactyla > Ziphiidae > Mesoplodon > Mesoplodon mirus. The sequence goes on from NW_028295790.1 coordinate 3,653,151, forward strand.
CATCAGTCAGAAGGGCCATCCACATAAAGTGTAAACACCAGAAATGCAGGACAGGGTGAGGAGAAAAGGGAGCCCTGTGAGGCTGATAGTGGAAATGTAATTTGCCAACGGCCACTCTGGAGAAGTGTATTGTGTTTGCTAAAACATCTGAAAACTGAGCTACAGAGCATAGGGCACTTGCACTCATGGGCGTATACCTTGGGAAAAACAAAAAATGACAGAAAACAGGCACCCCAACGTTTACCACCTCTCTGTTAAAAAGGGCCTCCACTTGGATAAAACCTAAATGTCCTTGGAAGGATAAAATGGATAAAAGAGATGCGGTACTTATGTAGAGTGGAATATTACTCATCCAGAAATCAATGAAATAAGGCCAGTTGTAACAACTCTGGAGGAGTTACATACGATCATTCTAAGTGACACATGTCAGAAAGAAAAAGACACATATCATAAGATGTCACTTAAAGGTGGAATCAAACATGCCTACACATGAAATAAACTACAAAACAGAAACATAGTCAAATATGTAGAAAATAGACATAAGGCTGCTAAATGGGAAAGATGGGGAATGGTGAGGTATTATCCAGGAGGTTGAAATTAGCAAAGATACCATTCCAAGTACCGAATTGAATAACTGGCAAGGCCTACACGGTACCTCAAAGAACTGCACTCAGTCCACTCAAGTCACTGGAAAATAATACATATGACTCATAAGCATCTGAGAAAGAATTTATTGTTGTCTCACAGTACATGAATCAAGTGGATGTACAGCAGCAAAAAATAGAGCTTTGAAAATCAGCTGTAACCAATATAAAAATAAATTTAAAAATATTTATAAAAACGGTGAGACAGACAAAAATTCTTACAACTTTTGTTGAAGGGCTATGATGTAACATGGATTGAACACATGTAGACCCACAGCAGGATGATATATAAGGCTGGAAGCTATGCACGCTAAGAGATGTTAGAGAGGCTGAGTGAGGAAATGCAGACATTTTAAAATAATACTGCCTGGTACCCATTCCATGGGTCCCAAATCTGCACTTTCAAGGGAATCTTCTGACAGGGAAAACATGCCTGGGAAACCGAGATGAATGTACACCGTGTGCTCATGAAAGGTGTCTAAAATGCACGTCATTTTTGATCTCCTGGTGCTGGGGTTCGCCATTCCAGCCACATTACTAACAATCTCCCGACTTGGAGAATCAGCACCTTTAACCTCCTGTTTCACATAGTTTGCAATTTTTGCAGAGGATAAATGGGAAGAGGAGGAACCAATGAGAGATTAGCTGTAGTAGTTTTGACAGGCACATGTCACTCTAATTTCCCATTAGGAAGAAGAATTAACCAAAGGCTCAGCCTGCCTCCCCAGAACCAGGATAGGGCCGGAATCAATCCAATGGTTTGGCGGTCAGCTCACAAAAAAAGCGAGTTGCAAAATGGAGCTCAGGAGCAGACAATTCAAAGACCTGAAAGATATAAATGATAACCAACGTCCAAAAATATATTCAGGTAAGGCAACGAAGAGGTTCTGAATGAGAGGCAGAATTGCAGGAAACAGATTTCAAAAGGTAGATTGTACTCACATTTAAAGCATATGAAAAGCAGCAGAATTTCTAAAATGATGCAGTTGGGCAAAAGGGTGTATGCATTTTTTTCGTGAATATCTTCAGGAAAAAAACACATACAGAGTTTTTGGCCAACCAAGCAAGAGGGAAATGCAAATCCGCACAATAAAGAAGTCTCAATTTCCACTGCTCAGAAAGTCCATCCAAAAAATATGTACAAATCAAAAATGCAGGAGAGGCCATGGAAAACAGGGAGACTAGTTACGCTGATGGGTGGGGTATAAATATCCAAGAGCTACTCTGAAGAAGTGTATGCTGTTTCCTAAAACATCTAAAATACAAAGCCCCCGAGCAAAGGGGACTTCAACTCATGGACATATAACTTGGGAAGAGTAAATATCAACAAGACACAGGCACCACAAAGTTTAGGGCTGCTCTGCATACAAGAACCTCAACTTCAGTATACCTAAAGTATCCCAGGAAAAAGAGAAATGCATAAAGAATTTGTGGTAATTTTGTACAACGGAATATCACTCAGACATGAAATCAATGTCATAAGGCCAGTAGCAGCATAATGAGAGGATTTAGGTATGATGATTCTAAGGGAAATTAGTCACACAGAAAAAGAATCTTATCATAAGATATCACTTAGAGAGGGAATGTCAACATCACAACACATGAACTGAATTAGGAAAGAGAGCAGCGTCTCACATTTAGAAAACACTCTTATGCCTCCTTAAGGAGGAAGGAGAGGTGGGGTGATGCATAAAACCAGAGTTTGATATTAGCACAGGTACCATTCCATAAACCAAATACAGAATAGACAAGACCTACACCTTCCTCAGTGAACGGGACTCAAAACCCCTATTCCCCACAGAGGAATATATCTGATTAGTAAGAATCTTAAAACCTATGTATTGATATGCCTCTGTAAGGGAAACAAGTGTGTCTAGACCGTCATAAACACGTCAGGGAAAATCAGCTCAACCCCATTATAAAAATGAATTTCAAAAACAAAACAAAAAAACAGCGAAATTCTTACACAATTCCTTCAGGGGTTCTGATGAAACCTAGAATGACCCTATCTGCAAAGACAGCTGGATGAGACATAAGGCTGGACACTTGGGACTGAGAGGACTGGTGAGATTGGGAGAGAAAATGCAGACCCTTTAAAGTACTAATGCATGCCACCATTCCATGGGTCCCAAATTTCCAGGTAGAAGGGAATATCACTACAGTTATAACATGTATGGGAAACCTAGAGAATGGACACCCTGTGATGGTGAAAGGTTTCTGAAAGTCTCCTACTTTTTCCTCTCCTTGTGCTACAGTTTGGCATTCCAACTACTTTACTATCAATCTCCCAACTTAGGAGAGTCATCCCCTATAACCTCCTGGTTCGCACAGTTTGCTAATTGTGCAGAGGATGAAAGGGAAGAGGGAGAATCAATCAGAGAGTAGATGTAGGCATTTGGACGGACACATGTCACTCTAAATTCCCATTAGGAAGAAGAATTAACCAAAGCCTCAGCCACCCACAGGGAACCAGTATAGCCACCCCTGGAACCAGTATAGGTCCTGAAGCAAAATTGTGGATTTGCGGTCAGCTCCCAATAATGGGATTTGAAAATTGGAGCTCAGGGGCAAAGCAATACACAAACCTGCAGAGTTATAAAGGATAACTCTCTTCCAAAAATCTGTTGAGGGAAGGCAATGAAGAAGACTTGAAAATGAGGCAGTGTATGACTTTTCTCCTGAATATATTCAAGAGAAAAGGCATAGTCCCTTTTTGGCCAATCAAGCAAGCACACAACGCAAATCCACACTACAAAGAATTGTCGCTTCCCACCGGTCAAAAAGGGCATCCGAAGATCTGTAAAAACCAGAAAGGCAAGATAGAGATGACAAGGGCATAAAGCAATATGATCCCAAGGGTCATGTAGGATTGTGATGACAAGCACGTGGAGCATTGTGATGACAAGATTATGTATCATTTTGCTGACAAATGCATTGTGATGACAAGGTTCATGGAGCACTGTGATGACAAGCGTCATGGAGCATTGTGATTAAAGGGTTCATGGAGAATTGGGATGACAAGGGCATGGAGCATTTTGATGACAAGCGTCCCGGATCATTGTGTTGTCAGGGTTCATGGACCGTTGTCATGACAGTGGTCATGGAGCATTTTTATGACAGAGGTCATGGAGCATTGTGATGAGAACGTCATGGAGCATTGGGCTGAAAATGTTCATTGAGTATTGTGATGACAGGGGTCAAGGAGCATTGTGATGACAAGGTACTGGAGCACTGTGATGAGAAGACCATGGAGCCATGTGATGACAAGTCTCATGGAGCATTCTGATGAAATGGGTCATGGAGCTTTGTGATTACAGGGGTCTTGGAGCATTTTGATGACAAGATTATGTATCATTTTGCTGACAAAGGCATTGTGATGACAAGGTTCATGGAGCACTGTGATGACAAGTGTCATGGAGCATTGTGATTAAAGGGTTCATGGAGCATTGGGATGACAAGGGCATGGAGCATTTTGATGACAAGCGTCCCGGATCATTGTGTTGTCAGGGTTCATGGGGCATTGTCATGACAGTGGTCATGGAGCATTTTTATGACAGAGGTCATGGAGCATTGTGATGAGAACGTCATGGAGCATTGGGCGGAAAATGTTCATGGAGTACTGTGATGACAGGGGTCAGGGAGCATTGTGATGACAAGGTACTGGAGCACTGTGAGGAGAAGATCATGGAGCCATGTGATGACAAGTCTCATGGAGCATTCTGATGAAAAGGGTCATGGAGCATTGTGATTAAAGGGGTCTTGGAGCATTGTGATGACAAGGGCATTGAACATTGGGATGACAATGTCATGGAGCGTTCTGATGACATGCATCATGGAGCTTTGTGATGACAAGGGCATGGAGCATTGTGATTACAGGGATCTTGGAGCACTGTGAGGAAAATGGCATGTAACATTGTGATGAAAAAGGCATGTAGCCTTGTCATGACAGGGTTCAAGGAACATACTGATGACAAGTGTCAGGGACCATTGTGATGACAAGGGTATTGAGCATTGTGATGGCAAATGTCATGGATCATTGTGATTAGAAGACCATGGATAATTGTGATGACGAGCGTTATGGGGGAGCTGTGATGATAAGTGTTAGGGAATATTGTCATCACAAGGATTTGGAGCATTGTGATGACAGAGGTCATAGAGCATTTTGATTTCATTGTGATGACAATAGCATGAAGCATTATGATGATGAGCATTGGTGCACTGTGATGACAGCGTTCATGGAGCATTGAGATGAAAAGGGGCATGGAGCATTATGATTAGAAGAGTCTTGGATCACTGTGATGAAAAGGACATGGAATATTGGTCTGAGATGTTTCATGGATTATTGTGATGAGAGGGGGCAAGGAGCATTGTGATAACAATGGCACGGAACACTGTGATACATGGTTCATGGAGGATTGTAATGACAAGCGCATGGAGCATTGTGAGAAGAATGGCATCGAGCATTGTGGTGAAAAGCATCATGGATACTGTGATGACAAGGGCTTGGAACGATGTGATGAGAGGTTTTTGGAGCATTGTGATGACAATGGCATGGAGCATTGTGATGCCAAGGGTCATGGAGTTTTGTGATGACAAAGGTCATGGAGCATTTTGATGACAAGGGTGTGGTGAATTCTCTTGTGAGGGCAGGGAGCATTGTGATGACAGGGTCATGGAGCAATTTGATGAAAAGTGTCATGGAACATTTTGATGACAGGGGTTATGGAACACTGTGATGTCAGGAGTCATGGAACATTTTCATGATGGTGTTGTGGACCATTGTGATGACAGGGGAGTGGGTGTATTGTGATGACTAGTGAGGGAACATTTTGATATCATTCGTGAGAGAGCATTTTGATAAGTGCATGGAGTATTGTGATGACAAGTTTTATGGAGCATTGTGATGACAAGGTTGTGGAGCATTGTTATGACAAGCACATGGCGCATTGTGATGACATGGGTCATGGAGCCCTGTGCTGACAAAGGCATGGAGCATTGTGATGAGAAGGGTCAACGAGCATTGTGATGAAAATTTCATGGAGCATTTTGGTGACAAAGGTCACAGAGCCTTGTGATGACGAGGGCATGGACCATTGTGATGACAAAGGTCATGAAGCATTGTGATGACTGGAGTCATGGAGCATTGTGATGACAGGGTTCATAGAGCATTGTGATGAAAAGGCAATGATCATTGTGATGACAGGGGCATGGAGCATTGGCCTGACATGTTTCATGGATTATTGTGATGACAGTGGGCATGGTGCAATATGATGACAAGGCATGGAGCACTCTGATGAGAAGGTCATGGAGTATTTTGAAGACAGGTCTCAGGGAGCATTGTGATGACATATGTCATGGTCCATTGAGATGACAAAGGAATGGAATATTGTGATGCCAAGTGTCATGGAGGATTGTGATGACAAATGTAATGGAGCATTTTGATGACAAGGGCTTGGAGCATTGTGATGACAAGGGACATGGAGCATTGTGTTGACAAGGGCATGGAGCATTGTGATGACAAGGGCCATTGAGAATTTTGATGACAAGTTCATGAAGCATTGTGATGAGAAGCACATGGAGCTTTCTATGACAGGGGTCATGGAGCATTGCGATGACAAGTGCATACAGAATTGTGATGACAAATCATGTAACACGGTGATGAGAACTGTCATGGAGCACAGTGATGCCAAGAACGAGGAGAATTGTGATGACTGGGGACATGGAGCATTGTGATGACCAGGGCATGGAGCATTGTGATGACCAGGGAATGGAGCATTGTGATGGCAAGACCGTGGAGCATTGTGATGACGAGTGTCATGGAGCACTGTAATGACAAGGGGAATGGAGCATTGTGATGACAGTGGCCATGGAGCATTGTGATGACAAGTGTCATGGAGCATTTTGATGACAAGGGCGTAGAGCATTGTGATGAGAAGACCATGGATAATTGTGATGACAAGCGTCATGGAGCACAGTAATGACAAGGGGTATGGAGCATTGTGATGACAGTGGCCATGGAGCATTGTGATGACAAGTGTCATGGAGCATTCTGATGACAAGCTTGTGGAGTATTGTGACGACAATGGCATGGAGCATTGTGATGAAAAGGGCATGGAGCATTGTGATGAAAAAGGCATGAAGCCATTTCATGACAGGTTTCAAGGAGCATTCTGACGACAAGTGTCAGGGAACATTGTGATGACAAGTGTATTGAGAATTGTGATGAAAAAGATCATGGAGCATTTTGACGAAAAGGACATGGAGTATTGTGATGACAGGCATCATGGAGCGTTGTGATGACAAGTGTTATGGAACTTTGTGATAAAAAGGGTTTGGAGCATTGTGATGATAGAAGTCATGGATCATTTTGTTTTCAAGGAGCATGGAGCATTGGGATGACAAGGGCATGAAGCAATGTGATCCCAAGATTCATGGAGGATTGTGATGACAATGGTAAGGGAGTATTGTGATGACAAGCAAATGCAGCATTTTGATGACAAGGTCATGTAGCATTTTGCTGACACAGGCATGGAGCATTGTGATGATAAGGGTCATAGAGCACTGTGATGAGAAGCACCACGGATCATTGTGATTACAGGGGTCATGGAGCATTGGGATGACAAGGTCATGGATCATTGTGATGACAACGGTTATGGAGCATTGGGCTGAAAATGTTCATGGAGCATTGTGATGACTAGGGAATGGAGCACTGTGATGACAAGAGTCCTGGATCACTGTGTTGTCAGGGGTCATGGAGCGTTGGGATGACAGTGGTCATGGAGCATTGTGATGATAGGGATCATGAAGCATTGTGATGAGAAGTTCCTGGAGAATTGGACTGAAAATATTCAGGAAGTATTGTGAGGACAGGGGTCATGGAGCATTGTGATGACAAGGGAATGGAGCACTGTGATGAAAAGTTCCTGGAGAATTGTGATGAGAAGACCATGGAGCCTTGTAATAACATGGCTCATGGAGCATTCTGATGAAAAGGGGCATGGAGTATTGTGATTACAGGGGTCTTGGGGCATTGTGATGAAAAGGGCATGGAGCATTGTTATGAAAATGGTATGGAGCCTTGTCATGACAGGGTTCCAGGAGCATACTGATGACAAGTGTCAGGGAGCATTGTGATGACAAGTGTATAGAGCACTGTGATGACAAAGGTCATGGAGCACTGTGATGAGAAGACCATGGATAATTGTGATGATGAGCGTCATGGGACATTTTGATGATAAGTGTTATGGAACATTGCGATCAAAAGGATTTGGAGCATTGTGATGAGATAGATCATCAAATATTTTGATTTCATTGTGATAACAATAGCCTGAAGCATTATGATGATGGGCATGGTGCATTTCGATGACAGGGTTCATGGAGCATTGACATGCAAATGTTCATGGAGCATTGTGATTAGAGGGTTCATGGAGCATTGTGATGACAATGGCATGGAGCATTGAGATGCCAAGGGTCATGGATCCTTGTGATGACAAAGGTCATGGAGCATTTTGATGACAAGTGCGTGGTACTTTGTGATGAGAAGGGCAGGGAGTATTGTGATGACAGGGTTATAGAGCAATTTGATGAAAAGGGTCATGGAATATTTTGATGACAGTTGTTATGGAACATTGTGATGTCAGGGGTCATTGAGCATTTTGAGGAAAATTGTTATGGAGCATTTTGATGACAGGGGTTATGGAACATTGTGATATCAGGGGTCATCGAACTTTGTGATGATATGTGCATGTAGCATTGCAAAGACAGAAGTCGTGGAATATTGTGATGACAGGGGTGAGGGAGTATTGTGATGAATAGTGATGTAACATTGTGATATCAGTGTTGAGAGAGCATTTTGATGAGAAGTGCATGGAGAGTTGTGATGACAAGTTTTATGGAGCATTGTGGTGACAAGATTGTGGAGCACTGTGATGAAAAGTGCAGGGTGCATTGTGATGACATGGGTCATGGAGCATTGTGATGACGAGGGTCATGGAGCATTGTGCTGAGAAAGGCATAGAGCATTGTGATGACGAGGGTCATGGAGCATTGTGCTGAGAAAGGCATAGAGCATTGTGATGACAAGGGTCAAAGAGCATTGTGATGAAAATTTTATGGAGCATTGTGGTTAAAAAGGTCACAGAGACTGCTGATGATGAGGGCATGGACCATTGTGATGACAAATTTCATGAAGCATTGTGATGAATGGAGGCATGGAGCATTGTGATGACAGGGGTCATGGAACATTGTGATAACAAGGGCATGGAGCCTTGTGATGACAAGGGAATGGAGCATTGGTCTAATAAGTTTCATGGATTATTGTGATGAGAGTGGGCATAGAGCATTGTGTTCATAAGGGCATGGAACACTGTGATACATGGCTCATGAAGGATTGTAATGACAAGGTCACGGGGAATTGTGATGAGAAGGGCATCGAGCATTTTGATGACAAATGTTATGGAGCTTTGTGATGACAAGGGCATGGAGCAATGTGATGAGAGTGTTCATGGAGCATTGTGATGCCAAGTGTCATGGCGCTTTGTGATGACAAATGTCATGGAGCATTTTGATGACAAGTACATGGTGCATTGTTATGATAAGGGCAGGGAGTATTTTGATGACAGGGTCATGCAGCAATATGATGGAAAGTGTATTGGAACATTTTGATGACAGGGGTTATAGAATATTGTGATGTCAGGGGTCATGGAACATTTTGATGATAAAGGGATGTAGCATTGTGAAGACAGGGTTCATGGGACATTGTGATTACAGTAGTGAGGGAGTATTGTGACAACTAGTGTTGGAACACTGTGATATCTCTGGTGAGAGAGCATTTTGATGAGAAGTGTATGGAGCATTTTGATTACAAGGTTTATGGAGCATTGCAATGAAAATTTTCTGGACCGTTGTGATGAAAAGCGAATGGCACATTGTGATGACAAGGGTCATAGAACATTTTTCAGACAAAGTCATGGAGCATTTTGATGACAATGGTCACGGAGCATTGTGATGAAAACGGAATGGGGCATTGTGATGAAAAAGGCATGGAGCCTTTTCGTGACAGGGTTCAAAGAGCATTCTGATGACAAGTGTCAGGGAGCATTGTGATGACAAGTGTACTGAGCATTTTGATGCCAAATGTCATGGAGCACTGTGATGAAAAGGGCATGGAATTTTGTGATGACAGGCATCATGGAGCATTGTGATGACAAGTGTTATGAAACACTGGGATCACAAGGGTTTGGAGCATTGTGATGATAGAGGACATGGATCATTTTGATTTCAAGGAGCATGGAGCATTGTGATGACAAGGGCATGAAGCAATGTGCTCTCAAGGTTCATGGAGGATTGTGATGACAATGGAAATGGAGTATTGTGATGACAAGCGCATAGAGCATTGTAATGACAAGGTCATGTAGCATTTTGCTGACAAAGTCATGGAGCATTGTGATGACAGGTGTCATGGAGCACTGTGATGACAAGGCCACGGAACATCGTGATGGCAGGGGTCATGGAGCATTGTGACGGCAAGGGCATGGATCATTGTGATGAGAAGGCCATGGAGAATTCTGATGACATCTGTCATGGAGCTTTGTGATGACAAGGGCATGGAGCAATGTGATGAGAGTGTTCATGGAGGATTGTGATGACAATGACATGGAGCATTGTGATGCCAAGGGTCATGGATCTTTGTGATGACAAAGGTCATGGAGGATTTTGATGACAAGGGCGTTGTGCATTGTGATGAGAAGGGCAGGGAGCATTGTGATTACAGGGTCATGGAGCAATTTGATGAAAGGGTCATGGAACATTTTGATGACAGGGGTTATGGAACATTGTGATGTCAGAGGTCATGGAGCATTATGATGAAAAGGGTCATGGAGCATTTTGATGACAGGGGTTATGGAGCATTGTGATGTCAGGGGTCATCGAACATTTTGATGATAAGTGCATGTAGCATTGTGATGACAGGGTTCATGGAACATTGGGATAAAAGGGGTGAGTGAGTATTGTGACGAATAGTGATGTAACATTGTGATATCTGTGGTGAGAGAGCATTTTGATGAGAAGTGCATGGAGCATTGTGATGACAAGGTTTATGGAGCATTGTGATGACAAGCTTGTGGAGCACTGTGATGACAAACGCATGGTGCATTATGATGACATGTGTCATGGAGCATCGTGCTGACAAGCACATGGAGCATTGTGATGACAATGTTCATGGAGCATTGCGCTGAGAAAGGCATAGAGCATTGTGACGACAAGGAACAAAGAGCATTGTGATGAAATGTTCATGGAGCATTGTGATTACAAGTGTCATGGAGCATTGTGATGACAAGGGCATGGAGCATTGGTCTAATAAGTTTCATAGATTATTGCGATGACTGTTGGAATGGTGCATTGTGGTGACAAGGGCATGGAGCATTGTGATAACCAGGTCATGCAGTATTTTGAAGAGAGGTGTCAGGGAGCAATGTGATAACATATGTAATGGCCCATTGTGATGACAATCGCATGGAGCATTGTAATGCCAGGTGTCATGGAGGATTCTGATGACAAAGGTAATGGTGCACTGTGATGACAGTGGCTTGGAGCATTGAGATTACAAGGGTCAGGGAGCATTGTGCTGAAAAGTGCATGGAGAACTGTGAAGACAAGGGTCATGGAACATTCTCATGATAATCTTGTTGAGTTTTTTGCTGACAGTGGCGTGGAGCATTGTGATGAAAACGGCATGGGGCATTGTGTTGAAAAAGGCATGGAGCCTTTTCGTGACAGGGTTCAAGGAGCATTCTGACGACAAATGTCAGGGAACATTGTGATGACAAGTGTATTGAGAATTGTGATGACAAAGGTCATGGAGCATTGTGATGGAAAGTGCATGGAGTATTGTGATGACAGGCATCATGGAGCGTTGGGATGACAAGTTTTATGAAACATTGTGATCACAAGTGTTTGGAGCATTGTGATGACAGAGGTCATGGATCATTTTGATTTCAAGGAGCATGGAGCATTGTGATGACAAGGGCATGTAGCAATGTGATCCCAAGATTCATGTAGGATTGTGATGACAATGGTAATGCAGTATTGTGATGACAAGCACATAGAGCATGGTAATGACAAAGTCATGTAGCATTTTGCTGACAAAGGCATGGAACATTGTCATGACAGGTGTCATGGAGCACTGTGATGAAAAGCGTCACGGAGCATTGTGAATACAGGGGTCATGGAGCATTGGGATGACAAGGGCATGGATCATTGTGATGACAAGGTTCATGGAGCATTGGGCTGAAAATGTTCATGGATTATTGTGATGACAGGGGTCATGGAGCTTTGTGATGACAGAGGTCATGGAGAATATTGATTTCATTGTGCTGACAATAGCCGGAAGCATTATGATGATGGGCATGGTGCATTGTGATGACAGGTTTCATGGAGAATTGAGATGAAAAGGGGCAAGGAGCATTGTGATTACTGGGGTCTTGGAGCACTGTGATTACAAGGGCATGGAGCATTTTGATGAGAAGGACATGGAACCTTCTGATGGCATGTGTCATGGAGCTTTGTGATGACAAGGGCTTGGAGAATTATGATTACAGGGGTCTGGGAGCATTGTGATGACAAGTGTCATGGAGCTTTGTGATGAAAAGGCCGTGGAATATTGTGATGGCAGGGGTCATGGAGCATTGTTATGACAGGAGTAATGGAGCACTGTGATGAGAAGGGCAAGGAGCATTGTGATTACAAGGTTTATGGAGCATTACCATGACAAATTTGTGGATCGTTTTGATGAAAATCACGTAGCACATTGTGATGACAAGGGTCATGGAGCATTTTTCTCACAAACGCATGGAGCATTTTGATGACAAGGGTCACGGAGCATTGTGATGAAACGTTCATGGAGCATTGTGGTTATAAAGGTCACAGAGCCTTGTGATGATGCGGGCATGGAACATTGTGATGACAAATGTTATGAAGCATTGTGATGACTGGAGTCACGGAGCATTGTGATGACAGTGGTCATGGAACATTGTGATGACAAGGGCATGGAGCGTTGTGGTGACAGGGGCATGTAGCATTGGTCTGAAAAGTTTCATAGATTATTTTGATGACATTGGACATGGTGCATTGTGATGACAAGGGCATGGATCATTGTGATGAGAAGGTCATGGAGTATTTTGAAGACAGGTGTCAGGGAGCATTGTGATGACATATGTCATGGTCCATTGCAATGACAATGGCAGGGAACATTGTGATGCCAAACGTAATGGAGGATTTTGATGACAAATATAATGGAGCATTGTGATGACTAGGGCTTGGAGCATTATGATGACAAGGGCCTTTGAGAATGTTCAGAACAAGGTCGTGATGCATTGTGATGACAAGGTCCTGGAGCATTGTGATGAGAAATCCATAGAGACTTGTGATGATAAATCTCATGGAGCATACTGATGAAAAGGGGCATTGACCATTGTGATTACAGGGGTCTTGGAACATTGTGATTACATGGGCATGGAGCTTTGTGAGGAGAAGTCCAAGGAGCATTCTGAAGACATGTTTCATTGAGCTTTGTGATGACAAGGGCATGGAGCATTGTTTTTAAAGGGGTCTAGGAGCATTGTGATGAAAAGGGCATGGATCATTGTGATGAAAAAGTCATGGAGCCTTGTCATGACAGGGTTCAAGGAAAATACAGACAACAAGTGTCAGGGAGCATTTTGATGACAAGTGTATTGAGCATTGTGATGACAAAGGTCATGGAGCATTGTGATGAGAAGACCATGGATAATTGTGATGACGAGTGTCATGGGGCACTGTGATGACAAGTGTTATGGAATATTGTGATCACAATGGTTTGGAGCATTGTTATGCCAGAGGTCATGGAGCATTTTGATTTCATTGTGATGACAATAGCATGAAGCATTATGATGATGGGCATGGTGCATTGTGATGACAGGGTTCATGGATCATTGAGATGAAAAGGGGCATGGAGCATTGTGATTACAGGGGTCTTGGAGCATTGTGATGAGAAAGGTCATGGAGCCTTGTGATGACAAGGCCACGGAACATCGTGATGGCAGGTGTCATGGAGCATTTTTATGATAGGGGTAATGGAGCATTGTGATGGCAAGCACATGGAGCATTGTGATGAGAAGGCCATGGAGCATTCTGATGACATGGGTCATGGAGCTTTGTGATGACAAGGGGATGGAGCAATGTGATGAGAGCGTTCATGGAGCATCGTGATGAAAATGACATGGAGCATTGTGATGCCAAGGGTCATGGATCTTTGTGATGACAAAGGTCATGGAGCATTTTGATGACAAGTCCGTTGTGCAATGTGATGAGAAGGGCAGGGAGCATTGTGATGACATGGTCATGGAGTAATTTGATGAAAAGTGTTATGGAACATTTTGATGAGAGGGGTTATGGAACATTGTGATGTCAGGCGTCATGGAGCATTTTGATGAAAATGGTCATGGAGAATTTTGTTGACGGGGTTATGGAGCATTGTGATGTCAGGGGTCATCGAACATTGTGATGATAAGTGAATGTAGCATTGTGATGACAGGAGTCATGGAAAACTATGATAACAGGGGTGAGGGAGTATTGTGACAAATAGTGATGTAACATTTTGATATCTGTGGTGAGAGAGCATTTTGATGAGAAGTGCATGGAGCATTGTGATGACAAGATTGTAGAGCACTGTGATGACATGAGCATGGTTCATTGTGATGACATGTGTCATGCAGAATCGTGCTGACAAGCGCATGGAGCATTGTGATGACAAGTGTTATGGAACATTTTGATCACAAGGGTTTGGAGCATTGTGAGGACAGAGATCATGGATCACTTTGATTTCAAGGAGCATGGAGCATTGTGATGACAAGGGCATGAAGCAATGTGATCCCAAGTTTCATGGAGGATTGTGATGACAATGGTAATGGAGTATTGTGATGACAAGCGCATAGAGCATTGTAAAGACACGTTCATGTAGCATTTTGCTGACAAAGGCATGGAGCATTGTGATGACAGGATTCATGGAGCACTGTGATGACAAGCGTCACAGAGCATTGTGAATACAGGGGTCATGGAGCAATGGGATGACAACGTCATGGATCACTGTGATGACAATGGTCATGGAGCATTGGGCTGAAAATGTTCATGGAGTATTGTGATGACAGGGGTCATGGAGCATTGTGATGACAGAGGTCATGGAGAATTTTGATTTCATTGTGCTGACAATAGCCGGAAGCATTATGATGATAGGCATGCTGCATTGTGATGACAGGGTTCATGGAGCATTGAGATGAAAAGGGGCATGGAGCATTGTGATTACAGGGGTCTTGGAGCACTGTGATGACAAGGGCATGGAGCATTTTGATGAGAAGGCCATGGAACATTCTGATGGCATGTGTCATGGAGCTTTGTGATGACAAGTTCATGGAGCATTGTGATGACAGGGGTCATGGAACATTGTGATAACAAGGGCATGGAGCATTGTGATGACAGTGGCATGGAGCATTGGTCTAAAAATTTTCATGGAGTACTGCGATGACAGTTGGAATGGCGCATTGTGATGACAAGGGCATGGAGCATTGTGATGACCAGGTCTTGCTGTATTGAGAAGAGAGGTGTCAGGGAGCACTGTGATGACATATGTAATGGCCCATTGTGATAACAACGGCCTGGAGCATTGTGATGCCAAGTTTCATGGAGGATTCTGATGACAAAGTTAATGGAGCATTGTGATGACATGGGTCAGTGATCATTGTGCTGACAAGTGCATGGAGAATTGTGGTGACAAGGGTCATGGAGCATTATGATGACAAGCTTGTGGAGTATCTTGATGACAATGGCATGGAGCATTGTGAAGAAAATGGCATGGGGCTTTGTGATGAAAAAGGCATGGAGCCTTTTCGTGACAGGGTTCAAGGAGCATTCTGACGACAAGTGTTAGGGAGCATTGTGATGAAAAGTGTATTGAGAATTGTGATGACAAAGGTCATGGAGCATTGTGATGAAAAGGGCATGGAGTATTGTGATGGCAGGCATCATGGAGCGTTGTGATGACAAGTGTTATGGAACATTGTGATTCCAAGTGTTTGGAGCATGGTGATGAGAGGGGTCATGGATCATTTTGATTTCAAAGTCCATGGAGCATTGTGATGACAAGGGCATGAAGCAATGTGATCTCAAGGTTCATGGAGGTTTGTGATGACAATGGTAATGGAGTATTGTGATGACAAGCGCATAGAACATTGTAATGACAATGTCATGTAGCATTTTGCTGAAATTGGCATGGAGCATTGTGATGACAAGTGTCATGGAGCATTGGGCTGTAAATGTTCATGGAGTATTGTGATGACAGGGGTCATGGAGCATTGTGATGAGTAGGGAATGGAGCATTGTGATTACAAGAGTCCCGGATCATTGTGTTGTCAGGTGTCATGGAGTGTTTTGATGACAGTGGTCATGGCGCATTTTGATGATATTTGTCATGGAGCATTGTGATGAGAATTTCATGGAGCATTGGGCTGAAAATATTCATGGATTATTGTGATGACAGGGGTCATGTAGCATTGTGATGACAAGGGATTGCAGCATGGTGATGACAAGGTCCTGGAGAATTGTGATGATAAAAGCATGGAGACTTGTGATGAGAATTCTCATGGAGCATTCTGAGGAAAAGGGGCATGGAGCATTGTGATTACAGGGGTCTTGGAGCATTGTGATGACAAGGACCTGGAGCATTGTGAGGAGAAGGCCATGGAGCATTCTGATGACATGTGTCATTGAGCTTTGAGATGACATGTGCATGGAGCACTGTGATTACATGTGTCTTGGAACATTGTGATGAAAAGGCATGGGTCATTGTGATGAAAAGGCATGGAGCCTTGTCATGACAGGGTTCAAGGAGCATACTGACGACAAGTGTCAGGGAGCATTGTGATGACAAGTGTATTGAGAATTGTGATGACAAAGGTCATGGAGCATTGTGATGAGAAGACCATGGATAATAGTGATGATGAGCGTCATAGGGTGTTTTGAAGTTAAGTGTTATGGAACATTGTAATCACAAGGGTTTGGAGCATTATAATGACAGTGGTCATGGATAATTATGATTTCATTGTGATGACAATAGCCTGAAGCATTTTGATGATGGGCATGGAGCATTCTGATGACAGGCTTCATTGGGCATTGAGATGAAAAGTAGCATGGAGCATTGTGAATACAGGGGTCTTGGAGCATTGTCATGACAAGGGCATGGAGGATTGTGATGAGAAGGCCATGGAACATTCTGATGGCATGCGTCATGGGGCTCTGTGATGACAAGGGCATGGAGCATTGTGATTACAGGGGTCTTGGAGCATTGTGATGACAAGGGTCATGGAGCCTTGTGATGACAGGGCCGTGGAACATTGTGTGGGCAGGGGTCATGGAGCATTGTTATGACAGAGGTAATGGAGCATTGTGATGAGAAGGGCATTGAGCCTTTGTCTGAAAGGTTTCTTGGATATTTGTGATGAGATTGGGCATGGAGCACTGTGATGACAAGGGCAAGGAACACTGTGATACATGGGTCATGGAGGATTGTAATGACAAGGGCATGGAGCATTGTGATGCGAAGGGCATCGAGCATTGTGATGACAAGTGTCATGGAGCTTTGTGATGACAAGGGCATGGAGCATTGTGATGCCAAGGGTCATGGAGCTTTGTGATGACAAAGTCATTGAGCATTTTGATGACAAGGGAGTTGTGCATTGTGATGAGAAAGGCAGGGAGCATTTTGATGACAGGTTCATGCAGCAATTTGATGAAAAGTGTAATGGAACATTTTGATGACTGGGGTTATAGAACATTGTGATGCCAGGGGTCATGGAGCTTTGGGATAAAAAGGGTCATGGAGCATTTTGATGACAGTGGTTATGGAACATTGTGATGTCATGGGTCATGGAACATTGTGATGATAAGGGGATGTAGCATTGTGATGACAGGGGTAATGGAACATTGTGATAACAGGGGTGAGTGAGGATTGTGATGACTAATGATGGAACATTGTGATATCTCATGTGAGAGAGCATTTGGATGAGAAGTGCATGGAGCATTGTGATTAAAAGGTTTATGGAGCATAGCTATGAAAATGTTGTGGATCATTGTGATGAAAAGCCCATGACACTTTGTGATGGCAACGGTCATGGAGCATTGTCCTAACAAAGGCATGGAGCATTGTGATGACAAGGGTTACAGATAATTGTGATGAAAGGTTCATGGAGCATTGTGTTTACAAAGGTCATAGAGCCTTGTGATGACGCGCGCATGGACCGTTGTGATGACAATCGTTATGAAGCATTGTGATGACTGGAGTCAAGGAGCATTGTGATGACAGGGGTCATGGAGTATTGTGATGAAAAGGGCATGGAGCATTGTGATGACAGGGGCATGGAGCATTGGTCTGAAAAGTTTCATAGATTATGGTGATGACATTGCACATGGTGCATTGTGATGACAATGGCATGGAGCATTTTGATGAGAAGGCCATGGAACATTCTGATGACATGTGTCAAGGAGCTTTGTGATGACAAGGGCATGGAACATTGTGATTACAGGGGTCTTGGAGCATTGTGATGACAAGCGACATGGAGCCTTGTGATGACAAGTCCGTGGAACATTGTGATGGCAGGGGTCATGCAGCATTGTTATGACAGGTGTCATGGAGCATTGTGATGACAAGGGCATGGAGCATTGTGATGACAGGGTCATTGAGCATTGGTCTGACAAGTTTCTTAGATTATTGTGATGATAGTGGACATGGTTCATTGTGATGACAAGGGCATGGAGCATTGTGATGACAAGGGCATGGAGTATTATGAAGACAGGTGTCACGGAGCATTGTGATGACATATGTCATGGTCCATTGCGATGACAATGGCATGGAGCATTGTGATGCCAAATGTAATGGAGGATTGTGATGACAAATATAATGGAGCATTGTGATGACTAGGGCTTGGAGCATTATGTTGACAAGGGCCATTGAGAATTTTCATGCAAATGTCGGGAAGCATTGTGATGACAATGTCCTGGAGCACTGTGATGAGAAAATCATGGAGCCTCGTGATGACAAATCTCATGGAGCATACTGATGAAAAGGGGCATGGAGCATTCTGATTACAGGCGTTTTGGAACATTATGATAACTAGGGCATGGAGCATTGTGATGACAAGGGCATGGACCATTGGTCTAATAATTTTCATGGATTACTGTGATGACAGTTGGAATGGCGCATTGTGATGACAAGGGCATGGAGCATTGTGATGACCAGGTTATGCATTATTGTGAAGAGTGGTGTCATGGAGCATTGTGATGACATATGTAATGGCTCATTGTGATGACAATGTCATGGAGCATTGTGATGCCAAGTGTCATGGAGGATTCTGATGACAAAGGTAATGGAGCTTTGTGATGAAAATGGCTTGAAGCATTGTGATGACAAGGGTCAGGAAGCATTGTTCTGACAAGTGCATGGAGAATTGTGATGACAATGTTCATGAAGCATTCTGATGACAAGCCTGTGGAGTAATTTCATGACAATGGCATGGAGCATTTTGATGAAAATGGCATGGGGTTTTGTGATGAAAAATGCATGGAACCTTTTTGTGACAGGTTTCAAGGAGCATTCTGACGACAAGTGTCAGGGAACATTGTGATGACAAGTGTATTGAGAATTGTGATGACAAAGGTCATGAGGCACTGTGATGAAAAGGGCATGGATTATTGTAATGACAGACATCATGGAGCGTTGTGATGACAACTGTTATGGAACATTGTGATCACAAGGGTTAGTTGCATTGTGATGACAGAGGTCATGGATCATTTTGATTTCAAGGAGCATGGAGATTCGTTATGACAAGGGCATGAAGCAATGTGATCCTAGGTTCATGGAGGATTGTGATGACAGTGGTAATGGAGTACTGTGATGACAAGCGCATAGAGCATTGTAATGACAATGTCATGTAGCATTTTGCTGACAAAGTCATGGAGCATTGTGATGACAGGAGTCATGGAGCATTGTGATGACAAGCGTCACGGAGCATTGTGAATACATGGGTCATGGAGCATTGGAATGAAAATGGCATGGATGATTGTGATGAAATGGGACATGGAGCATTGGGCTGAAAATGTTCATGGAGCATTGTGATGACTAGGGTATGGAGCATTGTGATGACATGTGTCCCAGATCATTGTGTTGTCAGGTGTTATGGAGTGTTGTGATGACAGTGGGCATGGAGCATTTTGTTGATATTTGACATGGAGCACTGTGATGAGAATTTCATGGAGCATTGGGCTGAAAATGTTCATGGAGTATTGTGATGACAGGGGTCATGGAGCATTGTGATGACAAGGGAATGGAGCATGGTGATGACAAGGTCCTGGAGCACTGTGATGATAAGAGCATGGAGATTTGTGTTGACAAGTCTCATGGAGAATTCTAATGAAAAGGGGCATGGAGCATTGTGATTACAGGGGTCTTGGAGCATTCTGATGACATGTGTCATGGAGCTCTGTGATTACAAGGGCATGGAGCACTGTGATTACAGGGGTCTTGGAGCATTGTGATGAAAAGGGCATGGATCATTGTGATGAAAAGGCATGGAGCCTTGTCATGACAGGGTTCAAGGAGCATACTGACGACCTGTGTCAGGGAGCATTGTGATGACAAGTGTACTGAGAATTGTGATGACAAAGGTCATGGAGCATTGTGATGAGAAGACCATGGATAATTGTGATGATGAGCGTCATAGGGTGTTGTGATGATAAGTGTTATGGCACTTTGTGATCACAAGGGTTTGGAGCATTATGATGACAGTGGTCATGGATAATTTTGATTTCATTGTGATGACAATAGCCTGAAGCATTATGATGATGGGCATGGTGCATTTTGATGACAGGCTTCATGGAGCATTGAGATGAAAAGTGGCATGGAGCATTGTGATTACAGGTGTCTTGGAGCACTGTCATGACACGGGCATGTAGCACTGTGATGAGAAGGCCATGGAACATTCTGATGGCATGCTTCATGGAGCTTTGTGTTGACAAGGCCATGGAACATTGTGATGGCAGGGGTAATGGAGAATTGTTATGACAGAGGTAATGGATCACTGTGATGATAAGGGCATTGAGCATTGGTCTGAAATATTTCATGGATTACTGTGATGAGAAGGGCATTGAGCATTGTGATGACAATTGTCATGGAGCTTTGTGATGACAAGGGCATGGAGCAATGTGATGAGAAGGTTCATGGAGCACTGTGATGACAATTGCATGGATCATTGTGATGCCAACGGTCATGGAGCTTTGTGACGACAAAGGTCATGGAGCATTTTGATGACAAGGGTGTGGTGCATGTGATGAGAAAGGCAAGGAACATTTTGATGACAGGGTCATGCAGCAAATTGATGAAAATTGTAATGGAACATTTTGATGACAGGGGTTATAGAACATTGTGATGCCAGGGGTCATGTAGCTTTGGGATGAAAACGGTCATGGAGCATTTTTTTGAAGGTGGTTATGGAACATTGTGATGTCAGGGGTCATAGAACATTGTGCTGATAAGTGGATGTAGCATTGTGATGACAGGGTTCATGGAACATTGTGATAAGAGGGGTGAGGGAAGATTGTGATGAATAGTGATGGAACATTGTGATATCTCATGTGAGAGAGCATTTGGATGAGAAGTGCATGGAGCATTGTGCTTACAAGGTTTATGGAGCATAGCGATGACAAGGTTGTGGATCATTGTGATGAAAAGCGCATGGCACACTGTGATGACAAGGGTCATGGAGCATTGTTCTGACAAAGGCATGGAGCATTTTAATGGCAAGGGTCACACAGCATTGTGATGAAAAGTTGATGGAGCATTGTAGTTACAAATGTCACAGAGACTTGTCATGACGCGGACATGGACCGTTGTGATGACAAACGTTATGAAGCATTGTGATGACTGGAGTCACGGAGCATTGTGATGACAGGGATCAGGGAGCATTGTGATGACAAGGGCATGGAGCATTGTGATGACAGGGGCATGGAGCATTGGTCTGACATGTTTCATAGATTATTGTGATGACATTGGACATGGTGCATTGTGATGACAAGGGCATGGAGCCTTTTGATTTGAAGGCCATGGAACATTCTGATGACATGTGTCATGGAGCTTTGTGATGACAAGGGCATGGAGCATTGTGATTACAGGGGTCTTGGAGCATTGTGATGACAAGTGTCATGGAGCCTTGTGATGACAAGGCCGTGGAACATTGTGATGGCAGGGGTCAAGGAGCTTTGTTATGACAGGGTTCATGGAGCATTGTGATGACAAGGGCATGGAGCATTGTGATGACAGGGGCATGGAGCATTGTTCTGACAAGTTTCCTAGACTACTGTGATGACAGTGGACATGGTGCATTTTGATGACAAGGGCATGGAGCATTGTGATGACAAGGGCATGGAATATTGTGAAGACAGGTGTCAGGGAGCATTGTGATGACATATGTCATGGTCCATTGTGGTGACATTGGCATGGAGCATTGTGATGCCAAATGTAATGGAGGATTGTGATGACAAATATAATGGAGCATTGTGATGACTAGGGCTAGGAGCATTATGATGACAAGTGCCATTGAGAATTTTCACGAAAATGTCGTGAAGCATTGTGATGACAATGTCCTGGAGCATTGTGATGAGAAAACCATGGAGCCTTGTGATGACAAATCTCATGGAGCATACTGATGAAAAGGGGCATGGAGCATTCTGATTACAGGGGTTT
The DNA here is from genome assembly GCF_964341445.2 of Mesoplodon mirus. Lineage (NCBI taxonomy): Eukaryota > Metazoa > Chordata > Mammalia > Artiodactyla > Ziphiidae > Mesoplodon > Mesoplodon mirus. The sequence goes on from NW_028295790.1 coordinate 3,675,615, forward strand.
TGGAACATTGTGATAACTAGGGCATGGAGCATTGTGATGAAAAGGGCATGCAGCATTGGTCTAATAAGTTTCATGGATTATTGTGATGAAAGTTGGAATGGCGCATTGTGATGACAAGGGCATGGAGCATTGTAGTGACCAGGTCATGCAGTATTGTGAAGAGAGCTGTCAGGGAGCATTGTGATGAAATATGTAATGGCCCATTGAGATGAAAATGGCATGGAGCATTGTGATGCCAAGTGTCATGGAGGATTCTGATGACAAAAGTAATGGAGCATTGTGATGACAAGGGCATGGAGCATTGTGATGACAAACGTCAGGGTGCATTGTGCTGACAAGTGCATGGAGAATTGTGATGACAGGCATCATGGAGCGTTGTGATGACAAGGGCATGGAGCATTGGTCTAATAAGTTTCTTGGATTATTGTGATGAGGGTGGGAACAGCGCATTGTGATGACAAGGGCATGGAGCATTGTGATGACCAGGTCATGCAGTATTGTAAATAGAGGTGTCAGGGAGCATTGAGATGACATATGTAATGGCCCATTGTGATGACAATGGCATGGAGCATTCTGATGCCAAGTGTCATGGAGGATTCTGATGACAAAGGTAATGGACCATTGTGATGACAATGGCTTGGAGCATTGTGATGACAAGGGTCAGGGAGCATTGTGCTGACAAGTGCATGGAGAATTGTGATGACAAGGGTCATGGAGCATTCTGATGACAAGCTTGTGGAGTATTTCGATGACAACGGCATGGAGCATTGTGATGAAAATGGCATTGGGCTTTGTGATGAAAAATGCATGGAGACTTTTCATAACAGGGTTCAAGGAGCATTCTGATGACAAGTGTCAGGGAGCTTTGTGATGACAAGTGTATTGAGAATTGTGATGCCTAAGTCATGGAGCATTGTGATGAAAAGAGCATGGATTATTATGATGGCAGGCATCATGGAGCGTTTTGATGACAAGTGTTATGGAACATTGTGATCACAAGGGTTTGGAGCATTGTGATGACAGAGGTCATGGATCATTTTGATTTCAAGGAGCATGGAGCATTGTGATGACAAGGGCATGAAGCAATGTGATCCCAAGTTTCATGGAGGACTGTGATGACAATGGAAATGGAGTATTGTGATGACAAGCGCATAGAGCATTGCAATGACAAGGTCAGGTAGTATTTTGCTGACAAATGCATGGATCATTGTTATGACAGGTGTCATGGAGCACTGTGAATACAGGGGTCATGGAGCATTGGGATGACAAAGTCATGGATGATTGTGATGACATGAGTCATGGAGCATTGGGCTGAAAATGTTCATGGAGTATTGTGATGACAGGGGTCATGGAGCATTGTGATGAGTAGGGAATGGAGCATTGTGATGAAAAGAGTCCCGGATCATTGTGTTGTCAGGTGTGATGGAGTGTTGTGATGACAGTGGTCATGGAGCATTTTGATGATATTTGTCATGGAGCATTGTGATGAGAATTTCATGGAGCATTGGGCTGAAAATGTTCATGGAGTATTGTGATGACAGGGGTCATGGAGCATTGTGATGACAAGGGAATGGAGCATGGTGATGAGAAGGTCCTGTAGCATTGTGATGATAAGACCATGGAGACTTGTGATGACAAATCTCATGGAGCATTCTGATGAAAAGGGGCATGGAGCATTGTGATTCCATGTGTCTTGGAGCATTGTGATGACAAGAGCTTGGAGCATTGTGAGGAGAAGGCTATGGAGCATTCTGATGACATGTGTCATGGAGCATTGTGATGAAAAGGGCATGAAGTATTGTGATGACAGGGGTCATGGAGCCTTGTGATGACAAGGCCGTGGAAAACTGTGATGTCAGGGGTCATGGAGAATTGTTATGACAGAGGTAATGGAGCATTATGATGAGAAGGGCATGGAGCATTGTGATGACCAGGTCATGCAGTGTTGTAAAAAGGGGTGTCACGGAACATTGTGATGACATATGTATTGGCCCATTGTGATGACAATGGCATGGAGCATTGTGATGCCAAGTGTCATGGAGGATTCTGATGACAAAGTTAATGGAACATTGTGATGACAATGGCTTGGAGCATAGTAATGACAATGTTCAGGGAGCATTGTGCTGATAAGTGCATGGAGAATTGTGATGACAGGGGTCATGGAGCATTCTGATGACAAACTTGTGGAGTATTTTGATGACAATGGCATGGAGCATTGTGATGAAAACGGCATGGGGCTTTGTGACGAAAAAGGCATGGAGACTTTTCGTGACAGGGTTCAAGGAGCATTCTGACGACAAGTGTCAGGGAGCATTGTGATGACAAGTGTATTGAGAATTGTGATGACAAATGTCATGGAGCATTGTGATGAAAAACTCATGAAGTATTGTGATGACAGGCATCATGGAGCGTTGTGATGAATAGTTTTATGGAACATTGTGATCAGAAGGTTTTGGAGCATTGCGATGACAGAGGTCATGGATCATTTTGATTTCAAGGAGCATGCAGCATTGTGATGACAAGGGCATGAAGCAATGGGATCCCAAGTTTCAAGGAGGATTGTGATGACAATGGAATTGGAGTATTGTGATGACAAGCGCATAGAGCATTGCAATGACAAGGTCATGTAGCATTTTGCTCACAAAGGCATGGAGCATTGTGATGACATGTGTCATGGAGCACTGTGATGACAAGCGTCACGAAGCATTGTGAATACAGGGGTCATGGAGCATTGGGATGACAAGGGCATGGATCATTGTGATGACAAGAGTCATGGAACATTGGGCTGAAAATGTTCATGGAGTATTGTGATGACAGGGGTCATGGAGCATTGCGATGACAGATGTCATTGAGAATTTTGATTTCATTGTGCTGACAATAGCTGGAAGCATTATTATGATTGGCATGATGCTTTGTGATGACAGGGTTCATGGAGCATTGTGATGAAAAGGGGCATGGATCATTGTGATTACAGGGGTCTTTGAGCATGGTGATGACAAGGGAATGGAGCATTTTGATGAGAAGGCCATGGAACTTTCTAATGACATGTGTCATGGAGCTTTGTGATGACAAGGGCATGGAGCATTGTGATTACAGGGGTCTTGGAGCATTGAGATGACAAGTGTCATGGAGCCTTCTGATGACAAGGCCGTGGAACATTGTGATGGCAGGTGTCATGGCGCATTATTATGACAGGGGTAATGGAGCATTGTGATGAGAAGGACATGGAGCATTGTGATTACAAGTTTTATGGGGCAATTCGATGACAAATTTGTGGACCGTTGGGATGAAAAGTGCGTGGCACATTGTGATGACATGGGTTATGGAGCATTTTTCTGACAAAGGCATGGAGCATTGTGATGACAAGGGTCACGGAACATTGCGATGAAAAGTTCATGGAGCATTGTGGTTACAAAGGTCACAGAACCTTGTGATGACGCGGGTATAGACCATTGTGATGACAAATGTTATGAAGAATTGTGATGACTGGAGTCACGGAACAATGTGATGACAGGGGTCATGGAGCATTGTGATGAAAAGGGCATGGAGCATTGTGCTGAGAAAGGCATAGAGCATTGTGATGACAAGGGTCAAAGAGCATTGTGATGAAATGTTCATGGAACATTGTGGTTAAAAAGGTCACAAAGACTGTTGATGATGAGGGCATGGACCATTGTGATGACAAAGGTCATGGAGCATTGTGATGAGAAGACCATGGATAATTGTGATGACGAGCGTCATGGGGCACTGTGATGTCAAGTGTTATGGAATATTGTGATCACAAGGTTTTGGAGCATTGTTATGACAGAGGTCATGGAGCATTTTGATTTCATTGTTATGACAATAGCATGAAGCATTATGATGATGGGCATGGTGCATTGTGATGACAGGTTTCATGGATCATTGAGATGAAAAGAGGCATAGAGCATTGTGATTACAGTGTTCTTGGAGCATTGTGATGAGAAGGGTCATGGAGCCTTGTGATGACAAGGCCATGGAACATCGTGATGGCAGGGGTCATGGAGCATTGTTATGACAGTGGTAATGGAGCATTGTGATGGCAAGGGCATGGAGCATTTTGATGAGAAGGTCATGGAGCATTCTGATGACATGTGTCATGGAGCTATGTGAAGTCAAGGGCATGGAGCAATGTGATGAGAGCGTTCATGGAGCATTGTGATGACAATGACATGGAACATTGTGATGCCAAGGGTCATGGATATTTGTGATGACAATGGTCATGGAGCATTTTAAGGGCAAGGGCGTTGTGCATTGTGATGAGAAGGGCAGGGAGCATTGTGATGACAGGGTCATGTAGCAATTTGAGGAAAAGTGTCAAGGAACATTTTGATGACAGGTGTTATGGAACATTGTGATGTCATGGGTCATCGAACATTATGATGATAAGTGCATGTAGCATTGTGATGACAGGATTCATGGAACATTGTGATGACAGGGGTGAGGGAGTATTGTGACAAATAGTGATGTAGCATTGTGATATCAGTGGAGAGAGAGCATTTTGATGAGAAGTGCATGGAGCATTGTGATGACAAATTTTATGGAGCATTGTGATGACAAGATTGTGGAGCACAGTGATGATAAGTGCATGGTGCATTGTGATGACATGTGTCATGGAACATTGTGCTGACAAGCGCATGGAGCATTGTGATGACAAGTGTCATGGAGCATTGTGCTGAGAAAGGCATAGAGCATTGTGATGACAAGTTTCAAAGAGCAGTGTGATGAAAAGTTCATAGAGCATTGTGGTTAAATAGGTCACAGAGACTGTTGATGACGAGGGCATGGACCATTGTGATGACAAAGGTAATGAAGCACTGTGATGACTGGAGTCACGGAGCATTGTGATGACAGGGGTCATGGAGCATGGTGATAAAAAGGGCATGGAACATTGTGATGACAAGGGCAATGAACATTTGTCTAATAAGTTTCATGGATTATTGCGATGAGAGTTGGAATGGCGCATTGTGATGACCAGGTCATGCAGTATTGTGAAGCCAGGTGTCAGGAAGCATTGTGATGACATATGTAATGGCCCATTGTGATGACGATGGCATGGAGCATTGTGATGCCAAGTGTCATGGAGGATTCTGATGACAAATGTAATGGAGCATTGTGATGACAATGGCTTGGAGCATTGTGATGACAAGTGTCAAGGAGCATTGTGCTGACAAGTGCATGGAAAATTGTGATGACAAGGGTCATGGAGCATTCTGATGACAAGCCTGTGGAGTATTTTGATGACAATGGCATGGAGCATTGTGATGAAAATGGCATGGGACAGTGTGATGAAAAAGGCATGGAGCCTTTTTGTGACAGGGTTCAAGGAGCATTCTGATGACAAGTGTCAGGGAGCATTGTGATGACAAGTGTATTGAGAAATGTGATGACAAATGTTATGGAGCATTGTGATGAGAAGGCCATGGATAATTGTGACGATGATAGTCATGGGGTGTTGTGATGATAAGTGTTATGAAACATTGTGTTCACAAGGATTTGGAGCATTATGATGACAGAGGTCATGGAGAATTTTGATTTCATTGTGATGACAACAGCATGAAGCATTATGATGATGGGCATGGTGCATTGTGATGACAGGGTTCATGGAGCATTGAGATGAAAATGGGCATGGAGCATTGTGATTACAGGGATCTTGGAGCACTGTGATGACAAGGGCATTGAGCATTGTGATTACAGGGTTTTTGGAGCATTGTGATGACAAGGGTCACGGAGCCTTTTGATGGCATGGCCGTGGAACATTGTGATGGCAGTGGTCATGGATCATTGTTATGACAGAAGTAATGGAGCATATTGATGAAAAGGGCATTGAGCATTGGTCTGAAATATTTTATGGATTATTGTGATGAGAGTGGGCATGGAGCATTGTGATGACAAGGGCACGGAAGACTGTGATACATGGGTCATGGTGGATTGTAATGACAGGGGTATGGAGCATTGTGATGAGAACGCATCGAGCATTGTGATGACAAGTGTCATGGAGCTTTGTGATGACAAGGGCATGGAGCAATGTGATGAGAGTGTTCATGGAGCATTGTGATGACAATGACATGGAGCATTGTGATGCCAAGAGTCATGGAGCTTTGTGATGACAAAGGTCATGGAGCATTTTGATGACAAGGGTGTGGTGCATTGTGATGAGAAGGGCAGGGAGCATTTTGATGACAGGGTCATGCATCAATTTGATGAAAAGTGTAATGGAATATTTTGATGACAGGGGTTATAGAACATTGTGGTGCCAGGGGTCATGGAGCTTTGGGATGAAAAGGGTCATGGAGCATTTTGATGACAGGGGTTATGGAACATTGTGATGTCAGGGGTCATGGAACACTGTGCTGATAAGGGGATGTAGCATTGTGATGACAGGGGTATGGAACACTGTGATTACAGGGGTGAGGGAGCATTGTGATAACTAGTGATGGAACATTGTGATATCTCAGGTGAGAGAGCATTTGGATGAGAAGTGCATGGAGCATTGTGATTACAAGGTTTATGGAGCATAGACATGACAAGGTTGTGGAACATTGTGATGAAAAGCGCGTGGCACATTGTGATGACAAGGGTCATGGAGCATTGTTCTGACAAAGGCATGGAGCACTGTGATGACAAGGGTCATGAAGCAGTGTGATGAAATGTTCATGGAGCATTGTGGTTACAAAGGACACAGGGCCTTGTGATGACGCGGGCATGGACCGCTGTGATGACAAACGTTATGAAGCATTGTGATGACTGGAGTCATGGAGCATTGTGAGCACAGGGGTCATGGAGCATTGTGCTAACCAGGGCATGGGGCATTTTGAAGACAGGGTCATGGAGCATTGGTCTGAGAAGTTTCATAGTTTATTGTGATGACAGTGGACATGGTGCATTGTGATGACAAGAGCATGGGGCATTGTGATGAGAAGGTCATGGAGTATTGTGAAGAGAGGTGTCAGGGAGCATTGTGTTGACATATGTCATGGTCCATTGCGATGACAATAGCAGGGAACATTGTAATGCCAAATGTAATGGAGCATTATGATGGCAAATATAATGGAGCATTGTGATGCCTAGGGCTTGCAGCATTATGATTACAAGGGCCATTGAGGATTTTCATGACAAGGTCGTGAAGCATTGTGATGACAATTTCCTGGAGCTTTGTGATGAGAAAATCATGGAGCCTTGTGATGAAAAATCTCATGGAGCATACTGATGAAAAGGGGCATGGAGCATTCTGATTACAGGGGTCTTGGAACATTGTGATAACAATGACATGGAGCATTGTGATGACAAGGGCATGGATCATTGGTCTAATATGTTTCATGGATTATTGTGATGACAGATGGAATGACACATTGTGATGGCAAGGGCATGGAGCATTGTGATGACCAGGTGATGCAGTATTGTGAAGACAGGTGTCAGGGAGCATTGTGATGACATATGTAATGGCCCATTGTGATGACAATGGCATGGAGCATTGTGATGCAAAATGTGATGTAGGATTCTGAAGACAAAGGTAATGGAGCATTGTGATAACAATGGCTTGGAGCATTGTGATGACAAGGGTCAGGGAGCATTGTGCTGACAAGTGCATGGAGAATTGTGATGACAAGGGTCATGGAGCATTCTAATGACAAGCTTGTGGAGTATTTTAATGACAATGTCATGGAGCATTGTGATGAAAACGGCATGGGGCATAGTGATGAAAAAGGCATGGAGCCTTTTCGTGACAGGGTTCAAGGAGAATTCTGACGACAAGTGTCAGGGAGCATGGTGATGACAAGTGTATTGAGAATTGTGATGACAAAGGTCATGGAGCAATGTGATGAAAAGGGCATGGAGTATTGTGATGACAGGCATCATGGAGCATTGTGATGACAAGTGTTATGGAACATTGTGATCACAAGTGTTTGGAGCATTGTGATGAGAGAGGTCATGGATCATTTTGATTTCAAGGCACATGGAGCATTGTGATGATAAGGGCATGAAGCAATGGGATCCCAAGGTTCAAGGAGGATTGTGATGACAATGGAATTGGAATATTGTGATGACAAGCGCATAGAGCATTGCAATGACAAGGTCATGTAGCATTTTGCTGACAAAGGCATGGAGCATTGTGATGACATGTGTCATGGAGCACTGTGATGACAAGCGTCAAGGAGCATTGTGAATACAGGGGTCATGGAGCATTGGGATGACAAGGGCATGGATCATTGTGATGACAAGGTTCATGGAGCATTGGGCTGAAAATGTTCATGGACTATTGTGATGACAGGGGTCATGGAGCATCGTGATGACTAGGGAATGGAGCATTCTGATGACAGGAGTCAGGGATCATTGTGTTGTCATGTATTATGGATGGTTGTGATGACAGGGGTCATGGAGCATTGTGATGATATTTTTCATGGAGCATTGTGATGAGAATGTCATGTAGCATTGGGCTGAAAATATTCTTGGAGTATTGTGATGACAGGGGTCATGGAGGATTGTGATGACAAGGGAATGGAGCATGGTGATGACAAGGTCCTGGAGCATTGTGATGAGATGACCATGGAAACTTGTGATGACAATTCTCATGGATCATTCTGATGCAAAAGAGCATGGAGCATTGTGATTACAAGGGTCTTGGAGCATTGTGATGACAAGGCCATGGAGCATTGTGATAACAGGGGTCTTGGAGCATTGTGATGAAAAGGCATGGAGACTTGTCATCACAGGTTTCAAGGAGCATACTGACGACAGGTGTCAGGGAGTATTGTGATGACAAGTGTATTGAGCATTGTGATGACAATGATCTTGGAGCATTGTGATGAGAACACCATGGATAATTGTGATGATGATCGACATGGGGTGTTGTGATGATAAGTGTTATGGAACATTGTGATCACAAGGGTTTGGAGCATTATGATGACGGAAGTCATGGAGAATTTTGATTTCATTGTAGTGACAATAGTCTGAAGCATTATGAAGATGGGCATGGTGCATTGTGATGACAGGGTTCATGGAGCATTGAGATGGAAAGGGGCATGGAGCATTGTGTTTAGAGGTGTCTTGGAGCATTGTGATGACAAGGGCATGGAGCATTGTGATGAGAAGGCCATGGGACCTTCTGATGACATGCGTCATGGAGCTCTGTTATGACAAGTGCATGGAGAATACTGATTACATGTTTCTTGGAGCATTGTGATGACAAGGGTCATGGAGCCTTGTGATGACAAGGCCGTGGAACATTGTGATGTCAGTGGTCGTGGTGCAGTGTTATGACAGAGGTAATGGAGCATTGTGATGAGAAGGGTATTGAGCATTGGTTTGAAATATTTCATATTTTATTGTGATGTGTGTGGACTGGAGCATTATGATGACAAGGGCATGGAACACTGTGATACATGGGTCATGGAGGATTGTAATGACAAGTGCAAGGAGCAATGTGATGAGAGGGTACATGGAGCATTGTGATGACAATGCCATGGAGCATAGTGAGGAAAAGGCCATGGAGCATTCTGATGACATGCGTCATGGAGCTTTTTGATGACAAGGGCATGGAGCATTGTGATTACAGGGGTCTTGGAGCATTGTGATGAAAAGGGCATGGATCATTGTGATGAAAAATGCATGGAGCCTTGTCATGACAGGGTTCAAGGAGCATACTGACGACAAGTGTCAGGGAGCATTGTGATGACAAGGTCATGGAGCATTGGTCTAATAAGTTTCATGGATTATTGCGATGACAGTGTCATGGAGCACTGTGATGACAAGCGTCATGGAGCATTGTGAATACAGGGGTCATGGAGCATTGGGATGACAAGGGCATGGATCATTGTGATGACAAGAGTCATGTAGCATTTGGCTGAAAATGTTCTTCGAGTATTGTGACGACAGGGGTCATGGAGCATTGTGATGACAGAGGTCACGGAGAATTTTGATTTCATTGTGATGACAATAGCCGGAAGCATTATGATGATGGGCATGGTTCATTGTGATGACAGGGTTCATGGAGCATTGAGATGAAAAGGGGAATGGAGCATTGTGATTAAAATAGTCTTGGAGCATTGTGATCACAAGGGCATGGAGCATTTGATGACAAAGGTCATGGAGCATTGTGATGAGAAGACCATGGATAATTGTGATGATGCGCGTCATGGGGTGTTGTGATGATAAGTCTTATGGAACATTGTGATCACAAGGGTTTGGAGCATTATGATGACAGAGGTCATGGAGAATTTAGAATTCATTGTGATGACAATAGCATGAAACATTATGATGATGGGCATGGTGCATTGTGATGACAGGGTTCATGGAGAATTGAGATGAAAAGGGCAATGGAGCATTGTGATTACCGGGGTCTTGGAGCACTGTGATGACAAGGGCATGGAGCATTGTAATTACAGTGGTCTTGGAGCATTGTGATGACAAGGGTCATGGAGACTTGTGATGACATGCCATTGAACACTGTGATGGCAGGGGTCATGGACCATTGTTGTGACAGAGGTCATGGAGTATTGTGATGAGAAGGGCATTGAGCTTTGTTCTAAAATATTTCATGGATTATTGTGATGAGAGTGGGTTTGGAGCATTGGGATGACAAGGGCACGGAACACTGTGATACATGGTTCATGGAGGATTGTAATGACAAAGGCATAGAGCATTGTGATGGGAAGGGCATCGAGCATTGTGATGAAAAGTGTCATGGAGCATTGTGATGAGAAATCCATGGAGCCTTGTGATGACAAGTCTCATATAGAATACTGATGAAAAGGGGCATGGACCATTGTGATTACTGGGGTCTTGGAACATTGTGATGAAAATGGCATGGAGCATTGTGAAAAGAAGGCCATGGAGCATTCTGAGGACAGGCGTCATTGAGCTTTGTGCTGACAAGTGCATGGAGCATTGTGATTACAGGGGTCTTGGAGCATTGTGATGAAAAGGGCATGGAGCCTTGTCATGTCAGGGTTCAAGGAGCATACAGACAACAAGTGTCAGGGAGCATATTGATGACAAGTGTATAGAGCATTGTGATGACAAAGGTCATGGAGCATTGTGATGAGAAGACCATGGATAATTGTGATGACGAGTGTCATGGGGCATTGTGATGACAAGTGTTATGGAATATTGTGATCACAAGGGTTTGGAGCATTGTTATGACAGAGGTCATGGAGCATTTTGAATTCATTGTGATGACAATAGCATGAAGCATTATGATGATGAGCATGGTGCATTGTGATGACAGGGTTCATGGATCATTGAGATGAAAAGGGGCATGGAGCATTGTGATTACAGGGATCTTGGATCATTGAGATGAAATTGGGCATGAGGCATTGTGATTACAGTGCTCTTGGATCAATGTGATGAGAAGGGTCAAGGAGCCTTGTGATGACAAATCCATGGAACATCATGATGGCAGGTGTCATGGAGCATTGTTATGACAGGGGTAATGGAGCATTTTGATGGAAAGGGCATGGAGCATTGTGATGAGAAGTCCATGGAGCATTCTGATGACATGTGTCATGGAGCTTAGTGATGACAAGGGCATGGAGCAATGTGATGCGAAGGGTCATGGATATTTGTGATGACAAAGGTCATGGAGCATTTTGATGGCAAGGGCATTGTGCATTGTGATGAGAAGGGCAGGGAGCATTTTGATGACAGGGTCATGGAGCAATTGGATGAAAATTGTCAAGGAACATTTTGATGACAGGGGTTATGGAACATTGTGATGTCAGGGGTCATCGAACATTGTGATGATAAGTGCATGTAGCATTGTGATGACAGGAATCATGGATCATTGTGATGACAGAGGTGAGGAAGTATTGTGACGAATAGTGATGTAACATTGTGATATCAGTGGTGAGAGAGCATTTTGATGAGAAGTGCATGGAGCATTGTGATGACAAGTTTTATGGAGCATTGTGATGACAAGTTTGTGGAGCATTGTGATGACAAGCGCATGGTGCATTGTGATGACATGTGTCATGGAGCATTGTGCTGACAAGCGCATGGAGCATTGTGATGACCAGGGTCATGGAGCATTGTGCTGAGAAAGGCATAGAGCATTGTGATGACAAGGGTCAAAGAGCAGTGTGATGAAAAGTTCATGGAGCATTGTGGTTAAAAATGTCACAGAGACTGTTGATGACGAGGCCATGGACCATTGTGATGACAAAAGTCATGAAGCATTGTGATGACTGGAGTCACGGAGCATTGTGATGACAGGGGTCGTGGAACATTGTGATAACAAGGACATGGAGCATTGTGATGACAAGGGCATGGAACATTGGTCTAGTAAGCTTCATGGATTATTGCGATGACAGTTGGAATGGCGCATTGTGATGACAAGGGCATGGAGCATTGTGATGACCAGGTCATGCAGTACTGTGAAGACAGGTGTCAGGGAACAATTTGATGACATATGTAATGGCCCATTGTGATGACAATGGCATGGAGCACTGTGATGCCAAGTGACATGGAGGATTCAGATGACAAAGGTAATGGAGCACAGTGATGACAATGGCTTAGAACATTGTGATGACAAGGGTCAGGGAGCATTGTGCTGACTAGTGCATGGAGAATTGTGATGACAAGGGTCATGGAGCATTTTGATGACAGGGCTTATGGAACATTGTGATGTCAGAGGTCATGGAACATTTTGATGATAAGGGGATGTAGCATTGTGATGACAGGGTCATGGAACATTGTGATACCATGGTTGAGGGAGTATTGTGATGACTAGTGATGGAACATTGTGATATCTCTGGTGAGAGAGCATTTTGATGAGAAGTGCATGTACCATTGTGATTACAAAGTTTATGGAGCATTGCAAAGATAAGGTTGTGGACAGTTGTGATAAAATGTGCGTGGCACATTGTGATGACAATGGTCATGGAGCATTTTTCTGACAAAGACATGGAGCATTGTGATGACAAGTGTCACAGAGTATAGTGATGAAAAGTTCATGGAGCATTGTAATTACAAATGTCACAGTGCCTTGTGATGACGCTGGCAAGGACAATTGTGATGACAAACGTTATGAAGCATTGTGATGACTGGAATCACGGAGCATTGTGATGACAGGGGTCATGGAGCATTGTGATGACAAGGGCATGGAGCATTGTGAGGAGAAGGAGAAGGACAAGGAGCATTCTGAAGACATACATCATTGAGCTTTGTGATGACAAGGGCATGGAGCTTTGTGATTACAGGTGTCTTGAAACATTGTGATGAAAAGTGCATGGATCACTGTGATAAAAAAGGCATGGAGCCTTGTCATGACAGGGTTCAAGGAGCATACAGACAACAAGGGTCAGGGAGCATATTGATGACAAGTGTATTGATCATTGTGATGACAAAGGTCATGGAGCATTGTGATGAGAAGACCATGGATAACTGTGATGATGAGCTTCATGGGGCATTGTGATGACAAGTGTTATGGAATATTGTGATCACAAGGGTTTGGAGCATTGTTATGTCAGATGTCATGGAGCCTTTTGATTTCATTGTAATGACAATAGCATGAAGCATTATGATGATGGGCATGGTGCATTGTGATGACAGGGTTCATGGATCATTGAGATGAAAATGGGCATGGAGCATTGTGATTATAGGGTTCTTGCAGCATTGTGATGAGAAGGGTCATGGAGCCTTGTGATGAGAAGGCCATGGAACATCGTGATTACAGGGTTCATGGAGCATTGTTATGACAGGGGTAATGGAACATTTTGATGGCAAGGGCATGGAGCATTGTGATGAGAAGGCCATGGAGCATTCTGATGACATGTGTCATGGAGGTTTGTGATGACAAGGAAATGGAGCAATGTGATGAGAACCTTCATTGTGCATTGTGATGACAATGACATGGAGCACTGTGATGCCAAGGGTCATGGATCTTTGTGATGACAAAGGTCATGGAGCATTTTGATGACAAGGGCATTGTGCATTGTGATGAGAATGGTAGGGATCATTGTGATGACAGGGTCATGGAGCAATTTGATGAAAAGGGTCATGGAACATTTTGATGACAGATGTTATGTAACATTGTGATGCCAGGGGTCATCAAACATTGTGATGATAAGTGCATGTAGCAATGTGATGCCAGGAGTCATGGAACATTGTGATGACAGGGGTGAGGGAGTATTGTGACAAATAGTGATGTACCATTGTGATATCAGTGGTGAGAGAGCATTTTGATGAGAAGTGCATGGAGTATTGTGATGACAACGGTCAAAGAGCATTTTGATGAAAAGTTCATGTAGCATTGTGGTTAAAAATGTCACAGAGACTGTTGATGATGAGGGCATGGACCATTGTGATGACAAAGGTCATGAAGCATAGTGATAACTGGAGTCACGGAGCATTGTGAGGACAGGGGTCATGGAGCAATGTGATAACAAGGGCATGGAGCATTGTGATGACCAGGTCCTGCAGTATTGTGAACACAGGTGTCAGGGAGCAATTTGATGACATATGTAATGGCCCATTTTGATGACAATGGCATGGAGCACTGTGATGCCAAGTGTCATGGAGTATTCTGATGACAAAGGTCATGGAGCATTGTGATGGCAATCGTTTGGAGCATTGTTATGACAAAGGTCACGGAGCACTGTGCTGACAAGTGCATGGAGAATTGTGATGACAAAGGTCATGGAGCATTCTGATGACAAGCTTGTGGAGTATTTTGATGACAATGGCATGGAGCATTGTGATGAAAACGGCATGGGGCATAGTGATGAAAAAGGCATGGAACCTTTTTGTGACAGGGTTCAAGGAGCATTCTGATGACCAATGTCAGGGAGCATTGTGATGACAAGTGTATTGAGAATTGTGATGACAAAGGTCATGGAGCATTGTGGTGAAAAGGGCATGGGGTATTGTGATGACAGGCATCATGTAGCGTTGTGATGACAAGTGCTATGGGACATTGTGATCACAAGGGTTTTGAGCATTGTGATGAGAGAGTTCATGGATCATTTTAATTTCAAGGAACATGGAGCACTGTGATGACAAGAGCATGAAGCAATGTGATCCCAAGATTCATGGAGGATTGTGATGACAATGGAAATGGAGTATTGTGATGACAAGCGCATAGAGCATTGTAATGACAAGGTCATATAGCATTTTGCTGACAAAATCATGGAGCATTGTGAAGACAGGTGTCATGGAGCACTGGGATGACAAGCGTCACGGAGCATTGTGAATACAGCGGTCATGGAGCATTGGGATGACAAGGACATGGATGATGGTGATGACAAGGGTCATGGAGAATTGGGCTGAAAATATTCATGGAGTATTGTGATGACAGGGGTCATGGAGCATTGTGATTACAGAGGTCATGGAAAATTTTGATTTCATTGTGCTGACAATAGCCGGAAGCATTATGATGATGGACATGATGCATTGGGATGACAGTGGTCATGGAGCATTGTGATGACTAGGGCATGGAGAACTGTGGTGACAGGGGCATGGAGCATTGGTCTGACAAGTTTCATAGATTATTGTGATGACAGTGGACATGGTGCATTGTGATGACAAGGGCATGAATCATTGTGTTGAGAAGGTCATGGAGTATTGTGAAGATAGGTGTCAGGGAGCATTGTGATGACATATGTCATGGTCCATTGCAATGACAATGGCAGGGAGCATTGTGATGCCAAATGTAATGGAGGATTTTGATGACAAATATAATGGAACATTGTGATGACTAGGGCTTGGAGCATTATGATGACAAGGGTCACTGAGAATTTTTAGAACAAGGCCGTGAAGCATTGTGATGACAATGTCCTGGAGCATTGTGATGAGAAATGCATAGAGACTTGTTATGACAAATCTCATGGAGCATACTGATGAAATGGGGCATGGGACATTGTGATTACAGGGGACATGGAACATTGTGATGACAAGGGCATGGAACATTGTGAGGAGAAGACCAAGGAGCATTCTGATGGCATGCGTCATTGAGATTTGTGATGACAAGGGCATGGAGCATTGTGATTACATTGGTCTTGGAGCATTGTGATGAATAGGGCATGGATCATTGTGATGAAAAAGGCATGGAGCCTTGTCATGACAGAGTTCAAGGAGCATACCGACAACAAGTGTCAGGGAGCATTTTGATGACAAGTGTATTGAGCATTGTGATGACAAAGGTCATGGAGCATTGTGATTAGAAGACCAAGGATAATTGTGATGACGAGCGTCAAGGGGCATTGTGATGACAAGTGTCATGGAATATTGTGATCACAAGGGATTGGAGCATTGTTATGACAGAGGTCATGGTGCATTTTGATTTCATTGTGATGACAATAGCATGAAGCATTATGATGATAGGCATGGTGCATTGTGATGACAGGGTTAATGGATCATTGAGATGAAAAAGGGCATGGAACACTGTGATTACAGGGTTCTTGGAGTGTTGTGATGAGAAGGGTCATGGAGCCTTGTGATGACAAGGCCATGGAATATCGTGATGGCAGGGTCATGGAGCATTGTTATGAGATGGGTAATGGAGCATTTTGATGGCAAGGGCATGGAGCATTGTGATGAGAATGCCATGTAGAATTCTGATGACATGTGTCATGGAGATTTGTGAAGACAAGGGCATGGAGCAGTGTGATGAGAGCGTTCATGGAGCATTGTGATGACAATGACATGGAGCATTGTGATGCCAAGGGTCAGGGTTCTTTGAGATGACAAAGGCCATGGAGCATTTTGATGGCAAGGGCGTTGTGCATTGTGATGAGAAGGGCAGGGAGAATTGTGATGACAAGTTCATGGAGCAATTTGTTGAAAATTTTCATGGTACATTTTGATGACAGGTGTTATGGAACATTGTGATGTCAGGGGTCGGTACATTTTGATGACAGGTGTTATGGAACATTGTGATGTCAGGGGTCATCGAACATTGTGATGATAAGTGCATGTAGCATTTTGATGACAGGAGTCATGGAACATTGTGATGACAGGTGGGAGGGAGTATTGTGACAAATTATGATGTAGCATTGTGATATCAGTGGTGAGAGAGCATTTTGATGAGAAGTGCATGGAAGATTATGATGACAATGTTTATGGAGCATTGTGATGACAAGATTGTAGAGCACTGTGATGACAAGCGCATGGTGCATTGTGATGACATGTGTCATGGAGCATTGTGCTGACAAGCGCAAGGAGCATTGTGATGACAAGGGTCATGGAGCATTGTGCTGAGATAGGCATAGAGCATTGTGATGACAAGGGTCAAAGAGCATTGTGATGAAAAGTTCATGGGGCATTGTGGTTAAAATGGTCACAGAGACTGTTGATGACGAGGGCATGGACCATTTTGATGACAAAGGTCATGAAGCATTGTGATGACTGGAGTCACGGAGGATTGTGATGACAGGGGTCAGGGAGCATTGTGATAACAAGGGCATGGAGCACTGTGATGACAAGGGCATGGAACATTAGTTTAATAAGTTCCATGGATTGTTGCGATGACAGTTCGAATGGCACACTGTGATGACAAGGGCATGGAGCATTGTGATGACCAGGTCATGCAGTATTGTGAAGAGAGGTGTCAGGGAGCATTGTGATGACATATGTAATGGCCCATTGTGATGACAATGGCATGGAGCATTCTGATGCCAAGTGTCATGGAGGATTCTGATGACAAAGATTATGGAACACTGTGATGACAATGGCTTGGAGCATTGTGATTACATGGGACATGGAGCATTGTGCTGACTATTGCATGGGGAATTGTGATGACAAGGGTCATGGAGCATTCTGATGACAAGCTTGTGGAGTATTTTGATGACAATGGCATGGAGCATTGTGATGTAAATGGCATGAGGCTTTGTGAAGAAAATGGCATGGAGCCTTTTCGTGGCAGGTTTCAAGGAGCATTCTGATGACAAGGTCAGGGAGCATTGTGATGACATGTATATTGAGAATTGTGAAGACAAAGGTTATGGAGCATTGTGATGAAAAGGGCATGGAGTATTGTGATGACAGGCATCATGGAGCGTTGTGATGACAAGTGTTATGGAAGATTGTGATTACAAGGGTTAGGAGCATTGTGATGACAGAGGTAATGGATCATATTGATTTCAAGGAGCATGGAGCATTGTGATGACAAGGGCATGAAGCAATGTGATCCCAAGTTTCATGGAGGATTGTGATGACAATGGAAATGGAGTATTGTGATGACAAGCGCATAGAGCATTGTAATGACAAGGTCCTGTAGCATTTTGCTGACAAAGGCATGGAGCATTGTGATGACATGTGTCATGGAGCACTGTGATGACAAGTGTCATGGAGCATTGTGAATACAGGGGTCATGGAGCATTGGGATGACAAGGGCATGGATCATTGTGATGACAAGTGTCATGGAGCACTGGGCTGAAAATGTTCATGGAGTGTTGTGATGACAGGGGTCATGGAGCATAGTGATGAGTATGGAATGGAGCATTGTGATGACAAGAGTCCCGGATCATTGTGTTCTCAGGAGTAATGGTGTGTTGTGATGACAGTGGTCATGGCGCATTGTGATGATATCGGCCATGGAGTATTGTGATGTGTAGGTCGTGGAGCATTGGGCTGAATATGTTAATGGATCATTGTGATGACAGGGGTCATGGAGCATTGTGATGACTAGGAAATGGAGAATGGTAATGACAAGGTCCTGGAGCTTTGTGATGAGATGTCCATGGAGACTTCTGATGAGAAGTCTCACGGAGCATTCTGATGAAAAGGGGCATGGAGCATTGTGATTACAGAGATCTTGGAGCGTTGTGATGACTAGGGCATGGAGCATTGTGATTAGAAGGCAATGGGGCATTCTGATGTCATGCTTCATGGAGTTTTGTGATGACAAGCACATGGAGCATTGTGATGACAGTGATCCTGGAGCTTTGTGATGAAAAGGGCACGGATCATTGTGATGAAAAAGTCATGGAGCCTTGTCATGACAGGGTTCAAGGAGCATACTGATGACAAGTGTCAGGGAGCATTGTGATGACAAGTGTATTGAGCATTGTGATAACAAAGGTCATGGAGCATTGTGATGAGAAGACCATGGATAATTGTGATGATGAGCATCATGGGGATTTGTGATGATAAGTGTTATGGAACATTGTGATCATAAGGGTTTGGAGCATTATGATGACAGAAGTCATGGATAATTTTGATTTCATTGTGATGACAATAGCCTGAAGCATTATGATGTTGGGCATGGTGCATTGTGATGGCAGCGTTCATGGAGCATTGAGATGCAAAGTGGCATGGAGCATTGTGATTACAGGGGTCTTGGAGCATTTTGATGTCAAGGGTCAGGGAGCCTTGTGATGACAAGGACGTGGAACATTGTGATGGCAGGGGTCATGGAGCATTTTTATGACAGATGTAATGGAGCATTGTGATGAGAAGTGCATTGAGCATTGGCCCGAATGTTTTCATTGATTATTGTGATGAGAGTGGGCATGGAGCATTGTGATGACAAGGGCACGGAACACTGTGATACATGGGTCATGGAGGATTGTGAGGAAAATGGCATGGAGCATTTTGATGAGAAGGGCATCGAGCATTGTGATGACAAGTTTCATGGAGCTTTGTGATGACAAGGACATGGAGCAAAGGGATGAGAGCATTCAGGGAGCATTGTGATGACAATGACATGGAGCATTGTGATGCCAAGGGTCATGGAGCTTTTTGATGACAACGGTCATGGAGCATTTTGATGACAAGCGTGTGGTGCATTGTGATGAGAAGGAGAGGGAGCATTTTGATGACAGGTTCATGCTGCAATTTGATGAAAAGTGTAATGTAACATTTTGATGACAGGGGTTACAGTACTTTGTGATGCCATGGGTCATGGAGCTTTGGGATGAAATGTGTCATGGAGCATTGTGATGACAGTGGTTATGGAATATTGTGATGTCAGGGGTCATGGAACATTGTGATTACAGGGTTGAGGGAGGATTGTGATGACTAGTGATGGAACATTTTGATATCTCAGGTGAGAGAGCATTTGGATGAGAAGTGCATGGAGCATTGTGATTACAGGGGTCTTGAAGCATTGTGATGAGAAGGGTCATGGAGCTTTGTGATGACAAGGCCATGGAACATTGTGTTGGCAGGCGCCATGGAGCATTGTTATGACAGGGGTAATGGAGCATTGTGATGGCAAGGGCATGGAGCATTGTGATGAGAAGGCCATGGAGCATTTTGATGACGTGTCATGGAGCTTTGTGATGACAAGGGCATGGAGCAATGTGATGAGAGCGTTCATGGAGCATCGTGATGACAATGACATGGAACATTGTGATGCCAACGGTCATGGATCTTTGTGATGACAAAGGTCATGGAGCATTTTGATGACAAGGGCGTTTTGCATTGTGATGAGAAGGGCAGGGAGCATTGTGATGACAGGGTCATGGAACAATTTGATGAAAAGTGTCATGGAACATTTTGATGACAGTGGTTATGGAACACTGTGATGTCAGCGGTCATGGAGCATTTTGATGAAAAGGGTCATGGAGCATTTTGATGACAGGGGTTATTTAACATTGTGATGTCAGTGGCCATCGAACATTGTGATCATAATGCATGTAGCATTTTGATGACAGGAGTCATGGAAGATTGTGATGACGGGTGAGGGTGTATTGTGACGAATAGTGATGTAACATTGTGATATCATTGGGGAGAGAGCATTTTGATGAGAAGCGCATGGAGCATTGTGATGACAATGTTTATGGAGCATTGTGATGACAAGATTGTGGAGCACTGTGATGACAAACGCATGGTGTATTGTGATGACATGTGTCGAGGAGCATGGTGCTGACAAGCGCAGGGAGCATTGTTATGAAAATGGTCATGGAGCATTGTGCTGAGAAAGGCATAGAGAATTGCGATGACAAGGGTCAAAGATCATTGTGATGAAAAGTTCATGGAATATTGTGGTTAAAATTGTCACACAGACTGTTGATGATGAGGGCATGGACCACTGTGATGACAAAGGTCATGAAGCATTGTGATGACTGGAGTCATGGAACTTTGTGATGACAGGGGTCATGCAGCATTGTGATAACAAGGGCTTGGAGCATTGTGATGACAAGGGCATGGAGCATTGGTCTAATAAGTTTTAATGGATTATTGCGATGAGAGTTGGAATGGCGCATTGTGATGACAAGGGCATGGAGCATTGTGTTGACCAGATCATGCAGTATTGTGAAGACAGGTGTCAGGGAGCATTGTGATGACATATGTAATGGCCCATTGTGATGACAATGACTTGGAGCATTGTGATGCCAAGTGTCATGGAGGAATCTGAAGACAAAGGTAATGGAGCATTGTGATGACAATGACTTGGAGCATTTTGATGACATGGGTCAGGGAGCATTGTGCTGACATGTGCATGGAGAATTGTGATGACAAGTGTCATGGAGCATTCTGATGACAAGCTTGTGGAGTATTTTGATGACAATGGCATGGAGCATTGTGATGAAAATGGCATGGGGCTTTATGATGAAAAAGGCATGGAGCCTTTCCATGACAGTGTTCAAGGAGCATTCTGACGACAAGTGTTAGGGAGCATTGTGATGACAAGTGTATTGAGAATTGTGATGACAAAGGTCATGGAGCATTGTGATGAAAAGTGCATGGAGTATTGTGATGACAGGCATCATGGAGCGTTGTGATGACAAGTGTTATGGAACATTGTGATCACAAGGGTTTGGAGCATTGTGATGACAGAGGTCATGGATCATTTTGATTTCAAGGAGCATGGAGCATTGTGAGGACAAGGGCATGAAGCAATGTGATCCCAAGGTTCATGGAGGATGTGATGAAAATGGTAATGGAGTATTGTGATGACAAGCGCATAGAGCATTGTAATGACAAGGTCATGTAGCATTTTGCTGACAAAGGCATGGAGCATTGTGATGACAGGTGTCATGGAGCACTGTGATGACAAGCGTCACGGAGCATTGTGAATACAGGGGACATGGAGCATTGTGATAAAAAGGGCATGGAACTTTGTGATGACAAGGGCATGGAACATTTGTCTAATAAGTTTCATGGATTATTGTGATGACAGTTGGAATGGCGCTTTGTGATTACAAGGGCATGGAGCATTGTGATGACCAGGTCATGCAGTATTGTGAAGACAGGTGTCAGGGAGCATTGTGATGACATATGTAATGGCCCAATGTGATGACGATGGCATGGAGCATTGTGATGACAAGTGTCATGAAGGATTCTGATGACAAAGTTAATAGAGCATTGTGATGACAATGGCTTGGAGCATTGCGATGACAAGGGTCAAGGAGCATTGTGTTGACAAGTGCATGGAGAATTGTGATGACACGGGTCATGGAGCATTCTGGTGACAAGATTGTGGAGAATTTTGATGACAATGGCATGGAGCATTGTGATGAAAATGGCATGGGGCATTGTGATGAAAATGGCATGGAGACTTTTCGTGACAGGTTTCATGGAGCATTCTGATGACAAATGTCAGTGAGCATTGGGATGACAATGTATTGAGAATTGTGATGACAAAGTTCATGGAGCATTGTGATGAAAAGTGCATTGAGTATTGTGATGACAGTGGTCATGGAGCATTGTGATTACAAGGGAATGGAACATGTTGATGACAGGGGTCATGGAACATTTTGATTACAGGCGTGAGGGAGGATTGTGATGACTAGTGAGGGAACTTGGTGATATCACAGGTGAGAGAGCATTTGGATGAGAAATGCATGGGGCATTGTGATTGCAATGTTTATGGAGCATCGTGATGACAAGGTGGTGGATCATTGTGATGGAAAGCCCGTGGCACATTTTCATGAAAAGGGTCATGGAGCACTGTTCTGACAAAGGCATGGAGCATTGTGATGACAAGTGTCACGGAGCATTGTGATGAAAAGTTCATGGAGCATTGTGGTTACAATGGTCACAGAGACTTGTGATGACGCGGGCATGGACCGTTGTGATGACAAACGTTATGAAGCATTGTGATGACTGGAGTCACGGAGCATTGTGTAGACAGGGGTCATGGAGCATTGTGATGACAAGGACATGGAGCATTGTGATGAGAAAGTCATGGAGTAAATTGAAAACATGTGTCAGGGAGCATTGTGATGACATATGTCATGGTGCATTTCGATGACAATGGCATTGTGCATTGTGATGCCAAATGTAATGGAGGATTGTGATGACAAATATAATGGAGCATTGTGATGACTAGGGCTTGGAACATTATGATGACAAGGGCCATTGAGAATTTTCATGACAATGTCGTGAAGCATTGTGATGACAAGGTCCTGGAGCATTGTGATGAGAAAACCATGGAGCCTTGTGATGACATGTCTCATGGAGCATACTGATGAAAAGGGGCATGGAGCATTCTGATTACAGGGGTCCTGGAAAATTGTGATAGCAAGGGCATTGAGCACTGTGATGACAAGGTCATGGAGCATTGGTCTAATAATTTTCATGGATTATTGTGATGACAGTTGGAATGGCGCATTGTGATGACAGTGGTCATGGAGCATTATGATGATACTGCTCATGGAGCATTGTGATAAGACGGTCATGGAGCATTGGGTTGAAAATATTCATAGAGTATTGTGATGACAGGTGTCAAGGAGCATTGTGATGACAAGGGAATGGAGCTTGGTGATGACAAGTTCCTGGAGCATTTTGATGAGAGGTCGATGGAGACTTGTGATGACAAGTCTCATGGAGCATTCTGACGAAAAGGGGCAAGGAGCTTTGTGATTACAGTGGTCTAGGAGCACTGTGATGACAAGGGCATGGAGCATTGTGAGGAGAAGTCCATGGAACATTCTGATGGCATGCGTCATGGAGCTTTGTGATGACAAGGGCATGGATCATTGTGATTACAGGGGTCTTGGAGCATTGTGATGACAAGGGTCATGGAGCCTTTTGATGACAAGGCCGTGGAACATTGTGATGGCAGCGGTCATGGAGCATTGTTTTGACAGAAGTAATGGAGCATTGTAATCAGAATGGCATTGAGCATTGGTCTGAAATGTTTCATGGATTATTGTGATGAGAGTGGGCAGGGAGCATTGTGATGACAAGGGCACGGTACACTTTGATACATGGGTCATGGTGGATTGTAATGACAAGAGCATGGAGCATTGTGATGAGAAGGGCATCGAGCATTGTGATGAGAAGTGTCATGGAGCTTTGTTATGACAAGGGCATGGAGCAATGTGATGAGAGGGTTCATGGAGCATTGTGATGACAATGACATGGAGCACTGTGATGCCAAGGGTCATGGAGCTTTGTGATGAAAAATGTCATGGAGCATTTTGATGACAAGTCTGTGGTGCAGTGTGATGAGAAGGGCAGGGAACATTTTAATGACAGGGTCATGCAGCAATTTGATGAAAACTGTAATGGAACATTTTGATGACAGGGGTTATAGAACATTGTGATGCCAGGGATCATGGAGCTTTGGGATGAAAAGGGTCATGGAGCATTTTGATGACAGGGGTTATGGAACATAGTGATGACTGGAGTCACGGAGCATTGTGATGACAGGCGTCATGGTGCATTGTGATAACAAGGGCATGGAGCATTGTGATGACAGGGGAATGGAGCATTGGTCTGACAAGTTTCATAGATTATTGTGATGACAGTGGACATTGTGCATTGTGATGACAAGGGCATGGAGCATTGTGATGACAAGAGTCCCGGATCATTGTGTTGTCAGGTGTTTTGGGTGGTTGTGATGACAGTGGTCATGGAGCATTGTGATGATATTGGTCATGGAACATTGTGATGAGAATGTCATGGAGCATTGGGCTGAAAATATTAATGGATTATTGTAATGACAGGGGTCATGGAGCATTGTGATGACAAGGGAATAGAGCATGGTGATGACAATGTCCTGGAGCATTGTGATGAGATGACCATGGAGACTTGTGATGACAAGTCTCATGGAGCATTCTAATGAAAAGGGGCATGGAGCATTGTGACTACTGTGGTCTTGGAGCATTGTGATGACAAGGGCATGGAGCATTTTGAGGAGAAGGCCATGGAGAAATCTGATGACATGCGTCATGTAGCTTTGTTCTGACAAGGCCATGGAGCATTGTGATTATACGGGTCTTGGAGCATTGTGATGAAAAGGCATGGATCATTGTGATGTAAAAGGCATGGAGCCTTGACATCACAGGGTTCAAGGAGCATACTGACGACAGGTGTCAGGGAGTATTGTGATGACAAGTGTATTGAGCATTTTGATGAAAATGATCATGGAGCATTGTGATGAGAAGACCATGGATAATTGTGATGATGAGCGTCATGGGGTGTTGTGATGATAAGTGTTATGGAACATTGTGATCACAAGGGTTTGGAGCATTATGATGACAGAGGTCATGGAGAATTTTGATTTCATTGTAGTGACAACAGCCTGAAGCATTATGATGATGGGCATGGTGCATTGTGATGACAGGGTTCATGGAGCATTGAGATGAAAAGGGGCATGGATCATAGTGATTACAGGGGTCTTGGAGCATTGTGATGAAAAGGGCATGGAGCATTGTGATGAGAAGGCCATGGAACCTTCTGATACATGCGTCATGGAGCTTTGTTATGACAAGGGCTTGGAGAATTTTGATTACAAGTTTTTTGGAGCATTGTGATGACAAGGGTCATGGAGCCTTTTGATGACAAAGCCGTGGAACATTGTGATGCCAGTGGTCATGGTGCATGGTTATGACAGAGGTAATGGAGCATTTTGATGAGAAGGGCATTGAGCATTGGTTTGAAATATTTCATAGATTATTGTGATGAGAGAGGGCTGGAGCATTGTGATGACAAGGGCACGGAACAATGTGATACATGGGTCATGGAGGATTGTAATGAAAAGGGCATGGAGCAATGTGATGAGAGGGTACATGGAGCATTGTGATGACAATGCCATGGAGAATTGTGAGGAAATGGCCATGGAGCATTCTGATGACATGCCTCATGGAGCTTTTTGATGACAAGGGCATGGAGCATTGTGATTACCGGGGTCTTGGAGCATTGTGATGAAAATGGCATGGATCATTGTGATGAAAAAGGCATGGAGCCTTGTCATGACAGGGTTCAAGGAGCATACTGACGACATGTGTCAGGGAGCATTGTGAAGACATGTGTATTGAGCATTGTGATGACAAAGATCAGGGAGCATTGTGATCAGAAGACCAAGGATAATTGTGATGATGATCGTCATGGTGTGTTGTGATGATAAATGTTATGGAACATTGTAATCACAATGGTTTGGAGCATTATGATGACAGAGGTCATGGAGACTTTTGATTTCATTATAATGACAATAGCCTGAAGCATTATGATGATGGGCATGGTGCATTGTGATGACAGGGTTCATGGAGCATTGAGATGAAAAGGTGCATGGAGCATTGTGATTACAGGGGTCTTGTAGCATTGTGATGACAAGCGCATAGAGCATTGTAATGACAACATCATGTAGAATTCTGCAGACAAAAGCATGGAGCACTGTGATGACAGGTGTCATGGAGCACTGTGATGACATGTGTCACGGAGCATTCTGAATACAGGGGTCATGGATCATTGTGATGACAAGGGCCATGGAGCATTGGGCTGAAAATGTTCATGGAGTATTTTGATGACAGGGGTCGTGGAGCATTTTGATGACAGAGATCATGGAGAATTTTGATTTCATTGTGCTGACAATAGCCGGAAGCATTATGATGATGGGCATGATGCATTGTGATGACAGGGTTCATGGAGCATTGAGATGAAAAGGGGCATGGAGCATTTTGATTACAGAGGTCTTGGAGCATTGTGATGACAAGGGCATGGAGCATTTTGATGAGAAGGACATGGAACATTCTGATGACATGTGTCATGGTGCTTTGTGATGACAAGGGCATGGAGCATTGTGATTACAGGGGTCTTGGAGCATTGTGATGACAAGGGTCATGGAGCTTTGTGATGACAAGGCCGTGGAACATTGTGATGGCAGGGGTCAAGGAGCATTGTTATGACAGGGGTAATGGAGCATTGTGATGAGGATGGCATGGAGCATTGTGATTACACATTTTATGGAACATTGTGATGACAAATCTGTGGACCGTTGGGATAAAAAGTGCGTGGTACATTGTGATGACAATTGTCATGGAGCATTTTTCTGACAAAGGCATGGAGCACTGTGATGACAATGGTCACGGGGCACTGTGATGAAAAGTTCATGAAGCATTGTGGTTAAAAATGTCACAAAGCCTTGTGATGACATGGACATGGACCATTGTGATGACAAATGTTATGAAGCATTGTGATGACTGGAGTCACGCAGCATTGTGATGACAGGTTCATGGAGGATTGTAATGACAAGGGCATAGAGCATTGTGCTGAGAAAGGCGTAGATCATTGTGATGACAAGGGTCAAAGAGCATTGTGATGAAAATTTCATGGAGCATTGTGGTTAAAAAGGTCAAAGAGACTGTTGATGATGAGGTAATGGACCATTGTGATGACAAAGGTCATGAAGCATTGTGATGACTGGAGTCACGGAGCATGGTGATGACAGGGGTCATGGAGCATTGTGATAACAAGGGCATGGAGCATTGTGATGACAAGGGCATGGAGCATTGGTCTAATATGTTTCATGGATTATTGTGATGACATTTGGAATGGCGCATTGTGATGACAAGGGCATGGAGCATTGTAATGACCAGCTCATGCAATATGGTGAAGAGAAGTGTCAGGGACCATTGTGATGACATATGTAATGGCCCATTGTGATGAAAATGGCATGGAGCATTGTGATGCCAAGTTTCATGAAAGATTCTGATGACAAAGGTAATGGAGCATTGTTATGACAATGGCTTGGAGCATTGTGATGACAAGGGTCAGGGAGCATTGTGCTGACAAGTGCATGGAAAATTGTGATGACAAGGGTCATGGGGCATTCTGATGACAAGCTTGTGGAGTATTTTGATGACAATGGCATGGAGCATTGTGATGAAAACGGCATGGGGCATTGTGATGAAAAAGGCATGCAGCCTTTTCGTGGCAGGGTTCAAGGAGCATTCTGACGACAAGTGTCAGGGAGCATTGTGATGACAAGAGTATTGAGAATCGTGATGACAAAAGTCATGGAGCATGGTGATGAGAAGGCCATGGATAATTGTGATGATGATCGTCATGGGGTGTTGTGATTATAAGTGTTATGGAACATTGTGATCACAAGGCTTTGGAGCATTATGATGACAGAGGTCATGGAGAATTTTGATTTCATCGTGATGACAATAGCCTGAAGCATTATGATGATGGGCATGGTTCATTGTGATGACAGAGTTCATCGAGCATTGAGATGAAAAGGGGCATGTAGCATTGTGATTACAGGGGTCTTGGAGCATTGTGATGACAAGCTAATAGAGCATTGTAATGACAAGGGCATGTAGAATTTTCCTGAGAATGGCATGGAGCATTGTGATGACAGGTGTCATGGAGAACTGTGACACAATTGTCACGGAGCATTTTGAATACAGAGGTCAAGGATCATTGGGATGACAAGTGCATGGATCATTGTGATGACAAGGGTCATGGAGCATTGGGCTGAAAATGTTCATGGAGTATTGTGAAGACAGGGGTCATGGAGCATTTTGATTACAGGGGTCTTGGAGCACTGTGATGACAAGAGTCCCGGATCATTGTGTTGTCACGTGTCATGGAGTGTTGTGATGACAGGGTTCATGGAGCATTGAGATGAAAAGGGGCATGGAGCATTGTGTTTACAGGGGTTTTGGAGCACTGTGATGACAAGGGCATGCGGCATTTTGATGAGACGGCCATGGAACATTCTGATGACATGTGTCATGGAGCTTTGTGATGAAAACGGCATGGAGCATAGTGATTAAAGGGGTCTTGGAGCATTGTGATGACAAGTGTCATGGAGCCTTGTGATGACAAGGCCGTGGAACATTGTGATGGCAGGGGTCATGGAGCATTGTTATGACAGGTGTAATGGAGCATTGTGATGAGAAGGGCATGCAGCATTGTGATTACAATTTTTATGGAGCATTGTGATGACAAATTTTTGAACCGTTGGGATGAAAAGCGCATGGCACATTGTGATGACAATGGTCATGGAGCATTTTAATGACAAAGGCATGGAGCATTTTGATGACAAGGGTCATGGAACATTGTGATGAAATGGTCATGGAGCATTGTGGATACAAAGGTAACAGAGCCTTGTGATGACTTGGGCATGGACCATTGTGATGACAAATATTATGAAGCACTGTGATGACTGGAGTCACAGAGCATGGTGATGACAAGGTCCTGGAGCATTGTGATGAGATGACCATGGAGACTTGTGATGACAAGTCTTATGGAGCATTCTGATGAAAAGGGGCATGGAGCATTGTGATTACAGGGGTCTTGGAGCATTGTGATGACAAGGGCAAGGAGCACTGTGAGGAGAAGGCCATGGAGCATTCTGATGACATACGTCATGCAGCATTGTGCTGAGAAAGGCATAGAGCATTGTGATGACAAGGGTCAAAGAGCCTTGTGATGAAAAGTTAATGGATCATTTTGGTTAAAAAGCTCACATAGAGTGTTGATGACGAGGGCATGGCCCATTGTGGTGACAAAGGTCATGAAGCATTGTGATGACTGCAGTCACAGAGCATTGTGATGGCAGGGGTCATGGAGCATTGTGATAAAAAGGGCATGGAGCATTGTGATAACCAGGGCAAGGAGCATTGGTCTAATAAGTTTCATGGATTATTGTGATGACAGTTAGAATGCCGCTTTGTGATGACAAGGGCATGGAGCATTGTGATGGCCAGATCATGCAGTATTGTGAAGACAGGTGTCAGGGAGCATTGTGATGACATATGTAATGGCCCATTGTGATGACAATGGCATGGAGCATTGGGATGCCAAGTGTCATGGAGGATTCTGATGGCAAAGGTAATGGAGCATTGTGATGACAATGGCTTGGAGCATTGTGATGACAAGGGTCAGGGAGCATTGTGCTGATAAGTGCATGGAGAAATGTGATGACAAGGGTCATGGAGCATTCTGATGTCAAGCTTGTGGAGTATTTTGATGACAATGGCATGGAGCATTGTGATGAAAACGGCATGGGGCATTGTGATGAAAAAGGCATGGAGGCTTTTCCTGACAGGGTTCAAGGAGCATACTGATGACAAGTGTCAGGGAGCCTTGTGATGACAAGTGTATTGAGAATTGTGATGACAAAGGTCATGGAGCATTGTGATGAAAAGAGCATGGAATATTGTGATGACAAGCATCATGGAGCGTTGTGATGACAAGTGTTATGGAACATTGTGATCACAAGGGTTTGGAGCATTGTGATGACAGAGGTCATGGATCATTTTGATTTCAAGGACCATGGAGCATTGTGAGGACAAGGGCATGAAACAATGTGATCCCAAGTTTCATGGAGGATTGTGATGACAATGGAAATGGAGTATTGTGATGACAAGCGCATAGAGCATTGTAATGACAAGGTCATGTAGCATTTTGCTGACAAAGGCATGGATCATTGTGATGACGTGTCATGGAGCACTGTGATGACAAGCGTCACGGAGCATTGTGAATACAGGGGTCATGGAGCATTGGGATGACAAGGGCATGGATCATTGTGATGACAAGAGTCATGGAGCACTGGGCTGATAATGTTCATGGAGTGTTGTGATGACAGGTGTCATGGAGTATTGTGATGACTATGCAATGGAGCATTGTGATGACAAGAGTCGCGGATCATTGTGTTGTCGGGTGTCATGGAGTGTTGTGATGACAGTCATCATGGAGCATTGTGATGATATTGGCCATGGAGCATTGTGAAGAATAGGTCTTGGAGCATTGGGCTGAAAATATTCATGGATTATTGTGATGACAGGGGTCATGGATCATTGTGATGAGAAGGGAATGGAGCATGGTGATGACAAGGTCCAGGAGCATTGTGATGAGAAGACCATGGAGACTTGTCATGACAAGTCTCATTAAGCATTCTGATGAAAAGGGGCATGGAGCATTGTTATTACAGGGGTCTTGGAGCATTGTGATGACTAGGGCATGGAACACTGTGATACATGTGTCATGGGTCATGGAGGATTGTGATGACAAGTCATGGAGCATTGTGATGACAAGGGAATGGAGCATTGTGATGACAAGGGCATGGAGCATTGTGATG
The DNA here is from genome assembly GCF_964341445.2 of Mesoplodon mirus. Lineage (NCBI taxonomy): Eukaryota > Metazoa > Chordata > Mammalia > Artiodactyla > Ziphiidae > Mesoplodon > Mesoplodon mirus. The sequence goes on from NW_028295790.1 coordinate 3,706,831, forward strand.
ACAGGAGAATGGAGCATTTGTCTGACAAGATTCATAGTTTATTGTGATGACAGTGGACATGGTGCATTGTGATGACAAGGGCATGGATCATTGTGTAGAGAAGGTCGTGGTGTATTGTGAAGACAGGTGTCAGGGAGCATTGTGATGACATATGTCATGGTCCATTGCGATGACAATGGCAGGGAGTATAGTGATGCCAAATGAAATGGAGAATTGTGATGACAAATATAATGGAGCATCGTGATGACTATGGCTGGGAGCATTATGATGACAATGGCCATTGAGAATTTTCATGACAAGGTCGTGAAGCATTGTGATGACAAGGTCCTTGAGCATTGTGATGAGAAAACCATGGAGCCTTGTGATGACAAGTCTCATGGAGCATACTGATGAGAAGGGTCTTGGAACATTGTGATGACAAGGGCATGGAGCATTGTGAGGAGAATACCAAGAAGCATTCTGATGGCATGAGTCATCGAGCTTTGTGATGACAAGGGCATGGATCATTGTGATTACATGGGTCTTGGAGCATTGTGATGAAAATGGCATGGATCATTGTGATGATATAGGCATGGAGCCTTGTCATGACAGGGTTCAAGGAGCATACAGACAACAAGTGTCAGGGAGCATTTTGATGACAAGTGTATTGAGCATTGTGATGTCAATGGTCATGGAGCATTGTGATGAGAAGACCATGGATAATTGTGATGACGAGCGCCATGGGGCATTGTGATGACAAGTGTTATGGAATATTGTGTTCACAAGGGTTTGGAGCATTGTTATGACAGAGGTCATGGAGCAATTTGATTTCATTGTGATGACAATAGCAGGAAGCATTATGATAATGGGCATGGTGCATTGTGATGACAGGGTTCATGGATCATTGAGATGAAAAGGGGCATACAGCATTGTGATTACAGCGTTCTTGGAGCATTGTGATGAGAAGGGTCATGGAGCTTTGTGATGACAAGGCCATGGAACATCGTGATGGCAGGGGTCATGGAGCATTGTTATGACAGTGGTAATGCAGCATTGTGATGGCAAGCACATGGATCATTGTGATGAGAAGGCCATGGAGAATTCTGATGACATGTGTCATGGAGCTTTGTGAAGACAAGGGCATGGAGCAATGTGATGAGAGCGTGCATGGAGCATTATGATGACAATGACATGGAGCATTGTGATGCCAAGGGTCATGGAGCTTTGTGATGACAAAGGTCATGGAGCCTTTTGATGACAAGTGTGTGGTGCATTGTGATGAGCAGCGCAGGGAGCATTTTGATGACAGGGTCATGCAGCAATTTGATGAAAAGTGTCATGGAACATTTTGATGACAGGTGTTATGGAACATTGTGATGTCAGGGGTCATCGAACATTGCGATGATAAGTGCATGTAGCATTGTGATGACAGGAGTGATGGAGTATTGTGACCAATAGTGATGTAGCATTGTGGTATCAGTGTTGAGAGAGCATTTTGATGAGAAGTGCATGGAGCATTGTGATGACAAATTTTATGGAGCACTGTGAAGACAAGATTGTGGAGCACTGTGATGCCAAGCACATGGAGCATTGTGATGACATGTGTCAAGGAGCATTGTGCTGCCAAGCGCATGGAGCTTTGTGATGACAAGGGTCAAAGAGCATTGTGATGAAAAGTTCATGGAGCATTTTGGTTAAAAAGGTCACAGAGACTGTTGATGACCAGGGAATGGACCATTGTGATGACAAAGGTCATGAAGCATTGTGATGATTGGAATCACGGAGCATTGTGATGACAGGGGTCATGGAGCATTGTGATAACAAGGGCATGGAGCATTGTGATGACAAGGGCATGGAACATTGGTCTAATAAGTTCCATGGATTATTGTGATGACAGTTAGAATGGCGCATTGTGATGACAAGGGCATGGAGCATTGTGATGACCAGGCCATGCAGTATTGTGAAGACAGGTGTCAGGGAGCATTGTGATGACATATGTAATGGCCCATTGTGATGACAATGGCATGGAGCATGGTGATGCCAAATGTCATGGAGGATTCTGATGACAAAAGTAATGGAGCATTGTGATGACAATGGCTTGGAGCATTGTGATGACAAGGGTCAGGGAGCATTGTGCTGAGAATTGCGTGGAGAATTGTAATGACAAGTGTCATGGAGCATTCTGATGACAAGCTTGTGGAGTATTTTGATGACAATGGCATGGATCATTTTGATGAAAACGGCATGGGGCATTGTGATGAAAAAGGCATGGAGCCTTTTCGTGACAGGGTTCAAGGAGCATTCTGATGACATGTGTCAGGGAGCATTGTGATGACAAGTGTGTTGAAAATTGTGATGACAAAGGTCATGGAGCATTGAGATGAAAAGAGCATGGAGTATAGTGATGACAGGCATCATGGAGCGTTGTGATGACAAGTGTTATGGAACTTTGTGATCACAAGGGTTTGGAGTATTGTGATGACAGAGGTCATGGATCATTTTGATTTCAAGGAGCAGGGAGCATTGTGATGACAAGGGCATGAAGCATTGTGATCCCAAGGTTCATGGAGGATTGTGATGACAATGGAAATGGAGTATTTTGATGACAAGCGCATAGAGCACTGTAATGGAAAGGTCATGTAGCATTTTGCTGACAAAGGCATGGAGCATTGTGATGACATGTGTCATGGAGCACTGTGATGCCAAGCGTCACCTAGCATTGTGAATACAGGGGTCATGGAGCATTGGGATGACAAGGGCATGGATCATTGTGATGACAAGTGTCATGGAGCACTGGGCTGAAAATGTTCATGGAGTGTTGTGATGACAGGGGTCATGGAGCATTGTGAGTACTAGGGAATGGTGCATTGTGATGACAAGAATCCCATATCATTTTGTTGTCAGTTGTCATGGAGTGTTGTGATAACAGTGGTCATGGAGCATTGTGAAGATATTGGCCATGGAGCATTGTGATGAGTAGGTCGTGGAGCATTGGGCTGAAAATGTTAATGGACTACTGTGATGACAGGGGTCATGGAGCATTGTGATGACAAGGGAATGGAGCATGGTGATGAAAAGGTCCTGGAGCATTGTGAGGAGAAGTCCATGGAGACTTGTGATGACAAGTCTCATGGAGCATTCTGATGAAAAGGGGGATGGAGCATTGTGATTACAGGGGTCTTGGAGCATTGTGATGACAAGGGCATGGAGCAATATGGTGAGAAGGCCATGAAGCATTCTGATGACATGCGTCATGGAGCTTTTTGATGACAAGGGCATGGATCATTATGATTACAGGGATCTTGGAGCATTGTGATGACAAGGGCATGGATCATTGTGATTACAGGGATCTTGGAGCATTGTGATGAAAAGGGCATGGATTATTGTGATGACAAAGTAATGGAGCCTTTTCATGACAGTGTTCAAGGAGCATACTGACGACAAGTGTCGGGGAGCATTGTGATGACAAGTGTATTGACCATTGTGATGACAAAGATCATGGAGCATTGTGAAGAGAAGACCATGGATAATTGTGATGATGAGCGTCATGGGGTGTTGTAATGATAAGTGTTATGGAACATTGTGATCACAAGTGTTTGGAGCATTATGATGACAGAGGTCATGGAGAATATTGATTTCATTGTGATGACAATAGCCTGAAGCATGATGATGATGGGCATGGTGCATTGTGATGGCAGGGTTCATGGAGCATTGAGATGAAAAGGGGCATGGAGCATTGTGTTCACAAAGGTCTTGGAGCATTGTGATGACAAGGGCATGGAGCATTGTGATGAGAAGGCCATGGAACTTTCTGATGACATGCGTCATGGAGCTTTGTGATGACAAGGGCAAGGAGCATTGTGATTACAGGGGCCTTCAGCATTGTGATGACAAGTTTCATGGAACCTTGTGATGACAAGTGTCATGGAAACTTGTGATGACTAGGCTGTGGAACATTTTGATGGCATTGGTCATGGTGCATTGTTATGACAGAGGTAATGGAGCATTGTGATGAGAAGGGCATGGGACATTGGTCTGAAATGTTTCATGGATTATTGTGATGAGAGTGCGCATGGAGCATTGTGATGATAAGGGTAAGGAACACTATGATACATGGGTCATGCAGGATTGTAATGACAAGGGCATGTAGCATTGCGATGAGAAGGGCATCAAGCATTGTGATGACAAGTGTCATGGAGCTTTGTGATGACAAGGGCATTGAGCAATATTATGAGAGGGTTCATGGAGCATTGTGATAACAATGACATGGAGCATTGTGATGCCAAGGGTCATGGAGTTTTGTGATGACAAGTCATGGAGCATTTTGATGACAAGGGCATGGTGCATTGTGATGAGAAGTGCAGGGAGCATTTTGATGACCGGGCCATGCAGCAATTTGATGAAAATTGTAATGGAATATTTTGATGGCATGTGTTATAGAACATTGTGATGTCAGGGGTCTTGGAGCTTTGCGATGAAAAGGATCATGGAGCATTTTGATGACAGGGGTTATGGAACATTGTGATGTCAGGGGTCATGGAACATTGTGATGATAAGGGGATGTAGCAGTATGATGACAGGGTCATGGAACATTGTGATTACAGGGGTGAGGGTGTATTGTGATGACTAGTCATGGAACACTGTGATATCTCTGGTGAGAGAGCATTTTGATGAGAAGTGCATGGACCATTGTGATTTCAAGCTTTATGGAGCATTGCAATGACAAGGTTGTGGACCGTTGTGATGAAATGCGCGTGGCACATTGTGAAGACAATGGTCATGGAGCATTGTTCTGACAAAGACATGGAGCATTGTGATGACAAGGGTCACTGTGAATTGTGATGAAAATTTCATGGAGCATTGTGGTTACAAAGGTCACAGAACCTTGTGATGACACGGGCATGGATCATTGTGATGACAAACGTTATGAAGCATTGTGATGACTGGAGTCACGGAGCATTGTGATAACAAGGGTCATGGAGCATTGTGATGACATGTGTCATGGAGCATTGTGCTGACAAGCGCATGGAGCATTGTGATGACAATGGTCATGGAGCATTGTGCTGAGAAAGGCATAGAGCATTGTGATGACAAGGGTCAAAGAGCATTGTGATGAAAAGTTCATGGATCATTTTGGTTAAAAAGCTCACAGAGAGTGATGATGACGAGGGCATGGCCCATTGTGGTGACAAAGGTCATGAAGCATTGTGATGACTGGAGTCACAGAGCATTGTGATGGCAGGGTTCATGGAGCACTGTGATAACAAGGGCATGGAGCATTGTGATGACCAGGGCAAGGAGCAGTGGTCTAATAAGTTTCATGGATTATTGCGATGACAGTTGGAATGGCGCATTGTGATGACAAGGGCATGGAGCATTGTGATGGCCAGGTCATGCAGTATTGTGAAGACAGGTGTCAGGGAGCATTGTGATGACATATGTAATGGCCCATTGTGATGACCATGTCATGGAGCATTGGGATGCCAAGTGTCATGGAGGATTCTGATGGCAAAGGTAATGGAGCATTGTGATGACAATGGCTTGGAGCATTGTGATGACAAGGGTCAGGGAGCATTGTGCTGACAAGTGCATGGAGAAATGTGATGACAAGGGTCATGGAGCATTCTGATGACAAGCTTGTGGAGTATTTTGATGACAATGGCATGGAGCATAGTGATGAAAACGGCATGGGGTATTGTGATGAAAAACGCATGGAGCCTTTTCCTGACAGGGTTCAAGGAGCATACTGATGACAATTGTCAGGGAGCCTTGTGATGACATGTGTATTGAGAATTGTGATGACAAAGGTCATGGAGCATTGTGATGAAAAGAGCATGGAGTATTTTGATGACAGGCATCATGGAGCGTTGTGATGACAAGTGTTATGGAACATTGTGATCACAAGGGCTTGGAGCATTGTGATGACAGAGGTTATGGATCACGTTGATTTCAAGGAGCATGGAGCATTGTGATGACAAGGGCATGAAACAATGTGATCCCAAGTTTCATGGAGGATTGTGATGACAATGGAAATGGAGTATTGTGATGACATGCGCATAGAGCATTGTAATGACAAGGTCATATAGCGTTTTGCTGACAAAGGCATGGAGCATTGTGATGACATGTGTCATGGAGCACTGTGATGACAAGCGTCAGGGAGCATTGTGAATACAGGGGTCATGGAGCATTGGGATGACAAGGGCATGGATCATTGTGATGACAAGGGTCTTGGAGCACTGGGTTGATAATGTTCATGAAGTGTTGTGATGACAGGTGTCATGGAGCATTGTGATGACTATGGAATGGAGCATTGTGATGACAAGAGTTGCGGATCATTGTGTTGTCTGGTGTCATGGAGTGTTGTGATGACAGTGGTCATGGAGCATTGTGATGATATTGGCCATGGAGCATTGTGATGAATAGGTCTTGGAGTATTGGGCTGAAAATATTCATGGATTATTGTGATGACAGGGCTCATGGAGCATTGTGATGAGAAGGGAATGGAGCATGGTGATGACAAGGTCCAGGAGCATTGTGAAGAGAAGACCATGGAGACTTGTCATGACAAGTCTCATGGAGCATTCTGATGAAAATGGGCATGGAGCATTGTGATTACAGGGGTCTTGGAGCACTGTGATGACTAGGGCATGGAACAATGTGATACATGTGTCATGGGTCATGGAGGATTGTGATGACAAGTCATGGAGCATTGTGATGACAAGTCATGGAGCATTGTGATGAGAAGTGCATGGACCATTGTGATTATAAGGTTTATGGAGCATAGCGATTACAAATTTGTGGACCGATGTGATGAAAAGCACGTGGCACATTGTGATGACAAGGGGCAAGGAGCATTGTTCTGACAAAGGCATGGAGCATTGTGATGACAAGAGTCACGGAGCATTGTGATGAAAAGTACATTGAGCATTGTGGTTACAAAGGTCACAGAGCCTTATGATGACGCGGGCATGGACCGTTTTGATGACAAACATTATGAATCATTGTGATGACTGGAGTCACGGAGCATTGTGATGATAGGGGTCATGGAGCATTGTGATGACAAGGGCATGGAGCATTGTGTTGACGGGGCATGGAGCATTGGTCTGAGAAGTTTCATAGATTATTGTGATGACAGTGGACATGGTGCATTTTGATGACTAGGCCATGGATCATTGCGAAGAGAAAGTCATGGATTATTGTTAAGACAGGTGTCAGGGAGCATTGTGATGACATATGTCATGGTCCATTGCAATGACAATGGCAGGTAGCATTGTGATGCCAAATGTAATGGAGGATTTTGATGAGAAATATAATGGAGCATTGTGAAGACTACAGCTTGGAGCATTATGATGACAAGGGCCATTGAGAATTTTCAGAGAAAGGTCGTGAAGCATTGTGATGACGAGGTCCTGGAGCATTGTGATGAGAAATGCATAGAGACTTGTGATGACAAATCTCAGGGAGCATACTGATGAAAAGGGGCATGGATCATTGTGATTACAGGGGTCTTGGAACATTGTGATGACATGGGCATGGAGCATTGTGAGGAGAAGGCCAAGGAGCATTCTGAAGACATGTTTCATTGAGCTTTGTGATGCCAAGGGCATGGAGCATTGTGTTTAAAGGGGTCTTGGAGCATTGTGATGAAAAGGGCATGGATCATTGTGATGAAAAAGGCATGGAGCCTTGTCATGACAGGGTTCAAGGAGCATACAGACAACAAGTGTCAGGGAGCATTCTGATGACAAGTGTATTGAGCATTGTGATGACAATGGTCATGGAAAATTGTGATGAGAAGACCATGGATAACTGTGATGACGAGCGTCACGGGGCACTGTGATGACACGTGTTATGGAATATTGTGATCACAAGGGTTTGGAGCATTGTTATTACAGAGGTCATGGAGCATTTTTATTTCATTGTGATGACAATAGCATGAAGCATTATGATGATGGGCATGGTGCACTGTGATGCCAGGGTTCTTGGAGCATTGAGATGAAAAGGGGCATGAAGCATTGTGATTAAAGGGGTCTTGGAGCATTGTGATGACAAGGGTCATGGATCATTGGGCTGAAAGTGTTCATGGAGTATTGTGATGACATGGGTCATGGAGAATTGTGATGAGTAGGGAATGGAGAATTGTGATGAAAAGAGTCCCAGATCATTGTGTTGTCAGGTGTCATGGAGTGCTGTGATGAGAGTGGTCATGGAGCATTTTGATGATATTTGTCATGGAGCATTGTGATGAGAATTTCATGGAGCATTGGGCTAAAAATATTCATGGAGTATTGTGATGACAGTGGTCATGGAACATTGTGAGGACAAGGGAATGGAGCATGTTAATGACAAGATTCTGGAGCATTGTGATGATAAGACCATGGAGACTTGTGATGACAACTCTCATGGAGCATTCTGATGAAAAGGGGCATGGAGCATTGTGATTACAGGGGTCTTGGAGCATTGTGATGACAAAAGCATGGAGCATTGTGAGGAGAAGGGCATGGAGCATTGTGATTAGGGGTCTGGGAGCACTGTGATGAAACGGGCATGGATCATTGTGATGAAAAGGCATGGAGTCTTGTCATTACAGGGTTCATGGAGCATACTGACGACAAGTGTCAGGGAGCATTGTGATGACAAGTGTATTGACAATTGTGATGACAAAGGTCATGGAGTATTGTGATGAGAAGACCATGGATAATTGTGATGATGAGCGTCAGAGGGTGTTGTGATGATTAGTGTTATAAAACATTGTGATCACAAGGGTTTGGAGCATTATGATGAGAGTGGTCATGGATAATTTTGATTTCACTGTGATGACAATAACCTGAAGCATTATGATGATGGGCATGGTGCATTTTGATGACAGGCTTCAAGGTGCATTGAGATGAAAAGTAGCATGGAGCATTGTGATTACAGGGGTTTTGGAGCATTGTCATGACAAGGGCATGGAGCATTGTGATGAGAAGGCCATGGAACATTTTGATGTCATGTGTCAAGGAGCTTTGTGCTGACAAGGGAATGGAGCATTGTGATTACAGGGGTCTTGGAGCATTGTGATGACAAGTGTCATGGAGCCTTGTGATGACAAGGCCGTGGAATATTGTGATGGCAAGGGTCATGGATCAATGTTATGACAGAGGTAATGGAGCATTGTGATGAGAATGGCATTGACCATTGGTCTGAAATATTTCATGGATTATTGTGATGAGAGTGGGCATGGAGCATTCTGATGACAAGGGAACGGAACACTGTGATACATGGGTCATGCAGGACTGTAATGACAATGGCATGGAGCATTGTGATGAGAAGGGCATCGAGCATTGCGATGACAAGTGTCATGGAGCTTTGTGAAGACAAGGGCATGGAGCAATGTGATGAGAGGGTTCATGGAGCATTGTGATGACAATGACATGGAGCATTGTGATGCCAAGTGTCATGGAGATTTGTGAAGACAAAGGTCATGGAGCATTTTCATGCCAAGTGTGTGGTGCATTGTGATGAGAAAGGCAGGGAGAATTTTGATGACTGGGTCATGCAGAAATTTGATGAAAAATGTAATGGAACATTTTGATGACAGGAGTTATAGAACATTGTGATGCCAAGGGTCATGGAGCTTTGGGATGAAAAGTGTCATGGAGCATTTTTATGACAGTGGTTATGGAACATTGTGATGTCATGGGTCATGGAACATTGTGATGATAAGGGGATGTAGCATTGTGTTGAGAGGGGTCATGGAACATTGTGATAACAGCGGTGAGGGAGGATTCTGATGACTAGTGATGGAACATTGTGATATCTCATATGAGAGAAGATTTGGATGAGAAGTGCATGGAGCATTTTGATTACATGGTTTATTTAGCATAGCGATGACAATGTTGTGGATCATTGTGATGAAAAGCGCATGGCACATTGTGATGACAAGGGTCATGGAGCATTGTTCTGACAAAGGCATGGAGCATTGTGATGACAAGGGTCACGGAGCATTGTGATGAAAAGTTCATGGAGCATTGTGGTTACAAAGGTCACAGAGCCTTGTGATGACGCGGGCATGGACTGTTCGGATGACAAACGTTATGAAGCATTGTGATGACTGGAGTCACAGTGCATTGTGATGACAGGGGTCATGGAGCATTTTGATGACAAGGGCATTGAGCATTGTGATGACAGGGGCATCGAGCATTGGTCTGACAAGTTTCATAGACTATTGTGATGACATTGGACATGGTGAATTGTGATGATATGGACATGGAGCCTTTTGATGAGAAGGCCATGGAACATTCTGATGACGTGTGTCATGGAGCTTTGCGATGACAAGGGCATGGAGCATGGTGATTACAGTGGTCTTGGAGCATTGTGATGACAAGGGTCATGGATCCTTGTTAGGACAAGGCCGTGTAACATTTTGATGGCAGGGGTCATGGAGCATTGTGATGACAAGGGCGTGAAGAATTGTGATGACCAGGTCTTGCTCTATTGTGAAGAGAGTTGTCAGGGAGCACTGTGATGATATATGTAATGGCCCACTGTGATGACAGTGGCATGGAGCATTGTGATGGCAAGTTTCATGGAGGATTCTGATGACAAAGTTAATGGACCATTGTGATGGCAATGGCTTGGAGCACTGTGATGACAAGGGTCAGTGAGCATTGTGCTGACAAGTGCATGGTGCATTGTGATGACAAGGGCATGGAGCATTTGATGAAAAGGCCATGGAACATTCTGATGACATGTGTCATTGAGCTTTGTGATGACAAGGGCATGGAGCATTGTGATTACAGGGGTCTTGGAGCATTGTGATGACAAGAGTCCCGGATCATTGTGTTGTCAGGTGTCATGAAGTGTTGTGATGACAGTGGTCATGGAGTATTGTGATGATATTGGTCATGGAGCATTGTGATGACAAGTGAATGGAGCATGGTGATGACAAGTCCTAGAGCATTGTGATGAGAAGACCATGGAGACTTTTGATGAGAAGTCTCATGGAGCATTCTGTTGAAAAGGGGCATGGTGCATTGTGATTACAGGGGTCTTGGAGCATTGTTATGACAAGGGCATGGATCATGTTGATGAGAAGGCCATGGAGCATTCTGATGACATGCGTCATGGAGCTTTGTGATGACAAGGGCATGGATCATTGTGATTACAGGGGTCTTGGAGCATTGTTATGAAAAGGGCATGAAACATTGTGATGAAAAAGGCATGCAGCCTTGTCATGACAGGGTTCAAGGAGCATAATGACGACAAGTGTCAGGGATCATTGTGATGACAAGTGTATTGAGCATTGTGATGACAAAGATCATGGAACATTGTGATGAGAAGACCATGGAAAATTGTGATGACGAGCGTCATGGGGCATTGTGATGACAACTGTAATGGAGCCTTGTGATGAAAAGGCCGTGGAACATTGTGATGGCAGGGGTCATGGAGCATTGTTATGACAGGGGTAATGGAGCATTTTTATGAGAAGTGCATGGAACATTGGTTTGAAATATTTCATGGATTATTGTGATGAGAGTGGCATGGTGTATTGTGATGACAGGGCCACGGAACACTGTGATACATGGGTCATGGGTCATGGAGCTTTGTAATGACAAGTCATGGAGCATTGTGATGACAAGGGCATGAAGCATTGTGATGACAGGTACATGGAACATTGTTATGACAGGGGCATGGAGCATTGGGCTGACAAGTTTCATACATTATTGTGATGACAGTGGGCATAGTGCATTGTGATGACAATGGCATGGAGCATTGTGAAGAGAAGGTCATGGAGTATTGTGAAGAGAGGTGTCAGGGAGCATTGTGATGACATATGTCATGATCCATTGCGATGACAATGGCAGGGAGTATTGTGATGCCAAATGTAATGGAGATTGTGATGACAAATATAATGGAGCATTGTGATGACTAGGGATTGGAGCATTATGATGACAAGGGCCATTGAGAATTTTCATGACAAGGTCGTGAAGCATTGTGATGACAAGGTCCTGGAGCATTGTGTTGAGAAAATCATGGAGCCTTGTGATGACAAATCTCATGGAGCATACTGATGAAAAGGGGCATGGAGCAATGTGATTACAGGGGTCTAGGCACATTGTGATGACAAGGGCATGGAGCATTGTGATGACAAGGGCATGGAACAATGTGATGAGAAGGCCATCTAAAATTCTGAAGATATGTGTCATGGAGCTTTGTGATGACAAGGGCATGGATCATTGTGAAGACAAGGGTCATGTAACATTGGGCTGAAAATGTTCATGGAGTATTGTGATGACAGGGGTCATGGAGCATTCTGATTACAGGGGTCTTGGAGCATTGTGATGACAAGAGTCCCGGATCATTGTGTTGTCATATGACATGGAGTGTTGTGATGTCAGTGGTCATGGATCATTGTGATGATATTGGTCATGGAGCATTGTGATGAGAAGGTCATGGAGCACTGGGCTGAAAATGTTCATGGAGTATTGTGATGACAGGTGTCATGGAGCATTGTGATGACAAGGGAATGGAGCGTTGTGATGACATGGTCCTGGAGCATTGTGATGAGATGACCATGGAGACTTGTGATGACAAGTCTCATGGAGCATTCTGATGAAAAGGTGCATGGAGTATTGTGATTACAAGGGTCTTCAGCATTGTGATGAAAATGGCATGGAGCACTGTGAGGAGAAGGCCATGGAACATTCTGATGACATGCGTCATGGAGCTTTGTGATGACAAGGGCATGGAGCATTGTGATTACAGGTGTCTTGGAGCATTGTGATGACAAGGGTCATGGAGCCTTTTGATGACAAGGCCGTGGAACATTGTGATGGCAGCGGACATGGAGCATTGTTATGACAGATGTAATGGAGCATTGTGATGAGAAGGGCATTGAGCATTGGTCTGAAATATTTCATGGATTATTGTGATGACAAGGGCAGGGTATACTGTAATACATTGGTCAAGGGGGATTGTAATGACAAGGGCATGGAGCATTGTGATGAGAAGGGCATCGAGCATTGTGATGACAAGTGTCATGGAGCTTTGTGATGACAAGTGCATGGAGCAATGTGATGAGAGGGTTCATGGAGCATTATGATGACAATGACATGGAGCATTGTGATGCCGTGGGTCATGGAGCTTTGTGATGACAAAGGTCATGGAGCATTTTGATGACAAGTGTGTGGTGCATTGTGATGAGAAGGGCAGGGAGCATTTTGATGACAGGGTCATGCAGTAATTTGCTGAAAATTGTAATGGAACATTTTGATGACAGGGGTTATAGAGCATTGTGATGACAGTGGTCATGGAGCTTTGGGATGAAATGGGTCATGGAACATATTGATGACAGGGGTTATGGAACATTGTGATGTCAGGGGTCATGGAACATTGTGCTGATAAGGGGATGTAGCATTGTGATGACAGGGGCCATGGAATATTGTGATAACAGGGGTGAGGGAGGATTATGATGAAAACGGCATGGATAATTTTGATGAAATAGGCAAGGAACCTTGTCATGACTGGGTTCAAGGAGCATACAGACAACAAGTGTCAGGGAGCATTTTGATGACAAGTGTATTGAGCATTTTGATGACAAAGGACGTGGAGCATTGTGATGAGAAAACCATGGATAATTGTGATGACGAGCGTCATGGGGCATTGTGATGACAACTGTTATGGAATATTGTGATCACAAGGGTTTGGAACATTGTTATGACAGAGGTCATGGAGCATTTTGATTTCTTTGTGATGACAATAGCATGAAACATTAGGATGATTGGCATGGTGCATTTTGATGACAGGGTTCATGTATCATTGAGATGAAAAGGGGCAAGGAGCATTGTGATTACAGGGGTCATGGAGCATTGTGATGACAAGGGCATGGAGCATTGTGAAGAGAAGGTCATGGAACCTACTGATGACATGCGTCATGGAACTTTGTTATGAAAAGTTCATGGAGCATTTTGATTACACGTGTCTTGGATCATTGCGATGACATGGGTAATAGAGCCTTGTGATGACAAGGCGGTGGAATATTGTGATGGCAATGGTCATGGAACATTGTTATGACAGAGGTAATGGAGCATTGTTATGAGAAGGGAATTGAGCACTGGTCTGAAATATTTCATGGATTATTGTGATGAGATTGGGCATGGAGCATTGTGATGACAAGGGCAAGGAACACTGTGATACATGGGTCAGGGAGGATTGAAATGTCAAGGGCAAGGAGCAATGTGATGAGAGGGTTCATGGATCATTGTGATGACAATGACATCGAGCGTTGTGAGAAGGCCATGGAGCATTCTGATGACTTGCGTCATTGAGTTTTGTGATGACAAGACCATAGAGCATTGTGATTACAGGGGTCATGGTGCATTGTGATGAAAAGGGCATGGATCACTGTGATGAAAAAGACATGGAGCCTTGTCATGACAGGGTTCAAGGAGCATACTGACGACAAGTGTCAGGGAGCATTGTGATGACAAGTGTATTGAGCATTGTGATGACAAAGATCATGGAGCATTGTGAAGAGAAGTCCATGGATAATTGTGATGATGATCGTCATGCGGTGTTGTGATGATAAGTGTTTTGGAACATTGTTATCAGAAGGGTTTGGAGCATTATGATGACAGAGGTCATGGAGAATTTTGATTTAATATTGATGACAATAGCCTGAAGCATTATGATGATGGACATGGTGCATTGTGATGACAGGTTTCATGGAACACTGAGATGAAAAAGGACATGGAGCATTGTGATTACAGGGTTCTTGGAGCATTGTAATGACAAGCACATAGAGCTTTCTAATGACAAGTTCATGTAGAACTTTGCTGACAAATGCATGGAGCATTGTGATGACAGGTGTCATGGAGCTTTGTGATGACAAGTCATGGAACATTTTGATGACAAGGGCATGGTGCATTGTGATGAGAAGGGCAGGAAGCATTTTCATGACCGTGTCATGCAGCAATTTGATGAAAAGTGTAATGGAACATTGTGATGGCAGTGGTCATGGAGCATTGTTATGACAGAGGTAATGGATCATTGTGATGAGAAGGGCATTGAGCATTGGTCTGAAATGTTTTATGGATTATTGTGATGAGAGTGGGCATGGAGCATTGTGAGGACAAGTGCATGGAACACTGTGATACATGGGTCATGGGGGATTGTAATGACAAGGGCATGGAGCACTGTGATGAGAAGGGCATCGAGCATTGTGATGACAAGTGTCATGGAGCTTTATAATGACAAGGGCATGGAGCAATGTGATGAGAGGGTTTATGGAGCACTGTGATGACAATGACATGGAGCATTGTGATGCCAAGGGTCATGGAGCTTTGTGATGACAAAGGTAATAGAACATTTTGGTGACAAGTGTGTGGTGCATTGTGATGAGAAGGGCAGGGAGCATTTTGATGACAGGGTCATGCAGCAATTTGATGAAAAGTGTAATGGAACATTTTGATGACAGGGTTTATAGAATATTTTGATGCCAGGTGTCATGGAGCTTTGGGATGCAATGTGTCATGGAGCATTTTGATGACAGGCTTATGGAAGATTTTGATGTCAGGGGTTATGGAACATTGTGCTGATAAGGGGATGTAGCATTCTGATGACAGGGGTCATGGAACATTGTGATTACAGGGGTGAGGGAGGATTTTTATAACTAGTGACAGAACATTGTGATATCTCAGGTGAGAGAGCATTTGGATGAGAAGTGCATGGAGCATTGTGATTACAAGGTTTATGGCGGATAGTGATGACAAGGTTGTGGATCATTGTGATGAAAAGCGCGTGCCACATTGTGATGAAAAGGGTCATGGAGTATTGTTCTGACAAAGGCATGGAGCATTGTGATGACAAGGGTCATGGAGCATTGTGATGAAAATTTCATGGAGCACTGAGGTTACAAAAGACACAGAGCCTTTTGAGGATGCGAGCATGGACCGTTGTGCTGACAAACGTTATGAAGAATTGTGATGACTGGATTCACGGAGCACTGTAATGACAGGGGTAATGGAGCAGTGTGATGACAAGGGCATGGAGCATTGCGATGACAGGGGCATGGAGCATTGGTCTGACAAGTTTCAAAGATTATTGTGATGACAGTGGACATGGTGCATTGTGATGACAAGGGCATGGAACATTGTGAGGAGAAGGTCATGGAGTATTGTGAAGACAGGTGTCATGGAGCACTGTGATGAAAAGGGTCACGGAGCATTGTGAATACAGGGGTCATGGAGCATTGGGATGACAAGGGCATGTATCATTTTGATGAGAAGGTCATGTATTATTGTAAAGACAGGTGTCACGGAGCATTGTGATGACATATGTCATGGTCCATTGCGATGACAATGGCAGGGAGCATTGAGATGCCAAATGTAATGGAGTATTTTGATGACAAATATAATGGAGCATTGTGATGACTAGGGCTTGGAGCATTATGATGACAAGGGCCATTGAGAATTTTCATGACAAGGTCTTGAAGCATTGTGATGACAAGGTCCTGGAGATATGTGATTAGAAAACCATGGAGCCTTGTGAAGACAAGTCTCATGGAGCATACTGATGAAAAGGGGCATGGAGCATTCTGATTACAGGGGTCTTGGAACATTGTGATAACAAGGGCATGGAGCATTGTGATGACAATGGCATGGAGCATTGGTCTAATACGTTTCATGGATTATTGTGATGAAAGATGGAAGGGTGCATTGTGATGACAAGGGTATGGAGCATTGTGATGACCAGGTCATGCAGTATTGTGAAGACAGGTGTGAGGGAGCCTTGTGATGACATATGTAATGGCCCATTGTGATGAAAATGGCATGGATAATTGTGATGCCAGGTGTCATGGAGGATTCTGATGACAAATGTCAAAGAGCATTGTTATGACAAGTGTCATGGAGGATTCTGATGACAAATATAATGGAGAATTGTGATGACAAAGGCTTGGAATATTGTGATGACAATGGTCATGGAGCATTGTGCTGAGAAAGGCATAGAGCATTGTGATGACAAGGGTCAAAGAGCATTGTGATGAAAAGTTCATGCAGCATTGTGGATAAAAATGTCACAGAGACTGTTGATGACGAAGGCATGGACCATTGTGATGACAAAGGTCATGAAGCATTTTGATGACTGGAGTCACGGAGCATTGTGATGACAGGGGTCATGGAGCATTGTGATGACAAGGGCATGGAGCATTGTGATGAGAATGGCATCGAGCATTGTGATGACCAGTGTCATGGAGCTTTTTGATGACAAGGGCATTGAGCAATGTTATGAGAGTGTTCATGGAGCATTGTGATGACAATGACATGGAGCATTGTGATGCCAAGGGTCATGGAGATTTGTGATGACAAGTCATGGAGCATTTTCATGACAAGGGCATGGTGCATTGTAATGAGAAGTGCAGGGAGCATTTTGATGACCGGGTCATGCAGCAATTTGATAAAAAGTGTAATGGAACATTTTGATGGCAGGGGTTATAAAACATTGTGATGTCAGGGGACTTGGAGCTTTGGGATGGAAAGGGTCATGGAGCATTTTGATGACAGGGGTTATGGAACATTGTGATGGCAGGGGTCATGGAACTTTGTGACGATAAGGGGATGTAGCATTGTGATGACAGTGTCATGGAACATTGTGATTACAGAGATGAGGGTGTATTGTGGTGACTAGTGATGGAACATTGTGATATCACTGGTGAGAGAGCATTTTGATGAAAAGTGCATGGAACATTGTGATTACAACGTTTATGGGGCTTTGCAATGACAAGTTTGTGGACCGTTGTGATGAAATGCGCGTTGCACATTGTGATGAAAATGGTCATGGAGCATTGTTCTGACAAAGACATGGCACACTGTGATGACAATTGTCACAGAATTGTGATGAAAATTTCATGGAGCATTGTGGTTACAAAGGTCACAGAGCCTTGTGATGACACGGGCATGGACCATTGTGATGATAAACGTTATGAAGCAGTGTGATGACTGGAGTCACGGAGCATTGTGATGACAGGGGTCATGGAGCATTGTGATGACACGGGCATGGAGCATTGGTCTGAGAAGTTTCATAGATTATTGTGATGAGAGCGGGCATAGTGCATTGTGATGACAAGGGCATGGAGGATTGTGATGATAAGGTGATGGAGTATTGTGAAGAGAGGTGTCAGGGAGCATTCTGATGACATATGTCATGGGCCATTGCGATGAAAATGGCATGGAGCATTGTGATGCCAAATGTAATGGAGAATTGTGAAGACAAATATAATGAAGCATTGTGATGATTAGGGCTTGGAGCATTATGATGACAAGGGCCATTTAAAATTTTCATGATAAGGTCGTGAAGCATTGTGATGACAATGTCCTGGAGCATTGTGATGACAAAACCATGGAGCCTTGTAATGACAAGTCTCATGGGGCATACTGAAGAAAAGGGGCATGGAGCATTGTGATTACAGGGGTCTTGGAACATTGTAATGACAAGGGCATCGAGCATAGTGAGTAGAAGACAAAGGAGAATCCTGATGGCATGCGTCATTGAGCTTTGTGATGACAAGGGCATGGAGCATTGTGATTACATGGGTCTTGGAGCATTGTGATGAAAAGGGCATGGATCATTGTGATGAAAAAGGCATGGAGCCTTGTCATGACAGGGTTCAAGGAGCATACAGACATCAAGTGTCAGGGTGCATTTTGATGACAATTGTATTGAGCATTGTGATGACGAAGGTCATGGAGCATTGTGATGAGAAGACATTGAATAATTGTGATGACGAGCGTCATGTGGCATTGTGATGACAAGTGTTATGGAATATTGTGATCACAAGGGTTTGGAGCATTGTTATGACAGAGGTCATGGAGCATTTTGATTTCTTTGTGATGACAATAGCATGAAGCATTATGATGATGGGCATGGTGCCTTTTGATGACAGGGTTCATGGATCATTGAGATGAAACGGGGCATAGAGCATTGTGATTAAAGTGTTCTTGGAGCATTGTGATGAGAAGGGTCATGGAGCTTTGTGATGACAAGGCCATGGAACATCGTGGTGGCAGGGGTCATGGAGCATTATTATGACAGTGGTAATGGAGCATTGTGATGGCAAGGGCATTGAGCATTGTGATGAGAAGGCCATGGATCATTCTGATGACTTGTGTCATGGAGCTATGTGAAGACAAGGGCATGGAGCAATATGATGACAATGACATGGAGCATTGTGATGCCAAGGGTCATGGATCTTTGTGATGACAACGGTCATGGCGCATTTTGATGGCAAGGGCGTTGTGCATTGTGATGAGAAGGGCACGGAGCATTGTGATGACAGGGTTATGGAGCAATTGGATGAAAAGTGTCATGGAACATTTTGATGACTGGTATTATGGAACATTGTGATGTCATGGTTCATAGAACATTGTGATGATAAGAGCATGTAGCATTGTGATGACAGGAGTCATGGAACATTCTGATGACAGGGGTGAGGGTGTATTGTGACAAATACTGATGTAGAATTCTGATATAAGTGGTGAGAGAGCATTTTGATGAGAAGTGCATGGAGCATTGTGAGGATAATTTTTTTGGAGCATTGTGATGACAAGATTGTGGAGCACTGTGAAGACAGGCGCATGGTGTATTGTGATGACATGTGTCATGGAGCATTGTGCTCACAAGCGCCTGTAGCATAGTAATGACAAGGGTCATGGAGCATTGTGCAGAGAAAGGCATAGATCATTGTAATGACAAGGGTGAAAGAGCATTGTGATGAAAATTTCATGGAGCATTGTGGTTAAAAAGGTCACAGAGACTATTGATGACGAGGGCATGGAACATTGTGATGACAAAGGTCATGAAGCATTGGGATGACTGGAGTCACGGAGCATTGTGATGAGAGGGGTCATGGAACACTGTGATAACAAGGGCATGGAGCATTGTGATGACAAAGGCATGGAACATTGGTCTAATATGTTTCATGGATTACTGCGATGACAGTTGGTATGGCGCATTGTGATGACAAGGGCATGGAGCATTGTGATGACCAGGTCATGCAGTATTGTGAAGAGAGGTGTCAGGAAGCATTGTGATGACATATGTAATGGCCCATTGTGATGACAATGGCATGGAGCATTGTGATGCCAAGTGTCATGGAGGATTCTGATGACAAAGCTAATGGAGCATTGTGATGACCATGGCTTGGAGCATTGTGATGACAAGGGTCAGGGAGCATTGTGCTGACAAGTGCATGGAGAATTGTGATGACAAGGGTCATGGAGCATTCTGATGACAAGCTTGTGGAGTATTTTGATGACAATGGCATGGAGCATTGTGATGAAAATGGCATGGGGCATTGTGATGAAAAAGGCATATAGCCTTTTCGTGACAGGGTTCAAGGAGCATTCTGATGACAAGTGTCAGGGAGCACTGTGATGACAAGTGTATTGAGAATTGTGATGACAAAGGTCATGGAGCATTGTGATGAAAAGGGCATGGAGTATTGTGATGACAGGCATCATGGAGCGTTTGGATGACACATGTTATGGAACATTGTGATCACAAGGGTTTGGAGCATTGTGATGAGAGAGGTCATGGATCATTTTGATTTCAAGGAGCATGGAGCACTGTGATGACAAGGGCATGAAGCAATGTGATCCCAAGGTTCATGGAGGATTGTGATGACAATGGAAATTGAGTATTGTGAGGACAAGCGCATAGAGCATTGCAATGACAAGGTCATGTATCATTTTGCTGACAAAGGCATGGAGCATTGTGATGACATGTGTCATGTAGAACTGTGATGGCCAGCGTCACGGAGCATTGTGAATACACGGGTCATGGAGCATTGGGATGACAAGGGCATGGATCATTGTGATGACAAGCGTCATGGAGCACTGAGCTGAAAATGTTCATGGAGTGTTGTGATGACAGGGGTCATGGAGCATTGTGATGACCACAGAATGGAGCAATGTGATGACAAGAGTCATGGATCATTGTGTAGTCAGGTGTCATGGAGTGTTGTGATGACAGTGGTCATGGAGCATTGTGATGATATTGACGATGGAGTATTGTGATGAGTACATCGTGGAGCATTGGGCTGAAAATGCTCATGGATTATTGTGATGACAGGGGTCATGGAGCATTGTGATGACAACGGAATGGAGCATGGTGATGACAAGGTCCTGGGGAATTGTGATGAGAAGACCATGGAGACTTGTGATGACAACTCACATGGAGCATTCTGATGAAAAGGGACATGGAGCATTATGATTACAGTGGTCTTGGAGCATTGTGATGACAAGGGCATTGAGCATTGTGATGAGAAGGCCATGAAGCATTGTGATGACATGCGTCATGGAGCTTTTTTATGACAAGGGCATGGAGAATTGTGATTACAGGGATCTTGGAGCATTGTGATGAAAAGGACATGGATTAATGTGATGAAAAATGCATGGGGCCTTGTCATGACAGGGTTCAAGGAGCATACTGACGACAAGTGTCAGTTAGCATTGTGATGACAAGTGTATTGAGCATTGTGATGACAAAGATCATGGAGCATTGTGATGGGAAGACCATGGATAATTGTGATGATGAGTGTCATGGGGTGTTGTGATGATAAGTGTTATAGATCATTGTGATCACAAGATTTTGGAGCATTATGATGACAGAGGTCATGGAGAATATTGATTTCATTGTGATGACAACAGCCTGAAGCATTATGATGATGGGCATGGTGCATTGTGATGAAAGGTTTCATGGTGCATTGAGATGAAAAGGGGCATGGAGCATTGTGTTTACATGGGTTTTGGATCATTGTGATGACAAGGGCATGGAGCACTGTGATGAGAAGGCCATGGAATATTCTGACCACATGACTCATGGAGGTTTGTGATGACAAGGGCATGGAGCATTGTGATTACAGGGGTCTTCAGCATTGTGATAACAAGTGTCATGGAAACTTGTGATGACTAGGCCGTGGAACATTGTGATGGCAGGGGTCATGGTGGATTGTTATGACAGAGGTAATGGAGCATTGTGATGAGAAGGGCATGGAACATTGGTCTGAAAAATTTCATGGATTATTGTGATGAGAGTGCGCATGGAGCCTTCTGATGACAAGGGTACAGAACACTATGATACATGGGTCATGCAGGATTGTAATGACAAGGGCCTGGAGCATTGTGATGAGAAGGGCATCGAGCATTGTGATGAAAAGTGTCATGGAGCTTTTTGATGACAAGGGCATTGAGCAATGTGATGAGAGGGTTCATGGAGCATTGTGATGAGAATGACATGGAGCATTGTGATGCCAAGTGTCATGGGGCTTTGTCATGACAGTTAATGGAGCATTTTGATGACAAGGGCAAGGTGCATTGTGATGAGAAGGGCAGGGAGCATTTTGATGACCGGGTCATGCAGCAATTTGATGAAAAATGTAATGGAATATTTTGATGGCAGGGGTTATAGAACATTGTGATGTCAGGGGATTTGGAGCGTTGGGATGAAAAGGGTCATGGGGCAATTTGATGACAGGTGTCATGGAACATTGTGATGATAAGGGGATGTAGCATTGTGATAACAGTGTCATGGAACATTGTGATTACAGGGGTGAGGGAGTATTGTGATGACTAGTGATGTAACTCTGTGATATCTCTGATGAGAGAGCATTTTGATGAGAAGTGCATGGAGCATTGTGATTTCAAGGTTTATAGAGCATTGCAATGAAAAGGTTGTGGACCGTTCTGATGAAATGTGCGTGGCACATTGTGAAGACAATGGTCATGGAGCATTGTTCTGACAAAGACAGGCAGCATTGTGATGACAAGGGTCACAGAGAATTGTGATGAAAAGTTCAAGGAGCATTGTGGTTACAAAGGTCACAGAGCCTTGTGATGACGCGGGTATAGACCATTGTGATGACAAACGTTATGAAGCATTGTGATAACTGGAGTCACGGAGCATTGTGATGACAGGGGTCATGGAGCATTGTGATGCCATGTGTCATGGAGCATTGTGCTGACAAGCGCATGGAGCATTGTGATGACAAGAGTCATGGAGCATTGTGCTGAGAAAGGCATAGAGCATTGTGATGACAAGGGTTAAAGAGCATTGTTATGAAAAGTTCATGGATCATTGTGGTTAAAATGGTCACAGAAACTGTTGATGACGAGGGCATGGACCATTGTGATGACAAAGGTCATGAAGCATTGTGATGACTGGAGTCACGGAGCATTGTGATGACAGGGGTCATGGAGGATTGTGATAACAAGGGCACAGAGCACTGTGATGACAAGGGCATAGAACATTGGTCTAATAAGTTTCATGGATTATTGCGATGACATTTGGAATGGCACATTGTGATGACAAGGGCATGGAGCATTGTGATGACCAGGTCATGCAGTATTGTGAAGTCAGTTGTCAGGGAGCATTGTGATGATATATGTAATGGCCCGTTGTGATGACAATGGCATGGAGCATTGTGATGCCAAGTGTCATGGAGGATTCTGATGACAAAGGTAATGGAGCATTGTGATGACAATGGCTTGGAGCATTGTGATGACAAGGGTCAGGGAGCATTGTGCTGAAAAGTGCATGGAGAATTGTGATGACAAGGGTCATGGAGCATTCTGATGATAAGCTTGTGGAGTATTTTAATGACAATGGCATGGAGCATTGTGATGAAAACGGCATGGGTCCTTGTGATGAAAGAGACATGGAGCCTTTTCGTGACAGGTTTCAAGGAGCATTCTGATGACAAGTGTCAGGGAGCATTGTGATGACAAGTGTATTGAGAATTGTGATGACAATGGTCATGGAGCATTGTGATGAAAAGGGCATGGAGTATTGTGATGACAGGCATCATGGAGCATTGTTATGACAAGTGTTATGGAACATTGTGATCACAAGGGTTTGGATCATTGTGATGACAGAGGTCATGGATCATTTTGCTTTCAAGGAGCATTGAACATTTTGATGACAGGGGCATGAAGCAATGTGATCCCAAGTTTCATGTAAGATTCTTATGACAATGGAAATGGAATATTGTGATGACAAGCGCATAGAGCATTGCAAAGAAAAGGTCATTTAGCATTTTGCTGACAAAGGCATGGAGCATTGTGATGACATGTGTCATGGGGCACTGTGATGACAAGCATCACGGAGCATTGTGAATACAGGGGTCATGGAGCATTGGGATGACAAGGGCATGGATCATTGTGATGATAACGATCTTGGAGCACTGGGCTGAAAATGTTCTTGGAGCATTTTGGTGACAGGGACATGGAGCATTGTCATGACAGGGGCATGGAGCATTGGGCTGACAAGTTTCATAGATTATTGTGATGACAGTGGACATAGTGCATTGTGATGACAATGGCATGGAGCATTGTGAAGAGAAGGTCATGGAGTATTGTGAAGACACGTGTCAGGGAGCATTGTGATGACATATGTCATGATCCACCGAGATGACAACGGCAGGGAGTATTGTGATGCCAAATGTAATGGAGGATTGTGATGACAAATATAATGGAGCATTGTGATGACTACGGATTGGAGCATTATGATGACAAGGGCCATTGAGAATTTTCATGACAAGGTCGTGAAGCATTGTGATGACAAGTTCCTGGAGCATTGTGTTGAGAAATCATGGAGCCTTGTGATGACAAATCTCATGGAGCATACTGATGTAAAGGGGCATGGAGCATTGTGATTACAGGGGTATAGGCACATTGTGATTACAAGTGCATGGAGCAGTGTGATGACAAGGGCATGGAACATTGTGATGAGAAGGCCATCTAAAATTCTGATGACATGTGTCATGGAGCTTTGTGATGACAAGGCATGGATCATTGTGATGACAAGCTTCATGGAACATTGGGCTGAAAATATTCATGGAGTATTGTGATGACAGGGGTCTTGGAGCATTGTGATGACAAGAGTCCCGGATCATTGTATTGTAAGGTGTCATGGAGTGTTGTGATGACAGTGGTCATGGATAATTGTGATGATATTGGTCATGGAGCATTGTGATGAGATGGTCATGGAACACTGGGGGAAAATGTTCATTGGGTATTGTGATGACAGGTGTCATGGAGCATTGTGATGACAAGGGCATGGAGCATTTTGAGGAGAAGGCCCTGGAACATTCTGATGACATATATCATGGAACTTTGTGAAGATAAGTGCATGGAGCAATGTGATGAGAGCGTTCATGGAGCATTGTGATGACAATGACATGGAGCATTGTGATGAGAAGGACATGAAGCATTCTGATGACATGCGTCATGGACCTTTTGATGACAAGGGCAGGGAGCATTGTGATTACAGGGATCTTGGAGCTTTGTGCTGAATAGGACATGGATTATTGTGATGAAAAAGGCATGGAGCCTTGTCATGACAGGGTTCAAGGAGCATACTGACGACAAGTGTCAGGGAGCATTGTGATGACAAGTGTTTTGAGCATTGTGATGACAAAGATCATGGAACATTGTGATGAGAAGGCCATGGATAATTGTGATGATGAGCGTCATGGGGTGTTGTGATGATAAGTGTTATGGAACATTGTGATCACAAGGGTTTAGAGCATTATGATGACAGAGGTCATGGAGAATATTGATTTCATTGTGATGACAATAGCATGAAGCATTATGTTGATGGGCATGGTGCATTGTGATGACAGTGTTCATGGAGCATTGAGATGAAAAGGGGCATGGAGCATTGTGTTTACAGGGGTCTTGGAGCATTGTGATGACAAGGGCTTGGAGCATTGTGATGAGAAGGCCATGGAACATTCTGATGACATGCGTCATGGAGCTTTGTGATGACAAGGGCATGGAGCATTGTGATTACAGGGGCCTTCAGCATTGTGATGACAAGTGTCATTCAGCCTTGTGATAACTAGGCCGTGGATCATTGTGATGGCAGGGGTCATGGTGCATTGTTATGACAGAGGTAATGGAGCATTGTGATGAGAAGGACATGGAACATTGGTCTGAAATGTTTCATGGATTATTGTGATAAGAGTGGGCATGGAGCATTGTGATGACCAGGGTACGGAACACTATGATACTTGGGTCATGCAGGATTGTAATGACAAGGGCATGGAGCATTGTGATGAGAAGGGCATCGAGCATTGTGATGACAAGTGTCATGGAGCTTTGTGATGACAAGGGCATTGAGCAATATAATGAGAGGGTTCATGGAGCATTGTGATGACAATGACATGGAGCACTGTGATGTCAAGGGTCATGGAGATTTGTGATGACAAGTCATGGAGCATTTTGATGACAAGGGCATGGTGCATTGTGATGTGAAGGGCAGGGAGCATTTTGATGACCGGGTCATGCAGCAATTTAATGAAAAGTGTAATGGAACATTTTGATGGCAAGGTATATAAAACATTGTGATGTCAGGGGTCTTGGAGCATTGGGATGAAAAGGGTCATGGAGCATTTTGATGACAGGGGTTATGGAATATTGTGATGTCAGCGGTCATGGAACATTGTGAGGATAAGGGGATGTAGCACTGTGATGACAGTGTCATGGAACATTGTGATTACAGGGGTGAGGGAGTATTGTGATGACTAGTGATGGAACACTGTGATATCTCTGGTGAGAGAGCATTTTGATGAGAAGTGCATGGAGCATTGTGATTAAAAGGTTTATGGAGCATTGCAATGACAAGGTTGTGGACCTTTGTGATGAAATGTGTGTGGCACATTGTGATGACAATGGTCATGGAGCATTGTTCTCAAAAAGACATGGAGCATGGTGATGACAAGGGTCACAGAGAATTGTGATGAAAAGTTCATGGAGCACTGTGGTTTCAAAGGTCACAGAGCCTTGTGATGACGCGGGCATGGACCATTGTGATGACAAACGTTATGAATCATTGTGATGAGTGGGGTCATGGAGCATTGTGATGACAAGGGCATGGAGCAATGTGATGACAGTGGCATGGAGCATTGTTTAGACAAGTTTCATAGATTATTGTGATGACAGTGGGCATGGTGCATTGTGATGACAAGGGCATGGAGCATTGTGATGAGAAGGTCATGGAGTATTGTGAAGACAGGTGTCAGGGAGCATTGTGATGACATATGTCAGGGTGCATTGCGATGACAATGGCATGGAGCATTGTGATGCTAAATTTATTGGAGGATTGTGATGACAAATATAATGGAGCATTGTGATGACTAGGGCTTGGAGCATTATGATGACAAGGGCCATTGAAAATTTTCATGACAAGGTCGTGAAGCATTGTGATGACAAGGCCCTGGAGCATTGTGATGACAAAACCATGGAGCCTTGTGATGACAATCTCATGGAACATACTGATGGAAAGGGGCATGGAGCATTGTGATTACAGGGATCTTGGAACATTGTGATGACAAGAGCATGGAGCATTTTGAGGAGAAGACCAAGGAGCATCCTCATGGCATGCGTCATTGAGATTTGTGATGACAAGGGCGTGGAGCATTGTGATTACATGGGTCTTGGAGCATTGTGATGAAAAGGGCATGGATCATTGTGATGAAAAAGGCATGGAGCCTTGTCATGACAGTGTTCAAGGAGCATACAGACAAGTGTCAGGGAGCATTTTGATGACAAGTGTATTGAGCATTGTGATGACAAAGGTCATGTAGCATTGTGATGAGAAGACCATGGATAATCGTGATGATGAGCGTCATGGGGCATTGTGATGACAAGTGTTATGGAATATTGTATTCACAAGGGTTGGTAGCATTGCTATGACAGAGGTCATGGAGCACTTTGATTTCACTGTGATGACAATAGCATGAAGCATTATGATGATGTTCATGGTGCATTGTGATGACAGGGTTCATGGATCATTGAAATGAAAAGGGGCATAGAGCATTGTGATTACAGGGTTCTTGGAGCATTGTGAAGAGAAGGGTGATGGAGCGTTGTGATGACAAAACCATGGAATATCGTGATGGCAGGGTTCATGGAGCAATGTTATGACAGTGGTAATGGAGCATTGTGATGGCAAGCACATGGAATATTGTGATGAGAAGGCCATGGAGCATTCTGATAACATGTGTCATGGAGCTTTGTGATGACAAGGGCATGGAGCCATGTGAGGAGAGCGTTCATGGAGCATTGTGATGACAATGACATGGAACATTGTGATGCCAAGGGTCATGGATCTTTGTGATGACAAAGGTCATGGAGCATTTTGATGGCAAGGGCGTTGTGCATTGTGATGAGAAGGCCAGGGAGCATTGTGATGACAGGGTCATGGAGCAATTGGATGAAATGTGTCATGGAACATTTTGATGACAGGAGTTATGGAACATTGTGATGTCAGGGGTCTTGGAGCATTTTGATGGAAAGGGTCATGGAGCATTTTGATGACAGGTGTTATGGAACATTGTGATGTCAGGGGTCATCGAACATTGTGATGATAAGTGCATGTAGCATTGTGGTGACAGGAGTCATGGAACATGGTGATGACAGGGATGAAGGAGTACTGTTACAAATAGTGATGTAGCATTGTGATATCTGTGGTGAGATAGCATTTTGATGAGATGTGCATGGAGCATTGTGATGACAAGTTTTATGGAGCATTGTGATGACAAGATGGTGGAGCACTGTGATGACAAGCGCATGGTGCATTGTGATGACATGTGTCATGGAGCATTGTGATGACAGGGGTCATGGAGAATTGTGCTGAGAAAGGCATAGAGAATTTTGATGACAAGGGTCAAAGAGCATTGAGATGAAAAGTTCATGAATCATTGTGGTTAAAATGGTCACAGAGACTGTTGATGACGAGGGCATGGACCATTGTGATGACAAAGGTCATGAAGCATTGTGATGACTGTAGCACGGAGCATTGTGATGACAGGGGTCATGGAGCATTGTGACAACAAGGGCATGGAGCATTGTGATGACAAGGGCATGGAACATTGTTCTAATAAGTTTCATGAATTATTGCGATGAGAGTTGGAATGGCGCATTGTGATGACTAGGGCATGGAGCATTGTGATGGCCAGGTCATGCAGTATTGTGAAGACAGGTGTCAGGGAGCATTGTGATGACATATGTAATGGCCCATTTTGATGACAATGGCATGGAGCATTGTGATGCCAAGTGTCATGGAGGATTCTGATGACAAAGGTAATGGAGCATTGTGATGACATTGGCTTGGAGCATTGTGATGACAAGGGTCAGGGAGCATTGTTCTGACAAGTGCATGGAGATTTGTGATGACAAGGGTCAAGGAATATTCTGATGACAAGCTTGTGGAGTATTCTGATGACAATGGAATGGAGCATTGTGAAGTAAACGGCATGGGGCATTGTGATGAAAAGGCATGGAGCCTTTTCGTGACAGTGTTCAAGGAGCATTCTGATGACAAGTGTCAGGGAGCATTGTGATGACAAGTGTATTGAGCATTGTGATGACAAAGGTCATGGAGCACTGTGATGAAAAGGGCATGGAGTATTGTGATGACAGGCATTATGGAGCGTTGTGATGACAAGTGTTATGGAACATTTTGATCACAAGGGCTTGGAGCACTGTGATGACAGAGGTCATGGATCATTTTGATTTCAAGGAGCATGGAGCATTGTGATGACAAGGGAATGAAGCAATGTGATCCCAAGGTTCACGGAGGATTGTGATGACAATGGAAATGGAGTATTGTGATGACAAGCACATAGAACATTGTAATGACAAGGTCATGTAGCATTTTGCTGACAAAGGCATGGAGCATTGTGATGACAGTTGTCGTCGGGCACTGTGATGACAAGCGTCACAGAGCATTGTGTATTCCGGGGTTAGGGAGCATTGTGATAACAAGGGCATGGATCATTGTGATGACAAGTGTCATGGAGCATTGTGATGACTAGGTAATGGAGCATTGTGATGACAAGAGTCTCGGATCATTGTGTTGTCAGGTGTCATGGAGTGTTGTGATGACAGTGGTCATGGAAAATTGTGATGGTATTGGTCATGGTGCATTGCGATGACAAGGGAATGGAGCATGGTGATGAGAAAGTCCTGGAGCATTGTGATGAGAAGACCATGGAGACTTTTGATGAGAAGTCTCATGGAGCATTCTGTTGAAAAGGGGCATGGAGCATTGTGATTACAGGGGTCTTGGAGCATTGTGATGAAAAGGGCATGAATCATGGTGATGAGAAGTCCATGGAGCATTCTGATGACATGCGTCATGGAGCTTTGTGATGACAAGGGCATGGAGCATTGTGATTACAGTGATCTTGGAGCATTGTGATGAAAAGGGCATGGATTACTGTGATGAAAAATGCATGGAGCCTTGTCATGACATGGTTCAAGGCGCATACTGACGACAACTGTCATGGAGCATTGTGATGACAAGTGTTTTGAGCATTGTGATGACAAAGATCATGGAACATTGTGATGAGAAGTCCATGGATAACTGTGATGACGAGCGTCATGGGGCAATGTGATGTCAAGTTTCATGGAGCCTTGTGATGACAAGGCCGTGTAACATTGTGATGGCAGGGGTCATGGAGCATTGTTATGACAGGGGTAATGGAGCATTTTGATGAGAAGGGCATGGAGCATTATGATTACAGGGGCCTTGAAACATTGTGATGACAAGGGCATGGAGCATTGTGAGCAGAAATCCAAGGAGCATTCTGATGACATGTGTCATTGAGCTTTGTGATGACAAGGGCATGGAGCATTGTGATTACAGGGGTCTGGAAGCATTGTGATGAAAAGGACATGGATCATAGTGATGAAAAAGGCATGGAGCATTGTCATGACAGGTTTCAAGGAGCATACAGACAAAAAGTGTCAGGGAGCATTTTGATGACAAGTGTATTGAGCATTGTGATGACAAAGGTCATGGAACTTTGTGATGAGAAGACCATGGATAATTGTGATGACGAGCATCATGGGTCATTGTGATGAGAAGTGTTATGGAATATTGTGATCACAAGCGTTTTGAGCATTGCTATGACAGAGGTCATGGAGCATTTTGATTTCATTGTGATGACAATAGCATGAAGCATTATGATGATGGGCATGGTTCATTGTGATGACAGGGTTCATGGATCATTGAAATGAAAAGGGGCATAGAGCATTGTGATTACAGGGTTCTTGGAGCATTGTGATGAGAAGGGTGATGGAGCCTTGTGATGACAAGGCCATGGAATATCATGATGGCAGGGGTCATGGAGCATTGTTATGACAGGGGTAATGGAGCATTGTGAGGAAAAGCGCATGGAGCACTGTGATGAGAAGGCCATGGAGCATTCTGATGATATGTGTCATGGATCTTTGTGAAGATAAGTGCATGGAGCAATGTGATGAGAGCGTTCATGGAGCATTGTGATGACAATGACACGGAGCATTGTGATGAAAACGGCATGGGGCATTGTGATGAAAAAAGCATGGAGCCTTTTCGTGACAGTGTTCAAGGAGCATTCTGATGAAAAGTGTCAGGGAGCATTGTGAGGACAAGTGTATTGAGAATTGTGATGACAAAGGTCATGTAGCATTGTGATGATAAGGGCATGGGTTATTGTGATGACAGGCATCATGGAGCGTTGTGATGACAAGTGTTATGGAACAATGTGATCACAAGGGTATGGAGCATTGTGATGAGAGAGGTCATGGATCATTTTGATTTCAAGTAGCATGGAGCATTGTGATGACAAGGGCATGAAACAATGTGATCCCAAGTTTCATGGAGGATTGTGATGACAATGGAAATGGAGTATTGTGATGACAAGCGCATAGAGCATTGTAATGACAAGGTCAAGTAGCATTTTGCTGACAAAGGCATGGATCATTGTGATGACATGTGTCATGGAGCACTGTGATGACAAGCGTCACGGAGCATTGTGAATACAGAGGTCATGGAGCATTGGGATGACAAGGGCATGGATCATTGTGATGACAAGGGTCATGGAGCACTGGGCTGAAAATGTTCATGGAGTGTTGTGATGACAGGGGTCATGGAGCATTGTGATGACTAGGGAATGGAGCATTGTGATGACAACAGTCCCGGATCACTGTGTTGTCAGGTGTCATGGAGTGTTGTGATGACAGTGGTCATGGTACATTGTGATGATATTGGCCATGGAGCATTGTGATGAGTAGGTCGTGGAGCACTGGGCTGAAAATATTCATGGATTATTGTGATGACAGGCGTCATGGAGCATTGTGATGACAAGGGAATGGAGCATGGTGATGACAAGGTCCTGGAGCATTGTGAGGAGAAGACCATGGAGACTTGTGATGACAAGTCTCATGGAGCATTCTGATGAAAAGGGGCATGGAGCATTGTGATTACAGGGGTCTTGGAGCATTGTGGTGACAAGGGCATGGAGCATTATGATGAGAAGATCATGAAGCATTCTGAGACATGGGTCATGGAGATTTTGATGACAATGGCATGGATCATTGAGATTACAAGGATCTAGGAGCATTGTGATGAAAAGTGCATGGATTATTGTGATGACAAAGGCATGGAGCCTTTTCATAACAAGGTTCAAGGAGCATACTGATGACAAGTGTCAGGGAGCATTGTGATGACAAGTGTATTGAGCTTTGTGATGACAAAGATCATGGAGCATTGTGAAGAGAAGACCATGGATAATTGTGATGATGAGCGTCATGGGGTGTTGTGATGATAAGTGTTATGGAACATTGTGATCACAAGTGTTTGGAGCATTATGATGACAGAGGTCATGGAGAATATTGATTTCATTGTGATGACAATAGCCTGAAGCATTATGATGATGGGCATGGTGCATTGTGATGACAGGGTTCATGGAGCATTGAGATGAAAAGGGGCATGGAACATTGTGTTTACAGGGGTCTTGGAGCATTGTGATGAAAAGGGAATGCAGCATGGTGATGACAAGGTCTTGGAGCATTGTGATGAGAAGACCATGGAGACTTGTGATGACAAGTCTCATGGAGCATTCTGATGAAAAGGGGCATGGAGCATTTTGATTACAGGGGTCTTGGAGCATTGTGATGACTAGGGCATGGAGCATTGTGATGAGAAGGCCATAGAGACTTCTGATGACATGCGTCATGGAGTTTTTTGATGACAAGGGCATGGAGCATTGTGATTACAGGGGTCTTGGAACATTGTGATGACAAGGGCATGAAGCATTGTGAGGAGAAGACCAAGGAGCATTCTGATGGCCTGCGACATTGAGCTTTGTGATGACAAGCGCATGGAGCATTGAGATTACATGTGTCTTGGAGCATTGTGATGAAAAGGACATGGATTATTGTGATGAAAAAGGCATGGAGCCTTGTCATGACAGGATTCAAGGAGCATACAGACAACAAGTGTCAGGGAGCATGTTGATGACAAGTGTATTGAGCATTGTGAGGACAAAGGTCATGGAGCATTGTGATGAGAAGACCATTTATAATTGTGATGACGAGCATCATGGGACATTGTGATGACAAGTGATATGTAATATTGTGATCACAAGGGTCTGGAGGATTGTTATGACAGAGGTCATGGAGCATTTTGATTTCATTGTGATGACAATAGCATGAAGCATTATGATGATGAGCATGGTGCATTGTGATGACAGGGTTCATGGATCATTGAGATGAAAAGGGGCATAGAGCATTGTGATTACATTGTTCCTGGAGCATTGTGATGAGATGGGTCATGGAGCTTTGTGATGAAAAATCCATGGAACATCGTGATGGCAGGGGTCATGGAGCATTGTTATGACAGGGGTAATGGAGCACTGTGATGACAAGGGCAAAGAGCGTTGTGAGGAGAATGCCATGGAGCATTGTGATGACATGCGTCAAGGGGCATTGTGCTGAGAAAGGCATAGAGCATTGTGATGACAAGGGTCCAAGAGCATTGTGATGAAAATTTAATGGAGCATTGTGGTTAAAAAGTCACAGAGACTGTTGATGATGAGCGCATGGACCACTGTGATGAAAAAGGTCATGAAGCATTGTGATGACTGGAGTCACGGAGCATTGTGATAATAGGGGTCATGGAACATTGTGATAACAAGTGCATGGAGCATTGTGATGACCAGGTGTTGCAGTTTTGTGAAGACAAGTGTCAGGGAGCATTGTGATGACATATGTAATGGCCCATTGTGATGACAGTGGCATGGAGCATTGTGATGCCAAATGTCATGGATCATTGTGATGACAATGGCTTGCAACATTATGATGACAAGTGTCAGGGAGCATTGTGCTGAAAAGTGCATGGAGAATTGTGATGACAAGGGTCATGGAGCATTCTGATGACAAGCTTGTGGAGTATTTTAATGACAATGGCATGGAGCATTGTGATGAAAACGGCATGGGGCATTGTGATTAAAAATGTATGGAGCCTTTTCGTGACAGGGATCAAGGATCATTCTGACGACAAGTGTCAGGGAGCATTGTGGTGACAAGTGTATTGAGGATTGTGATGACAAATGTAATGGAGCATTGTGATGAAAAGGGCATGGAGTATTGTGATGACAGGCATCATGGAGCATTGTGATGACAAGGGCTATGGAACATTGTGATCACAAGTGTTTGGAGCATTGTGATGACAGAGGTCATGGATCATTTTGATTTCAAGGGGCATGGAACATTGTGATGGCAAGGGCATGAAGCAATGTGATCCCAAAGTTCATGGAGGTTTGTGATGACAATGGTAATGGAATATTGTGATGACAAGCGAAGAGTGCATTGTAATGACAGGGTCATGTAGCATTTTGCTGACAAAGGCATGGAGCATTGTGATGACAGGTGTCATGGAGCACTGTGATGACAAGCGTCACTTAGCATTGTGAATACAGGGGTCATGGAGCATTGGGATGACAAGGGCATGGATCATTGTGATGACAAGTGTCATGGAGCATTGGGCTGAAAATATTCATAGATTATTGTGATGACAGGGGTCATGGAGCATTGTGATGACAAGGGAATGCAGCATGGTGATGACAAGGCCCTGGAGCATTGTGATGAGAAGTCCATGGAGACTTGTGATGACAGGTCTCATGGAGCATTCTGATGAAAATTGTCATGGAGCATTGTGATTACAGGAGTCTTGGAGCACTGTGATGACTAGGGCATGGAGCATTGTGATGAGAAGGCCATGGAGCATTCTGATGACATGCGTCATGGAGTTTTGTGATGACAAGGGCATGGAGCATTGTGATTACAGGGATCGTGGAGCATTGTGAAGAAAAGGTCATGGATCATTTTGATGAAAATGGCATGGAGCCTTGTCATGATCGGGTTCAAGGAGCATACTGATGACAAGGGTCAGGGAGCATTGTGATGACAAGTGTATTGAGCATTGTGATGACAAAGGTCATGGAGCATTGTGATAAGAAGACCATGGATAATTGTGATGATGAGCGTCATGGGGTGTTTTGATGATAAGTGTTATGCAACATTGTGATCACAAGGGTTTGGAGCATTATGATGACAGAGGTCATGCAGAATATTGATTTCACTGTGATGACAATAGCTTGAAGCATTAAGATGATGGGCATGGTGCATTGTGATTACAGGTTTCATGGAGCATTGAGATGAAAAGCGGAAAGGAGCATTGTGATTACAAGGGTCTTGGAGCATTGTGATGACAAGGGCATGGAGCATTGTCATGAGAAGGTCATGGAACATTCTGATGACATGCGTCATGGAGCTATGTGATGACAAGTGCACGGAACACTGTGATACATGAGTCATGCAGGACTGTAATGAAAAAGGCATGGAACATTGTGATGAGAAGGGCATCGAGCATTGTGATGACAAGTGTCATGGAGCTCTGTGATGACAAGGGCATGGAGCAATGTGATGAGAGGGTTCATGGAGCATTGTGAGGACA
Organism: Mesoplodon mirus; assembly: GCF_964341445.2. NCBI lineage: Eukaryota > Metazoa > Chordata > Mammalia > Artiodactyla > Ziphiidae > Mesoplodon > Mesoplodon mirus. The sequence goes on from NW_028295790.1 coordinate 3,742,633, forward strand.
ATGTCATGGAGCATTGTGATGACAAGGGTCATGGAGCTTTGTGATGACAAGTCATGGAGCATTTTGATGACAAGGGCTTGGTACATTGTGATGAGAAGGGCAGGGAGCATTTTGATGACCGGTTCATGCATCAATTTGATAAAAAGTGTAATGGAATATTTTGATGGCAGGGGTTATAGAACATTGTGATGTCAAGGGTCTTGGAGCTTTGGGATGAAAATTGTCATGGAGCATTTTAATGACAGGTGTTATGGAACATTGTGATGTCATGGGTCATGGTACATTGTGATGATAAAGGGATGTAGCATTGTGATGACAGGGTCATGGAACATTGTGATTACTGGGGTGAGGGCGAATTGTGATGACTAGTGATGGAACATTGTGATATCTCTTGTGAGAGAGCATTTTGATGAGAGGAGCATGGACCATTGTGATTACAAGATTTATGGAGCATTGCAATGACAAAGTTGTGAAACTTTGTGATGAAATGTGCGTGGCACATTGTGATGACAATGGTCATGGAGCATTGTTCTGACAAAGACATGGAGCATTGTGATGACAAGGGTCACTGTGAATTGTGATGAAAAGTTCATGGAGCATTGTGGTTACAAAGGTCACAGAGCCTTGTGATGACGTGGGCATGGACCATTTTGATGACAAACGTTATGAAGCATTGAGATGACTGGAGTCAAGGAGCATTGTGATGACAGGGGTCATTGAACATTGTGATGACAAGGGCATGGAGCATTGTGTTGACAGGGGAATGGAGCATTGGTCTGACAAGTTTCATAGATTATTGTGATGACAGTGGGCATGGTGCATTGTGATGACAAGGGCATGGAGGATTGTGATGAGAAGGTCATGGAGTATTGTGAAGACAGGTGTCAGGGAGCATTGTGATGACATATGTCATAGTCCACTGCGATGACAATGGAATGGAGGACTGTGATGCCGAATGTAATGGAGGATTGTGATGACAAATATAATGGAGCATTGTGATGGTTACGGCATGGAGCATTATGATGATAAGGGCCATTGAAAATTTTCATGACAAGGTCGTGAAGCATTGTGATGAAAAATTCCTGGAGCATTGTGATGACAAAACCATGGAGACTTGTGATGACAAGTCTCTTGGAGCATACTGATGAAAAGGGGCATGGAGTATTGTGATTACAGGGGTCTTGGAACATTGTGATGACAAGGGCATGGAGCATTGTGAGGAGAAGACCAAGGAGCATTCTGATGGCATGCGTCATTGTGCTTTGTGATGACAAGGGCATGGAGCACTGTGATTACATGTGTCTTGGAGCATTGTGATGAAAAGTGTATGGAACATTGAGATGAAAAAAGCATGGAGCCTTGTTATGACAGGATTCAAGGAGCATACAGAAAACAAGTGTCAGGGAGCATTTTGATGACAAGTGTATTGAGCATTGTGATGACAAAGGTCATGGAGCATTGTGATGAGAAGACCATGGATAATTGTGATGACGAGCGTCATGGGGCATTGTGATGACAAGTGATATGGAATATTGTGATCACAAGGGTTTGGAGCATTGATGTGACAGAGGTCATGGAGCATTTTGATTTCATTGTGATGACAATAGCATGAAGCATTATGATGATGGGCATGGTGCATTGTGATGATAGGGTTCATGGATCATTGAGACGAAAAGTGGCATAGAGCATTGTGATTACAGGGTTCTTGGAGCATTGTGATGAGAAGGGTCATGGAGCTTTGTGATGACAAGGCCATGGAACATCGTGATGGCAGGGGTCATGGAGCATTGTTATGAAAGTGGTAATGGAGCATTGTGATGGCAAGGTCGTGGAGCATTGTGATGAGAAGGCTATGGAGAATTGTTTTGACATGCGTCATGGAGCTTTGTGAAGACAAGGCCATGGAGCAATGTGATGAGAGCGTTCATGGTCCATTTTGATGACAATGACATGGATCATTGTGATGCCAAGGGTCTTGGATATTTTTGATGAAAAAGGTCATGGAGCATTTGATAGCAAGGGTGTTGTGCATTGTGATGAGAAGGGCAGGGAGCATTGTCATGACAGGGTCATGGAGCAATTTGATGAAAAGTGTCATGGAATATTTTGATGACAGTTGTTATGGAACATTGTGATGTCAGGGGTCATCGAACATTGTGATGATAAGGGCATGTAGCATTCTGATGAGAGGAATCATGGAACATTGTGATGACAGGGCTGAGGGAGTATTGTGACAAATAGTGATGTAGCATTGTGATATCAGTGGTGAGAGAGCATTTTGATGAGATGTGCAAGGAGCACTGTGATGACAAATTTTATGGAGCATTGTGATGACAAAATTGTGGAGCACTGTGATGACAAGCGCATGGAGCATTGTGATGACAAGTGTCAAAGAGCATTGTGATGAAAAGTTCATGGAGCATTGTGGTTAAAAATGTCAGAGAGCCTTGTGATGACGCGGGCATGGACCATTATGATGACAAACGTTATGAAGCATTGAGATGACTGGAGTCACGGACCATGGTGATGACCGGGGTCATGGAGCATTGTGATAACAAGGGCATGGAGCATTGTGATGAGAGGGGCATGGAACATTGGTCTAATAAGTTTCATGGATTATTACGATGACATTTGGAATGGCGCATTGTGATGACAAGGGCATGGAGCATTGTGATGACCAGGTCATGCAGTATTGTGAAGACAGGGGTCCGGGAGCATTGGGATGACATATGTAATGGCCCATTGCGATGACAATGGCATGGAGCATTGTGATGCCAAATGTCATGGATCATTGTGATGACAATGGCTTGCAACATTGTTATGACAAGTGTCAGAGAGCATTGTGCTGACAAGTGCATGGAGAATTGTGATGACAAGTGTCATGGAGCATTCTGATGACAAGCTTGTGGAGTATTTTGTTGACAATGGCATGGAGCATTGTGATGAAAACGGCATGGGACATTGTGATGAAAAAGGCATGGAGCCTTTTCGTGACAGGGTTCAAGGAGCATTCTGATGACAAGTGTCAGGGAGCATTGTGATGACAAGTGTATTGAGAATTGTGATGACAAAGGTCATGGAGCATTGTGATGAAAAGGGCATGGAGTATTGTGATGACAGGCATCATGGAGCGTTTTGATGACAAGTGTTATGGAACATTGTGATCACAAGGGTTTGGATCATTGTTATGACAAAGGTCATGGATCATTTTGATTTCAAGGAGCATGGTGCATTGTGATGACAAGGGAATGAAGCAATGTGATCCCAAATTTCATGGAGGATTGTGATGACAATGGATATGGAGTATTGCGATGACAAACGCATAGAGCATTGTAATGACAAGGTCATGTAGCATTTTGCTGACAAAGTCATGGAGCATTGTGATGACAGGTGTCATGGAGCACTGTGATGACAAGCGTCATGGAGCATTGTGAATACAGGGGTCATGGAGCATTGGGATGACAAAGGCATGGATCATTGTGATGACAAGGTTCATGGAGCACTGGGCTGAAAATGTTCATGGAGTGTTGTGATGACAGGGGTCATGGAGCATTGTGATGACAAGGGAATGGAGCATGGTGATGACAAGTTCCTGTAGCATTGTGATGAGAAGACCATGGAGACTTGTGATGAAAAGTCTCATGGAGCATTCTGATGAAAAGGGGCATGGAGCATTTTGAATACAGGGGTCTTGGAGCATTGTGATGACTAGGGCGTGGAGCATTGTGATGAGAAGACCATGGAGCATTCTGATGACATGTGTCATGGAGTTTTTTGATGACAAGGGCATGGAGCATAGTGATTACAGGGGTCTTGGAACATTGTGATGACAAGGGCATGGAGCAATGAGAGCAGAAGACCAAGGAGCATTCTGATGGCCTGCGACATTGAGCTTTGTGATGACAAGGGCATGGAGCATTGAGATTACATGTGTCTTGGAGCATTTTGATGAAAAGGACATGGATTATTGTGATGAAAAACGGATGGAGCCTTGTCATGACAGGATTCAAGGAGCATACAGACAACAAGTGTCAGGGAGCATTTTGATGACAAGTGTATTGAGCATTGTGAGGACAAACTTCATGGAGCATTGTGATGAGAAGACCATTGATAATTGTGATGACGAGCGTCATGGGGCATTGTGATGACAAGTGCTATGGAATATTGTGATCACAAGTGTTTGGAGCATTGTTATGACAGAGGTCATGGAGCATTTTGATTTCATTGTTATGACAATAGCATGAAGCATTATGATGAAGGACATGGTCCATTGTGATGACAGGGTTCATGGATCATTGAGATGAAAAGGGGCATAGAGCATTGTGATTACAGGGTTCTTGGAGCATTGTGATGAGAAGGGTCATGGAGCTTTGTGATGACAAGGCCATGGAACATCGTGATGGCAGGGGTCATGGAGCATTGTTATGTTAGGTGTAATGGAGCATTCTGATGGCAAGGGCGTGGAGAATTGTGATGAGAAGGCCATGGAGCATTCTGATGACATGTGTCATGGAGCATTGTGAAGACAAGGGCATGGAGCAATGTGATGAGAGCGTTCATGGAGCACTGTGATGACAATGACATGGATCATTGTGATGCCAAAGTCATGGATCATTGTGATGAAAAAAGTCATGGAGCATTTTGATAGCAAGGGCGTTGTGCATTGTGATGAGAAGGGCAGGGAGCATTGTGATGACAGGGTCATGGAGCAATTTGATGAAAAGTGTCATAGAACATTTTGAAGACAGGTGTTATGGAACATTGTGATGTCAGGGGTCATCGAACATTGTGATGATAAGTGCATGTAGCATTGTGATGACTGGAGTCATGGAACATTGTGATGACAGGGGTGAGGGAGTATTGTGACAAATAGTGATGTAGCATTGTGATATCAGTGGTGAGAGAGCATTTTGATGAGAAGTGCATGGAGCATTGTGATGACGAATTTTAAGGAGAATGTGATGACAAGATTGTGGAGCACTGTGATGACAAGCGCATGGTGCATTGTGATGACATGTGTCATGGAGCATTGTGCTGACAAGCACATGGAGCACTGTGATTACAAGGGTCAAAGAGCATTGTGATGAAAAGTTCATGGAGCTTTGTGGTTAAAAAGGTCACAGAGACTGTTGATGACGAGGGCCTGGACCATTGAGATGACAAAGGTCATGAAGCATTGTGATGACTGGAGTCACGGAGCATGGTGATGACAGGGGTCATGGAGCATTGTGATAACAAGGGCATGGAGCATTGTGATGACAAGGGCATGGAACATTGGTCTAATAAGTTTCATGGATTATTGCGATGACAGTTGGAATGGCGCATTGTGATGACAAGGGCATGGAGCATTGTGATGACCAGGTCATGCAGTATTGTGAAGACCGGTGTCAGGGAGCATTGTGATGACATACGTAATGGCCCATTTTGATGACAATGGCATGGAGCATTGTGATGCCAAGTGTCATGGAGGATTCTGAAGACAAAGGTAATGGTGCACTGTGATGACAATGGCTTGGAGCATTGTGATGACAAGGGCCAGGGAGCATTGTTCTGACAAGTGCATGGAGAATTGTGATGACAAGTGTCATGGAGCACTCTGATGACAAGATTGTGGAGTATTTTGATGACAATGGCATGGAGCATTTTGGTGAAAACGGCATGGGGCATTGTGATGAAAAAGGCATGGAGCCTTTTCGTGACAGGGTGCAAGGAGCATTCTGATGAAAAGTGTCAGGGAGCATTGTGAGGAAAAGTGTATTGAGAATTGTGATGACAAAGGTCATGTAGCATTGTGATGATAAGGGCATGTATTATTGTGATGACAGGCATCATGGAGCATTGTGATGACAAGTGTTATGGAACACTGTGATCACAAGGGTTTGGAGCATTGTGATGAGAGAGGTCATGGATCATTTTGATTTCAAGGAGCATGGAGCATTGTGATGACAAGGGCATGAAACAATGTGATCCCAAGTTTCATGGAGGATTGTGATGACAATGGAAATGGAGTACTGTGATGACAATCGCATAGAGCATTGTAATGACAAGGTCATGTAGCATTTTGCTGACAAAGGCATGGATCATTGTGATGACATGTGTTATGGAGCACTGTGATGACAAGCGTCATGGAGCATTGTGAATACAGAGGTCATGGAGCATTGGGATGAAAAGGGTATGGATCATTGTGATGACAAGGTTCATGGAGCACTGGGCTGAAAATGTTCATGGAGTGTTGTGATGACAGGGGTCATGGAGCATTGTGATGACTAGGGAATGGAGCATTGTGATGACAAGAGTCCCAGATCATTGTGTTGTCAGTTGTCATGGAGTGTTGTGATGACAGTGGTCATGGAACATTGTGATGATATTGGCCATGGAGCATTGTGATGAGTATGTCGTGGAGCATTGGGCTGAAAATGTTCATGGATTATTGTGATGACAGGGGTCATGGAGCATTGTGATGACAAGGGAATGGAGCATGGTGATGACAAGGTCCTGGAGCATTGTGATGAGAAGACCATGGAGACTTGTGATGACAAGTCTCATGGAGCATTCTGATGAAAAGGGGCATGGAGCATTGTGATTACAGGGGTCTTGGAGCATTGTGATGACTAGGGCATGGAGCATTGTGATGAGAAGGCCATAGAGCCTTCTGATGACATGCGTCATGGAGTTTTTTGATGACAAGGGCATGGAGCTTTGTGATTACAGGTGTCTTGGAACATTGTGATGACAAGGGCATGAAGCATTGTGAGGAGAAGACCAAGGAGCATTCTGATGGCCTGCGTCATTGAGCTTTCTGATGACAGGGGCATCGGGCATTGAGATTACATGTGTCTTGGAGCATTGTGATGAAAAGGACATGGATTATTGTGATGAAAAAGGCATGGAGCCTTGTCATGACAGGATTCAAGGAGCATACAGACAACAAGTGTCAGGGAGCATGTTGATGACAAGTGTATAGAGCACTGTGAGGACAAAGGTCATGGAGCATTGTGATGAGAAGACCATTGATAATTGTGATGACGAGCATCATGGGGATTGTGATGACAAGTGATATGTTATATTGTGATCACAAGGGTTTGGAGCATTGTTATGACAGAGGTCATGGAGCATTTTGATTTCATTGTTATGACAATAGCATGAAGCATTATGATGATGGGCATCGTGCATTTTGATGACAGGGTTCATGGATCATTGAGATGAAAAGGGGCATAGAGCATTGTGATTACAGGGTTCCTGGAGCATTGTGATGAGATGGGCCATGGAGCTTTGTGATGAAAAATCCATGGAACATCGCGATGGCAGGGGTCATGGAGCATTGTTATGACAGGTGTAATGGAGCATTCTGATGGCAAGGGCGTGGAGCATTGTGATGAGAAGGCCATGTAGCATTCCTGATGACATGTGTCATGGAGCTTTGTGAAGACAAGCGCATGGAGCAATGTGATGAGGGCGTTCATGCAGCATTGTGATGACAATGACATGGAGCATTGTGATGCCAAGGGTCATGGATCTTTGTGATGAAAAAAGTCATGGAGCATTTTGATAGCAAGGGCGTTGTGCATTGTGATGAGAAGGGCAGGGAGCATTGTGATAACAAGGTCATGGAGCAATTTGATGAAAAGTGTCATAGAACATTGTGATGACAGGTGTTATGGAACATTGTGATGTCAGGGGTCATCGAACATTGTGATGATAAGTGCATGTAGCACTGTGATGACAGGAGTCATGGAACATTGTGATGACAGGGGTGAGGTAGTATTGTGACAAATAGTGATGTAGCATTGTGATATCAGTGGTGAGAGAGCATTTTGATGAGAAGTGCATGGAGCATTGTGATGACAAATTTTAAGGAGAATGTGATGACAAGATTGTGGAGCACTGTGATGACAAGTGCATGGTGCATTGTGATGACATGTGTCATGGAGCATTGTGCTGACAAGCACATGGAGCATTGTGATGACAAGGGTCAAAGAGCATTGTGATGAAAAGTTCATGGAGCATTGTGGTTAAAAAGGTCACAGAGACTGTTGATGACACGGGTCATGGAGCATTGTGATGACTGGAGTCATGGAGTATTGTGATGACAGGGGTCATGGAGCATTGTGATAACAAGGGCATGGAGCATTGTGATGACAAGGACATGGAATATTGGTCTAATAAGTTTCATGGATTATTGCGATGACAGTTGGAATTGCACATTGTGATGACAAGGGCATGGAGCATTGTGATGACCAGGTCATGCAGTATTGTGGAGACAGGTGTCAGTGCGCATTGAGATGACATATGTAATGGCCCATTGCGATGACAATGGCATGGAGCATTGTGATTCCAAGTGTGATGGAGGATTCTGATGACAAAGATAATGGAGCTTTGTGATGACAATGGCTGGGAGCATTGTGATGACAAGGGTCAGGGAGCATTGTGCTGACAAGTGCATGTAGAATTGTGATGACAAGGGTCATGGAGCATTCTGATGACAAGCTTGTGGAGTATTTTGATGACAATGACATGGAGCATTGTGATGAAAACGGAATGGGGCATTGTGATGAAAATTTCATGGAGACTTTTCATGACAGGGGTCAAGGAGCATTCTGATGACAAGTGTCAGGGAGCATTGTGATGACAAGTGTATTGAGCATTGTGATGACAAAGGTCATGGAGCATTCTGATGAAAAGGGCATTGAGTATTGTGATGACAGGCATCATGGAGCGTTGTGATGAGAAGTGTTATGGAACATTGTGATCACAAGAATTTGGAGTATTGTGATGACAGTTGTCATGGATCATTTTGATTTCAAGGAGCATGGAGCATTGTGATGAAAAGGGCATGAAGCAATGTGATCCCAAGGTTCATGGAGGATTGTGATGACAATGGAAATGGAGTATTCTGATGAGAAGCACATAGAGCATTGTAATGACAAGGTCATGTAGCATTTTGCTGACAAAGGCATGGAGCATTGTGATGACAGGTGTCATGGAGCACTGTGATGACAAGCGTCACGGAGCATTGTGAATACAGGGGTCATGGAGCATTGGGATGACAAGGGCATGGATCATTGTGATGACAAGTTTCATGGAACACTGGGATGAAAATGTTCATGGAATGTTGTGATGACAGGGGTCATGGAGCATTGTGATGACTAGGAAATGGAGCACTGTGATGAAAAGAGTTCCAGATCATTGTGTTGTCAGGTGTCATGGAGTGTTGTGATAACAGTGGCCATGGAGAATTGTGATGATATTGGCCATGTAGCATTGTGATGAGTAGATCGTGGAGCATTGGGCTGAAAATGTTCATGGATTATTGTGATGACAGGGGTCATGGAGCATTGTGATGACAAGGGAATGGAGCATGGTGAAGACAAGGTCCTGGAGCATTGTGATGAGAAGTCCATTGCGACTTGTGATGACAAGTCTCATGAAGCATTCTGATGAAAATGTACATGGAGCATTGTGATTACAGGGTTCTTGGAGCATTGTGATGACTAGCGCATGGAGCATTGTGATGAGAAGTCCATGGAGCATTCTAATGACCTGCGTCATGGAGTATTGTGACGACACGGGTCATGGAGCATTGTGATGACTAGGGAATGGAGCATTGTGATGACAAGAGTCCCGGATCATTGTGTTGTCAGGTGTCATGGAGTGTATTGATGACAGTTGTCATGGAGCATTGTGATGACAAAGGAATGGAGCATGGTGATGACAAGTTTCTGTAGCACTGTGATGAGAAGACCATGAAGATTTGTGATGACAAGTCTCATGGAGCATTCTGATGAAAAGGGGCCTGGAGCATTGTGATTTCAGGGGTCTTGGAGCATTGTGATGACTAGGGCATGGAGCATTGTGATGAGAATGCCATGGAACATTCTGATGACATGCGTCATGGAGTTATTTGATGACATGGGCATGGAGCATTGTGATTACAGGGGTCTTGGAACATTGTGATAACAAGGGCATGGAGCAGTGTGATGACAAGGGCATGGAACATTGGTCTAATAAGTTGCATGGATTATTGCGATGACAGTTGGAATGGCACATTGTGATGACAAGGGCATGGAGCATTGTGATTACCATGTCATGCAGTATTGTGAAGACAGGTGTCAGGGAGCATTGTGATGACATATGTAATGGCCCATTGTGATGACAATGGCATGGAGCATTGTGATGCCAAGTGTCATGGAGGATTCTTATGACAAAGGTAATGGAGCATTGTGATGACAATGGCTTGGAGCATTGTGATGAAAATGGTCAGGAAGCATTCTGCTGACAAGTGCATGGAGAAGTGTGATGACAAGGGTCATAGAACATTCTGATGACAAGCTTGTGGAGTATTTTGATGACAATGACATGGAGCATTGTGATGAAAACGGCATGGGGCATTGTGCTTAAAAAGGCAGGGAGCCTTTTCGTGACAGGGTTCAAGGAGCATTCTGATGACAAGTGTTAGGGAGCATTGTGATGACAAGTGTATTGAGCATTGTGATGACAAAGGTCATGGAGCATTGTGATGAAAAGGGCATGGAGTTTTGTGATGACAGGCATCATGGAGCGTTGTGATGACAAGTGTTATGGAACAATGTGATCACAAGCGTTTGGAGCATTGTGATGACAGAGGTCATGGATCATTTTGATTTCAAGGAGCATGGAGCATTGTGATGACAAGGGCATGAAGCAATGTGATCACAAGGTTCATGGAGGATTGTGATGACAATGGTGATGGAGTATTGAGATGACAAGCGCATAGAGCATTAGAATGAAAAAGTCATGTAGCATTTTGCTGACAAAGGCATGGATCATTGTGATGACATGTGTCATGGAGCACTGTGATGACAAGCGTCACGGAGCATTGTGAATACACTGGTCATGGAGCATTGGGATGACAAGGGCATGGATCATTGGGATGAGAAGGGTCATGGAGCACTTGGCTGAAAATGTTCATGGATTATTGTGATGACACGGGTCATGGAGCATTGTGATGACTAGGAAATGGAGCATTGTGATGACAAGAGTCCCGGATCATTGTGTTGTCAGGTGTCATGGAGTGTTGTGATGACAGTGGTCATGGAGCATTTTGATGACCAGTGAATGGAGCATGGGGATGACAAGTTCCTGGAGCATTGTGATGAGAAGGCCATGAAGACTTGTGATGACAAGTCTCATGGAACATTCTGATGAAAAGGGGCATGGAGCATTGTGATTACAGGGGTCTTGGAGCATTGTGATGATTAGGACATGGATCATTGTGATGAAAAAGGCATGGAGCCTTGTCATGACAGGGTTCAAGGAGCATACAGACAACAAGTGTCAGGGAGCATTTTGATGACAAGTTTATTGAGCATTGTGATGACAAAGGTCATGTAGCATTGTGATGAAAAGTGCATGGAGTATTGTGATGACAGGCATCATGGAGCGTTGTGATGACAAGTGTTATGGAACACTGTGATCACAAGGATTTGGAGCATTGTGATGAGAGAGGTCATGGATCATTTTGATTTGAAGGAGCATGGAGCATTGTGATGAAAAGGGCATGAAGCAATGTGATCCCAAGGTTCATGGAGGATTGTGATGACAATGGAAATGAAGTATTGTGATGACAAGCGCATAGAGCATTGTAATGACAAGGTCATGTAGCATTTTGCTGACAAAGGCATGGAGCATTGTGATGACATGTGTCATGGAGCACTGTGATGACAATTGTCATGGAGCATTGTGAATACAAGTGTCATGGAGCACTGTGATGACAACCGTCACGGATCATTGTGAATAGGGGGGTCATGGAGCATTGGGATGACAAGGGAATGGAGCATGGTAATGAGAAGGTCCTGGAGCACTGGGCTGAAAATGTTCACGGAGTGTTGTGATGACAGGGGTCATGGAGCATTGTGATGACTAGGGAATGGAGCACTGTGATGACAAGAGTCCCGGATCATTGTGTTGTCAGGTGTCATGGAGTGTTGTGATGACAGTGGTCATGGAGCATTGTGATGATATTGGCCATTGAGCATTGGAATGATTAGGTCGTGGAGCATTGCGCTGAAAATGTTCATGGATTATTGTGATGACAGGGGTCATTGAGCACTGTGAAGACAAGGGAATGGAGCATGGTAATGAGAAGGTCCTGGAACATTGTGATAAGAAGACCATGGAGACTTGTGATGACAAGTCTCATTGAGCTTTCTGATGAAAATGGAAATGGAACATTGTGATTACAGGGGTCTTGTAGCATTGTGATGACTAGGGCAAGGAGCATTGTGATGAGAAGGCCATGGAACATTCTGATGACATACGTCATGGAGTTTTTTGATGACAAGGGCAAGGAGCATTGTGATTACAGGGGTCTTGTAACATTGTGATGACAAGGACATGGAGCATTGAGATTACATATGTCTTGGAGCATTGTGATGAAAAGGACATGGATCATTGTGATGAAAAAGGCATGGAGCCTTGTTATGACAGGATTCAAGGAGCATACAGACAACAAGTGTCAAGGAGAATTTTGATGACAAGTGTATTGAGCATTGTGATGACAAAAGTCATGGAGCATTGTGATGAGAAGACCATTGATAATTGTGATGAAGAGCGTCATGGGGCATTTTGATGAAAAGTGTTATGGAATATTGTGATCACAAGGGTTTGGAACATTGTTATGACAGACGTCATGGAGCATTTTGATTTCATTGTGATGACAATAGCATGAAGCATTATGATGATGGGCATGGTGCATTGTGATGACAGGGTTCATGGATCATTGAGATGAAAAGTGGCATAGAGCATTGTGATTACAGGGTTCTTGGAGCATTGTGATGAGAAGGGTCATGGAGCTTTGTGATGACAAGGCCATGGAACATCGTGATGGCAGGGGTCATGGAGCATTGTTATGACTGGGGTAATGGAGCATTGTGATGGCAAGGGCATGGAGCAATGGGATGAGAAAGCCATGGAGCATTCTTTTTTTTTTTTTTTTTTTTTTTGCCGTATGCGGGCCTCTCACTGTCGTGGCCTCTCCCGTTGCGGAGCACAGGCTCTGGACGCGCAGGCCCAGCGGCCATGGCTCACGGGCCCAGCCGCTCCGCGGCATATGGGATCCTCCCAGACCGGGGCACGAACCCGTATCCCCTGCATCGGCAGGCGGACTCTCAACCACTGCGCCACCAGGGAGGCCCATGGAGCATTCGGATGACATATGTCATATAGCTTTGTGAAGACAAGGGCCTGGAGCAGTGTGATGAGAGCGTTCATGAAGCATTGAGATGACAATGACATGGAGCATTGTGATTACAAGGTCATGGAGCATTGTGATGACAAGTTCATGGAACATTGGTCTAATAAGTTGCATGGATTATTGCAATGACAGTTGGAATTGCGCATTGTGATGACAAGGGCATGGAGCATTGTGATGACCAGGTCATGCAGTATTGTGAAGAGAGGTGTCAGGGAGCATTGTGATGACATATGTAATTGCCCATTGTGATGACAATGGCATGGAGCATTGGGATGCCAAGTGTCATGGAGGATTCTGATGACAAAGGTAATGGAGCATTGTGATAACAATGGCTTGGAGCATTGTGATGACAAGTGTCAGGGAGCATTGTGCTGACAAGTGCATGGAGAATTGTGATGACAAGGGTCATGGATCATTCTGATGACAAGCTTGTGGAGTATTTTGATGACAATGGCATGGAGCATTGTGATGAAAATGGCATGGAGCATTGTGATGAAAATGGCATTGAGCCTTTTTGTGACAGGGTTCAAGGAGCATTCTGATGACAAGTGTCAGGGAGCATTGTGATGACAAGTGTATTGAGAATTGTGATGACAAAGGTCATGGAGCATTGTGATGAAAAGGGCATGGAGTATTGTGATGACAGGCATCATGGAGCGCTGTGATGACAAGTGTTATGGAATATTGTGATCACAAGTGTTTGGAGCATTGTGATGAGAGATGTCATGGATCATTTTGATTTGAAGGAGCATGGAGCATTGTGATGAAAAGGGCATGAAGCAATGTGATCCCAAGGTTCATGGAGGATTGTGATGACAATGGAAATGGAGTATTGTGATGACAAGCGCATAGAGCATTGTAATGATAAGGTAATGTAGCATTTTGCTGACAAAGGCATGGAGCATTGTGATGACAGGTGTCATGGAACACTGTGATGACAAGCGTCACGGAGCATTGTTAATACACGGGTCATGGAGCATTGGGATGACAAGGGCATGGATCATTTTGATGACAAGGTTCATGGAGCACTGGGCTGAAAAGGTTCATGGAGTGTTGTGATGACAGGGGTCATGGAGCATTGTGGTGACTAGGAAATGGGGCATTGTGATGACAAGAGTCCCAGATCATTTTGTTGTCAGTTGTCATGGAGTGTTGTGATAACAGTGGTCATGGAGCATTGTGAAGATATTGGCCATGGAGCATTGTGGTGAGTAGGTCGTGGAGCATTGGGCTGAAAATGTTCATGGACTATTGTGATGACAGGGGTCATGGAGCATTGTGATGACAAGGGAATGGAGCATGGTGATGACAAGGTCCTGGAGCATTGTGAGGAGAAGACCATGGAGACTTGTGATGACAAGTCTCATGGAGCATTCTGATGAAAAGGGGGATGGAGCATTGTGATTACAAGGGTCTTGGAGCATTGTGATGACAAGGGAATGGAGCATTATGTTGAGAAGGCCATGAAGCATTCTGATGACATGCGTCATGGAGATTTTTGATGACAAGGGCATGGATCATTGTGATTACAGGGATCTTGGAGCACTGTGATGAAAAGGGCATGGATTATTGTGATGACAAAGGCATGGAGCCTTGTCATGACAGGGTTCAAGGAGCATACTGACGACAAGTGTCAGGGAGCATTGTGATGACAAGTGTATTGAGCATTGTGATGACAAAGATCATGGAGCATTGTGAAGAGAAGTCCATGGATAATTGTGATGATGAGCGTCATGGGGTGTTGTGATGATAAGTGTTATGGAACATTGTGATCACAAGTGTTTGGAGCATTATGATGACAGAGGTCATGGAGAATATTGATTTCATTGTGATGAAAATAGCCTGAAGCATTATGATGATGGGCATGGTGCATTGTGATGGCAGGGTTCATGGAGCATTGAGATGAAAAGGGGCATGGAGCATTGTGTTTACAAGGTTCGTGGAGCATTGTGATGACAAGGGCAAGGAGCATTGTGTTGAGAAAGCCATGGAACATTCTGATGACATGTGTCATGGAGCTTTGTGATGACAAGGGCATGGGGCATTGTGATTTCAGGGGTCTTGAGCATTGTGATGACAAGTGTCATGGAACGTTGTGATGACTTGTTCGTGGTTCATTGTGATGGCAAGGGTCATGGTGCATTTTTATGACAGGGGTAATGGAGCATTTTGATGAGAAGGGCATGGAACATTTGTCTGAAATGTTTCATGAATTATTGTGATGAGAGTTGGCATGGAGCATTGTGATGACAAGGGCACAGAACACTGTGATACATGGGTCATGCAGGATTTTAATGACAAGGGCATGGAGCATTGTGATGAGAAGAGCATCGAGCATTGTGATGAAAAGTGTCATGGAGATTTGTGGTGAGAAGGGCATGGAGCAATGTGATGAGAAGGTTCATGGATCATTGTGATGACAATGTCATGGAGCATTGTGATGCCAAGGGTCATGGAGTTTTGTGATGACAAGTCATGGAGCATTTTAATGAAAAGTGCATGGTGCATTGTGATGAGAATGGCAGGGAGCATTTTGAGGACCGTGTCATGCAGCAATTTGATGAAAAGTGTAATGGAACATTTTGATGGCATGGGTTATAGAACATTGTGATGTCAGGGGTCTTGGAGCTTTGGGATGAAAAGGGTCATGGAGCATTTTGTTGACAGGGGTCATGGAACATTGTGATTGTAAGGGGATGTAGCAGTGTGATGACAGGGTCATGGAATATTGTGATTACAGGGGTGAGGGAGTATTGTGATGACTAGTCATGGAACATTGTGATATCTCTGGTGAGAGAGCATTTTGATGAGAAGTGCATGGAGCATTGTGATTACAAGGCTTATGGAGCATTTCAATGACAAGGTTGTGAACCGTTGTGATGAAATGCGCGTGGCACATTGTGAAGACTATGGTCATGGAGCACTGTTCTGACAATGACATGGAGCATTGTAATGACAAAGTCACAGAGAATTGTGATGAAAAGTTTATGCATGATTGTGGTTACAAAGGTCACAAAGCCTTGTGGTGACGCGGGCATGGACCATTGTGATGACAAACGTTATGAAGCATTGAGATGACTGGAGTCACGGAGCATTGTGATGACAGGGGTCATGGAGCATTGTGATAACATGTGTCACGGAGCATTGTGCTTACAAGCGCATGGAGCATTGTGATGACAAAGGTCACGGAGCATTGTGCTGAGAAAGGCATAGAGCATTGTGAGGACAATGGTCAAAGAGCATTGTGATGAAAAGTTCATGGAGCATTGTGGTTAAAATGGTCACAGAGACTGTTGATGACGAGGGCATGGACCATTGTGATGACAATCGTCATGAAGCATTGTGATGACTGGAGTCACGGAGCATTGTGATGACAGGGGTCATGGAGCATTGTGATAACAAGTGCATGGAGCATTGTGATGACAAGGGCATGGAACATTGGTCTAATAAGTTCATGGATTATTGCGATGACTGTTGGAATGGCGCATTGTGATGACAAGGGCATGGAGAATTGTGATGACCAGGTCATGCATTATTGTGAAGACAGGTGTCAGGGAGCATTGTGATGACATATGTAACGGCCCATTTTGATGACAAGGGCATGGATCATTGTGATGACAAGGGTCATGGAGCACTGGGCTGAAAATATTCATGGAGTGTTGTGATGACAGGGGTCATGGAGCAATGTGATGACTAGGGAATGGAGCATTGTGATGACAAGAGTCCCAGATCATTGTGTTTTCAGATGTCATGGAGTGTTGTGATGACAGTGGTCATGGAGCATTGTGATGATACTGGCCATGGAGCATTGTGATGAGTAGGTCGTGGAGCATTGGGCTGAAAATATTCATGGTTTATTGTGATGAGAGGGTTCATGGAGCATTGTGATGACAAGGGAATGGAGCATGGTGATGAGAAGTTCCTGGAGCATTGTGATGAGAAAACATCGAGAATTGTGATGACAAGTCTCATGGATCATTCTGATGAAAAGGGACATGGAACATTGTGATTACAGGGGTCTTGGAGCATTGTGATGTCTAGGGCATGGAGCATTGTGATGAGAAGGCCATGGAGCATTCTGATGACATGCGTCATGGAGTATTTTGATGACAAGTGCATGGAGCATTGTGATTACAAGGGTCTTGGAACATTGTGATGACAAGGGCATTGAGCATTTTGATGAAAAAGTCATGTAGCCTTGTCATGACAGGGTTCAAGGAGCATACAGAAAACATGTGTCAGGGAGCATTTTGATGACATGTGCATTGAGCATTGTGATGACAAAAGTCATGTAGCATTGTGATGAGAAGACCATTGATAATTGTGATGACGAGTGTCATGGGTCATTGTGATGACAAGTGTTATGGAATATTGTGATCACAAGGGTGTTGAGCATTGTTATGACAGATGTCATGGAGCATTTTGATTTCATTGTGATGACAATAGCATGAAGCATTATGATGATGGGCATGGTCCATTGTGATGACAGGGTTCATGGATCATTGAGATGAAAAGTGGCATAGAGCATTGTGATAACAGGGTTCTTGGAGCATTGTGAGGAGAAGGGTCATGGAGCTTTGTGATGACAAGGCCATGGAACATCGTGATGGCATGGGTCATGGAGCATTGTTATGACTGTGGTAATGGAGCATTGTGATGGAAAGGTCATGGAGCACTGTGATGAGAAGGCCATGGAACATTCTGATGACATGTGTCATGGAGCTTTGTGAAGACAAGGGCATGGAGCAATGTGATGAGAGCGTTCATGCAGCATTGTGATGACAATGAAATGGAGCATTGTGATGCCAAGGGTCATGGATCTTTGTGATGACAAAGGTCATGGAGCAATCTGATGGCAAGGGCGTTGTGCATTGTGATGTGAAGGGCAGGGAGCATTCTGATGACAGGGTCATGGAGCAATTTGATGAAAAGTGTCATGGAACATTTTGATGACAGGTGTTATGGAACATTGTGATGTCAGGGGTCATCGAACATTGTGATGATAAGTGCATGTAGCATTGTGATGACAGGAGTCATGGAATATTGTGATGACAGGGGTGAGGGTGTATTTTGACAAATACTGATGTAGCATTGTGATATCAGTCGTGAGAGAGCATTTTGTTGAGAAGTGCATGGAGCATTGTGATGACAAATTTTAAGGAGCATTGTGATGACAAGATAGTGGAGCACTGTGATGACAAGTGCATGGTCCATTGTGATGACATGTGTCATGGAGCATTTTGCTGACAGGCGAATGGAGCATTGTGATGACAAGGGTCAAAGAGCATTGTGATGGAAAGTTCATGGAGCATTGTGGTTAAAATGGTCACTGAGACTGTTGATGACGAGGTCATGGACCATTGTGATGACAAAGGTCATGAAGCATTGTGATGACTGGAGTCACGGAGCATTTTCATGACAGGAGTCATGGAGCATTGTGATAACAAGGGCATGGAGCGTTGTGAGGACAAGGGCATGGAATATTGGTCTAATAAGTTTCATGATTTATTGCGATGACATTTGGAATGGCGCATTGTGATGACCTGGTCATGCAGTATTGAGAAGAGAGGTGTCAGGGATCATTGTGATGACATATGTAATGGACCGTTGTGATGACAATGGTATGGAACATTGTGATGCCAAGTGTCATGGAGGATTCTGATGACAAAGTTAATGGAGCATTGTGATGACAAGGGCTTGGAGCATTGTGATGACAAGGGTCAGGGAGCCTTGTGCTGACTAGTGCATGGAGAATTGTGATGACATGGGTCATGGAGCATTCTGATGACAAGCTTGTGGAGTATTTTGATGACAATGGCATGGAGCATTGTGATGAAAACGGCATGGGACATTGTGATGAAAAAGGCATGGAGCCTTTTCGTGACAGGGTTCAAAGAGCATTCTGATGACAAGTGTCAGGGAGCATTGTGATGACAAATGTATTGAGCATTGTGATGACAAAGGTCATGGATCATTGGGATGAAAAGTGCATGGAGTATTGTGATGACAGGCATCATGGAGCATTGTGATGACAAGAGTTATGGAACATTGTGATCACAAGGGTTTGGAGCATTGTGATGACAGAGGACATGGATCATTTTGATTTCAAGGAGCATGGAGCATTGTGATGACAATGTTATGAAGCAATGTGATCCCAATGTTCATGGAGGATTGTGATAACAATGGAAATGGAGTATTGTAATGACAAGCACATAGAGCATTGTAATGATACGGTCTTGTAGCATTTTGCTGACAAAGGCATGGAGCATTGTGATGACATGTGTCATGGAGCACTGTGATGACAAGCGTCACGGAGAATTGTGAATACAGGGGTCATGGAGCATTGGGATTACAAGGGCATGGATCATTGTCATGACAAGGGTCATGGAGCACTGGGCTGAAAATGTTCATGGAGTGTTGTGATGACAGTGGTCATGGAGCATTGTGATGATATTGGCCATGGAGCATTGTGATGAGTAGGTCGTGGAGCATTGGTCTGAAATTGTTCATGGATTATTGTTATGACAGTTGTCATGGAGCATATTGATGACAAGGGAATGGAGCATGGTGATGACAAGTTCCTGGAGCATTGTGATGAGAAGACCATGGAGAGTTGTCAATACAAGTCTCATGGAGAATTCTGATGAAAAGGGGACATGGAGCATTGTGATTACAGGGGTCTTGGAGCACTGTGATGACTAGGGCATGGAGCATTTTGATGAGATGCCATGGAGCATTCTGATGACATGCGTCCTGGAGATTTTTGATGACAAGGGCATGGAGCATTGTGATTACAGGTGTCTTGGAACATTGTGATGACAAGGGCATGGAGCATTGTGAGGAGAAGACCAAGGAGCATTCTGATGGCATATATCATTGAGTTTTCTGATGACAAGGGCATGGAGCATTGAGATTACATGGTTGTTGGAGCATTGTGAAGAAAAGGACATCGATCATTGTGATGAAAAAGGCATGGAGCCTTGTCATGACAGGATTCAAGGAGCATACAGACAACAAGAGTCAGGGAGCATTTTGATGACAAGTGTATTGAGCATTGTGATGAGAAGACCATTGATAATTGTGATGACGAGTGTCATGGGGCATTGTGATGACAAGTGATAGGGACTATTGTGATCACAAGGGTTTGGAGCATTGTTATGACAGAGGTCATGGAGCATTTTGATTTCATTGTGATAACAATAGCATGAAGCATTATGATGATGGGCATGGTGCATTTTGATGACAGTGTTCATGGATAATTGAGATGAAAAGGGGCATACAGCACTGTGATTACAGGTTACTTGGAGCATTGTGATGAGAAGTGTCATGGAGCTTTGTGATGACAAGCCCATGAAACATCGTGATGGCAGGGGTCATGGAGCATTGTGATGACTGGGGTTATTGAGCATTGTGATGGCATGGGCATGGAGCATTGTGATGAGAAGGACATGGAGCATTCTGATGACATGTGACATCGAGCTTTGTGAAGACAAGGGCATGGAGCAATGTAATGAGAGCGTTCATTGGGCATTGTGATGACAATGACATGGAGCATTGTGATGCCAAGGGTCATGGATCTTTGTGATGACAAATGTCAGGGAACATTTTGATGGCAAGGTCGTTGTGCATTGTGATGAGAAGGGCATGGAGCATTCTGTGACAGGGTCATGGAGCAATTTGATGAAAAGTGTCATGGAACATTTTGATGACAGGTGTTATGGAACCTTGTGATGTCATGGGTCAACGAACACTGTGATGATAAGTGCATGTAGCATTGGGATGGCAGGAGTCATGGAACATTGTGATGAGAGGGGTGAGGGAGTATTGTGACAAATAGTGATGTAGCATTGTGATATCAGTGGTGAGAGAGCATTTTGATGAGAAGTGCATGGAGCATTGTGATGACAAATTTTAAGGAGCACTGTGATGACAAGAATGTGGAGGACTGTGATGACTAGCGCATGGTGAACTGTGATGACGTGTCATGAGGCATTGTGCTGACAAGCGCATGGAGCATTGTGATGGCAAGGGTCAAAGAGCATTGTGAGGAAAATTTCATGGAGCATTGTGGTTAAAATGGTCAGAGACTTTTGATGACGACGGCATGGACCATTGTGATGACAAAGGTCATGAAGCATTGTGATGACGGGAGTCACGGAGCATTGTGATGACAGGGGTCATGGAGCATTGTGATAACAAGGGAATGGAGCATTGTGATGACAAGGGCATGGAGCATTGCAATGTCAAGAGAATGGAGAATTGTGATGAAAAGAGCATGTAACATTTTGATGAGAAGTGTCATGTAGCATTGTGATGACAAGTACGTGGAGAATTTTGATGACAAGGGACATGGAGAATTTTGATAACCAGGGCATGGATCATTGTGATGACAGGGGTCATGAAGCATTATTATGACAAGGGCCATGGTGCATTCTGACATAAGATATCACTTATGAAGGGAATGTAAACATGGCTACATATGAACTGATTTAGGGAAGAGAACAGAGTCTCAGATTTAGAAAACACTCTAACGCTTGCTTAAGGGGAAAGACAGGTGGGGAGATGCACAAAACAAAAGATTGATATTAGCAAAGGTACCGTTCCATAATCCAAAAACAAAAGAGACAAGCCTTACTCCTTCCTCAGTGAACGGAACTCAACATCCCTATTCCCCCCAGAGAAATATATCTGACTAGTAAGTATTTTAAAACCTATGTATTGATATGTCTCCGTAAGGTAACTAAGTGTGTCTAGTATGACATAAACATGGCAGGGAGAATCAGCTCAAACCCAATATAAAAATGAAATTCAAAACAAAACATAAAAACAGAACAATTCTTACACAATACCTTCAGGGTCGCTGATGAAACCTGGAATGACCCTATCTAAAATGACAGCTGGATGTGGCATAAGGCTGGACACTTGGGACTGAGAGGATTGGTGAGATTGGGTGAGCAAATGTAGACCCTTTAAAGCAATAATGTGTGGCACCCATTCCATGGGTCCCAACAGGCCAGGTTTAAGGTCATATTACTACAGCTATAATATGTACGGGAACCCTAGAGAATGGACACAGTGTGAATACGAAAGGTTTCTAAAACTCAACGAATAGTCCCTCTCCTGGTGCTCCCATTTGACTTTCCAACTGCTTTACTATCAATCTCCCAACTTGGAGAGACAGCACCTTTAACATCCTGGTTCGCACAGGTTGCCAATTTGGCAGAGGATGAAAGGGAAGAGGGAGACCAGTGAGAGAGTAGCTGTTAGACATTTGTACGGGCACATGTCACTCTTACTTCGCGGGAAGA
The DNA here is from genome assembly GCF_964341445.2 of Mesoplodon mirus. Lineage (NCBI taxonomy): Eukaryota > Metazoa > Chordata > Mammalia > Artiodactyla > Ziphiidae > Mesoplodon > Mesoplodon mirus. The sequence continues at coordinate 3,765,172 of NW_028295790.1, forward strand.
AGAAGAAATAACCAAAGCCTCAGCCACCCACCGGGAACCAGTATAGGTCCTGAACCAAAATATTGGACGTGCGTTCAGCTCACAAAAAAAACGAGTTAAATAATGTAGCTCAGTGCACAACAATTCACAAACAGGCAGAGTAATAAAGGACAACTATCGTCCAAAAATCTGTTGAGGGAAGGCAACGAGGCAGACTTGAAAGCGAGGCAGAATAGCAGGAAACAGATTTCAAGAGGTACGTTGGAATCACATTTAAGGCACAGGAAGAGGGGCACAACATCGACAATGATGCACTTGGCCAAAAAGGGCGTATGTGTTTTCTCCTGAATATATTCAGGAGAAAACGCATACGCACTTTTTGGCCAAGCAAGCATGCTGGCAATGCAAATCTGCACTACAAAGTATCACTTCCCACTTGTCAAAAGGTACATCCACAAAATGGGTAAAAACCAGAAAGGCAAGACAGGCCCTGGAGAACAGGGAGCCTTGTTATGCTGATGGCCGGGATGTAAATTGCCAACTGCCTCTCTGGAGGAGTGCATTGTGTTCCCTAAAACAAGTAAACAACAGAGCTACAGAGCCAAGGGTACTTTCAGTCTGGGGAATATACCTTGGGAAAGCAGAAAATCAATAAGTCAGAGCCACCCCAAAATTTAGGGCTGCACTGATTATAAGAACCTCAACTTGGGTAAAGCTTAAATATACCAGGAAATATAAATATGTTTTAAAATATTTTGGTAGTTACATATGATGGAATATCCCTCAGCCATGAAATCAATGTCATAAGACCAGGAGCAGCAAAATGAGTGGATTCAGGTACGATGATTCTAACTGAAATAAGTCACACAGATAAAGAAACTTATCATAAGATATCACTTATGAAGGTCCTCTAAACATGGCTACACATGAACAGAGTTAGGAAAGCGAACAGAGACTCACATTTAGAAAACAATCTTATGCCTGCTTAAGGGGGAATATGAGGTGGGGTGCTGCAGAAAACCAGCGTTTGATATAACCACACGTACCATTTCAAAAACCAACTATGGAATATACAAGACCTACACCTTCCTCAGTGAAAGGAACTCAAAACACGATATTTCCCACAGAGGAATATATCTGACTAGTAAGAATATTAAAACCTATGTATTGATATGTTTCCGTAATGGAATCAAGTGTGTCTAGACTGGCATAATCATTGCAGTGAGAATCAGCTCAAACGCACTATAAAAAGGAATTTCAAAAACAAAAAACAAAAAACATGGAAATTCTTTACAATTCCTTTAGGGGCTCTAATGAAACCTGGAATGACCCTAACTACAATGACAGATGGATATGGCATAAGGCTGGACACTTGGGACTGAGAGGATTGGTGAGATTGGTTGAGCAAATGCAAACCCTTTAAAGCAATAATGTGTGGCACCCATTCCATTTGTTCCAACTCTCCAGGTTGAAGTCAATATTACTACAGCTATAACATGTACGGGAAACCTAGAGAATGGACACACTGTAAATATGAAAGGTTTCTAAAACTCAACTAATAGTCCCTCTCCTGGTGCTCTGGTTTTACATTTCAACTGCATTACTATCAATCTCCCAACTTGGAGAGACAGCCCCTTTATCCTCCTGGTTCGCACAGGTTGCCAATTTGGCAGAGGATAAAAGGGAAGAGGGAGAACCAATGAGAGAGTAGCTGTTAGGCATTTGGACGGGCATATGTCACTCTATTTTCCCAGCAAGAAGAAGAATTAACCAAAGTCTCAGCCACCCCCCGGGATCCAGATTATGTCCTAAATCAAAATTGTGGACTTGCGTTCAGCTCACAAAAAAGGAGTTGAAAAATGAAGCTAAGGGGCACAGCAATTCACAAACTGGCAGAATATTAAAGGACAACTATCTTCCAAAAATCTGTTGAGGGAAGGCAATGAGTGGGAATTGAAGGCAAGGCAGAATAGCAGGGAAGAGATTTCAAGAGGTACGTTGGAATCATCTGTAAAGCACAGGAAGAGGGGCACAACTTCGACAATGATGCACTTGGCCAAAAACAGCGTATGTGTTTTCTCCTGAATATATTAAGGACAAAACGCATACACAATTTTTGGCCAAGCAAGCAAGGGGGCAATGCAAATCTGCATTATAAAGAAGTATCACTCCCCACCGGTCAAAAGGGACATCCACAAAATGTGTAAATACCAGAAAGGCAAGACAGTCCCTGGAAAACAGGGAGCCTTGTTATGCTGATGGGTGGGATGTAAGTTGTCAATTGCCTCTCTGGAGGAGTGCACTGTGTCCCCTAAAACAAGTAAACAACAGAGCTACAGAGCAAAGGGCACTTCCAGTCTAGGGAATATACTTTGGGAAAATTGAAAATCAATAAGACAGAGCCACCCCCAAATTTAGGGCTGCACTGCTTACAAGAACCTCAACTTGGGTACACATGAAATATCCCAGAAAATATAAAAATGGTTCAAAAATTTGTGGTACTCATGTATGATGGTATATCCCTCAGCCATGAAATCAATGTCATAAGACCAGTAGCAGCAAAATGAGTGGATTCAGGTACGAAGATTCTAAGTGAAATAAGTCACACAGAAAAAGAAGCTTATCATAAGATATCACTTATGAAGATCCTGTAAACATGGCTACACATGAACTGAGTTAGGAAAGGGAACAGAGTCTCACATTTAGAAAACACTCTTATGCCTGCTTAAGGGGGAAGGAGAGGTGGGGTGATGCATAAAACCAGAGTTGGATATAAGCACAGGTACCGTTCCAAAAACCAACTATGGAATTGACAAGACCTACCTATACCTTCCTCAGAAAAAGGGACTCAAAACCCAATATTTCCCGCAGAGGAATATATCTGACTAGTAAGAATCTTAAAACCTATGTATTGATATGTCTCCGTAAGGGAATCTAGTGTGTCTAGACTGGCATAAATATGGCAGCGATAATCAGCTCAAACCCACTATAAAAAGGAATTTCAAAAACAAAACAAAAAAACCGGGAAATTCTTTACAATTCCTTCAGGGTCTCTGATGAAACCTGGAATGATCCTATCTACAATGACAGCTGTATATGGCATAAGGCTGGACACATGGGACTGAGAGGATTAGTGAGATTGGGTGAGCAAACGCAGACCCTTTATAGCAATAATGCATGGCACCCATTCCATGGGCTCCAACTCTCCAGGTTGAAGGGAATATTAATACAGCTATAACATGTACGGGAAACCTAGAGAATGGACACACTGAATACGAAAGGTGTCTAAACTCAACGAATAGTCCCTCTTCTGGTGCTCTGGTTTGACTTTCCAACTGCTTTAGTATCAATCTCCCAACCTGGAGAGACAGCACCTTTAATCTCCTGTTTCACACAGGATGCCAATTTCACAGAGGATGAATGGGAAGAGGGAGAACCAATGAGAGAATAGCTGTTAGGCATTTGGACGGGCATATGTCACTCTTATTTCCCGGGAGGAAGAAGAATTGACCAAAGTCTCAGCCACCCACCGGGAACCAGTAGAGTTTCTGAACCAAAATATTGGACTTGCGTTCAGCTCAGAAAAAACGAGTTAAAAAATGGAGCTCAGGGGCACAGCAATTCACAAACTGGCAGAGTAATAAAGGGCAACTATCATCCAAAAATCTGTTGAGGGAAGGCAATGAGGCGGACTTGAAAGTGAGGAAGAAGAGCAGAAAACAGATTTCAAGAGGTACGTTGGAATCGCCTTTAAAGCACAGGAAGAGGGGCACAACTTCGACAATGATGCACTTGTCCAAAAAGGGCGTATGCGTTTTCCCCTGAGTATATTCAGGAGAAAACACATACGCCCATTTTGGCCAAGCAAGCAAGCGGACAATGTAAGTCTGCACTACAAAGAAGGATCACTTCCTACCTGTCCAAAGGGATATCCACAAAAAGGGTAAAAACAAGAAATTCAAGACAGGCCCTGGGGAACATGGAGCCTTGTTATGCTGATGGCCGGGATGTAAATTGCCAACTGCCTCATTGGAGGAGTGCATTGTGTATCCTAAAACAATTAAACAACAGAGCTACAGAGCCAAGGGCACTTCCAATCTAGGGAATATACCTTGGGAAAACTGAAAATCAATAAGACAGAACCACCCCAAAATGTAGGAATGCACTGCTTACAAGAACCTCAACTTGTGTACACCTTAATATCCCAGGAAATATAAAAATGGTTGAAAAAGTTGTCGTACTTACGTACGAGGGAATATCCCTCAGCCATGAAATCAATATCATATTTCCAGTAGCAGCAAAATGAGTGGATTCAGGTACGATGATTCTAAGTGAAATACATCACACAGAAAAAGAAACTTATCATAAGATATCACTTATGAAGATCCTGTAAACATGGCTACACATGAACTGAGTTAGGAAAGGGAAGAGAGTCTCATATTTAGAAAACACTCTTATGCCTGCTTAAGGGGGCAGGAGAGGTGAAGTGATGGATAAAACCAGAGGTTGATATAAGCACATGTACCGTTCCAAAAACCAAGTATAGAATAGACAAGACCTACACCTTCCTCAGTGAAAGGGACTGAAAACCTCATATTTCCCGCAGAGGAATATATCTGACTAGTAAGAATCTTAAAACCTATGTATTGATATGTCTCCGTAAGGGAATCAAGTGTGTGTAGACTGGCATAAAGATGGCAGCGAGAATCAGCTCAAACCCACTATAAAAAGGAATTTCAAAAACAAAACAAAAAAACAGCGAAATTCTTTACAATTCCTTCAGGGTCTCTGATGAAATTAGGAATGACCCTATCTAGAACGACAGCTGGAGGTGGCATAAGGCTGGACACATGGGGCTGAGAGGATTGGTGAGATTCGTGAGCAAATGCAGACCCTTTAAAGCAATAATGCATGTCACCCATTCCATGGGTCCCACCTCTCCAGGTTGAAGGGAATATTACTACAGCTATAACATGTACGGGAAACCTAGAGAATGGACACACTGTGAATACGAAAGGTTTCTAAATCTCAACGAATAGTCCCTCTACTGGTGCTCCAGTTTCACTTTCTAACTGCTTTACTATCAATCTCCCAACTTGGAGAGACAGCACCTTTAACCTCCTGGTTCGCACAGGTTGCCAATTTGGCAAAGGATGAAAGGGAAGAGGGAGAACCAAAGAGAGAGTAGCTGTTAGGCATTTGGACGGGCACATGTCACTCTTATTTCCCGGGAGGAAGAAGAATTAACCAAAGTCTCAGCCACCCACCGGGAACCAGTATAGGTCCTAAACCAAAATATGGGACTTGCGTTCAGCTCACAAAAAACGAGTTAAAAAATGGAGCTATAGGGCAGAGCAATTCACAAACTGGCAGAGTAATAAAGGACAACTATCATCCAAAAATCTGTTGAGGGAAGGCAACGAGGCGGACTTGAAAGTGAGGAAGAATAGCAGGAAACAGATTTCAAGAGGTACGTTGGAATCGCCTTTAAAGCACAGGAAGAGGGGCACAACTTCGACAATGATGCACTTGTCCAAAAAGGGCGTATGCGTTTTCTCCTGAGTATATTCAGGAGAAAACGCATACGCCCATTTTGGCCAAGCAAGCAAGCGGACAATGTAAGTCTGCACTACAAAGAAGTATCACTTCCCACCGGTCCAATGGGACATCCACAAAAAGGGTAAAAACCAGAAATTCAAGACAGGCCCTGGAGAACAGGGAGCCTTGTTATGCTGATGGGCGGGATGTAAATTGCCAACTGCCTCTCTGGAGGAGTGCAATGTGTTCCCTAAAATAAGTAAACAACAGAGCTACAGAGCCAAGGGAACTTCCAGTCTAGGGAATATACCTTGGGAAAACTGAAAATCAATAAGACAGAGCCACCCCAAAATTTAGGAATGCACTGCTTACAAGAACGTCAACTTGGGTGCAACTTAAATATCCCAGAAAATATAAAAATGGTTGAAAAAGTTGTGGTACTTACGTACGAGGGAATATCCCTCAGCCATGAAATCAATATCATATGACCAGTAGCAGCAAAATCAGTGGATTCAGGTACGATGATTCTAAGTGAAATAAGTCACACAGAAAAAGAAACTATCATAAGATATCACTTATGAAGATCCTGTAAACATGGCTACACTTGAACTGAGTTAGGAAAGAAAAGAGAGACTCACATTTAGAAAACACTCTTATGCCTGCGTAAGGGGGCAGGAGAGGTGGGGTGATGCATAAAACCAGAGGTTGATATAAGCACATGTACCGTTCCAAATACCAAGTATGGAATAGACAAGACCTACACCTTCCTCAGTGAAAGGGACTGAAAACCCCATATTTCACGCAGAGGAATATATCTGACTAGTAAGTATCTTAAAACCTATGTATTGATATGTCTCCGTAAGGGAATCAAGTGTGTGTAGACTGGCATAAAGATGGCAGTGAGAATCAGCTCAAACCCACTATAAAAAGGAATTTCAAAAACAAAACAAAAAAAAAGCGAAATTCTTTACAATTCCGTCAGGGAATCTGATGAAACTTGGAATGACCCTATCAAGAAAGACAGCTGGAGGTGGCATAAAGCTGGACACATGGGACTGTGAGGAGTGGTGAGATTCGTGAGCAAATGCAGACCCTTTAAAGCAATAATGCATGGCACCCATTCCATGGGTCCCAACTCTCCAGGTTGTAGGGAATATTACTACAGCTATAATATGTATGGGAAACCTAGAGAATGGACACACTGTGAATACGAAAGGTTTCTAAATCTCAACGAATAGTCCCTCTCCTGGTGTTCCAGTTTCACTTTCTAACTGCTTTACTATCAATCTCCCAACTTGGAGAGACAGCACCTTTAACCTCCTGGTTCGCACAGGTTGCCAATTTGGCAAAGGATGAAAGGTAAGAGGGAGAACCAAAGAGAGAGTAGCTGTTAGGCATTTGGACGGGCACATGTCACTCTTATTTCCCGGGAGGAAGAAGAATTAACCAAAGCCTCAGCCACCCACCGGGAACCAGTATAGGTCCTAAACCAAAATATGGGACTTGCGTTCAGCTCACAAAAAACGAGTTAAAAAATGGAGCTATAGGGCAGAGCAATTCACAAACTGGCAGAGTAATAAAGGACAACTATCATCCAAAAATCTGTTGAGGGAAGGCAACGAGGCGGACTTGAAAGTGAGGCAGAATAGCAGGAAACAGATTTCAAGAGGTATGTTGGAATCGCCTTTAAAGCACAGGAAGAGGGGCACAACTTCGACAATGATGCACTTGTGCAAAAAGGGCGTATGCGTTTTCTCCTGAGTATATTCAGGAGAAAACGCATACGCCCATTTTGGCCAAGCAAGCAAGCGGACAATGTAAGTCTGCACTACAAAGAAGTATCACTTCCCACCGGTCCAAAGGGACATCCACAAAAAGGGTAAAAAACAGAAATTCAAGACAGGCCTTGGAAAACAGGGAGCCTTGTTATGCTGATGGCCGGGATGTAAATTGCCAACTGCCTCTCTGGAGGAGTGCATTGTGTTCCCTAAAACAAGTAAACAACAGAGGTACAGTGCCAAGGGCACTTCCAGTCTAAGAAATATACCTTGGGCAAAATGAAAATCAATAAGACAGAGCCACCCCAAAATTTAGTGCTGCACTGCTTACAAGAACCTCAACTTGGGTGCAACTTAAATATCCCAGGAAAGATAAAAATGGTTCAAAAAATTGTGGTACTTACATATGATGGAATATCCCTCAGCCATGAAATCAATGTCATAAGACCAGTAGCAGCAAAATGAGTGGATTCAGGTTCAATGATTCTAAGTGAAATAAGTCACACAGAAATAGAAACTTATCATAAGATATCACTTATGAAGATCCTGTAAATTTGGCTACACATGAACTGAGTTAGGAAAGAGAAGAGAGTCTCACATTTAGAAAACACTCTTATGCCTGCTTAAGGGGGAAGGAGAGGTGGGGTGATGCATAAAACCAGAGGTTAATATAAGCACAGGTACCGTTCCAAAAACCATGTATGGAATAGACAAGACCTACACCTTCCTCAGTGAAAGGGACTCAAAACCCCTTATTTCCCACAGAGGAATATATCTGACTAGTAAGAATCTTAAAACCTATGTATTGATATGTCTCCATAAGGGAATCAAGTGTGTGTAGACTGGCATAAAGATGGCAGTGAGAATCAGCTCAATCACACTATAAAAAGGAATTTCAAAAACAAAACAAAAAAACAGCAAAATTCTTTACAATTCCTCAGGGTCTCTGATGAATCTTGGAATGACCCTATCTAGAACGACAGCTGGAGGTGGCATAAGGCTGGACACATGGGACTGAGAGGATTGGTGAGATTCGTGAGCAAATGCAGACCCTTTAAAGCAATAATGCATGGCACCCATTCCATGGGTCCCAACTCTCCAGGTTGTAGGGAATATTACTACAGCTATAACATGTATGGGAAACATAGAGAATGGACACACTGTGAATACAAAAGGTTTCTAAATCTCAACGAATAGTCCCTCTCCTGGTGCTCCAGTTTCACTTTCTAACTGGTTTACTATCAATCTCCCAACTTGGAGAGACAGCACCTTTAACCTCCTGGTTCGCACAGGTTGCCAATTTGGCAAAGGATGAAAGCGAAGAGGGAGAACCAAAGAGAGAGTAGCTGTTAGGCATTTGGACGGGCACATGTCACTCTTATTTCCCGGGAGGAAGAAGAATTAACCAAAGTCTCAGCCACCCACCGGGAACCAGTATAGGTCCTAAACCAAAATATGGGACTTGCATTCAGCTCAAAAAAACGAGTTAAATAATGGAGCTATATGGCAGAGCAATTCACAAACTGGCAGAGTAATAAAGGACAACTATCATCCAAAAATCTGTTGAGGGAAGGCAACGAGGCGGACTTGAAAGTGAGGCAGAATAGCAGGAAACAGATTTCAAGAGGTACGTTGGAATCGCCTTTAAAGCACAGGAAGAGGTGCTCAACTTCGACAATGATGCACTTGTCCAAAAAGGGCGTATGCGTTTTCTCCTGAGTATATTCAGGAGAAAACGCATACGCCCATTTTGGCCAAGCAAGCAAGCGGACAATGTAAGTCTGCACTACAAAGAAGTATCACTTCCCACCGGTCCAAAGGGACATCCACAAAAAGGGTAAAAACCAAAAATTCAAGACAGGTCCTGGAGAAGAGGGAGCCTTGTTATACTGATGGGCGGGATGTAAATTGCTAACTGCCTCTCTGGAGGAGTGCATTGTGTTCCCTAAAACAAGTAAACAACAGAGCTACAGAGCCAAGGGCACTTCCAGTCTAGGGAATATACCTTGGGAAAACTGAAAATCAATAAGACACAGCCACCACCTAATTTAGGCCTGCACTGCTTAGAAGAACGTCAACTTGGGTACACCTTAAATATCCCAGGAAATATAAAAATGGTTCAAAAAATTGTGGTACTTACATACGATGGAATATCCCTCAGCCATGAAATCAATGTCATAAGACCAGTAGCAGCAAAATGAGTGGATTCAGGTACAATGATTCTAAGTGAAATAAGTCACACAGAAAAAGAAACTTATCATAAGATATCACTTATGAAGATCCTGTAAACATGGCTACACATGAACTGATTTAGGAAAGAGAGCAGAGTCTCACATTTAGAAAACACGCTTATGCCTGCTTAAGGGGGAAGGAGAGGTGGGGTGAGGCATAAAACCAGAGTTTGATATAAGCACACGTACCGTTCCAAGAACCAAGTATGCAATAGACAAGACCTACACCTTCCTCAATGAAAGGGACTCAACACACCATATTTCACACAGAGGAATATATCTGAGTAGTGATAATCTTAAAACCTATGTATTGATTTGTCTCTTTTAGGGAATCAAGTGTGTCTAGACTCGCATAAACATGGCAGTGAGAATCAGCTCAAACCCAATATAAAAAGGAATTTGAAAAACAAAAAAAGGGAAATTCTTTACAATTCCTTCAGGGTCTCTGATGAAACCTGGAATGACCCTATCTACAACGACAGCTGGATGTGGCTTAAGGCTGGACACATGTGACTGAGAGGATTGGTGAGATTGGATGAGCAAAAGCATACCCTTTATAGCAGTAATGCATGGCACCCGTTCCATGGGTCCCAACTCTCCAGGTTGAAGGGAATATTACTACAGCTATAACATGTACGGGAAACATAGAGAATGGACACACAGTGAATACGAAAGGTCTCTAAAACTCAACAAATAGTCCCTCTCCTGATCCTCCAGTTTGACTTTCCAACTGCTTTACTATCAATCTCCCAACCTGGAGAGACTGCACCTTTAACCTCCTGTTTCGCACAGGTTGCCAATTTACCAGAGGATGACTGGGAAGAGGGAGAACCAAAGAGAGAGTAGCTGTTAGGCATTTGGACGGGCATATGTCACTCTTATTTCCTGGGAGGAAGAAGAACTGACCAAAGTCTCAACCACCCACCGGGAACCAGTATAGGTCCTGAACCAAAATATTGGTCTTGCGTACAGCTTAGAAAAAAACCAGTTATAAAACAGAGCTCAGGGGCACAGCAATTCACAAAGTGGCAGAGTAATAAAGGACATCTATCGTCCAAATATCTGTTGAGGGAAGGAAACGAGGCGGACTTGAAAGCGAGGCAGAATAACAGGAAACAGATTTCAAGAGGTACCTTGGAATCACCTTTAAAGCACAGGAAGAGGGGCACAACTTCGACAATGATGCACTTGAGCAAAAAGGGCTTATGCATTTTCTCCTGAGTATATTCAGGGGAAAACGCATACGCCTTTTTTGGCCAAGCAAGCAAGCGGGCATGCAAGTCAGCACTACAAAGATGTATCACTTCCAACCGGTCCACAGGAACATCCACAAAAATGGTAAAAACCAGAAATTCAAGACAGGCCCTAGAGAACAGGGAGCCTTGTTATGCTGATGGGCGGGATGTAAATTGCCAACTGCCTCTCTGGAGGAGTGCATTGTGTTCCCTAAAATAAGTAAACAACAGAGCCACAGAGCCAAGGGCACTTCCAGTCTAGATAATATACCTTGGGAAAACTGAAAATCAATAAGTCAGAGCCCCCCCATAATTTAGGCCTGCACTGCTTACAAGAACGTCAACTTGGGTACACCTTAAATATCCCAGGAAATATAAAATTGGTTCGAAAAATTGTGGTACTTACATATGAGGGAATATCCTGCAGCCATGAAATCAATGTCATAAGACCAGTAGCATCAAAATGAGTGGATTCAGGTACGATGATTCTAAGTGAAATAAGTCACACAGAAAAAGAAACTTATCATAAGATATCACTTATGAAGATCCTGTAAACATGGCTACACATGAACTGAGTTAGGAAAGAGAACAGAGTCTCACATTTAGAAAACACACTTATGTCTGCTTAAGGGGGAAGGAGAGGTGTGGTGATGCATAAAACCAGAGTTTGATATAAGCACAGGTACCGTTCCAAAAACCAACTATGGATTAGACAAGACCTACACCTTCCTCAGTGAAAGGGACTCAAAACCCCATATTTCCCGCAGAGGAATATATCTGACTAGTAAGAATTTTAAAACCTATGTATTGATATGTCTCCGTAAGGGAATCATTCGTGTGTAGACTGGCATAAACATGGCAGTGAGAATCAGCTCAACCCCACTATAAAAATGAATTTCAAAAACAGAACAAAATACAGGGAAATTCTTTACTATTCCTTCAGGGTCTCTGATGAAACCTGGAATGACCCTATCTACAACGACAGCTGGATGTGTCATAAGGCTGGATACATGGGACTGAGAGGATTGGTGAGATTGGGTGAGCAAACGCAGACCCTTTAAAGCAATAATGCATGGCACCCATTCCGTGAGTCCCAACTCTCCAGGTTGAAGGGAATATTACTACAGCTATAACATGTATGGGAAACTTAGAGAATGGACACACTGTGAATACGAAACGTTTCTAAAACTCAACGAATAGTCCCTCTCCTTGTGCTCCAGTTTGACTTTTTTTTTTTTTGTCATTTATCGGCCATCAGCTTTTATTTATTTATTTATTTATTTATTTGCTTTTATTTATTTATTTTTTTTTAGTTTTTTGCCTTATGACAAATTTAATCAGTTATACATATACATATGTTTCCATATCCCCTCCGTTTTGCGTCTCCCTCCCACCCTCCCTATCCCACCCCTCCAGGCGGTCCCAAAGCACGGAGCTGATCTCCCTGTGCTATGCGGCTGCTTCCCACTAGCTATCTACCTTACGTTTGGTAGTGTATATATGTCCATGCCGCTCTTTCACTTTGTCACAGCTTACCCTTCCCCCTCCCCATATCCTCAAGTCCATTCTCTAGTAGGTCTGTGTCTTTATTCCTGTCTTACCCCTATGTTCTTCATGACATTTTTTTTCTTAAATTCCATATATATGTGTTAGCATACAGTATTTGTCTTTCTCTTTCTGACTTACTTCACTCTGTATGACAGACTCTAGGTCCATCCACCTCATTACAAATAGCTCAATTTCATTTCTTTTTATGGCTGAGTAATATTCCATTGTATATATGTGCCACATCTTCTTTATCCATTCATCCGATGATGGACACTTAGGTTGTTTCCATCTCCGGGCTATTGTAAATAGGGCTGCTATGAACATTTTGGTACATGTCTCTTTTTGAATTATGGTTTTGTCAGGGTATATGCCCAGTAGTGGGATTGCTGGGTCATATGGTAGTTCTATTTGTAGTTTTTTAAGGAACCTCCATACCATTCTCCATAGCGGCTGTACCAATTCACATTCCCACCAGCAGTGCAAGAGTGTTCCCTTTTTTCCACACCCTCTCCAGCATTTATTGTTTCTAGATTTTTTGATGATGGCCATTCTGACTGGTGTGAGATGATATCTCATTGTAGTTTTGATTTGCATTTCTCTAATGAGTAAAGATGTTGAGCATCCTTTCATGTGTTTGTTGGCAGTCTGTATATCTTCTGTGGAGAAATGTCTATTTAGGTCTTCTGCCCATTTTTGGATTGGGTTGTTTGTTTTTTTGTTATTGAGCTGCATGAGCTGCTTATAAATTTTGGAGATTAATCCTTTGTCAGTTGCTTCATTTGCAAATATTTTCTCCCATTCTGAGGGTTGTCTTTTGGTCTTGTTTATGGTTTCCTTTGCTGTGCAAAAGCTTTGAAGTTTCATTAGGTCCCATGTGTTTATTTTTGTCTTTATTTCCATTTCTCTAGGAGGTGGGTCAAAAAGGATCTTGCTGTGATTTATGTCATAGAGTGTTCTGCCTATGTTTTCCTCTAAGAGTTTGATAGTGTCTGGCCTTACATTTAGGTCTTTAATCCATTTTGAGCTTATTTTTGTGTATGGTGTTAGGGAGTGATCTAATCTCATACTTTTACATGTCCCTGTCCAGTTTTCCCAGCACCACTTATTGAAGAGACTGTCCTTTCTCCACTGTACATTCCTGCCTCCTTTATCAAAGATAAGGTGACCATATGTCCGTGGGTTTAACTCTGGGCTTTCTATCCTGTTCCATTGATCTATCTTTCTGTTTTTGTGCCAGTACCATACTGTCTTGATTACTGTAGCTTTGTAGTATAGTCTGAAGTTAGGGAGCCTGATTCCTCCAGCTCCATTTTTCGTTCTCAAGATTGCTTTGGCTATTCGGGGTCTTTTGTGTTTCCATACAAATTGTGAAATTTTTTGTTCTAGTTCTCTGAAAAATGCCAGTGGTAGTTTGACAGGGATTGCATTGAATCTGTAGATTGCTTTGGGTAGTAGATTCATTTTCACAATGTTGATTCTTCCAATCCAAGAACATGGTACATCTCTCCATCTATTTGTATCATCTTTAATTTCTTTCATCAGTGTCTTATAATTTTCTGTATACAGGTCTTTTGTCTCCTTAGGTAGGTTTATTCCTAGATATTTTATTCTTTTTGTTGCAATGGTAAATGGGAGTGTTTCCTTGATTTCACTTTCAGATTTTTCATCATTAGTATATAGGAATGCCAGTGATTTCTGTGCATTAATTTTGTATCCTGCAACTTGACCAAATTCATTGATTAACTCTAGTAGTTTTCTGGTAGCATCTTTAGGATTCTCTATGTATAGTATCATGTCATCTGCAAACAGTGACAGCTTTACTTCTTCTTTTCCGATTTGGATTCCTTTTATTTCCTTTTCTTCTCTGATTGCTGTGGCTAAAACTTCCAAAACTAGGTTGAATAAGAGTGGTGAGAGTGGGCAACCTTGTCTTGTTCCTGATCTTAGTGGAAATGGTTTCAGTTTTTCACCATTGAGGACGATGCTGGCTGTGGGTTTGTCATATATGGCCTTTATTATGTTGAGGAAAGTTCCCTCTATGCCTACTTTCTGCAGGGTTTTTATCATAAATGAGTGTTGAATTTTTTCGAAAGCTTTCTCTGCATCTATTGAGATGATCATATGTTTTTTCTCCTTCAATTTGTTAATATGGTGTATCACGTTGATTGATTTGCGTATATTGAAGAATCCTTGCATTCCTGGAATAAACCCCACTTGATCATGGTGTATGATCCTTTTAATGTGCTGTTGGATTCTGTTTGCTAGTATTTTGTTGAGGATTTTTGCATCTATGTTCATCAGTGATATTGGCCTGTAGTTTTCTTTCTTTGTGACATCCTTGTCTGGTTTTGGTATCAAGGTGATGGTGGCCTCGTAGAATGAGTTTGGGAGTGTTCCTCCCTCTGTTATATTTTGGAAGAGTTTCAGAAGGATAGGTGTTAGCTCTTCTCTAAATGCTTGATAGAATTCACCTGTGAAGCCATCTGGTCCTGGGCTTTTGTTTGTTGGAAGATATTTTATCACAGTTTCAATTTCAGTGTTTGTGATTGGTCTGTTCATATTTTCTATTTCTTCCTGATTCAGTCTTGGCAGGTTGTGCATTTCTAAGAATTTGTCCATTTCTTCCAGGTTGTCCATTTTATTGGCATAGAGTTGCTTATAGTAATCTCTCATGATCTTTTGTATTTCTGCAGTGTCAGTTGTTACTTCTCCTTTTTCATTTCTAATTCTATTGATTTGAGTCTTCTCCCTTTTTTTCTTGATGAGTCTGGCTAATGGTTTATCAATTTTGTTTATCTTCTCAAAGAACCAGCTTTTAGTTTTATTGATCTTTGCTATTGTTTCCTTCATTTCTTTTTCATTTATTTCTGATCTGATTTTTATGATTTCTTTCCTTCTGCTAACTTTGGGATGTTTTTGTTCTTCTTTCTCTAATTGCTTTACGTGCAAGGTTAGGTTGTTTATTCGAGATGTTTCCTGTTTCTTAAGGTGGGATTGTATTGCTATAAACTTCCCTCTTAGAACTGCTTTTGCTGCATCCCATAGGTTTTGGGTCGTCGTGTCTCCATTGTCATTTGTTTCTAGGTATTTTTTAATTTCCTCTTTGATTTCTTCAGTGATCACTTCGTTATTAAGTAGTGTATTGTTTAGCCTCCATGTGTTTGTATTTTTTACAGATCTTTTCCTGTAATTGATATCTAGTCTCATAGCATTGTGGTCGGAAAAGATACTTTATACAATTTCAATTTTCTTAAATTTACCAAGGCTTGATTTGTGACCCAAGATATGATCTATCCTGGAGAATGTTCCATGAACACTTGAGAAAAATGTGTATTCTGTTGTTTTTGGATGGAATGTCCTATAAATATCAATTAAGTCCATCTTGTTTAATGTATCATTTAAAGCTTGTGCTTCATTATTTATTTTCATTTTGGATGATCTGTCCATTGGTGAAAGTGGGGTGTTAAAGTCCCCTACTATGAGTGTGTTACTGTCGATTTCTCCTTTTATGGCTGTTAGTATTTGCCTTATGTATTGAGGTGCTCCTATGTTGGGTTCATAAATATTTACAATTGTTATATCTTCTTCTTGGATCGATCCCTTGATCATTATGTAGTGTCCTTCTTTGTCTCTTCTAGTAGTCTTTATTTTAAAGTCTATTTTGTCTGATACGAGAATTGCTACTCCAGCATTCTTTTGGCTTCCATTTGCATGGAATATCTTTTTCCATCCCCTTACTTTCAGTCTGTATGTGTCTCTAGGTCTGAAGTGGGTCTCTTGTAGACAGCATATATATGGGTCTTGTTTTTGTATCCATTCAGCCAACCTGTGTCTTTTGGTGGGAGCATTTAGTCCATTTACATTTAAGGTAATTATTGATATGTATGTTCCTGTTCCCATTTTCTTAATTGTTTTGGGTTCGTTATTGTAGGTCTTTTACTTCTGTTGTGTTTCTTGCCTAGAGAAGTTCCTTTAGCATTTGTTGTAAAGCTGGTTTGGTGGTGCTGAACTCTCTCAGCTTTTGCTTGTCTGTAAACGTTTTAATTTCTCCATCAAATCTGAATGAGATCCTTGCTGGGTAGAGTAATCTTGGTTGCAGGTTTTTCTCCTTCATCACTTTAATTATGTCCTGCCACTCCCTTCTGGCTTGTAGAGTTTCTGCTGAGAGATCAGCTGTTATCCTGATGGGGATTCCCTTGTGTGTTATTTGTTGTTTTTGCCTTGCTGCTTTTAATATGATTTCTTTGTGTTTAATTTTTGACAGTTTGATTAATATGTGTCTTGGCGTATTTCTCCTTCGATTTATTCTGTATGGGACTCTCTGTGCCTCCTGGACTTGATTAACTATTTCCTTTCCCATATTAGGGAAGTTTTCAACTATAATCTCTTCAAATATTTTCTCAGTCCCTTTCTTTTTCTCTTCTTCTTCTGGAACCCCTATAATTCGAATGTTGGTGCGTTTAATTTTGTCCCAGAGGTCTCTGAGACTGTCCTCTGTTCTTTTCATTCTTTTTTCTTTATTTTGCTCTGCAGCAGTTATTGCCACTATTTTATCTTCCATCTCACTTATCCGTTCCTCTGCCTCAGTTATTCTGCTATTGATCCCATCTAGAGTATTTTTTATTTCATGTATTGTGTTTTTAATCGATGCTTGATTCATCTTTAGTTCTTCTAGGTCCTTGTTAACTGTTTCTTGCATTTTGTCTATTCTATTTCCAAGATTTTGGATCTGGGAAATATAATCTTGCATCATCTTTACCATCATTATTCTGAATTCTTTTCCATGTAGACTGCCTATTACCTCTTCATTTGTTAGATCTGGTGGATTTTTATCTTGCTCCTTCTCCTGCTGTGTGTTTTTCTGTCTTCTCATTTTGCTTATGTTACTGTGTTTGGGGTCTCCTTTTTGCAGGCTGCAGGTTCGTAGTTTCCGTTGTTTTTGTTGTCTGTCCCCAGTGGCTAAGGTTGGTTTAGTGGGTTGTGTAGGCTTCCTGGTGGAGGGGACTAGTGCCTATGTTCTGGTGGGTGAGCCTGGATCTTGTCTTTCTGGTGGGCAGGTCCACGTCTGGTGGTGTGTTTTGGGGTGTCTGCAGACTTTTTATGAGTTTAGGCCACCTCTCTGCTAATGGGTGGCGTTGTGTTCCTGTCTTGCTAGTTGTTTGGCTTAGGGTGTCCAACACTGTAGCTTGCTGGTCGTTGAGTGAAGCTGGGTGCTGGTGTTGAGATGGAGATCTCTGGAAGATTTTTGCCGTTTGATATTATGTGGAGCTGGGAGGTCTCTTGTGGACCAGTGTTCTGAAGTTGGCTCTCCCGCCTCAGAGGCACAGCACTGACTCCAGGCTCCTCAATTTGGGATGATTTGTTGTCTATTCATGTATTCCACAGATGCAGGGTACATCAAGTTGATTGTGGAGATTTAATCCGCTGCTTCTGAGGCTGCTGGGAGAGGTTTCCCTTTCTCTTCTTTGTTCTCACAGCTCCTGGGTCTCAGCTTTGGATTTGGCCCCGCCTCTGCGTGTAGGTCGCCGGAGGGCGTCTGTTCTTCGCTCAGGCAGGACAGGATTAAAGGAGCAGCCTCTTCGGGGACTCTGGCTCACTCAGGCCGGGCGGGAGGGAGGGGCACGGAGTGCGGGGCGAGCCTTTTGGGAGGTCTGGGGTCTTCTGCCAGCGTTCAGTAGGTGTTCTGTAGGAGTTGTTCCACGTGTAGCTGTATGTCTGGTGTATCCCCAGTTTGACTTTTCAACTGTTTTACTATCAATCTCCCAACTTGGAGAGACAGCACGTTTAACCTCCTGGTTCACCTAGGTTGCCAATTTGGAAAAGGATGAAAGGGAAGAGGGAGAAACAATGAGAGAGTAGCTGTTAGGCATTTGGACGGGCACATGTCACTCTTAATTCCCGGGAGGAAGAAGAATTAACCAAAGTCTCAGCCACCCACCGAAAACCAGTATAGGTCCTGAACCAAAATATAGGACTTGCGTTCAGCTCAAAAAAAACGAGTTAAAAAATGTAGCTCAGGGGATCAGCAATTCACCAACTGGCAGAGTAATAAAGGGCAAGTATCGTCCAAAAATCTGTTGAGGGAAGGCAACGAGGCGAAGTTGAAAGTGAGGCAGAATAGCAGGAAACAGATTTCAAGAGGTACGTAGGATTCGCCTGTAAAGCACAGGAATAGGGGCACAACTTCGACAATGATGCACTTGGCCAAAAAGGGCGTATGCGGTTTATCCTGAATATATTCAGGAGAAAACGCATATGGCACTTTTGGCCAAGCAAACAAGTGGGCAATGCAAGTCTGCACTACAAAGAAGTATCACTTCCCATTGGTCAAAAGGATATCAAAAAAATGAGTAAAAACCAGAAAGGCAAGACAAGCCCTGAAGAACAGGGAGCCTTGTTATGCTGATGGCCGGGATGTAAATTGCCAACTGCCTCTCTGGAGGAGTGCATTGTGTTCCCTAAAACAAGTAAACAACAGAGCTACAGAGCAAAGGACACTTCCAGTCTAGGGAATATACCTTGGGAAAACTGAAAATCAATGAGACAGAGCCACCCCAAAATTTAGGGCTGCACTGCTTACAAGAACCACAACTTGGGTACACCTTAAATATCCCAGGAAATATAAAAATGGTTGAAAAAATTGTGATAATTATGTACGATGGAATATCCATCAGCCATGAAATCAATGTCATAAGACCTGTAGCAGCAAAATGAGTGGATTCAGGTACGATGATTCTAAGTGAAATAAGTCACCCAGAAAAAGAAACGTATCATAGATATCACTTATGAAGATCCTGTAAATATGGCTACACATGAACTGAGTTAGGAAAGAGAACAGAGTCTCACATTTAGAAAAAACTCTTATGCCTGCTTAAGGGGGAAGGAGAGGTGGGGTGATGAATAAAACCAGAGTTTGATATAAGAACAGGTACCGTTCCAAAAACAAACTATGGAATAGAGAAGACCTTCACCTTCCTCAGTGAAAGGGACTCAAAACCCCATATTTCCCGCAGAGGAATATATCTGACTAGTAAGAATCTTAAAACCTATGTATTGACATGTCTCTGTAAGGGAATCAAGTGTTTCTAGACTGGCATAATCATGGCAGCGAGAATCAGCACAAACCCACTATAAATAGGAATTTCAAAAACAAAACAAAGTAACAGGGAAATTCTTTACAATTCCTTCAGGGTCTCTGATGAAACCTGGAAAGACCCTATCTAGAACGACAGCTGCAGCTGGCATAAGGCTGGACACATGGGACTGAGAGGATTGGTGAGATTGGGTGAGCAAATGCAGACCCTTTAAAGCAATAATGCACGGCACCCATTCCATGGGTCCCAACTCTCCAGGTTGAAGGGAATATTACTACAGCTATAACATGTACGGGAAACCTAGAGAATGGACACACTGTGAATACGAAAGGTCTCTAAAACTCAACGAATAGTCCCTCTCCTGGTGCTCCGATTTGACTTTCCACCTGCTTTACTATCAATCCCCAAACCTGGAGAGACAGCATCTTTAAAATCCTCTTTCGCACAGGCTGCCAAATTCGCAGAGGATGAATGGGAAGAGGGAGAACCAAAGAGAGAGTAGCTGTTAGGCGTTTGGACGGGCATATGTCACTCTTATTTCCCGGGAGGAAGAAGAATTGACCAAAGTCTCAGCCACCCACCTGTAACCAGTATAGGTCCTGAACCAAAATATTAGACTTGCATACAGCTCAGAAAAAACCAGTAAAAAAACGTAGCTCAGGGGAACTGCAATTCACAAACTCACAGAGTAATAAAGGACAACTATCGTCCAAAAATCTGTTGTGGGAAGGCAACGAGGCGGACTTGAAAGCGAGGCAGAATACCAGGAAACAGATTTCAAGTGGTACGTTGGAATAACCTTTAAAGCACAGGAAGAGGGGCACAACTTCGACAATGAGGCACTTGGCCAATAAGGGCTTATGTATTTCCTCCTGAGTATATTCTGGAGAAAACACATACGCCTTTTTTGGCCAAGCAAGGAAGCGGGCATGCAAGTCTGCACTACAAAGAAGTATCACTTCCCACCAGTCCATAGGAACATCCACAAAAATGGTAAAAACCAGAAATTCAAGACAGGCCCTGGAGAACAGGGAGATTTGTTATGCTGATGGGCTGTATGTAACTTGCTAACTGCCTTTTTGGAGGAGTGCATTGTGTTCCCTAAAACAAGTAAACAACAGAGATTCAGAGCCATGGGCACTTCCAGTCTAGGGAATATACCTTGGGAAAACTGAAAATCAATAAGACAGAGCCATCCCAAAATTTAGGGCTGCACTGCTTACAAGAACCTCATTTTGGGTACACCATAAGTATCCCAGGAAATATAAAAATGGTTCAAAAAATTGTGGTACTTACGTACGATGGAATATCCCTCAGCCAAGAAATCAATGTCATAAGACCAGTAGCAGCAAAATGAGTGGATTCAGGTACGATGATTCTAAGTGAAATAAGTCACACAGAAAAAGAAACGTATCATAAGATATCACTTATGAAGATCCTGTAAACATGGCTACACATGAACTGAGTTAGGGAGTAGAACAGAGTCTCACATTTAGAAAAAAAAACTCTTATGCCTGCTTAAGGGGGAAGGAGAGGTGGGGTGATGCATAAAACCAGAGTTTGATATAAGCACAGGTACCGTTCCAAAAACCAACTATGGTATAGAGAAGACTTACACTTTCCTCAGTGAAAGGGATTCAAAATCCCTTATTTCCTGCAGAGGAATATATCTGAGTAGTAAGAATCTTAAAACCTATGTATTGATATGTCTCCGTAAGGGAATCAAGTGTGTCTAGACTGGCATAAAGATGGCAGCGAGAATCAGATCAAACCCACTATAAAACGGAATTTCAAAAACAAAAGAAAAAAACAGTGAAATTCTTTACAATTCCTACAGGCTCTCTGATAAACCTTGGAATGACCCTATCTACAATGACAGCTGTAGGTGGCATAAGGCTGGACACATGGGACTGAGAGGATTGGTGAGATTGGGTGAGCAAATGCAGACCCTGTAATGCACTAATGCATGTCACACATTCCATGGGTCTCACCTCTCCAGGTTGATGGGAATATTACTACATCTATAACATATATGGGAAACCTAGAGAATGGACACACTGTGAATACGAAAGGTTTCTAAACCTCAACGAAATGTCCCTCTCCTGGTGCTCCAGTTTGACTTTCCAACTGCTTTACTATAAATCTCCCAACATTGAGAGACAGCCCCTTTAACCTCCTGGTTCTCACAGGTTGCCAATTTGGCAGAGGATGAAAGGGAAGAGGGAGAACCAATGAGAGAGTAGCTGTTAGGCATTTGGACGGGCACATGTCACTCTTGTTTCCCGGCAGGAAGAAGAATTAACCAAAGTTGCACCCACCCACCGGGAACCAGTATAGGTCCTGAACCAAAATTTTGGACATGCGTTCAGCTCACAAAAAACGAGTTGAAAAAGGGAGCTCAAGGGCACAGCAATTCACAAACCGGCAAAGTAATAAAGGACAACTGTCATCCAAAAATCTGTTGAGGGAAGGCAACGAGGCAGACTAGAAAGCGAGGCAGAATAGCAGGAAACAGATTTCAAGAGGTACGTTGGAATCACATGTAAAGCACAGGAAGAGGGGCACAACTTCGTCAATGATGCACTTGGCCAAAAACGGCGTATGCATTTTCTCCTGAACATATGCAGGAGAAAATGCATACGCCCTTTTTGGACAAGCAAGCAAGCGGGCAATGCAAATCTGCACTACAAAGAAGTATCACTTCCCACCGGTCAAAAGGGACATCCACAATATGTGTAAAAACCAGAAAGGCAAGACAGGCCCTGGAGAACAGGAAGCGTTGTTATGCTGTTGGGCGGGATGTAAATTGCGAACTTTCTCTCTGGAGGAGTGCATTGTGTTCCCTAAAACAGGTAAAAAACAGAGCTACAGTGCCAAGGGCACTTCCAGTCTAGGGAATATAACTTAGGAATACTGAAAATCAATAAGACAGAGCCACCCGCAAATTTAGGGCTGCACTGCTTACAAGAACCTCAAATTGGGTACACCTGAAATATCCCAGGAAATATAAAAATGGTTCAAAAAATTGTAGTAATTACGTACGATGGAATATCCCTCAGCCAAGAAATCAATGTCATAAGACCAGTAGCAGCAAAATGAGTGGATTCAGGTACGATGATTCTAAGTGAAATAAGTCACACAGAAAAAGAAACTTATCATAAGATATCACTTATGAAGATCCTGTAAACATGGCTACACATGAACTGAGTTAGGGAGGAGAACAGAGTCTCACATTTAGAAAAAAAACTCTTATGCCTGCTTAAGGGCGAAGGAGAGGTGGGGTGATGCATAAAAACAGAGTTTGATATAAGCACAAGTACCGTTCCAAAAACCAACTATGGTATAGAGAAGACTTACACTTTCCTCAGTGAAAGGGATTCAAAATCCCATATTTCCCGCAGAGGAATATATCTGAGTAGTAAGAATCTTAAAACCTATGTATTGATATGTCTCCATAAGGGAATCAAGTGTGTCTAGACTGGCATAAAGATGGCAGCGAGAATCACATCAAACCCACTATAAAACGGAATTTCAAAAACAAAACAAAAAAACAGTGAAATTCTTTACAATTCCTTCAGGCTCTCTGATAAACCTTGGAATGACCCTATCTACAACGACAGCTGTAGGTGGCATAAGGCTGGACACATGGGACTGAGAGGATTGGTGAGATTGGGTGAGCAAATGCAGACCCTGTAAAGCAATAATGCATGTCACCCATTCCATGGGTCCCACCTCTCCAGGTTGAAGGGAATATTACTACATCTATAACAAATATGGGAAACCTAGAGAATGGACACACTGGGAATACGAAAGGTTTCTAAACCTCAACGAAATGTCCCTCTCCTGGTGCTCCAGTTTGATTTTCCAACTGCTTTACTATAAATCTCCCAACTTTGAGAGACAGCCCCTTTAACCTCCTGGTTCTCACAGGTTGCCAATTTGGCAGAGGATGAAAGGGAAGAGGGAGAACCAATGAGAGAGTAGCTGTTAGGCATTTGGATGGGCACATGTCACTCTTGTTTCCCGGCAGGAAGAAGAATTAACCAAAGTTGCAGCCACCCACCGGGAACCAGTATAGGTCCTGAACCAAAATTTTGGACATGCGTTCAGCTCACAAAAAACGAGTTGAAAAAGGGAGCTCAAGGGCACAGCAATTCACAAACCGGCAAAGTAATAAAGGACAACTGTCATCCAAAAATCTGTTGAGGGAAGGCAACGAGGCAGACTAGAAAGCGAGGCAGAATAGCAGGAAACAGATTTCAAGAGGTACGTTGGAATCACATGTAAAGCACAGGAAGAGGGGCACAACTTCGTCAATGATGCACTTGGCCAAAAACGGCGTATGCATTTTCTCCTGAACATATGCAGGAGAAAACGCATACGCCCTTTTTGGACAAGCAAGCAAGCGGGCAATGCAAATCTGCACTACAAAGAAGTATCACTTCCCACCGGTCAAAAGGGACATCCACAATATGTGTAAAAACCAGAAAGGCAAGACAGGCCCTGGAGAACAGGAAGCGTTGTTATGCTGTTGGGCGGGATGTAAATTGCGAACTTTCTCTCTGGAGGAGTGCATTGTGTTCCCTAAAACAGGTAAAAAACAGAGCTACAGTGCCAAGGGCACTTCCAGTCTAGGGAATATAACTTAGGAATACTGAAAATCAATAAGACAGAGCCACCCGCAAATTTAGGGCTGCACTGCTTACAAGAACCTCAAATTGGGTACACCTGAAATATCCCAGGAAATATAAAAATGGTTCAAAAAATTGTAGTAATTACGTACGATGGAATATCCCTCAGCCAAGAAATCAATGTCATAAGACCAGTAGCAGCAAAATGAGTGGATTCAGGTACGATGATTCTAAGTGAAATAAGTCACACAGAAAAAGAAACTTATCATAAGATATCACTTATGAAGATCCTGTAAACATGGCTACACATGAACTGAGTTAGGGAGGAGAACAGAGTCTCACATTTAGAAAAAAAACTCTTATGCCTGCTTAAGGGCGAAGGAGAGGTGGGGTGATGCATAAAAACAGAGTTTGAT
The DNA here is from genome assembly GCF_964341445.2 of Mesoplodon mirus. Lineage (NCBI taxonomy): Eukaryota > Metazoa > Chordata > Mammalia > Artiodactyla > Ziphiidae > Mesoplodon > Mesoplodon mirus. The sequence continues at coordinate 3,789,622 of NW_028295790.1, forward strand.
ATAAGCACAAGTACCGTTCCAAAAACCAACTATGGTATAGAGAAGACTTACACTTTCCTCAGTGAAAGGGATTCAAAATCCCATATTTCCCGCAGAGGAATATATCTGAGTAGTAAGAATCTTAAAACCTATGTATTGATATGTCTCCATAAGGGAATCAAGTGTGTCTAGACTGGCATAAAGATGGCAGCGAGAATCACATCAAACCCACTATAAAACGGAATTTCAAAAACAAAACAAAAAAACAGTGAAATTCTTTACAATTCCTTCAGGCTCTCTGATAAACCTTGGAATGACCCTATCTACAACGACAGCTGTAGGTGGCATAAGGCTGGACACATGGGACTGAGAGGATTGGTGAGATTGGGTGAGCAAATGCAGACCCTGTAAAGCAATAATGCATGTCACCCATTCCATGGGTCCCACCTCTCCAGGTTGAAGGGAATATTACTACATCTATAACAAATATGGGAAACCTAGAGAATGGACACACTGGGAATACGAAAGGTTTCTAAACCTCAACGAAATGTCCCTCTCCTGGTGCTCCAGTTTGATTTTCCAACTGCTTTACTATAAATCTCCCAACTTTGAGAGACAGCCCCTTTAACCTCCTGGTTCTCACAGGTTGCCAATTTGGCAGAGGATGAAAGGGAAGAGGGAGAACCAATGAGAGAGTAGCTGTTAGGCATTTGGATGGGCACATGTCACTCTTGTTTCCCGGCAGGAAGAAGAATTAACCAAAGTTGCAGCCACCCACCGGGAACCAGTATAGGTCCTGAACCAAAATTTTGGACATGCGTTCAGCTCACAAAAAACGAGTTGAAAAAGGGAGCTCAAGGGCACAGCAATTCACAAACCGGCAAAGTAATAAAGGACAACTGTCATCCAAAAATCTGTTGAGGGAAGGCAACGAGGCAGACTAGAAAGCGAGGCAGAATAGCAGGAAACAGATTTCAAGAGGTACGTTGGAATCACATGTAAAGCACAGGAAGAGGGGCACAACTTCGTCAATGATGCACTTGGCCAAAAACGGCGTATGCATTTTCTCCTGAACATATGCAGGAGAAAACGCATACGCCCTTTTTGGACAAGCAAGCAAGCGGGCAATGCAAATCTGCACTACAAAGAAGTATCACTTCCCACCGGTCAAAAGGGACATCCACAATATGTGTAAAAACCAGAAAGGCAAGACAGGCCCTGGAGAACAGGGAGCGTTGTTATGCTGTTGGGCGGGATGTAAATTGCGAACTTTCTCTCTGGAGGAGTGCATTGTGTTCCCTAAAACAGGTAAAAAACAGAGCTACAGTGCCAAGGGCACTTCCAGTCTAGGTAATATACCTTAGGAATACTGAAAATCAATAAGACAGAGCCACCCTCAAGTTTAGGGCTGCACTGCTTACAAGAACCTCAACTTGGGTACACCTGAAATATCCCAGGAAATATAAAAATGGTTCAAAAATTGTGGTACTTACGTATGATGGAATATCCCTCAGCCATGAAATCAATGTCATAAGACCAGTAGCAGCAAAATGAGTGGATTCAGGTACGAAGATTCTAAGTGAAATAAGTCACACAGAAAAAGAAGCTTATCATAATATATCACTTATGAAGATCCTGTAAACATGGCTACACATGAACTGAGTTAGGGAACAGAAGTGAGTCTCACATTTAGAAAACAATCTTATGCCTGCTTAAGGGGGAAGGAGAGGTGGGATGATGCATAAAACCAGAGTTTGATATATGCACAGGTACCGTTCCAAAAACCAACTATTGAATAAACAAGACCTACACCTTCCTCAGTGAAAGGGACTCAAAACCCCATATTTCCCGCAGAGGAATATATCTGACTAGTAAGAATCTTAAAACCTATGTTTGATATGTCTCTGTAAGGGAATCAAGTGTTTCTAGACTGGCATAATCATGGCAGCGAGAATCAGCTCAAACCCACTATAAAAAGGAATTTCAAAAACAAAACAAAAAAACAGCGAAATTCTTCACAATTCCTTCAGGGTCAATGATGGAACGTGGAATGACCCTGTCTACAATGACAGCTGGATGTGGCATAAGTCTGGACACTTGGGACTGAGAGGATTGGTTAGATTGGGTGAGCAAATGCAGACCATTTAAAGCAATAATGCATGACACCCATTCCTTGGGTCCCAACTCTCCAGGTTGAAGGGAATATTACAACAAATATAACATGTACGGGAAACCTAGAGAATGGACACACTGTGAATACGAAATTTCTTTAAAACTCAATGAATAGTCCCTCTCCTGGTGCTCCGGTTTGACTTTCTAACTGCTTTACTATCAATCTCCCAACTTGGAGACACAGCCACTTTAACCTCCTGGTTCTCACAGGTTGCCAATTTGGCAGAGGATGAAAGGGAAGAGGGAGAACCAATGAGAGAGTAGCTGTTAGGCAATTGGACGGGCATATGTCACTCTAAATTTCCAGGAGGAAGAAGAATTAACCAAAGTTGCAGCCACCCCCCGGGAACCAATTAGGCCCTGAACGAAAATTTTGGACATGCGTTCAGCTCACAAAAAACGAGTTGAAAAATGAGGCTCAAGGGCACAGCAATTCACAAACTGGCAGAGTAATAAAGGACAACTATCATCACACAATCTGTTGAGGGAAGGCAACGAAGAGGAATTGAAATCGAGGCAGAATAGCAGGAAACAGATTTCAAGAGGTACATTGGAATCACCTGTAAAGCACAGGAAGAGGGGCACAACTTCGTCAATGATGCACTTGGCCAAAAACGGCGTATGCCTTTTCTCCTGAACGTATGCAGGAAAAAACGCATACGCCCTTTTTGGCCAAGCAAGCAAGCGGGCAATGCAAATCTGCACTACAAAGAAGTATCGCTTCCCACCGGTCAAAAGGGACATCCATAAAATGTGTTAAAACCAGAAAGGCAAGACAGGCCCTGGAGAACAGGGAGCGTTGTTATGCTGTTGGGCGGGATGTAAATTGCGAACTTTCTCTCTGGGGGAGTGCATTGTGTTCCCTAAAACAGGTAAAAAACAGAGCTACAGGGCCAAGGGCACTTCCAGTCTAGGGAATATACCTTAGGAAAACTGAAAATCAATAAGACAGAGCCACCCTCAAATTTAGGGCTACACTGCTTACAAGAACCTCAACTTGGGTACACCTGAAATATCCCAGGAAATATAAAAATGGTTCAAAAAATTGTGGTACTTACGTACGATGGAATATCCCTCAGCCATGAAATCAATGTCATAAGACCAGTAGCAGCAAAATGAGTGGATTCAGGTACGAGGATTCTCAGTGAAATAAGTCACACAGAAAAAGAAACTTATCATAAGATATCACTTATGAAGATCCTGTAAACATGGCTACACATGAACTGAGTTAGGAAAGAGAACAGACTCTCACATTTAGAAAACATTCTTATGCCTGCTTAAGGGGGAAGGAGAGGTGGGGTGATGCATAAAAACAGAGTTTGATGTAAGCACCGGTACCGTTCCAAAAACCAACTATGGAATAGACAAGAACTACCTATACCTTCCTCAGTGAAAGGGACTCAAAATCCCATATTTGCCGCAGAGGAATATATCTGACTAGTAAGAATCTTAAAACCTAACTATTGATATGTCTCCGTAAGGGAATCAAGTGTGTCTAGACTGGCATAAACATGGCAGCGAGAATCAGCTCAAACCCATTGTAAAAAGGAATTTCAAAAACAAAACAAAAAAACAGGGAAATTCTTTACAATTCCTTCTGGGTCTCTGATGAAACCTGGAATGACCCTATCTAAAATGATAGCTGGATATGGCATAAGGCTGGACACATGGGACTGAGAGGATTGGTGAGATTGGGTGAGCAAACGCAGACCCTTCATAGCAATAATGCATGGCACCCATTCCATGGGCTCCAACTCTCCAGGTTGAAGGGAATATTAATACAGCTATAACATGTCCGGGAAAACTAGAGAATGGACACAATGAATACGAAAGGTCTCTAAACTCAACGAATAGTCCCTCTTCTGGTGCTCCGGTTTGACTTTCCAACTGCTTTAGTATCAATCTCCCAACCTGGAGAGACAGCACCTTTAACCTCCTGTTTCGCACAGGTTGCCAATTTTGCAGAGGATGAATGGGAAGAGGGAGAACCAATGGGAGAGTAGCTGTTAGGCATTTGGACGGGCATATGTCACTCTTATTTCCCGGGAGGAAGAAGAATTGACCAAAGTCTCAGCCACCGACCGGGAACCAGTATAGTTTCTGAACCAAAATATTGGACTTGCGTTCAGCTGAGAGAAAACGAGTTAAAAAACGGAGCTCAGGGGCACAGCTATTCACAAAATGGCAGAGTAATAAAGGGCAACTATCGTCCAAAAATCTGTTGAGGGAAGGCAACGAGGCAAACTTGAAAGCGAGGCAGAATAGCAGGAAACAGATTTCAAGAGGTACGTTGGAATCACATGTAAAGCACAGGAAGAGGGGCACAACTTCGTCAATGATGCACTTGGCCAAAAACGGCGTATGCATTTTATCCTGAACATATGCAGGAGAAAACGCATACGCCCTTTTTGACCAATCCAGCAAGCGGGCAATGCATATCTGCACTACAAAGAAGTATCACTTCCCACCGGTCAAAATGGACATCCACAAAATGTGTAAAAACCAGAAAGGCAAGACAGGCCCTGGAGAACAGGGAGCCTTGTTATGCTGATGGGCGGGATGTAAATTGCCAACTGCCTCTCTGGAGGAGTGCATTGTGTTCCCTAAAACAACTAAACAACAGAGCTACAGAGCCAAGGGCACTTCCAGTCTGGGGAATATACCTTGGGCAAACTGAAAATCAATAAGACAGAGCCACCCCTAAATTTAGGGCTGCACTGCTTACAAGAACCTCAAATTGGTACACTTTAAGTATCCCAGGAAAGATAAAAATGTTTCAAAAAATTGTGGTATTACGTACGATGGAATATCCCTCAGCCTTGAAAGCAATGTCAAAAGACCAGTAGCAGCAAAATGAGTGGATTCAGGTACGATGATTCTAAGTGAAATAAGTCACACAGAAAAAGAAACTTATCATAAGATATCACTTATGAAGATCCTGTAAACATGGCTACACATGAACTGAGTTAGGAAAGAGAAGAGAGTCTCACATTTAGAAAACACTGTTATGCCTGCTTAAGGGGGAAGGAGAGGTGGGGTGATGCATTAAACCAGAGGTTGATATAAGCACAGGTACCGTTCCAAAAAACAAGTATGGAATAGACAAGACCTACACCTTCCTCAGTCAAAGGGACTCAAAACCCCATATTTCACGCAGAGGAATATATCTGACTAGTAAGAATCTTAAAACCTATGTATTGATATGTCTCCATAAGGGATTCAAGTGTGTCTAGACTGGCATAAAGATGGCAGCGAGAATCAGCTCAAACCCACTATAAAAAGGAATTTCAAAAACAAAACAAAAAAACAGCGAAATTATTTACAATTCCTTCAGGGTCTCTGATGAAACTTGGAATGACCCTATCTACAACGGCAGCTGGAGGTGGCATAAAGCTGGACACATGGGACTGAGACGATTGGTGACATTCGTGAGCATATGCAAACCCTTTAAAGCAATAATGCATGGCACCCATTCCATGGTTCCCAACTCTCCAGGTTGTAGGGAATATTACTACAGCTATAACATGTATGGGAAACCTAGAGAATGGACACACTGTGAATATAAAAGGTTTCTAAATCTCAACGAATAGTCCCTCTCCTGGTGCTCCAGTTTCACTTTCTAACTGCTTTACTATCAATCTCTCAACTTGGAGAGACAACACATTTAACCTCCTGGTTCGCACAGGTTGCCAATTTGGCAAAGGATGAAAGCGAAGAGGGAGAACCAAAGAGAGAGTAGCTGTTAGGCATTTAGACGGGCACATGTCACTCTTATTTCCCGGGAGGAAGAAGAATTAACCAAAGTCTCAGCCACCGACCGGGAACCAGTATAGGTCCTAAACCAAAATATGGGACTTGCGTTCAGCTCACAAAAAACGAGTTAAAAAATGGAGCTATAGGGCAGAGCAATTCACAAACTGGCAGAGTAATAAATGACAACTATCATCCAAAAATCTGTTGAGGGAAGGCAACGAGGTGGACTTGAAAGTGAGGCAGAATAGCAGGAAACAGATTTCAAGAGGTACGTTGGAATCGCCTTTAAAGCACAGGAAGAGGGGCACAACTTCGACAATGATGCACTTGTCCAAAAAGGGCGTATGCGTTTTCTCCTGAGTATATTCAGGAGAAAATGCATACGCCCATTTTGGCCAAGCAAGCAAGCGGACAATGTAAGTCTGCACTACAAAGAAGTATCACTTCCCACCGGTCCAAAGGGACATCCACAAAAAGGGTAAAAACCAGAAATTCAAGACAGGCCCTGGAGAACAGGGAGCCTTGTTATGCTGATGGGCGGGATGTAAATTGCCAACTGCCTCTCTGGAGGAGTGCATTGTGTTCCCTAAATCAAGAAAACAACAGAGCTACAGAGCCAAGGGCACTTCCAGTCTAGGGAATATACATTGGGAAAACTGAAAATCAATAAGACAGAGCCACCCCAAAATTTAGGAATGCACTGCTTACAAGAACCTCAACTTGGGTACAACTTAATTTCCCAGGAAATATAAAAATGGTTGAAAAAGTTGTGGTACTTACGTAAGAGGGAATATCCCTCAGCCATGAAATCAATATCATATGACCAGTAGCAACAAAATGAGTGGATTCAGGTACAATGATTCTAAGTGAAATAAGTCACACAGAAAAGAAACTTATCATAAGATATCACTTATGAAGGTCCTGTAAACATGGCTACACATGAACTGAGTTAGGAAAGAGAAGAGAGTCTCACATTTAGAAAACACACTTATGCCTGCTTAAGGGGGAAGGAGAGGTGGGGTGATGCATAAAACCAGAGGTTGATATAAGCACAGGTACCGTTCCAAAAACAAAGTATGGAATAGACAAGACCTACACCTTCCTCAGTGAAAGGGACTGAAAACCCCATATTTCCCGCAGAGGAATATATCTGACTAGTAAGAATCTTAAAACCTATGTATTGATATGTCTCCATAAGGGAATCAAGTGTGTGTAGACTGGCATAAAGATGGCAGCAAGAATCAGCTCAAACCCACTATAAAAAGGAATTTCAAAACAAAACAAAAAAACAGCGAAATTCTTTACAATTCCTTCAGGGTCTCTGATGAATCTTGGAATGACCCTATCTAGAACGAGAGCTGGACGTGGCATAAGGCTGGACACATGGGACTGAGAGGATTGGTGAGATTCGTGAGCAAATGCAGACCCTTTAATGCAATAATGCATGGCACCCATTCCATGGTTCCCAACTCTCCAGGTTGTAGGGAATTTTACTACAGCTATAACATGTATGGGAAACATAGAGAATGGACACACTGTGAATACGAAAGGTTTCTAAATCTCAACGAATAGTCCCTCTCCTGGTGCTCCAGTTTCACTTTCTAACTGCTTTACTATCAATCTCCCAACTTGGAGAGACAGCACCTTTAACCTCCTGGTTCGCACAGGTTGCCAATTTGGCAAAGGATGAAAGCGAAGAGGGAGAACCAAAGAGAGAGTAGCTGTTAGGCATTTAGACGGGCACATGTCACTCTTATTTCCCGGGAGGAAGAAGAATTAACCAAAGTCTCAGCCACCGACCGGGAACCAGTATAGGTCCTAAACCAAAATATGGGACTTGCGTTCAGCTCACAAAAAACGAGTTAAAAAATGGAGCTATAGGGCAGAGCAATTCACAAACTGGCAGAGTAATAAATGACAACTATCATCCAAAAATCTGTTGAGGGAAGGCAACGAGGCGGACTTGAAAGTGAGGCAGAATAGCAGGAAACAGATTTCAAGAGGTACGTTGGAATCGCCTTTAAAGCACAGGAAGAGGGGCACAACTTCGACAATGATGCACTTGTCCAAAAAGGGCGTATGCGTTTTCTCCTGAGTATATTCAGGAGAAAATGCATACGCCCATTTTGGCCAAGCAAGCAAGCGGACAATGTAAGTCTGCACTACAAAGAAGTATCACTTCCCACCGGTCCAAAGGGACATCCACAAAAAGGGTAAAAACCAGAAATTCAAGACAGGCCCTGGAGAACAGGGAGCCTTGTTATGCTGATGGGCGGGATGTAAATTGCCAACTGCCTCTCTGGAGGAGTGCATTGTGTTCCCTAAATCAAGAAAACAACAGAGCTACAGAGCCAAGGGCACTTCCAGTCTAGGGAATATACATTGGGAAAACTGAAAATCAATAAGACAGAGCCACCCCAAAATTTAGGAATGCACTGCTTACAAGAACCTCAACTTGGGTACAACTTAATTTCCCAGGAAATATAAAAATGGTTGAAAAAGTTGTGGTACTTACGTAAGAGGGAATATCCCTCAGCCATGAAATCAATATCATATGACCAGTAGCAACAAAATGAGTGGATTCAGGTACAATGATTCTAAGTGAAATAAGTCACACAGAAAAGAAACTTATCATAAGATATCACTTATGAAGGTCCTGTAAACATGGCTACACATGAACTGAGTTAGGAAAGAGAAGAGAGTCTCACATTTAGAAAACACACTTATGCCTGCTTAAGGGGGAAGGAGAGGTGGGGTGATGCATAAAACCAGAGGTTGATATAAGCACAGGTACCGTTCCAAAAACAAAGTATGGAATAGACAAGACCTACACCTTCCTCAGTGAAAGGGACTGAAAACCCCATATTTCCCGCAGAGGAATATATCTGACTAGTAAGAATCTTAAAACCTATGTATTGATATGTCTCCATAAGGGAATCAAGTGTGTGTAGACTGGCATAAAGATGGCAGCAAGAATCAGCTCAAACCCACTATAAAAAGGAATTTCAAAACAAAACAAAAAAACAGCGAAATTCTTTACAATTCCTTCAGGGTCTCTGATGAATCTTGGAATGACCCTATCTAGAACGAGAGCTGGACGTGGCATAAGGCTGGACACATGGGACTGAGAGGATTGGTGAGATTCGTGAGCAAATGCAGACCCTTTAATGCAATAATGCATGGCACCCATTCCATGGTTCCCAACTCTCCAGGTTGTAGGGAATTTTACTACAGCTATAACATGTATGGGAAACATAGAGAATGGACACACTGTGAATACGAAAGGTTTCTAAATCTCAACGAATAGTCCCTCTCCTGGTGCTCCAGTTTCACTTTCTAACTGCTTTACTATCAATCTCCCAACTTGGAGAGACAGCACCTTTAACCTCCTGGTTCGCACAGGTTGCCAATTTGGCAAAGGATGAAAGCGAAGAGGGAGAACCAAAGAGAGAGTAGCTGTTAGGCATTTAGACGGGCACATGTCACTCTTATTTCCCGGGAGGAAGAAGAATTAACCAAAGTCTCAGCCACCCACCGGGAACCAGTATAGGTCCTAAACCAAAATATGTGACTTGCGTTCAGCTCACAAATAACGAGTTAAAAAATGGAGCTATAGGGCAGAGCAATTCACAAACTGGCAGAGTAATAAAGGACAACTATCATCCAAAAATCTGTTGAGGGAAGGCAACGAGGCGGACTTGAATGCGAGGCAGAATAGCAGGAAACAGATTTCCAGAGGTACGTTGGAATCGCCTTTAAAGCACAGGAAGAGGGGCACAACTTCGACAATGAGGCACTTGTCCAAAAAGGGTGTATGCGTTTTATCCTGAGAACATTCAGGAAAAAACGCATACACCCATTTTGGCCAAGCAAGCAAGCAGACAATGTAAGTCTGCACTACAAAGAAGTATCACTTCCCACCGGTCCAAAGGGACATCCACAAAAAGGGTAAAAACCAGAAATTCAAGACAGGCACTGGAGAACAGGGAGCCTTGTTATGCTGATGGGCGGGATGTAAATTGCCACCTGCCTCTCTGGATGAGTGCATTGTGTTCCCTAAAACAAGTAAACAACAGAGCTACAGTGCCAAGGGCACTTCCAGTCTAGGGAATATACCTTGGGAAAATTGATAATCAATAAGACAGAGCCACCCCAAAATTTAGGAATGCACTGCTTACAAGAACCTCAACTTGGGTACACCATAAGTATCCCAGGAAAGATAAAAATGGTTCAAAAAATTGTGGTACTTACGTATGATGGAATATCCCTCAGCCATGAAATCAATGTCATAAGACCAGTAGCAGCAAAATGAGTGGATTCAGGCTCGATGATTCTAAGTGAAATAAGTCACACAGAAAAAGAAACTTATCATAAGATACCACTTATGAAGATCCTGTAAACATGGCTACACATGAACTGAGTTAGGAAAGAGAAGAGAGTCTCACATTTAGAAAACACTCTTATGCCTGCTTAAGGGGGAAGGAGAGGTGGGGTGATGCATAAAACCAGAGGTTGATATAAGCACAGATACCGTTCCAAAAACCAAGTATGTAATAGACAAGACCTACACCTTCCTCAGTGAAAGGGACTCAAAACCCCATATTTCCCGCAGAGGAATATATCTGACTAGTAAGAATCTTAAAACCTATGTATTGATATGTCTTCGTAAGGGAATCAAGTGTGTGTAGACTGGCATAAAAATGGCAGCGAGAATCAGCTCAAACCCACTATAAAAAGGAATTTCAAAAACAAAACAAAAAAACAGCGAAATTCTTTACAATTCCTTCAGGGTCTCTGATGAAACTTGGAATGACCCTATCTAGAACGACAGGTGGAGGTGGCATAAATCTGGACACATGGGACTGAGAGGATTGGTGAGATTCATGAGAAAATGAAGACCCTTTAAAGCAATAATGCATGGCACCTATTCCATGGGTCCCAACTCTCCAGGTTGTAGGGAATATTACTACAGCTATAACATGTATTGGAAACCTAGAGAATGGACACACTGTGAATACAAAAGGTTTCTAAGTCTCAACGAATAGTCCCTCTCCTGGTGCTCCAGTTTCACTTTCTAACTGGTTTACTATCATTCTCCCAACTTGGATAGACAGCACCTTTAACCTCCTGGTTCGCAAAGGCTGCCAGTTTGGCAAAGGATGAAAGGGAAGAGGGAGAACCAAAGAGAGAGTAGCTGTTAGGCATTTGGACGGGCACCTGTCACTCTTATTTCCCGGGAGGAGGAAGAATTAACCAAAGTCTCAGCCACCCACCGGGAACCAGTATAGGTCCTAAACCAAAATATGGGACTTGCGTTCAGCTCAAAAAAACGATTTAAAAAATGGAGCTATAGGGCAGAGCAATTCACAAACTGGCAGAGTAATAAAGGACAACTATCATCCAAAAGTCTGTTGAGGGAAGGCAACGAGGCGGACTTGAAAGTGAGCCAGTATAGCAGGAAACAGATTTCAAGAGGTACGTTGGAATCGCCTTTAAAGCACAGGAAGAGGGGCACAACTTCGACAATGATGCACTTGTCCAAAAAGGGCGTATACGTTTTCTCCGGAGTATATTCAGGAGAAAACGCATACGCCCATTTTGGCCAAGCAAGCAAGCAGACAATGTAAGTCTGCACTACAATGAAGTATCACTTCCCACCGGTCCAAAGGGACATCCACAAAAAGGGTAAAAACCAGAAATTCAAGACAGGCCCTGGAGAACAGGGAGCCTTGTTATGCTGATGGCCGGGATGTAAATTGCCAACTGCCTCTCTGGAGGAGTGCATTGTGTTCCCTAAAACAATTAAACAACAGAGCTACAGAGCCAAGGGCACTTCCAGTCTGGGGAATATACCTTGGGAAAACTGAAAATCAATAAGACAGAACCACCCCAAAATTTAGGAATGCACTGCTTACAAGAACCTCAACTTGGGTACACAATAAATATCCCAGGAAATATAAAAATGGTTGAAAAAATTGTGGTACTTACGTAGGAGGGTATATCCCTCAGCCATGAAATCAATATCATATGACCAGTAGCAGCAAAATGAGTGGATTCAGGTACGATGATTCTAAGTGAAATAAGTCACACAGAAAAAGAATCTTATCATAAGATATCACTTATGAAGATCCTGTAAACATGGCTACACATGAACTGAGTTAGGAAAGATAAGAGAGTCTCACATTTAGAAAACACTCTTATGCCTGCTTAAGGGGGCAGGAGAGGTGGGGTGATGCATAAAACCAGAGGTTGATATAAGCACAGGTACCGTTCCAAAAACCAACTATGGAATAAACAAGACCTACACCTTCCTCAGTGAAAGGGACTCAAAACCCCATATTTCCCGCAGAGGAATATATCTGACTAGTAAGAATCTTAAAACCTATGTATTGATATGTCTCCGTAAGGGAATCAAGTGTGTTTAGACTGGCATAAAGTTGTCAGTGAGAATCAGCTCAAAACAACTATAAAAAGGAATTCCAAAAATAAAACAAAAAAACAGCGAAATTCTTTGCAATTCCTTCAGGCTATCTGATGAAACTTGGAATGACCTTATCTAGAACGACAGGTGGAGGTGGCATAAAGCTGGACACATGGGACTGAGAGGATTGGTGAGATTCATGAGCAAATGCAGACCCTTTAAAGCAATAATGCATGGCACCCATTCCATGGGTCCGAACTCTCCAGGTTGTAGGGAATATTACTACAACTATAACATGTATGGGAAACCTAGAGAATGGACACACTGTGAATACAAAAGGTTTCTAAATCTCAACAAATAGTCCCTCTCCTGGTGTTCCAGTTTCACTTTCTAACTGCTTTACTATCAATCTCCCAACTTGGAGAGACAGCACCTTTAACCTCCTGGTTCGCACACGTTGCCAATTTGGCAAAGGATGAGAGGGAAGAGGGAGAACCAAAGAGAGAGTAGCTGTTAGGCATTTGGACGGGCACATGTCACTCTTATTTCCCGGGAGGAAGAAGAATTAACCAAAGTCTCAGCCACCCACCGGGAACCAGTATAGTTCCTAAACCAAAATATGGGACTTGCGTTCAGCTCACAAAAAACGAGGTAAAAAATGGAGCTATAGGGCAGAGCAATTCACAAACTGGCAGAGTAATAAAGGACAACTATCATCCAAAAATCTGTTGAGGGAAGGCAATGAGGCGGACTTGAAAGTGAGGCAGAATAGCAGGAAACAGATTTCATGAGGTATGTTGGAATCGCCTTTAAAGCACAGGAAGAGGGGCACAACTTCGACAATGATGCACTTGTCCAAAAAGGGCGTATGCGTTTTCTCCTGAGTATATTCAGGAGAAAACGCATACTCACATTTTGGCCAAGCAAGCAAGCAGACAATGTAAGTCTGCACTACAAAGAAGTATCACTTCCCACCGGTCCAAAGGAACATCCACAAAAAGGGTAAAAACCAGAAATTCAAGACAGGCCCTGGAGAACAGGGAGCCTTGTTATGCTGATGGCCGGGATGTAAATTGCCAACTGCCTCTCTGGAGGAGTGCATTGTGTTCCCTAAAACAAGTAAACAACAGAGCTACAGAGCCAAGGGCACTTCCAGTCTAGGGAATATACATTGGGAAAACTGAAAATCAATAAGACACAGCCAGCCCAAAATTTAGGAATGCACTGCTTACAAGAACCTCAACTTGGGTACACATTAAGTATCCCAGGAAATATAAAAATGGTTGAAAAAGTTGTGGTACTTACGTACGAGGGAATACCCCTCAGCCATGAAATCAATAACATATGACCAGTAGCAGCAAAATGAGTGTATTCAGGTACGATGATTCTAAGTGAAATAAGTCACACAGAAAAAGAAACTTATCATAAGATATCACTTATGAAGATCCTGTAAACATGGCTACACATGAACTGAGGTAGGAAAGAGAAGAGAGTCTCACATTTAGAAAACACTCTTATGCCTGCTTAAGGGGGAAGGAGAGGTGGGGTGATGCATAAAACCAGAGTTTGATATAAGCACACGTACCGTTCCAAGAACCAAGTATGTAATAGACAAGACTTACACCTTCCTCAGTGAAAGGGAGTCAAAACACCATATTTCCCACAGAGGAATATATCTGAGTAGTGAGAATCTTAAAACCTATGAATTTATATGTCTCTTTTTGGGAATCAAATGTGTCTAGACTGGCATAAACATGGCAGTGAGAATCAGCTCAAACCCAATATAAAAAGGAATTTGAAAAACAAAAAAAAGGGAAATTCTTTACAATTCCTTCAGGGTCTCTGATGAAACCTGGAATGACCCTATCTACAACCACAGCTGGATGTGGCTTAAGGCTGGTCACATGGGACTGAGAGGATTGGTGAGATTGGGTGAGCAAATGCAGACCCTTTAAAGCAATAATTCATGGCACCCATTCCATGGGTCCCAACTCTCCAGGTTGAAGGGAGTATTACTACAGCTATAACATGTGCGGGAAACCTAGAGAATGGACACTCAGTGAATACGAAATGTCTCTAAATCTCAACAAATAGTCCCTCTCCTGGTTCTCCGGTTTGTCTTTCCAACTGCTTTACTATCAATCTCCCAACCTGGAGAGACAGCACCTTTAACCTCCTGTTTCCCACAGGTTGCCAATTTACCAGAGGATGAATGGGAATAAGGAGAACCAATGAGAGAGTAGCTGTTAGGCATTTGGACGGGCACATGTCACTCTTATTTCCCGGCAGGAAGAAGACTTAACCGAAGTCTCAGCCACCCACCGAAAACCAGTATATGTCCTGAACCAAAATACTGGACTTGCGTTCAGCTCAAAAAAAACGAGTTAAAAAATGGAGCTCAGGGGCTCAGCAATTCACCAACTGGCAGAGTAATAAAGGGCAACTATCTTCCAACAATCTGTTGAGGGAAGGCAACGAGGCGGACTTGAAAGCGAGGGAGAATAGCAGGAAACAGATTTCAAGAGGTACGTTGGAAACACCTTTAAAGCACAGGAAGAGGGGCACAACTTCGACAATGATGCACTTGGCCAAAATGGGCGTATGCGTTTTCTCCTGAATATATTCAGGAGAAAACGCATACGCCCTTTTTGGCCAAGCAAGCAAGCGGGCAATGCAAATATGCACTACAAAAAAGTATCACTTCCCACCGGTCAAAAGGGACATCCACAAAATGGGTAAAACCCGGAAAGTCAAGACAGGCCCTGGAGAACAGGGAGCCTTGTTATGCTGATGGGCAGCATGTAAATTGCCAACTGCCTCATTGGAGGAGTGAATTGTGTTCCCTAAAACATGTAAACAACAGAGCTACAGAGCCAAGGGCACTTCCAGTCTAGGGAATATACCTTGGGAAAACTGAAAATCAATAAGACAGAGCCACCCCAAAATTTAGGGCTGCACTGCTTACAAGAACCTCAACTTGTCTACACCCTAAATATCCCAGGAAATATAAAAATGGTTCAAAAATTTGTGGTACTTACGTACGATGGAATATCCCTTAGCCATGAAATCAATGTCATAAGACCTGTAGCAGCAAAATGAGTGGATTCAGGTACGATGATTCTAAGTGAAATAAGTCACACAGAAAAAGAAACTTATCATAAGGTATCACTTATGAAGATCCTGTAACACGGCTACACATGAACTGAGATAGGAAAGAGAACAGAGTCTCACATTTAGAAAACACGCTTATGCCCACTTAAGGGGGTAGGAGAGTTGGGGTGATGCATAAAACCAGAGTTTGATATAAGCACAGGTACCGTTCCAAAAACCAACTATGGAATAGACAAGACCTAATCCTTACTCAGAGAAAGGGACTCAAAACACCATATTTCCCACAGAGGAATATATCTGACTAGTAAGAATCTTAACATCTATGTATTGACATATCTCCGTAGGGAATCAAGTTTGTCTAGACTGGCATAAACATGGCAGCGAGAATCAGCTCAAACCCACTATAAAATGGAATTTGAAAAACAAGAAAAAAAAGGGAAATTCTTTACAATTCCTTCAGGGTATCTGATGAAACCAGGAATGACCTTATCTACAACGACAGCTGGATGTGGCAGAAGGCTGGACACATGGGACTGAGAGGATTGGTGAGATTGTGTGAGCAAATGCAGACCCTTTAAAGCAATAATGCATGGAACCCATTCCATGCGTCCCAACTCTCCAGGTTGAAGTGAATATTACTACAGTTATAATATGTACGGGAAACCCAGAAAATGGACACAGTGTGTATATGAAAGGTTTCTAAAACTCACCTAATACTCTCTCTCCTGGTGCTCCAGTTTGAATTTCCAACTGCTTTTCTATCAATCACCCATTTTGGAGAGAGAGCCCCTTTAACCTCCTGGTTCACACAGGTTGCCAATTTGGCAGAGGATAAAAGGGAAGAGGGAGAACCAATGAGAGAGTAGCTGTTAGGCATTTGGGCGGGCACATGTCACTCTTATATCCTCATTGGAAGAAGAATTAACCAAAGTCTCTGCCACCCACAGCGAACCAGTAGAGTTCCTGAACCAAAATTTTGGACTTGCGTTCAGCTCACAAAAAACGAGTTAAAAAATGGAGCTCAGGGGCACAGCAGTTCACAAACTGGCAGAGTAATAAAGGACAACTATCATCCAAAAATCTGTTGAGGGAAGGCAATGAGGCGGACTTGAAAGCGAGGCAGAATAGCAGGAAACAGATTTCAAGAGGTACGTTGGAATCGCCTTTAAAGCACAGGAAGAGGGGCACTACTTCGACAATGATGCACTTGGCCAAAAAGGGTGTATGCGTTTTTTCATGAATATATTCAAGAGAAAACCCATACGCCCTTTTTGGCCAAGCAAGCAAGCGGGCAATGCAAATCTTCACTCCAAAGAAGTATCACTTCTCACCAGTCAAAAGGCACATCCACAAAATGGATAAAAAGCAGAAAGGCAAGACAGGCCCTGGAGAACAGGGAGCCTTGTTATGCTGATGGGCGGGATATAAATTGCCAACTGCCTCACTGGAGGAGTGCATTGTGTTCCATAAACAAGTAAACAACCGTGCTACAGAGCCAAGGGCACTTCCAGTCTAGGGAATATACCATGGGAAAACTGAAAATCAATAAGACAGAGCCACCCCAAAATTTAGGGCTGCACTGCTTACAAGAACCTCAATTTGCGTACAACTTAAATATCCCAGGAAAGATTAAAATGGTTCAAAAAATTGTGTTACTTACATACGGTGGAATACCCCTCAGCCATGAAATCAATGTCATAAGGCCAGTAGCAGCAAAATGAGTGGATTCAGGTACGATGATTCTAAGTGAAATAAGTCACACAGAAAAAGAAATTTATCATAAGATATCACTTATGAAGATCCTGTAAACATGGCTACATATGAACTGAGTTAGGAAAGATAACCGAGTACCAAATCTTATCATAAGATATCACTATTTTGGGAATGTACACTTGGCTACGAATGAACTGAATTACAAACACAACAGAGTCACACACTTAGAAAACAATATTCTGCCTTCTTATCGGGAAAGGCGAGGTGAGTTGATGCATAAAACCACAGTTTTAAATTAGCACAGATACCGTTACATAAACCAAGTATGTAATAGACATCACCTACTCCCCGCACCATGAACTCGACTCAACACCCCCTATTCATTGCAGAGGAATATATCTGACTCCAAGAATTTTAAAACATATGTATTCTCATGTCTCCATAAAGGAGTCATGTGTGTGTATAACGGCATGAACACAGCACTGAAATTCAGGTAAATACCCTTATAAAAATAAATTTCAAAAGCAAAATGCAAAAACAGCGAAACAGAGGGAAAGCCTTAAGAATTACGTTCAGGGCCTGTGATGCAACCTGGATTGTCCACCTTTACACCCACAGCAGGATGAGACATAAAACTGGACACTTGGGGCTGACAAGATTGTTGAGTTTGTGTGAGCAAAAGAACACCACTTAGAGCAATACTGTGTACTACCCATTCTAGTGGTCCCAACTCTCCAAGTTTAAGGGAATCTTCCTACAGTTAAAGCATGCATGGGAAACCCAGTGGATGGTACACTGTGTAATTGGGAAAGTTTTCTAAAAGGTACCTCATTTTTCCTTTTGTCGTGCTCGGCTTCGCCATTCCATCTGCATTACTAAAAATCCCCCCACTTGGAGTGTCAGCGCCTTTACCCTCCTGTTATGCACAGTTTGCAAATTGTGCAGAGGATGAACAGGAAGAGGGGAAACAAAAGAGAGATTAGCTGTAGGTGTTTGGATGGGCACATGTCACTCTAGGTTCCCATCAGCAAGAAGAATTAACCAAAGGCTCAGCCTGACACCCCAGAACCAGACTAGGACCTACAGCCATCCTGCGGTATTGCAGCCAGCTCACAAAGAGGCCAGTTGAAAAATGGAAATCAGGGGCACAGCAATTCACAAACTTGCAGAGTTATAAAGGACAACTATCATCCAGAAATATATTGAGGTAAGGCAGTGAAGAGGATTTGAATGCAAGGCAGAATTGAAGGAAAAAGATTTCAAGAGGTAGATTGGAGTTGTCTTTAAAGCACATGAACAGTGACAGAACTTCGACAATTTTGCCCTAGGCCGAAAGGGAGTATGTGTATTTTCTTGAATATATTCGGGAAAAAATGCATTCGCCATTTTTGGGCAAGCAAGCCATCAGGCATTGCAAATCCACACTACATAGAAGTGTCCCTTACCTCCAGTCAAAAGGGCCATCCACAAAGAGTGTAAAAACCACAAATGCAGGACAGGCCATGGAGAAAAGGGAGTCTGGTTATGCCGATGGACAGGATGTAAATTGCCAACAGCCTCTCTGGAGAACTGTATGTTGTTTTCTAAAACAGAGCTACAGAGCATAGCACACTTCCACTCATGGACGTGTATTTTGGGAAAACTAAAAATTCACAACACACAGCCAGCCCAAACTTTAGGGCTGCTCTGTTTACAAGAACCTCGACTTCGGTACACTTTAAATATCCCAGGAAAGGGAAAAAAATGGATATAGATGTTGTGGTACTTATATACAATGGAATGTCACTCAGACATAAAATCAATGTCATAAGGCCAGTAGCAGCATAATGAGTGGCTTTAGGTATGATGATGCTAAGTGAAATGAGCCACAAAGAAAAAAAAATTATTGTAATATATCACTTATAGAGGGAATGTAAACATGGCTACACATGAACTGAATTTCAAATGTGAACAGAGTTACACATTTAGAAAACACACTTATTCCTCCTTAAGGGGAAAGGTGACGTGGGGTGATGTGTAAAAGCAGAGTTTGAAATTAGCACAGATCCCATTCCATATACCAAATATGTAATAGACAAGACCTACTCATTTCTCAATGAACTGGACACAAAACACCCTATTCACTGAAGAGGAATATATCTGACTGGTAATAACCTTGAAACCTATGTATTTATATTTCTGCATAATGGAATCAAGTGTATGTAGATTGGCATAAACACAGATCAATGGAACAGGACAGAAAGCCCAGAGATAAACCTTCATACCTATGGCTATCTCATCTATGACAAAGGAGCTAAGGATATACAATGGAGAAAAGACAGTCTCTTCAGTAATCGGTGCTGGATAAACTGGACCCCTACACATAAAAGAATGAAATTAGAAAACTCCATAACACTATACACAAAAATAAACTCTAAATTGATTAGAGATCTAAATATAAGACCAGACACTATAAAACACTTAGAGGAAACCATAGGCAGAACACTCTATGACATAAATCACAGCAAGATCCTTTTGGACCCACCTCCTAGAGAAATGGAAATAAAAACAGAAATCAACAAATGGGACCTAATGAAACTTAAAAGCTTTTACACAGTACAGGAAAACATAAACAAGATGCAAAAACAACCCTCAGAATGGGAGAAAATATTTTCAAATGAAGCAATTGACAAAGGATTAATCTCCAAACTTTACAAGCACCTCATGTAGCTCAATATCACAAAAACAAACAACCCAATCCAAAAACGGGCAGAAGACCTAAATAGACATTTCTCCAAAGAAGATATACAGATTACCAAGAAACACATGAAAGGATGCTGAACATCACTAATCATTAGAGAAATGCAAATCAAAACTACCGTGAGGTATCACCTCACAGCAGTCAAAGTGGCAATCATCAAAAAAATCTACAAAACAATAAATGCTGGAGAGGCCTTTATTGGAGAAAAGGGAACACACTTGCACTGTGGGTGGGAATGTAAATTGATATGGGGACTAGGGAGAACAGTACGGAGGTTCCTTTAAATAACTAACAATAGAAGTACCATATGACACAACAATCCAACTAGTGGGCATTTGCCTTGTGAAAACCATGATTCAAAAAGTGTTATGTAGAAAAATGTTCATTGCAGCTCTATTTACAATAGTCAGGACATGGAAGCAACCTAAGTGTCCATCGACAGATGAAAGTTTAAAGAAGATCTGGCACATATATACAATGGAGTATTACTCAGCCATAAAAAGAAGCAAAACTGAGTTAGTTGTACTGAGGTGGATGGACTTAGAATCTGTCCTACACAGTGAAGTAAGTCAGAAAGGGAAAAACAAATACTGTATGTTAACAGAGATATACGGAATCTAATGTAGAAAAAAAAAAGATTTTGAAGAACCTAGTGGCAGGACAGGATTAAGGACACAGACATAGAGAAAGGACTTGAGGACACCGGAATGGGGATGGGTAAGCTGGGACGAAGTGAGAGAGTGGCATGGACATAAATACATTACAAAATGTAACACCAATAGCTACTGGGAAGCAGCCACATAGAACAGGGAGATCAGCTCGGTGCTTTGTGACCACATAAAGGGGTGGGATATGGGGTGTGAGAGGGAGATGCAAGAGGGAGGGGATCTGGTGATATTTGTATATGTATAGCTGATTCACTTTGTTATACAGCAGAAACGAACACTCCATTGTAAAGCAATTACACTCCAATAAACGTGTAAAAGGAAAAAAAAAAAAAAAAGAAAGCCCAGGGATAAACCTACACATCTATGGTCACCTAATCTATGACAAAGGAGGCAAGAGTATACAATGGAGATAAGACAGTCTCTTCAATCATTGGTGCTGGGAATTATGGACAGCTACATGTAAAAGAATGAAATTAGAACACTCCCCAACACCATACATAAAAATATATTCAAAATGGATTAGAGACCTTAATGTAAGACCGGATAGTATAAAACTGAGAGGAAAACTTACGAAGAATACTCTGACGTAAATCACAGCAAGATCTTTTTTGATCCACCTCTTATAGTAATGAAATTAAAAAGAAAACTAAACAGATGGGACCTAAGGGAACGTAAAAGCTTTTGCAAAGCAAAGGAAACTACAAACAAGATGAAAAGACAACCCTCAGAATGGCAGAAAATATTTGCAAACGAATCAATGGACAAATGATTAATCTCCAATATATATAAACAGCTCATGCAGCTCAATATTAATAAAACAAACAACCCAATACAAAAAAGGAAGAAGATATAAATAGACATTTCTTCCAAGAAGACATAGAGGTGGCCAGTACGCACATGAAAATCTGCTCAATATCACTAATTATTAGAGAAATGGAAATGGAAACTAAAATGAGGTCTCATGTCACACCTGTTAGAATGGGCATCAACAGAGAATCTACAAACAACAAATGCTGGAGAGGGTATGGAGAAAAGGAACCTTCTTCCACTATTGTTGAGAATGTAAATTGATACAGTCTCTATGGGGAACAGTATGGAGGTTCCTTAAAAAAGTAAAAATAGAATTACCATATAATCCAGCAATCCCACTACTGGGCATATACCCAGAGAAAACCATAAATCAAAAAGACACATTCACCACAATGTTCATTGAACCACTATTTACAATAGCCAGGTAATGAAAGCAACCTAAGTGCCCACAGACAGACGAATGGATAAAGATGTGGTACATATATACAATGGAATATTACTCAGCCATACATAGGAATGAAATTGGGTCATTTGTAGAGACCTTAATGGATCTAGAGACTGTCATACGGAGTGAAGTAAGTCAGAAAGAGAAAAACAAATATTGTATATTAATGCATATATGTGGAACCTAGAAAAATGGTACAGATGAACCGGTTTGCAGGGCAGATATAGAGACACAGATGTAGAGAACAAACATATGGACACCAAGGGGGAAACGCCATGTGAGGGTGGGGGTGGGATGAATTGGGAGACTGTGATTCACATGTGCACAATTTTAGGTATAAAATAGATATCCAATAAGAACCTGTTGTATAAAAGAAATAAATTTAAAAAAATAAAAATAAATAGCATTTAATAAAAGAAAACAGAAAAAAAGTATTTCCCTTCACATAGACGTCTTTATATTAATGCATTATTTCAATGTTTATATCTCGAAATTAAAAAAAAAGAGGAATAAATAAAATCTACCTTGAACCAAAAAGAAAAAAGAAAAAAAAAACAGAACCCACCAGTTATACAGAGGAAAATCGTATCAGGGCACTTGCTCCAGTGGTAAAAAATTCTTAAGTTGGTCAGAGGTGGGAAATCGTCTCCCATGGAGTCAGCAGCGCTCCCCCCGACAAGGAGCATCCTCATTGCAAAGCTGGGGGGACTGTGTTGAGGCGTCTGTGAATAAATGTGAGCTGAGCCCCAGTCCTGCTGCAGCTGAACTCTTCCCACCCTTTCCAGGTAAAACACCTGAATATGTACAAGCACTTGCAAGCCTAGAGGAAGGGCTGTGGAGCCACACCAGCGACAGCACGCAGGCCGACTTGGTGCCTGCAGGCCAGTCAGGATGGTCCTGGCCCCAGATGCTCTTCTGGAAGCTTTCCATTTCCCTGCCTGAGATACCCCTCCTGCCACAGCACCCACTGCTTTTTTATTTCCTCACCTCTGCCTGGGGAGAAATTCAAGAGGCAGGTAAGGATGACACATCATCTTCTTTAGCAGGTGGCAGCCTAGCAACTCCTGTGGAAAGTCCAGCAGAGCCCCACTCACACTGGGCCACCCACAAAGCCACGGCCCCTCACTCCCTCCCACCACCCCAGCCCCGACACTGCTGACGGGGCAGAGAATATGGCATCAGGCACAGCTAAAGGGGCTCTAGCTGCCTGGAGAGGTGTTTATATTGACCTCAACCCAGGCACACCTGGGGAGGGAAGGCAGGCAGTGTCAGGCTGCCCAAATCAGCCAATCCTCACCCCTCAGGGGCTCACAGTTGCAGAAAATGAACCTTGCTAAACGGGCCAGGCCCAAGGAACAGGTGTGGGCCCTTGAGAGTCAGGCTAGACAAGGGGCTGCAGCTGCCGCTTGTTTTCTTATCATTTTATCTGGTCCATGAGTGGCAAACAACTTCAAGAAGGCCCTATCCTAATGAGAGGAACCCAGGAGTCAGGGAGAGGAGTGATGGTGGGTGGAGACAGAGGCCTGGTGCCCTGACTGCAGTGGAAGAGTCTGGAAGACCAGGCAAAGAGAGGCTGCACAGAGTGATAGCCAGGGTCACAGACCTGTCAGAGCTGCTGTTTGTTAGTTCAAGTCCTGCTCTGAGGTGTTCTGTGTCAGCTGTGAGCGACAGGTGAGCTGGGGGTTCTCTGCAAGGTGGGCTATGTGCACAGTTCCTGTGTGTCCAGCCCTGCTGGGGTACCTGCCCAGGGGAGATCTGTATCCTGGGAAGGGCCTGACTATGAGAGCCCCATGGGCTGCTGGGTAGCTGCACAGGTGAGCTCCATACCCTGGGAGGGACTTGAACACGAGAGCCCCGTGGGCTGTGGGGATGGGTGGTGCAGCTCAGGTGAGCTCCATATCCTGGGATTGGCCTGACCACGAGAGCCCCATGGGCTGCTGGAGACCTGGTAAAGGATATCAGGACAGTCAGGGAAGCCACCGAGGATATACATTCAGTAGCTCCTATTTCCTACACCCTGCTGGAAATTCTACCATCCACCAGGCCATGGCATTCTGTATTACACTTCAATGATGCCTTCTTCTGTATTCCATTCATCTCAGAGTCACAAGAATTTTTGGCTTGTGTGTGGCAGGACACAACATGCAACACAAGCAACACAACATGCAACACAAGCAATAATTGGGGCAGGGCCGTCCTGCCCCAATGGTTCAAAATCCCCACACCATCATTGGGGAAATGTCCTCTAAAGACCTAAACGTTCTACCTCTGTAAAAGGGAACCCTCCTTCAATAGGCAGATGACATTCTCATCGCCAGGCCTACTAAAGACGCCTCTAAAATACCTAGCCAAGGAAGGATAGAAGGTGTCCAAGAAAAAGGCTCAAATATCCCAGGCTCAGGTGACATGCCTGGGCTTCATTCTCACAGATATTCGGAGAAACACATCCCAGGATAGGGAAGAAGCCATTTGCAGCCTTACCTCTTCTAAAACTAGAAGACAGCTTAGGGGTTCCTGGGGAGTCCAAGGTTTTCTGCATCTGGATCCCTAACTACAGTCTAATAGCTGGGCCTCTACATGAAACACTGACACGAAAAGATGATGATCCTTTTGTATAGAATCCAGAAGCGCCCTTTCAAGAATGGAAACAGCAGTCAATTCAGACCCTTGCCCAGGAACTCCCTAATTTAGCTAAACCCTTTGACCTTTACATACCCGGTCAAAGGTTAATTGCCCTTGGAGCCTTAGTGCAAAAACTGGGACCACCTGAAATGGAGCAACACAAGAATGCCCTTCAGGTATGATAAACTATGGTCACCAAGGGCTTTGCCCACCGACTCATCAGGCCAGGATACTGGGGTATCTAAATAGCTAGAAATCAGCAGCCCACAAGGCCAGCTACCTCCTAAGGGAATAGGACCCCACGTCGTGATCCTAACCACCCATCATGCCCTGATGTTGCAGGGGTCGCTCTGTGGACACACTGACCTCGAGTGTGGAGGCCCTCCAACTCCAACCTCCAGAGAGACAAACGGGGGCAACGGGTCCCCAAGATGACTCGTGTGACCATCACTTGACCTGGAGTTTCTCTCAGAAAACAAGAAGACTGTGCCCCGAAAGAGCAGACTACTGCTTGCAGGACTTACTGCACCCAGAGGGGAGCTAATAAGCTTGGCGGGGGAAACGTATATCACGCTTTCACCATAGAAAACCCTACAGACACCACGGTGATGGTGGCCAATATGACCGGCTGGACTGCTGGCTACTTCTAAAGGCCGTTGACTCAGTGGACGTCATGGTCCTGGATCACCACTGACCTTGGACTGTCTGGGAGTTGCGCGGGCAGGGTTCTGACACATGGTGCTGTTTGTACATTTATTCAGGGACCTAATTAAAGAAAGCACAGACTACTGGTCAGAGCATCTAGGCTGGCAAAAACCGTCAGCCTAAGGTCGCCAAACAAATGTGGGGTGGGTTGAAACCTGCCACCTCTGCATCTCTGCGCATCTCTTTCCTGGACCCTTAAAGGTCATTAGAATCTATAACACTTCCAATGCTGGTGCTCAGGCGGACGAGAAGTGAGGCAGGAGGCCTTGGGACAATCAACCTCACCTGGAGGCTGGTGGGGAGACGTTTTGCCTCTCCCCCCATGTATCAGGGCTCCCACCACAGCATGAAGCAGTTACAAAAGAGGGGTCTGCACCCTCAACACCCCAAGAATGAGGAACGGAACAAAAAGCAGAGGAGGGGTTGATCTCCGGCAACGTTCATTAAAAATTCCTGTGAGATAAAAAGAGAATCTGGGCAATAAAATAAAGTCTAACCTGTTTTTCCTTTGTGCTTTGTCTAATTTCACGTGCTCCTAGTGTTCCGCATGCAGAGGTCCCACACCCGGCACTTCAGACCCGATTTCCTAGTGCAGAATGGCTGGGTCGACACCTCAGCTAGCGGAGTCCCATGCAGACTCCACGGCATAGAGCCTGAGCTGCAGCCAACCCAGCCCTCGATAGCTCCATCCCCTCCCTCCCACTGACTCTGCCGGGATCCCTACACAGCAGCCTAGCCCACAGCCCGTGGGGGACTGCACGCTCTCACCTCTCCATTCTGTTTTCAAAATAATGTTTCCTTTGCTTCTGAACCAAACTCAGTCTTGATCTCTTGGCTCCAATGACACTGGGCACGATGAATCCTGTTGGGGTCCACTCTGGAGGATCAGTAACAGAAATTGAGAACATTGTAACTTCAATGAACAGATGTGTGAACCAAACTGTAGTTAACATAGAGCAGTGTATAATGCTCGGGTAAAATAAGATGTTTCTAAGACTTACATTTGATATTTCCATCACTTTACTATAAGCAAGTTCAGTGAAGACGTCTGTCTTATTTGTCAGGTCAACATTAGATAAATGAAGTGATTTATTTCCATGGATGTACATCGAATACTCTTGGCTGAAGCTTCAATCTTGTTTTGAATGCTTTTCCATTGAAAAGGACACCTCTCTTTAAGCTCCCCCATTTCTGAGAAGTATAAAATCTTATAATTTATTATTACCAAAGGGGAAAGGTAGGAGAAGCGATAAATTAACAGTTTGGGATTAACACATACACACTGCTATGTATAAAATAGATCATCAACAAGGAACTACTGTATAGCACAGGGAACTACACTGAATATTTTGCAATAACCTATAAGGGGAAATAATCTGAAAAAGAATAGATATTTTTATTGACATCATCTATCAATGACAGATAAAATGTAACCTAAGCAAGGCCGATGGTGAACGCTTCTGACCCTGAAGATTTCAATCATCTAAAGTTTGGGCTCTGCCTATTTCCCAAGGCCTTTAATGGACATACGTGTAGCTGTAGCTTAAAAATTCCCCAGTTTGGGGTACGGGGAGGCACTGATTTGGAAAAATCCCTGGTGTTCTCTTTCCATGCACGGGACCCTTCCTACACCTAAAACATGCCTGTCACCCCTAGAGGATGTTACACCGTTTGATCGGAAAGAGTTTGGAAAAGGCACCTCATCTCCTCATCGCCTGGTGCTCGTGTTTACCCCTCCAGCATCTTTCCTAACAATCTCCTCACTTGGGGGTATCAGCACCGTCAACATCCTGTTGCACACAGTTTGGAATTTGTCCAGAGGATGAAGTGGAAGGATGAGAAAAATTTAGAGACAAGTCTTAGTTGTTTGGACAGGCACATGCCACTCTAATTTCCAATCTGGAAGACAAATTCATCAAAGGCTAGAATTGTCCACGGAAACAGAATAGGTCTAGAGGAAATCCCGCTGTTTTGTGTCCAGTTTCCAAAAACACAAGTTGAAAAATGGAACTCAGGGGCACTAAAATTCATGAAACTGCAGAGTTGAAAATATCTATTGTTGAAAAATATCTTGAGGTAAGTCACAGAAAAGGACTTGTAAGCAATGGGGAGTGGCAGGAAACAGATTTGAAGAGGTAGAAAGGACTCCCCATTAAAGCACAAGAAAAGGGGCTGAACATCGCCAATGATGCAGTTGGCCCAAAAGGGCGTATGCATTTTTTTCTGAATATATTCAAGTAAAGGCCATACACACTTTTTAATCCAACCAAACAGGTGGGCACTGGAAATCAATACTACAAAATGTATCACTTCACATCAGTCAGAAGGGCCATCCACATAAAGTGTAAACACCAGAAATGCAGGACAGGGTGAGGAGAAAAGGGAGCCCTGTGAGGCTGATAGTTGAAATGTAATTTGCCAATGGCCACTCTGGAGAAGTGTATTGTGTTTGCTAAAACATCTGAAAACTGAGCTACAGAGCATAGTGCACTTGCACTCATGGGCGTATACCTTGGGAAAAACAAAAATGGACAGAAAACAGGCACCCCAACGTTTACCACCTCTCTGATAAAAAGGGCCTCCACTTGGATATAACCTAAATGTCCCTGGAAGGATAAAATGGATAAAAGAGATGGGATACTTATGTAGAGTGGAATATTACTCATCCCAAAATCAATGAAATAAGGCCAGTTGGAACAACTCTGGAGGAGTTACATACGATCATTCTAAGTGACATATGTCAGAAAGAAAAAAGACACATATCATAAGATGTCACTTAAAGGTGGAATCAAACATGGCTACACATGAAATAAACTACAAAACAGAAACATAGTCAAATATGTAGAAAATAGACATAAGGCTGCTAAATGGGAAAGGTGGGGAATGGTGAGGTATTATCCAGGAGGTTGGAATTAGCAAATATACCATTCCAAGTGCCAAATTGAATAACTGACAAGGCCTACACGGTACCTCAAAGAACTGCACTCAGCCCACTCAAGTCACTGGACAATAATACATATGACTCATAAGCATCTGAAAAATAATTTCTTGTTGTCTCACAGTACATGAATCAAGTAGATGTACAGCAGCAAAAAACAGAGCTTTGAAAATCAGCTGTAACCAATATAAAAATAAATTTAAAAATATTTATAAAAACGGTGAGACAGACAAAAATGCTTACAACTTTTGTTGAAGGGCTACAATGTAACATGGATTGAACACATGTAGACCCACAGCAGGATGATATATAAGGCTGGAAGCTATGCACGCTAAGAGATGTTAGAGAGGCTGGGTGAGGAAATGCAGACCTTTTAAAGTAATACTGACTGGTACCCATTCCATTGGTCCCAAATCGGCAGTTTCAAGGGAATCTTCTGACAGCGAAACCATGCCTGCGAAACCGAGATGAATGTACACCGTGTGCTCAGGAAAGGTGTCTAAAATGCACCTCATTTTTGATCTCCTGGTGCTGGGGTTCGCCATTCCAGCCACATTATTAACAATCTCCCCTCTTGGAAAATCAGCACCTTTAACCTCCTGTTTCACACAGTTTGCAATTTGTGCAGAGGATAAATGGGAAGGGGGGAACCAATGAGAGATAAGCTGTAGGAGTTTTGACAGGCACATGTCACTCTAATTTCCCATTAGGAACAAGAATTAACCAAAGGCTCAGCCTGCCTCCTCAGAAATAGAATAGGGCCAGAAGAAATCCAATGGTTTGGCGGCGAGCTCACAATAAAAGCGAGTTGCAAAATGGAGCTCAGGAGCAGACAATTCAAAGACCTGCAAAGATATAAATGATAACCAACGTCCAAAAATATATTCAGGTAAGGCAACGAAGAGGATCTGAATGAGAGGCAGAATTGCAGGAAACAGATTTCAAAAGGTAGATTGTACTCACATTTAAAGCATATGAAAAGCAGCAGAATTTCTAAAATGATGCAGTTGGGCAAAAGGGTGTATGCCTTTTTTTCGTGAATATCTTCAGGAAAAAAAACACATACAGAGCTTTTAGCCAACCAAGCAAGCGGGAAATGCAAATCCGCACAACAAAGAAGTCTCAATTTCCACTGCTCAGAAAGGCCATCCAAAAAATGTGTACAAACCAGAAATGCTGGAGAGGCCATGGAGAACAGGGAGCCTAGTCACGCTGATGGGTGGGGTATAAATATCCAAGAGCCACTCTGAAGAAGTGTATGCTGTTTCCTAAAACATTTAAATACAAAGCCCCCGAGCAAAGGGGACTTCAACTCATGGACATATAACTTGGGAAGACTAAATTTCGACAACACACAGGCACCCCAAAGTTTAGGGCTGCTCTGCATACAAGAACCTCAACTTCGGTACACCTAAAATATCCCAGGAAAAAGAGAAATGCATAAATTACTTGTGGTAATTTTGTACAACGGAATATCACTCAGACGTGAAATCAATGTCATAAGGCCAGTAGCAGCATAAAGAGTGGATTTAGGTATGATGATTCTAAGTGAAATTAGTCACACAGAAAAAGAATCTATTCATAAGATATCACTTACAGAGGGAATGTCAACATCACAACACATGAACTGAATTAAGAAAGAGAACAGAGTCTCACATTTAGAAAAAACTCTTATGCCTGTTTAATGGGAAAGGAGAGGTGGGGTGATGCATAAAACCAGAGTTTGATATTAGCACAGGTACCATTCCATAAACCAAATAGAGAACAGACGAGACCTACCCCTTCCTCAGTGAACGGGACTCAAACCCCCTATTCCCCGCAGAGGAATATATCTGACTAGTGAGAATCTTAAAACCTATGTATTGATTTGTCTTCATAAGGGAATCAAGTGTGTCTAGACTGGCATAAACACGTCAGTGAAAATCAGCTCAACCCCATTATAAAAATGAATTTCAAAAACAAACAAAAAAACAGCGAAATTCTTACACAATTCCTTCAGGGGTTCTGATGAAACCGGGAATGACCCTATCTGTAAAGACAGCTGGATGAGACATAAGGCAGGACACTTGGGACTGAGAGGACTGGTGAGATTGGGAGAGAAAATGCAGACCCTTTAAAGTACTAATGCATGCCACGATTCCATGGATACCAAATCTCCAGGTAGTAGGGAATATCACTACAGTTATAACATGTATGGGAAACCTAGAGAATGGACACCCTGTGATGGTGAAAGGTTTCTAAATGTCTCCTAATTTTTCCTATCCTTGTGCTCCAGTTTGGTATTCCAACTGCTTTACTATCAATCTCCCAACTTAGGAGAGCCAGCCCCTATAACCTCCTGGTTCGCACAGTTTGCTAATTGTGCAGAGGATGAAAGGGAAGAGGGAGAACCAATCAGAGAGTAGATGTAGGCTTTTGGACGGGCACATGTCACTCTAAATTCCCGTCAGGAAGAAGAATTAACCAAAGCCTCAGCCACCTGCAGGGAACAGTATAGCCACCCCTGGAACAAGTATAGGTCCTGAAGCAAAATTGTGGATTTGCAGTCAGCTCCCAAAAATGGGATTTGAAAATTGGAGCTCACGGGCACAGCAATTCACAAACCTACAGTTATAAAGGACTACTGTCTTCCAAAAATCTGTTGAGGGAAGGCAACGAAGCTGACTTGAAAATGAGGCAGAATTGCACAAAACATATTTCAAGAGGTAAATTGGAATCGCCTTTAAAGCACAGGAAAAGCATCAAAACTTCGACAATGATGCACTTGGCCAAAAAGGGCGTATGCGTTTTCTCCTGAATATATTCAGGAGAAAATGCATACGACCTTTTTGGACAATCAAGCAAGTGCGCAATGCAAATCCTCACTACAAAGAACTGTCACTTCCCATGGGTCAAAAGGGACATCCGAAAATCTGTAAAAACCAGAAAGGCAAGAGGGAGATGCCAAGGGCATGAAGCAATATGATCCAAAGTGTCATGAAGGATTGTGATGACAAGCGCATGGAGCATTGTGATGACAAGATTATGTAGCATATTGCTGACAAAGGCATGGAGCATTGTGATGACAAGGTTCATGGAGCACTGTGATGACAAGCGTCACGGAGCATTGTGATTACAGGGGTCATGGAGCATTGGGATGACAAGGGCATGGAGCATTTTTATGACAAGAGTCCCGGATCATTGTGTTGTCAGTGTTCATGGATCGTTGTGATGACAGGAGTCATGGAGCATTGTGATGACAGGGGTCAGGGAGCATTGTGATGAGAAGGTCAAGGATCATTGGGCTGAAAACGCACATGGAGTATTGTGATGACAGGGGCCATGGAGGCTTGTGATGACAAGGTACTGGAGCATTGTGATGAGAAGACCATGGAGACTTGTGATGACAAGTCTCATGGAATATTCTGATGAAAAGGGGCATGGAGCATTGTGATTACAGGGGTCTTGGGGCATTGTGATGACAAGGGCATGGAGCATTGGGATGAGATGGCCATGGAACGTTCTGATGACATGCATCATGGAGCTTTGTGATGACAAGGGCATGGAACATTGTGATGAAAAAGGCATGGAGCCTTGTCATGACAGGGTTCAAGGAGCATACTGAGGACAAGTGTCAGGGAGCATTGTGATGACAAGTGTATTGAGCATTGTGATGAAAAAGGTCATGGAGCATTGTGATGAGAAGACCATGGATAATTGTGATGACGAGCGTCATGGGGCGTTGTGATGATAAGTGTTATGGAACATTTTGATCACAAAGATTTGGAGCATTGTGATGACAGAGATCATGGAGCATTTTGATTTCATTGTGATGACAATAGCATGAAGCATTTTGATGATGGGCATGGTGCATTGTGATTACAGAGGTCTTGGAGCATTGTGATTAGAAGGGTCATGGAGCCTTGTGATGACAAGGCCGTGGAACATCGTGATGGCAGGTGTCATGGAGCACTGTTATGACAGGGTTAATGGAGAATTGTGATGGCAAGGGCATGGAACATTGTGATGAGAAGGCCATGGAGCCTTCTGATGACATGCGTCATGGAGCTTTGTGATGACAAGGTCATGGAGCAATGTGATGAGAGCGTTCATGGAGCATTGTGATGACAATGACATTGAGCATTTTGATGAAAAGTTCATGGAACATTGTGGTGACAAATTTCACAGAGCCTTGTGATGATGAGGGCATTGACTTTTGTGGTGACACAGGTCATGGAGTCTTGTGGTGACGGGACACACGGAGCATTGTGATGACTGGGGTCATGTAGCATTGTGATGACAGGAGCATGGAGCATTGGTCTGACAACTTTCATGGAAAATTGTGTAGACAGTGGGCATGGCACATTGTGATGAAAAGGGCATGGAGCATTGTGATGACAAGGTCATGGAATATTGTGAAGACAGGTGTCAGGGAGCATTGTGATGGCATATTTCATGTTCCATTGTGATGACAATGGCATGGAGCATTGTGATGCCGAGTGTTATGGAGGATTGTGATGACAAAGGTAATGAAGCATTGTGATGACAAAGGCATGGACCTTGCTATGACAGGGGTCATGGGACATTGCGATGACAAGTGCATGGAGAATTGTGATGACAAGAGCATGTAACATGGGGATGAGAACTGTCATGGAGAATTGTGATGACAAGGACGTGGAGAATTGTGATGACAAGGGACATGGAGCATTGGGATGACCAGGGCATGGAGCATTGCTATGGCAAGACCGTGGAGCACTGTGATGAGAAGACCATGGATAATTCTGGTGACGAACATCATGGAGCACTGTAATGACAAGGGGCATGGAGCATTGTGATGATAGGTCTCATGGAGAATTGTGATGACAGGTGTCATGGATCATTGTGATGACAAGGGTCATGGAGTATTCTGATGACAAGCTTGTGGAGTATTGTGATGACAAAGCATTTAACACTGTGATGGGAAGTGTCATGGAACATAGTGATGCCAAGAACGTGGAGAATTGTGATGAAAGGGAACATAGAGCATTGTGATGACCAGGGCATGGAGCATTGTGATGGCAAGACCGTGGAGCACTGTGATGAGAAGACCATGGATAATTGTGATGACGAGCGTCATGGAGCGCTATAATGAGAAGCGGCATGGAGCATTGTGATTACAGGTGTCTTGGAGCACTGTGATGAAAAGGGCATGGATCATTGTGATGAAAAAGGCATTGAGCCTTGTCATGACAGTGTTCAAGGAGCATACTGACGACAAGTGTCAGGGTGCATTGTGATGACAAGTGTATTGAGCATTGTGATGACAAAGGTTATGGAGCATAGTGATGAGAAGACCATGGATAATTGTGATTATGAGCATCATGGGGTGTTGTGATGAGAAGTGTTATGGAACATTGTGATCCCAACGGTTTGGAGCATTGTGATGACAGACGTCATGGAGCATTTTGATTTCATTGTGAGGAAAATAGCCTGAAGCATTATGACAATGGGCATGGTGCATTGTGATGATAGGATTCATGGAGCTTTGAGATGAAAAGGGGCATGGAGCATTGTGATAAAAAGTGTCTTGGAGCATTGTGATGAGAAGTCCATGGAACATTCTAATGACATGAGTCATGGAGCTTTGTGATGACAAGGGCATGGAGCATTGTGATTACAGGTGTCTTGGGACATTGTGATGACAAGTGTCATGGAGCCTTGTGAATGACAAGGCCGTGGAACATTGTGATGGCAGGGGTCATGGAACATTGTTATGAAAGGTGTAATTTAGCATTGTGATGAGAAGGACAGGAAGCATTGGTGTGAAATGTTTCACGGATTACTGTGATGAGAGTGGGCATGGAGCATTTTGATTACAAGGGTCTTGGAGCATTGTGATGGCAAGGGCAAGGAGCATTGCAGTGACAGGGACATGGAACATTCTGATGACATGCGTCATGTAGCTTTTTGATGAAAAGGGCATGGAGTATTTTGATTAGAGGGTTCGTGGAGCATTGTGATGACAAGTGTCATGGAGCCTTGTGATGACAAGGCCGTGGAACATTGTGATGGCAGGTGTCATGGAGCATTGTTATGACAGAGGTAAAGGAGCATTGTGATGAGAAGGGCATGGAGCATTGGTCTGAAATGTTTCATGGATTATTGTGATGAGAGTGGGCATAGAGCATTGTGATGATAAGGGCATGGAACACTGTGATACATGGGTCATGGAGGATTGTAATGACAAGGTCATGGCGCATTGTGATGAGAAGGGCATCGAGCATTGTGATGACAAATGTCATGGAGCGTTGTGATGACAAGGGCATGGAGCAATGTGATGAGAGGGTTCATGAAGCATTTTGATGACAATGACATGGAGCATTGTGATGCCAAGGGTCATGGCGCTTTGTGATGACAAACGTCATGGAGCATTTTGATGATAAGTGCATGGTGCATTGTGATGAGAAGGTCAGGGTGTATTTTGATGACAGGGTCATGCAGCAATATGTTGAAAATTGTATTGGAACATTTTAATGACAGGGGTTATAGAATATTGTGATGTCAGGGGTCATGGAACATTGTGATGATAAAGGGATGTAGCATTGTGATGACAGGGGTCATGGGACATTGTGATTACAGGGGTGAGGGAGTATTGTGACGACTAGTGATGGAACACTGTGATATCTCTGGTGAGAGAGCATTTTGATGAGAAATGTACGGAGCACTGTGATTACAAGGTTTATGGAGCTTTGCAATGACATGTCTCTGGACCGTTGTGATGAAAAGTGAATGGCACATTGTGATGACAAGGGTCATGGAATATTTTTCAGACAAAGGCATGGAGCATTGTGATGACAACAGTCACGGAGCATTGTGATGAAAACGGAATGGGGCATTGTAATGAAAAAGGCATGGAGCCTTTTCGTGACAGGGTTCAAGGAGCATTGTGATGACAAGTGTCAGGGAGCATTGTGATGACCAGTGTATTGAGAATTGTGATGACAAAGGTCATGGAGCATTGTGATGAAAAGGGCATGGAATTTTGTGATGACAAGCATCATGGAGCATTGTGATGACAAGTGTTATGGAACATTGGCATCACAAGTGTTTGGAGCATTGGGATGACAGAGGTCATGGATCATTTTGATTTCAAGGAGCATGGATTATTTTGATGACAAGGGCATGAAGCAATGTGATCCCAAGGTTCATGGAGGTTTGCGATGACAATGGAAATGGAGTATTGTGATGACAAGCACATAGAGCATTGTAATGACAAGGTCATGTAGCATTTTGCTGACAAAGTCATGGAGCATTGTGATGACGTGTCATGGAGCACTGTGATGACAAGAGTCACGGAGCATTGTGAATACAGGGGTCATGGAGCATTGGGATGACAAGGGCATGGATCATTGTGATGACAAGTGTCATGGAGCATTGGGCTGTATATGTTCATGGAGTATTGTGATGACGGGGTCATGGAGCATTGTGATGACAGAGGTCATGAAGAATTTTGATTTCATTGTGCTGACAATATCCAGAAGCATTATGATGATGGGCATGATGCATTGTGATGACAGGGTTCATGGAACATGGAGATGAAAAGGGGCATGGAGCATTGTGATTACAGAGGTCTTGGAACACTGTGATGACAAGGGCATGGAGCAATTTGATGAGAAGGCCATGGAACATTCTGATGACATGTGTCATGGAGCTTTGTGATGACAAGGAAATAGAGCATTGTGATTACAGGGGTCTTGGAGCATTGTGATGACAAGTGACATGGAGCATTGTGATGACAAGGCCATGGAACATCGTGATGGAAGGGGTCATGGAGCATTGTTTTGACAGGGGTAATGGAGCATTGTGATGAGAAGGGCATGGATCATTGTGATTACAAGGTTTATGGAGCAATACCATGACAAATTTGTGGACCGTTGTGATGAAAAGCACGTAGCACATTGTGATGACAATGTTCATGGAGCATTTTTCTGACAAAGGCATGGAGCATTTTGATGACAAGGGTTACGGAGCATTGTGATGAAAAGTTCATGGAGCATTGTGGTTATAAAGGTCACAGAGCCTTGTGCTGACGTGGGCATGGACCATTGTGATGACAAATGTTATGAAGCATTGTGATGACTGGAGGCACGGAGCATTGTGATGACAGGGGTCATGGAGCATTGTGATGACAAGGGCATGGAGCATTTTGGTGACAGTGGCATGGAGCATTGGTCTGAGAAGTTTCTTAGACTATTGTGATGACAGTGGACATGGTGCATTGTGATGACAAGGGCATGGATTATTGTGATGAGAAGGTCATTGAGTATTGTGAAGACAGGTGTCAGGGAGCATTGTGCTGACATATGTCATGGTCCATTGCAATGACAATGGCAGGGAGCATTGTGATGCCAAATGTAATGGAGGATTTTGATGACAAATATAATGGAGCATTGTGATGACAAGGGTTTGGAGAATTATGATGGCAAGGGCCGTTGAGAATTTTCATGACAAGGTCGTGAAGCATTGTGATGACAAGGTCCAGGAGCATTGTGATGAGAAATCCATAGAGAGTTGTGATGACAAGTCTCATGGAGCATACTGATGAAAAGGGGCATGGAGCATTGTGATTACAGGGGTCTTGGAACATTGTGATGACAAGGGCATGGAGCACTGTGTTTAAAGGGGTATTGGTGCATTGTGATGAAAAGGGCATGGATCATTTTGATGAAAAAGGCATGGAGCCTTGTCATGACAGGGTTCAATGAGCATATAGACAACAAGTGTCAGGGAGCATTTTGATGACAAGTGTATTGAGCATTGTGATGACAACGGTCATGGAGCATTGTCATGAGAAGTCCATGGATAATTGTGATGACGAGCATCATGGGGCACTGTGAGGACAAGTGTTATGGAACATTGTGATCACAAGGGTTTGGAGCATTGTTATGACTGAGATCTTGGAGCATTTTGATTTCATTGTGATGACAGTAGCATGAAGCATTATGATGATGGGCATGGTGCATTTTGATTACAGGGTTCATGGATCATTGAGATGAAAAGGGGAATGGAGCATTGTGATTACAGGGGTCTTGGAGGACTGTGATGAGAAGGGTAATGGAGTCTTGTGATGAAAAGTCCACGGAATATCGTGATGGCAGGGGTCATGTAGCATTGTTATCACAGGGGGAATGGAGCACTGTGACGGCAAGGGCATGGAGCATTGTGATGAGAAGGCCATGGAACATTCTGATGACATGTGTCATGGAGCTTTGTGATGACAATGGCATGGAGCAATGTGATGAGAGTGTTCATGGAGCATTGTGATGACAATGACATGGAGCATTGTGATGCCAAGGGTAATGGATCTTTGTGATGCCAAAGTCATGGAGCATTTTGATGACAAGGGCGTTGTGCATTGTGATGAGAAGGACAGGGAGCATTGTGATGACAGGGTCATGGAGCAATTTGAAGAAAAGATTCATGGAACATTATGACGACAGTGTTTATGGAACATTGTGATGACAGGGGACATGGAGCATTATGATGAAAAGGGTCATGGAGCATTTTGATGAAAGGGGTTATGGAACATTGTGATGTCAGGGGTCATCGAATATTTTGAAGATAAGTGCATGTAGCATTTTGATGACAGGAGTCATGGAACATTGTGATAACACGGGTGAGGGACTATTGTGAGGAATAGTGATGTAACATTGGGATACCTGTGGTGAGAGAGCCTTTTGATGAGAAGTGCATGGAGCATTGTGATGACAAGGTTTATGGAGCATTGTGATGACAAGATTGTGGAGCACTGTGATGACATGCGCATGGTGCATTGTGATGACATGTGTCATGAAGCATCATGCTGAGAAGCACATGGAGCATTGTGATGACAAGGGTCATGGAACATTGCGCTGAGAAAGGCATAGAGCATTGTGATGACAAGGATCAAAGAGCTTTGTGATGACAACTCTCATGGAGCATACTGATGAAAAGGGGCATGGGGCATTGTGATTACAGTGGTCTTGGAGCACTGTAATGAAATGTGCATGGAGTATTTTGATGAGAAGTCCATGGAACATTCTGATGACATGTGTCATGGAGCTTTGTGATGACAAGGGCATGGAGCATTGTGATTACAGGGGTCTTGGAGCACTGTGATGACAACGGTCACGGAGCCTTGTGATGACTAGGCCGTGGAACACTGTGATGACAGGGGTCATGGAGCATTGTTATGACAGGGGTAATGGAGCATTGTGATGAGAAGGGCATGGAATATTGGTCTGAAATGTTTTATGGATTATTGTGATGAGAGTGGGCATGGAGCACTGTGATGACAAGGGCACAGAACACTGTGATACATGGGTCATGCAGGATTGTAATGACTTGGGCATGGAGCATTGTGATGAGAAGGGCATCGAGCATTGTGATGACAAGTGTCATGGAGCTTTGTGATGACAAGGGCATGGAGCAATGTAATGAGAGGGTTCATGGAGCATTGTGATAACAATGACATGGACCATTGTGATGCCAAGGGTCATGGAGCTTTGTGATGACAAGTCATGGAGCATTTTGATGACAAGGGAATGGTGCATTGTGATGAGAAGTGCATGGAGCATTTTGATGACTGGGTCATGCAGCAATTTCATGAAAATTGAAATGGAACATTTTAATGGCAGGGGTTATAGAATATTGTTATGTCAGGGTTCTTGGAACTTTGGGATGAAATGGGTCATGGAGCATTTTGATGACATGGGTTATGGAACATTGTTATGTCAGGGGTCATGGAACATTGTCATGATAAGGGGATGTAGCATTGTGATGACAGGGTCATGGAAAATTGTGATTACAGGGGTGTGGGAGTATTGTGATGACTAGTGATGGAACATTGTGATATCTCTGGTGAGAGAGCCTTTTGATGAGATGTGCATGGACCATTGTGATTAAAAAGTTTATGGAGCATTGCAATGATAAGTTTGTAGGCCTTTGTGATGACAATGGTCATGGAGCATTGTTCTCACAAAGAAATGGAGCATTGTGATGACAAGGGTCAGAGTGAATGGTGATGAAAAGGTCATGGAGCATTGTGTTTACAAATGTCACAGAGCCTTGTGATGACGCGGGCATGGACCATTGTGATGACAAACGTTATGAAGCATTGTGATGATTGGAGTCACGGGGCATTCTGATGACAGGGGTCATGGAGCATTGTGATGACAAGGGCATGGAGTATTGTGATGACAGGTAATGGAGCATAGGTCTGACAAATTTCACAGATTATTGTGATGACAGTGGGCATGGTGCATTGTGATGACAAGGGCATGGAGCACTGTGATGAGAAGGTCATGGAGTATTGTGAAGAGAGATGTCAGGGAGCATTGTGATGACATATGTCATGGTCCATTGCATGAAAATGTCATGGAGCATTGTGATGCCAAATGTAATGGAGGATTGTGATGACAAATATAATGGAGCATTGTGATGATTAGGGCTAGGAGCATTATGATGACAAGGGGATTGAGAATTCTCATGACAATGTCGTGAAGGATTGTGCTGAAAAGTTCCTGGAGCATTGTGATGACAAAATTATGGAGCCTTGTGATGACAAGTCTCATGGAGCATACTGATGAAAAGGGGCATGGAGCATTGTGGTTACAGGGGTCATGGAACATTGTGAAGACAAGGGCATGGAACATTGTCAGGAGAAGACCAAGGAGCATTCTGATGGCATGCGTCATTGAGCTTTGTGATGACAAGGGCATGGAGCATTGTAATTATATGGGTCTGGGAGCATTGTGATGAAATGGGCATGGATCATTGTGATGAAAAAGGCATGGAGCCTTGTCATGACAGGGTTCAAGGAGCATACAGACAACAAGTGTCAGGGAGCATTTTGATGACAAGTGTATTGAGCATTGTGATGACAATGGTCATGGAGCATTGTGATAAGAAGAACATGGATAATAGTGATGACGAGCGTCATGTGGCATTGTGATGACAAGTGATATGGAATATTGTGATCACAAGGGTTTGGAGCATTGTTATGACAGAGGTCATGGAGCATTTTGATTTCATTGTGATGACAATAGCATGAAGCATTATGATGATGGGCATGGTGCATTTTGATGACAGGGTTCATGGAACATTGAGATGAAAAGGGGCATGGAGCAATGTGATTACAGTGTTCTTGGAGTGTTGTGATGAGAAGGGTCATGGAGCCTTGTGATGACAGGGCCACGGAACATCGTGATGGCAGGAGTCATGGAGCATTGTTATGACAGGTGTAATGGTGCATTGTGATGGCGAGCGCATAGAGCATTGTGATGAGAAGGCCATGGAGCATTCTGATGACATGTGTCATGGAGCTTTATGAAGACAAGGGCATGGAGCAATGTGATGAGAGCGTTCATGGAGCACTGTGATGACAATGACATGGAGCATTGTGCTGACAAGGGCATGGGACATTAGTCTAATAAGTTCAATGGATTATTGCGATGAGAGGTGAAATGGTGCATTGTGATGACAAGGGCATGGAGCATTGTGATGACCAGGTCATGCAGTATTGTGAAGACAGGAGTCAGGGAGCATTGTGATGACATATGTAATGGCCCTTTGTGATGACAATGGCATGGAGCATTGGGATGCCAAGTGTCATGGAGGATTCTGATGACAAAGGTAATGGAACATTGTGATGACAATGGCTTGGAGCATTGGGATGACATGGGTCAGGTAGCATTGTGCTGACAAGTGCATGGAGAATTGTGATGACAACGGTCATGGAGCATTCTGATGAAAATGGCATGGGTCACTGTGATGAAAAAGGCATGGAGATTTTTCGTGACAGGGTTCAAGGAGCATTCGGATGACAATGTCAGAGAGCATTGTGATGACATATATATTGAGAATTGTGATGACAAAGGTCATGGAGCATTGTGATAAAAAGGGCATGGATTATTGTGATTCCAGGCATCATGGAGCATTGTGATGACAAGTGTTATGGAACATTGGGATCAGAAGGTTTTGGAGCATTGTGATGACATATGTCATGGATCATTTTGATTTCAAGGAGCATGGAGCATTGTGATGACAAGGGCATGAAGCAATGTGATCCCAAGGTTCATGGAGGATTGTGATGACAATGGAAATGGAGTTTTGTGATGACAAGCGCATAGAGCATTGTAATGACAAGGTCATGTAGCATTTTGCTGACAAAGGCATGGAGCATTGTGATGACATGTGTCATGGAGCACTGTTATGACAAGCGTCATAGAGCATTGTGAATACAGGGGTCATGGATCATTCGGATGACAAGGGCATGGATCATTTTGATGACAAGGGTCATGGAGCACTGGGCTGAAAATCTTCATGGAGTGTTGTGATGACAGGGTCATGGGGCATAGTGATATGTAGGGAGTGGAGCATTGTGATGACAAGAGTCCCGGATCATTGTGTTGTCAGGAATCATGGAGTGTTGTGATGACAGTGGTCATGGAGCATTGTGATGATATTGGCCATGGAGCATTGTGATGTGTAGGTCGTGGAGCATTGGGCTGAATATGTTAATGGATTATTGTGATGACAGGGGTCATGGAGCATTGTGATGACAAGGGAATTGAGAATGGTGATGACAAGGTCCTGGAGCATTGTGATGAGATGACCATGGAGACTTGTGATGACAAATCTCACGGATCATTCTGATGAAAAGGGGCATGGAGCATTGTGATTACAGGGGTCTTGGAGGATTGTGATGACTAGGGCATGGAGCATTGTGATTAGAAAGCCATGGAGCATTCTGATGACATGCTTCATGGAGTTTTGTGAAGACAAGGACATGGAGCATTGTGATTACAGTGATCTTGGAGCATTGTGATGAAAAGGGCACGGATGATTGTGATGAAAATGGCATGGAGCCTTGTCATGACAGGGTTCAAGGAGCATACTGACGACAAGTGTCAGGGAGCATTGTGATGACAAGTGTATTGAGCATTGTGATGACAAATGTCATGGAGCATTGTGATGAGAATACCATGGATAATGGTGATGTAGAGCGTCATGGGGTTTTGTGATGATAAGTGTTATGGAACATTGTGATCACAAGGGTTTGGAGCATTATGATGACAGAGGTGATGGAGAGTTGTGATTTGATTGTGATGACAATAGCCTGAAGCATTATGATGATGGGCATGGTGCATTGTGATGACAGGGTTTATGGAGCATTGAGATGAAAAGGGGCATGGAGAATTGTGTTTACAGGGGTCTTGGAGCATTGTGATGACAAGGGCATGGAGCATTGTGATGAGAAGGCCATGGAACATTCTGATGACATGTGTCATGGAGCTTTGTGACGAAAAGGGCATGGAGCATTGTGATTACAGGGGTCTTGGAGCATTGTGATGACAAGGGTCATGGAGCCTTGTGATGACAAGGCCGTGGAACATTGTGA
This sequence comes from Mesoplodon mirus, assembly GCF_964341445.2. Classification (NCBI taxonomy): domain Eukaryota; kingdom Metazoa; phylum Chordata; class Mammalia; order Artiodactyla; family Ziphiidae; genus Mesoplodon; species Mesoplodon mirus. The sequence continues at coordinate 3,832,097 of NW_028295790.1, forward strand.
TGGCGGGGGTAATGGAGCATTGTTATGACAGAGGTAATGGAGCATTCTGATGAGAAGGGCATTGAGCACTGGCCTGAAAGTTTTCATGGATTATTGTGATGAGAGTGGGCATGCAGCAGTGTGATGACAAGGTCACGGAACACTGTGATACATGGGTCATGGAGGATTGTGATGAAAAGTGCATGGAGCATTTTGATGAGAAAGGCTTCGATCATTGTGATGACAAGCGTCATGGAGCTTTGTGATGACAAGGGCATGGAGCAATGGGATGAGAGGGTTCATGGAGCACTTTGATGACAATGACCTGGAGCATTGTGATGCCAAGGGTCATGGAGCTTTGTGATGACAAAGGGCATGGAGCATTTTGATGACAAGCGTGTGGTGAATTGTGATGAGAAGGAGAGGGAGCATTTTGATGACAGGGTCATGCAGCAATTTGATGAAAATTGTAATGTAACATTTTGATGACAGGGGTTACAGAACATTGTGATGCCATGGGTCATGGAACTTTGGGATGAAAAGTGTTATGGAGCATTTTGATGACAGGTGTTATGGAATATTGTGATGTCAGGGGTCATGGAACATTTTGATTACAGGGTTGAGGGAGGATTGTGATGACTAGTGATGGAACATTGTGATATCTCAGGTGAGAGAGCATTTGGATGAGAAGTGCATGGAGCATTGTGAATACAAGGTTTATGGATCATAGCGATGACAATGTTGTGGATCATTTTGATGAAAAACGCATAGCACATTGTGATGACAAGGGTCATGGAACATTGTTCTGACAAAGGCAAGGAGCACTGTGATGACAAGGGTCATGGAGCATTGTGATGAAAAGTTCATGGAGCATTGTGGTTACAAAGGTCAAAGAGCCTTGTGATGATGCAGGCATGGACCGTTGTGATGACAAAAGTTATGAAGCATTGTGATGACTGGAGTCACGGAGCTTTGAGATGACAGGTGTCATGGAGCATTGTGATGACAGGGACATGGAGCGTTGTGGTGACACTTTTCAGAAATTATTGTGATGACAGTGGACATGGTGCATTGTGATGACAAGGGCATGGAGCATTGTGATGAGATGGTCATGGATTATTTTGAAGAGAGTTGTCAGAGAGCATTTTGATGACATATGTCATGGTCCATTGCGATGACATTGGCAGGGAGCATTGTGATGCCAAATGTAATGGAGTATTGTGATGACAAATATAATGGAACATTGTGATGACTAGGGCTTGGAGCATTATGATGACAAGGGCCATTGAGAATTTTCATGACAAGGTCGTGAGGCATTGTCATGACAATGTCCTGGAGCATTGTGATGAGAAATCCATGGAGCCTTGTGATGACAAGTCTCATGGAGCATACTGATGAAAAGGGGCAAGGAGAATTCTGATTACAGTGTTCTTGGTACATTGTAATAACAAGGGCATCGATCATTGTGATGACAAAGTCATGGAACTTTGGTCTAATATGTTTCATGGATTATTGCGATGACAGTTGGAATGGTGCATTGTGATGACAAGGGCATGGAGCATTGTGACGACCAGGTCATGCAGTACTGTGATGAGAGGTGTCAGGAGCATTTTGATGACATATGTCATGGCCCATTGTGATGACAATGGCATGGAGCATTGTGATGCCAAGTGTCATGGAGGATTCTGATGACAAAGGTAATGGAGCATTGTGATGACAATGGCTTGGAGCATTGTGATGATAAGGGTCAGGGAACATTGTGTTGACAAGTGCGTGGAGAATTTTGATGACAAGGGTCATGGAGCATTCTGATGATAAGCTTGTGGAGTATTTTGATGACAATGGCATGGAGCATTGTGATGAAAACGGCATGGGGGATTGTGATGGAAAAAGCATGGAGCGTTTTTGTGACAGGGTTCAAGGAGCATTCTGACGACAAGTGTCAGGAAGCATTGTGATGACAATTGTATTGAGAATTGTGATGACAAAGGTCATGGAGCATTTTGATGAAAAGGGCATGGAGTATGGTGATGACAGGCATCATGGAGCGTTGTGATGACAAGTGTTATGGAACATTGTGATCACAAGGGTTTGGAGCATTGTGATGACAGAGGTCATGGATCATTTTGATTTCAAGGAGCATGGAGCATTGTGATGACAAGGGCATGAAGCAATGTTATCCCAAGGTTCATGGAGGATTGTGATGACGATGGAAATGGAGTATTGTGATGACAAGAGCATAGAGCATTGTAATGACAAGGTCATGTAGCATTTTGCTGACAAAGGCATGGAGCATTGTGATGACATGTGTCATGGAGCATTGTGAATACAGGGGTCATGGAGCATTGGGATGACAAGGGCATGGATCATTGTGATGACAAGGGTCATGGAGCAGTTGTCTGAAAATATTCATGGAGTGTTGTGATGACAGGGGTCATGGAGCATAGTGATGTGTAGGGAATGGAGCATTGTGATGAAAAGTTCCCAGATCATTGTGTTTTCAGTAGTCATGGAGTGTTGTGATGACAGTGGTCATGGAGCATTGTGATGATATTGGCCATGGAGCATTGTGATGTGTAGGTCGTGGAGCATTGGGCTGAATATGTTAATGGATTATTGTGATGACAGGGGTCATGGAGCATTGTGATGACAAGGGAATGGAGAATGGTGATGACAAGGTCCTGGAGCATTGTGATGAGATGACCATGGAGACCAGTGATGACAAAACTCACGGAGCATTCTGATGAAAAGGGGCATGGAGCATTGTGATTACAGGGGTCTTGGAGCATTGTGATGACTAGGGCATGGAGCATTGTGATGAGAATGCCATGGAGCATTCTGATGACGTGCTTCATGGAGTTTTATGATGACAAGGATATGGAGCATTGTGATTACAGTGATCTTGGAGCATTGTGATGAAAAGGGCACGGATCATTGTGATGAAAAAGGCATGGAGCCTTGTCATGACAGGGTTCAAGGAGCATACTGACGACAAGTGTCAGGGAGCATTATGATGACTACTGTATTGAGCATTGTGATGACAAATGTCATGGAGCATTGTGATGAGAAGACCATGGATAACTGTGATGACGAGCGTCATGGGGATTTGTGATGATAACTGTTAAGGAACATTGTGACCACAAGGGTTTGGAGCATTATGATGACAGAGGTCAAGGATAATTTTAATTTCATTGTGATGACAACAGCCTGAAGCATTATGATGATGGGCATTGTGCATTGTGATGACAGGGTTCATTGAGCATTGAGATGCAAAGTGGCATGGAGCATTGTGATTACAGTGGTATTGGAGCATTGTGATGACAAGGGCATGGAGCATTGTGATGAGAAGGCCATGGAACATTCTGATGACATGTGTCATGGAGCTTTGTGATGAAAAGGACATGGAGCATGGTACTTACATGGGTCTTGGAGCATTGTGATGACAAGTGTCATGGAGCCTTGTGATGACAAGGCCATGGAACATTGCGAGGGCAAGGGTCATGGAGCATTGTTATGACAGAGGTAATGGAGCATTGTGATGAGAAGGGCATTGATCATTGGCCTGAAAGGCTTCATGGTTTATTTTGATGAGAGTGGGCATGGAGCATTGTGATGACAAGGGCACGGAACACTGTGATACACGGGTCATGGAGGATTGTGATGAAAAGTGCATGGAGCATTTTGATTAGAAGTGCATCGAGAATTCTGATGACAAATGTCATGGAGCTTTGTGATGACAAGGGCATGGAGCAATGGGATGAGAGGGTTCATGGAGCATTGTGATGACAATGACATGGAGCACTGTGATGCCAAGGGTCATGGAGCTTTGTGATGAGAACGGTCATGGAGCTTTTTGATGACAAGCGTTTGGTGCATTGTGATGAGAAGGAGAGGGAGCATTTTGATGACAGGGTCATGCAGCAATTTGATGAAAATTGTAATGTAATATTTTGATGACAGGGGTTACACAACATTGTGATGCCAAGGGTCATGGAGCTTTGGGATGAAAAGTGTCATGGAGCATTTTGATGACAGTGGTTATGGTATATTGTGATGTCAGGGGTCATGGAACATTTTGATTAAAGGGTTGCAGTAGGATTGTGATGACTAGTGATGGAACATTGTGATATATCAGGTGAGAGAGCATTTGGAAGAGAAGTGCATGGAGCATTGTGAATACAAGGTATATGGAGCATACCGATGACAAAGTTGTGGATCATTGTGATGAAAAGCGCGTGGCACATTGTGATGACAAGGGTCATGGAACATTGTTCTGACAAAGGCATGGAGCATTGTGATGACAAGGGTGACGGAGCATTGTGATGAAAAGTTCATGGAGCATTGTGGTTACAAAGGTCACAGAGCCTTGTGTTGACGCGGGCATGGACCGTTCTGATGACAAACGTTATGAAGCATTGTGATGACTGGAGTCAGGGTGCATTGTGATGACAGGGATCATGGAGCATTGTGATGACAAGCGCATGGAGCACTGCTCTAATAAGTTTCAGGGATTATTGTGATGACAGTGGGAATGGCGCATTGTGATGACTAGGGCATGGAGCATTGTGATGACCAGGTCATGCAGTATTGTGAAGAGAGGTGTCAGGGAGCATTGTGATGACATATGTCATGGTCCATTGTGATGACAATGGCATGGAGCATTGTGATGCCAAGTGTCATGGAGGATTCTGATGACAAAGGTAATGGAGCATTGTGATGACAATGGCTTGGAACATTGTGATGACAAGGGTCAGGGAGCATTGTGCTGACAAGTGCATGGAGAATTGTGATGACAAGGGTCATGGAGCATTCTGATGACAAGCTTGTGGAGTATTTTGATGACAATGGCATGGAGCATTGTGATGAAAATTTCATGGGGCTTTGTGATGAAAAATACATAGAGCCTTTTCATGACAGGCTTCAAGGAGCATTCTGATGACAAGTGTCAGGGAGCATTGTGATGACAAGTGTATTGAGAATTGTGATGACAAAGGTCATGGAGCATTGTGATGAAAAGGGCATGGAGGATTGTGATGACAGGCATCATGGAGCGTTGTGATGACAAGTGTTATGGAACATTGTGATCACAAGGGTTTGAAGCATTGTGATGACAGAGGTCATGGATCATTTTGATTTCAAGGAGCATGGAGCATTGTGATGACAAGGGCATGAAGCAAAGTGATCCCAAGGTTCATGGAGGATTGTGATGACAATGGTAATGGAGTATTGTGATGACAAGCGCATAGAGCATTGTAATGATAAGGTAATGTAGCATTTTGCTGACAAAGGCATGGAGCAATGTGATGACAGGTGTCATGGAGCATTGTGATGACAAGCGTCACAGAGCATTGTGAATACTGGGGTCATGGAGCATTGGGATGACAAGGGCATGGCATTGTGATGACAAGGGTAATGGAGAATTGGGCTGAAAATGTTCATGGAGCATTGTGATTACAGGTGTCTTGGAGCATTGTGATGATATTGGTCATGGAGCATTGTGATGAGAAGGTCATGGAGCATTGGGCTGAAAATATTCATGGAGTATTGTGATGACAGGGGTCATGGAGGATTGTGAAGACAAGGGAATGTAGCGTGTTGATGACAACGTCCTGGATCATTGTGATGAGAAGGCCATGGAGACTTGTGATGACAAGTCTCATGGAGCATTCTGATGAAAAGTGGCATGGAGCATTGTGATTACAGGGGTCTTGGAGCATTGTGATGACAAGGGCATGGAGCACTGTGAGGAGAAGGCCATGAAACATTCTGATGACATGCGTCATGGAGCTTTGTGTTGACAAGGGCATGGAGCATTGTGATTAGAGGGATCTTGGAGCATTGTGATGACAAGGGTCATGGAGCCTTGTGATGGCAAGGCCGTGGAACATTGTGATGGCAGGGGTCATGGAGCAATATAATGACAGAGGTAATGGAGCATTGTGTTGAGAAGGGCATTGAGCATTGGTCTGAAATGTTTCATGGATTACTGTGATGAGAGTGGGCATGGAGAATTGTGATGACAAGGGCATGGAGCATTGTGATGACAAGGTTCACGGAGCATTGTGATGAAATGTTCATGGAGCATTGTGGTTACAAATGTCACAGAGCCTTGTGTTGAGGCGGGCATGGACCGTTGTGATGACAAACGTTATGAAGCAGTGTGATGACTGGAGTCACGGAGCATTGTGATGACAGGGGTCATGGAGCATTGTGATGACAAGCGCATGGAGCATTGCTCTAATAAGTTTCAGGAATTATTGAGATGACAGTGGGAATGGAGCATTGTGATGACAAGGGCATGGAGCATTGTGATGACCAGGTCATGCAGTATTGTGAAGAGAGGTGTCAGGGAGCATTGTGATGACATATGTCATGGTCCATTGTGATGACAATGGCATGGAGCATTGTGATGCCAAGTGTCATGGAGGATTCTGATGACAAAGGTAATGGAGCATTGTGATGACAATGGCTTGGAACATTGTGATGACAAGGGTCAGGGAGCATTGTGCTGACAAGTGCATGGAGAATTGTGATGACAAGGGTCATGGAGCATTCTGATGACAAGCTTGTGGAGTATTTTGATGACAATGGCAAGGAGCATTGTGATGAAAATGGCATGGGGTTTTGTGATGAAAAATGCATGGAGCCTTTTTGTAACAGGTTTCAAGGAGCATTATGACGACAAGAGTCAGGGAACATTGTGATGACAAGTGTATTGAGAATTGTGATGACAAAGGTCATGGAGCATTGTGATGAAAAGGGCATGGAGGATTGTGATGACAGGCATCATGGAGCGTTGGGATGACAAGTGTTATGGAACATTGTGATCACAACGGTTTGAAGCATTGTGATGACAGAGGTCATGGATCATTTTGATTTCAAGGAGCATGGAGCATTGTGATGACAAGGGCATGAAGCAAAGTGATCCCAAGGTTCATGGAGGATTGTGATGACAATGGTAATGGAGTATTGTGATGACAAGCGCATAGAGCATTGTAATGATAAGGTAATGTAGCATTTTGCTGACAAAGGCATGGAGCATTGTGATGACAGGTGTCATGGAGCATTGTGATGACAAGCGTCACAGAGCATTGTGAATACTGGGGTCATGGAGCATTGGGATGACAAGGGCATGGCATTGTGATGACAAGGGTAATGGAGAATTGGGCTGAAAATGTTCATGGAGCATTGTGATTACAGGTGTCTTGGAGCATTGTGATGATATTGGTCATGGAGCATTGTGATGAGAAGGTCATGGAGCATTGGGCTGAAAATATTCATGGAGTATTGTGATGACAGGGGTCATGGAGGATTGTGAAGACAAGGGAATGTAGCGTGTTGATGACAACGTCCTGGATCATTGTGATGAGAAGGCCATGGAGACTTGTGATGACAAGTCTCATGGAGCATTCTGATGAAAAGTGGCATGGAGCATTGTGATTACAGGGGTCTTGGAGCATTGTGATGACAAGGGCATGGAGCACTGTGAGGAGAAGGCCATGAAACATTCTGATGACATGCGTCATGGAGCTTTGTGTTGACAAGGGCATGGAGCATTGTGATTAGAGGGATCTTGGAGCATTGTGATGACAAGGGTCATGGAGCCTTGTGATGGCAAGGCCGTGGAACATTGTGATGGCAGGGGTCATGGAGCAATATAATGACAGAGGTAATGGAGCATTGTGCTGAGAAGGGCATTGAGCATTGTTCTGAAATGTTTCATGGATTACTGTGATGAGAGTGGGCATGGAGAATTGTGATGACAAGGGCATGGAGCATTGTGATGACAAGGTTCACGGAGCATTGTGATGAAATGTTCATGGAGCATTGTGGTTACAAATGTCACAGAGCCTTGTGTTGAGGCGGGCATGGACCGTTGTGATGACAAACGTTATGAAGCAGTGTGATGACTGGAGTCACGGAGCATTGTGATGACAGGGGTCATGGAGCATTGTGATGACAAGCGCATGGAGCATTGCTCTAATAAGTTTCAGGAATTATTGAGATGACAGTGGGAATGGAGCATTGTGATGACAAGGGCATGGAGCATTGTGATGACCAGGTCATGCAGTATTGTGAAGAGAGGTGTCAGGGAGCATTGTGATGACATATGTAATGGCCCATTGTGATGACAATGGCATGGAGCATTGTGATGCCAATTGTCATGGAGGATTCTGATGACAAAGTTAATGGAGCATTGTGATGACAATGGCTTGGAGCATTGTGATGACAAGACTCAGGGAGCATTGTGCTGACAAGTGCATGGAAAATTGTGATAACAAGGTTCATGGAGCATTCTGATGACAAGTTTGTGGAGTATTTTGATGACAATGACATGGAGCATTGTGATGAAAATTGCATGGGGCTTTGTGATGAAAAAGACATGGAGCCTTTTCGTGACAGGGTTCCAGGAGCATTCTGATGACAATTGTCAGGGAGCATTGTGATGACAAGTGTATTGAGAATTGTGATGACAAAGGTCATGGGGCATTGTGATGAAAAGTGCATGGAGTATTGTGATGAGAGGCATCATGGAGCGTTGTGATGACAAGTGTTATGGAACTTTGTGATCACAAGGGTTTGAAGCATTGTGATGACAGAGGTCATGGATCATTTTGATTTCAAGGAGCATGGAGCATTGTGATGACAAGGGCATGAAGCAAAGTGATCCCAAGTTTCATGGAGGATTGTGATGACAATGGTAATGGAGTATTTTGATGACAAGCACATAGAGCATTGTAATGACAAGGTCATGTAGCATTTTGCTGACAAAGTCATGGAGCATTGTGATGACAGGTGTCATGGAGCACTGTGATGACAAGCGTCACGGAGCCTTGTGAATACAGGGGTCATGGAGCATTGGGATGACAAGGGCATGGATCATTGTGATGACAAGTGTCATGGAGAATTGGGCTGAAAATGTTCATGGAGTATTATGATGACAGAGGTCATGGAGAATTTTGATTTCATTGTGCTGACAATAGCCAGAAACTCTATGATGCTGGGCATGATGCATTTTGATGACAGGGTTCAAGGAGCATTGAGATGAAAAGGGGCATGGAGCGTTTTGATCACATGGGTCTTGGAGCACAGTGATGAAACGGGCATGGAGCATTTTGATGAGAAGTCCATGGAACATTCTGATGACATGTGTCATGCAGCTTTGTGATGTCAAGGGCATGGAGCATTCTGATTTAAGGGGTCTTGGAGCATTGTGATGACAAGTGTCATGGAGCCTTGTGATGACAAGGCCTTGGAACATTGTGATGACAGGGGTAATGGATCATTGTTATGACAAGTGTAATGGAGCATTGTGATGAGAAGGGTATGGAGTTTTGTGATTACAATATTTATGGAGCATTGCAATGACAAATTTGCAGACCTTTCTGATGAAATGTTCGTGGCACAGTGTGAAGACAAGGGTCATTGAGCATTTTTCTGACAAAGGCATGGAGCATTGTGATGACAAGGGTCACGGAGCATTGTGATGAAAAGTGCTTGGATCAATGTGGTTCCAAATGTAACAGAGCCTTGTGATGACGCGGGCATGGACCATTGTGATGACAAATGTTATGAAGCATTGTGATGACAGGTGTCACGGAGCATTGTGATGACGAGGGCATGGAGCACTGTGCTGAGAAAGGCATAGAGCATTGTGATGACAAGGGTCAAAGAGCATTGTGATGAAAAGTTCTTTGAGCACTGTGGTTAAAATGTCACAGAGACTGTTGATGGTGAGGGCATGGAACATTGTGATGACAAAGGTCATGAAGCATTGTGATGAAAACGGCATGGGGCATTGTGATGACAAGGGCATGGAGCCTTGTCATGACAGTGTTCCAGGAGCATACTGATGACAAGTGTCAGGGAGCATTGTGATGACAAGTGTATTGAGCATTGTGATGACAAAGATCATGGAGAATTGTGATAAGAAGACCATGGATAATTGTGATGATGAGCGTCATGGGGTGTTGTGATGATAAGTGTTATGCAACATTGTGATCACAAGTGTTTGGAGCATTATGATGACATGGGTCATGCTGAATACTGATTTCACTGTGATGACAATAGCTTGAAGCATTATGATGATGGGCATGGTACATTGTGATGATAGGGTTCATGGAGCTTTGAGATGAAAAGAGGCATGGATCATTGTGATTACAAGGGTCTTGGAGCATTGTGATGACTAGGGCATGGAGCATTGTGATGAGAAGGCCATAGAACATTCTGATGACATGCGTCATGGAGCTTTGTGATGACAAAGGCATGGAGCATTATGATTTGAGGGGTCTTCAGCATTGTGATTAGAAGTGTCGTGGAACCTTGTGATGACAAGGCCGTGGAACATTGTGATGGCAGGGGTCATGGTGCATTGTTATGACAGGGGTAATGGAGCATTGTGATGAGAAAGATATGAAACATTGGTCTGAAAAGTTTCATGGATTACTGTGATGAGAGAGGGCATGGAGCATTGTGATGACAAGGGCACGGAACACTGTGATACATGGGTTATGCAGGATTGTAATGACAAGGGCATGGAGAATTGTGATGAGAAGGGCATCGAGCATTGTGATGACAAATGTCATGGAGCTTTGTGATGACAAGGGCATGGAGCAGTGTGATGAGAGTTTTCAAGGAACATTGTGATGACAATGACATGGAGCATTGTGATAACAAGGGCAAGGAGCATTGTGATGACAAGGGCATGGAACATTGGTCTAATAAGTTGCATGGATTATTGCGATGACAGTTGGAATGGCACATTGTGATGACAAGGGCATGGAGCATTGTGATGACCAGGTCATGCATTATTGTGAATACTGGTGTCAGGAGCATGGTGATGACATATGTAATGGCCCTTGTGATGACAATGGCATGGAGCATTGTGATGCCAAGTGTCATGGAGGATTCTGATGACAAAGGTAATGGAGCATTGTGATGACAATGGCTTGGAACGTTGTGATGACAGGGGTGAGGGAGCATTGTGCTGACAAGTGCATGGAGAATTGTGATGACAAGGGTCATGGAGCATTCTGATGACAAGCTTGTGGAGTATTTTGATGACAATGACATGGAGCATTGTGATAACAAGGGCAAGGAGCATTGTGATGAAAAAGGCATGGAGCCTTTTCCTGACAGTGTTCAAGGAGCATTCTGATGACAAGTGTCAGGGAGCATTGTGATGACAAGTGTATTGAGCATTGTGATGACAAAGGTCATGGAGCATTGTGATGAAAAGGGCATGGAGTATTGTGATGACTGGCATCATGGAGCGTTGTGATGACAAGTTTTATGGAACAATGTGATCACAAGGGTTTGGAGCATTGTGATGACAGAGGTCATGGATCATTTTGATTTCAAGGAGCATGGAGCATTGTGATGACAATGGCATGAAGCAATGTGATCCCAAGGTTCATGGAGGATTGTGATGACAATGGAAATTGATTATTGAGATGACAAGCGCATAGAGCATTATAATGACAAGGTCATGTAGCATTTTGCTGACAAAGGCATGGAGCATTGTGATGACATGTGTCATGGAGCACTGTGATGACAAACGTCACGTAGCATTGTGAATACATGTGTCATGGAGCATTGGGATGACAAGGGCATCGGTCATTGGGATGACAAGTGTCATGGAGCACTTGGCTGAAAATGTTCATGGAGTATTGTGATGACACGGGTCATGGAGCATTGTGATGACTAGGGAATGGAGCATTGTGATGACAAGAGTCCTGGATCATTGTGTTGTCAGGTGTCATGGGGTGTTGTGATGACAGTGGTCATGGAGCATTGTGATGACAAGGGAATGGAGCATGGGGATGAAAAGGTCCTGGAGCACTGTTAAGAGAAGACCATGAAGAGTTGTGATGACAAGTCTCATGGAGCATTCTGATGAAAAGGGGCCTGGAGCATTGTGATTTCAGGGGTCTTGGAGCATTGTGATGATTAGGGATTGGAGCATTTTGATGAGAATGCCATGGAGCATTCTGATGACATGTGTCATGGAGTTTTTTGATGACAAGTGCATGGAGCATTGTGATTACATTGGTCTTGGAGCATTGTCATGAAAAGGGCATGGATCATTGTGATGAAAAAGGCATGGAGCCTTGTCATGACAAGGTTCAAGGAGCATACAGACAACAAGTGTCAGGGAGCATTTTGATGACAAGTTTATTGAGCATTGTAATGACAAATGTCATGGAGCATTGTGATGAAAAGTGCATGGAGTACTGTGATGACAGGCATCATGTAGCGTTGTGATGACAAGTGTTATGGAACACTGTGATCACAAGGGTTTGGAGCATTGTGATGAGAGAGGTCATGGACCATTTTGATTTCAAGGAGCATGGATCATTGTGATGAAAAGGGCATGAATCAATGTGATGCCAAAGTTCATGGAGGATTGTGATGACAATGGAAATGGAGTATTGTGATGACAAGCGCATAGAGCATTGTAATGACAAGGTCATGTAGCATTTTGCTGACAAAGGCATGGAGCATTTTGATGACAGGTGTCATGGAGCACTGTGATGACAAGCGTCACGGAGCATTGTGAATACAGGGGTCATGGAGCATTGGGATGACAAGGGCATGGATCATTGTGATGACAAGTTTCATGGAACACTGGGATGAAAATGTTCATGGAGTGTTGTGATGACAGGGGTCATGGAGCACAGTGATGACTACGGAATGGAGCATTGTGATGACAAGAGTCCCGGATCATTGTTTTGTCAGGTATCATGGAGTGTTGTGAAGACAGTGGTCATGGAGCATTGTGATGATATTGGCCATGGAGCATTGTATGAGTAGGTCGTGGGGCATTGGGATGAAAATAGTCATGGATTATTGTGATGAGAGGGGTCATGGAGCATTGTGATGACAAGGGAGTGGAGCATGGTAATGACAAGGTCCTGCAGCATTGTGATGAGAAGGCCATGGAGACTTGTGATGACAAATCTCAGGGAGCATTCTGATGAAAAGGGAAATGGAACATTGTGATTACAGGGGTCTTGGAGCATTGTGATGACTAGGGCATGGAGCATTGTGATGAGAAGGCCATGGAGCATTCTCATGACATGCGTCATGGAGATTTTTGATGACAAGGGAAAGGAGCATTGTGATTACAGGGGTCTTGGAACATTGTGATGACAAGGGCATGGAGCATTGTGATTACATGTGTCTTGGAGCATTGTGATGAAAAGGACATGGATCATTGTGATGAAAATGTCATGGAGCCTTTTCATGACAGGATTCAAGGAACATACAGACAACAAGTGTCAGGGAGAATTTTGATGACAAGTGTATTGAGCATTGTTATGACAAAGGTCATGGAGCATTGTGATGAGAAGGCCATTGATAATTGTGATGACAAGCGTCATGGGGCATTGTGATGACAAGTGTTATGGAATATTGTGATCACAAGTGTTTGGAGCATTGTTATGACAGAGGTCATGGAGCATTTTGATTTCATTGTGAAGACAATAGCATGAAGCATTATGATGATGGGCATGGTGCATTGTGATGACAGGGTTCATGGATCATTGAGATGAAAAAGGGCATAGAACATTGTGATTACAGGGTTCTTGGAGCATTGTGATGACATGTGTCATGGAGCACTGTGATGACAAGCGTCAAGGAGCATTGTGAATACAGGGGTCATGGAGCATTGTGATGACAAGGGTCATGGAGCACTGCGCTGAAAATATTCATGGAGTTTTGTGATGACAGGGGTCATGAAGCATTGTGATGATTAGGGAATGGAGCATTGTGATTACAAGAGTCCCTGATCATTGTGTTGTCAGGTGTCATGGGGTGTTGTGATGACAGTGGTCATGTAGCATTTTGATGATATTGGCCATGGAGCATTGTGATGAGTAGGTCGTGGAGCATTGGGCTGAAAATGTTCATGGATTATTGTGATGAGAGGGGTCATGGAGCATTGTGATGACAAGGGAATGCAGCATGGTGATGACAAGGTCCTGGAGCATTGTGATGAGAAGACCATGGAGACTTGTGATGACAAGTCTGATGGAACATTCTGATGAAAATGGGCATGGAGCATTGTGATTACAGGGTTCTTGGAGCATTGTGATGTGTAGGGCATGGAGCATTGTGATGAGAAAGCCATGGAGCATTCTGATGACATGCATCATGGAGTTTTGTGATGACAAGGGCATGGAGCATTGTGATTACAGGGATCTTGGAGCATTGTGATGAAAGGGGCACGGATCATTGTTATGAAAAAGGCATGGAGCCTTGTCATGACAGGGTTCAAGGAACATACTGACGACAAGTGTCAGGGAGCATTGTGATGACAAGTGTATTGAGCATTGTGATGACAAAGATAATGGAGCATTGTGATGAGAAGACCATGGATAATTGTGATGATGAGCATCATGGGTGTTGTGATGATAAGTGTTATGTAACATTGTGATCACAAGGGTTTGGAGCATTATGATGACAGAGGTCATGGAGAATATTGATTTCCTTGTGATGACAATATCCTGAAGCATTATGATGATGGGCATGGTGCATTGTGATGACAGTGTTCATGGAGCATTTACATGAAAAGGGTCAGGGAGCATTGTGATTACAAGGGTCTTGTAACATTTTGATGACAAGGGCATGGAACATTGTGATGAAAAGGCCCCGGAACATTCTGATGACATGCGTCATGGAGCTTTGTGATGACAAGGGCATGGAGCATTGTGATTTCAGTGGTCTTAAGCATTGTGATGACAAGTGTCATGGAACCTTGTGATGACTAGGCCGTGGAACATTTTGATGGCAAAGGTCATTGTGCATTGTTATGACAGGTGTAATGCAGGATTTTGATGAGAAGGGCATGGAACATTGGTCTGAAATATTTCATGGATTATTGTGATGAGAGTGGGCATGGAGCATTGTGATGACAAGCGCACGGAACACTGTGATACATGGGTCATGCAGGATTGTAATGACAAGGGCATGGAGCATTGTGATGAGAAGGGCATCGAGCATTGTGATGACAAATATCAGGGAGCTTTGTGATGACAAGGGCATGGAGCAATGTGATAAGAGGGTTCACGGAGCATTGTGATGACAATGACATTGAGCACTGTGATGCCAAGTGTCATGGAGCTTTGTAATGACAAGTCATGGAGCATTTTGATGACAAGGGCATGGTGCATTGTGATGAGAAAGGCAGGGAGCATTTTGATGGCCGGGTCATGCAGCAATTTGATGAAAAGTGTAAAGGAACATTTTGATGGCAGGGGTTATAGAACATTGTGATGTCAGGGGTCTTGGAACTTTGGGATGAAAAGGGTCATGGAACATTTTGATGACAGGTGTTATGGAACATTGTGATGTAAGGGGTCATGGAACATTGTGCTGATAAGGGGATGTAGCATTGTGATGACAGGTTAATGGAACATTGTGATTACAGGGCTGAGGGAGTATTGTGATGACTAGTGATGGAACATTGTGATATCTCTGGTGAGAGAGCATTTTGATGAGAAGTGCATGGAGCATTGTGATTACAAGGTTTAGGGAGCATTGCAGTGACAAAGTTGTGGACCGTTGTGATGAAATGCACGTGGCACACTGTCATGTCTATGGTCATGGAGAATTGTTCTGAAAAATACATGGAGCATTATGATGACAAGGGTCACAAAGAATTGTGATGAAAATTTCAGGGAGCATTGTGGTTACAAAGGTCACAGAGCCTTGTGATGATGCGGGCATGGACCATTGTGATGACAAACGTTATGAAACATTGTGATGACTGGAGTCAGGGAGCATTGTGAAGACAGGGGTCATGTAGCTTTGTGATGACAAGGGCATGGAGCATTGTGATGACAGGGGCATGGAGCATTGGTATGACAAGTTTCATAGATTATTGTGATGACAGTGGGCATGGTGCATTGTGATGACCAGGGCCTGGAGCATTTTGATGAGAACGTCATGGAGTATTGTGAAGACAGGTGTCAGGGAGCATTGTGATGACATATGTCATGGTCCATTGCGATTACAATGGCATGGAGCATTGTGATGCAAAATGTAATGGAGAACTTTGATGACAACTATAAGGGAGCATTTCGATGATTAGTGCTTGGAGCATTATGATGACAAGGGCCATTGATAATTTTCATGACAAGGTCGAGAAGCATTGTGATGACAAGGTCCTGGAGCATTGTGATGGCAAAACCATGGAGCCTTGTGATGACAAGTCTCATGGAGCATACTGATGAAAAGTGGCATGGAGCATTGTGATTAGAGGGGTCTTGGCACATTGTGAGGACAAGGGCACAGAACACTGTGATACATGTGTCATGCAGGATTGTAATGACAAGGGCATGGAGCATTGTGTTGAGAAGGGAATCGAGCATTGTGATGAAAAGTGTCATGGAGCTTTGTGATGACAAGGCCATGGAACATCGTGATGGCAGGGGTCATGGAGCATTGTTATGACTGTGGTAATGGAGCATTGTGATGGCAAGGGCATGGAGCATTGTGATGAGAAGGCCATGGAGCATTCTGATGACATGTGTCATGGAGCTTTGTGAAGACAATGGCATGGAACAATGTGATGAGAGCGTTCATGGAGCATTGTTATGACAATGACATGGAGAATTGTGATGCCAAGGGTCATGGATCATTGTGATGACAAATGTCATGGAGCATTTAGATGGCAAAGGCGTTGTGCATTGTGATGAGAAGAGCAGGGAGCATTCTGATGACAGGGTCATGGAGCAATTTGATGAAAAGTGTCATGGAATATTTTGATGACAGGTGTTATGGAACACTGTGATGTCAGGGGTCATCGAACTTTTTGATGATAAGTGCATGAAGCATTGTGATGACAGGAGTCATGGAACATTGTGATGACGGGTGAGGGAGTATTGTGACAAATAGTGATGTAGCATTGTTATATCAGTGGTGAGAGAGCATTTTGATGAGAAGAGCATGGAGCACTGTGATGACAAATATTAAGGAGCATTGTGATGAAAAGATTGTCGAGCACTGTGATGACAAGCGCATGGTGCATTGTGATGACATGTGTCATGGAGCATTGTGCTGACAAGCGCATGGAGCACTGTGATGACAAGGGTCAAAGAGCATTGTGATGAAAAGTTCATGGAGCATTGTGGTTAAAAAGGTCACAGAGACTGTTGATGACGAGGGCATGGACCATTTTGATGACAAAATTCTTGAAGCACTGTGATGACTGGAGTCACGGAGCATTGTGAGGACAGGGACCATGGAGCATTTTAATAACAAGGGCATGGAGCGTTGTGATGACAAGGGCATGGAACATTGGTCTAATAAGTTTCATGGATTATTGTGATGACAGTTGGAATGGCGCATTGTGATGAAAATGGCATGGAGCATTGTGATGACCAGGTCATGCAGTATTGTAAAGACACGTGTCAGGTAGCATTGTGATGACATATGTAATGGCCCATTGTGATGACAATGGCTTGGAGCATTGTGATGATAAGGGTCAGGGAGCATTGTTCTGACAAGTGCATGGAGAATTGTGATGACAAGGGTCATGGAGCATTCTGATGACTAGCTTGTGGAGTATTTTGATGACATTGCATGATGTATTGTGATGAAAACGCCATGGGGCATTGTAATGAATAAGCCGTGGAGCCTTGTCATGAAAGAGTGCACGGTGCATACTGAGGTCAGTAGTCAGAGAGTATTGTGTTGACAAGGGTATTGAGCATTGTGCTGACAAAAGTCATGGTGCATTGTGATGAGAAGGCCATGGATAACTGTGCTGACCAGTGTCATGGGGCATTGTGATGACAAGTGTTATGGGACATTGTGTTCACAAGGGTTTGCAACATTGTGATGACAGATGTCATGGATCATTTAGATTTCATTGTGATGACAATAGCATGAAGCATTATGATGATGGGCATGGTGCATTTGGATGACAGCGTTCATGGAGCATTGTGATGAAAAGTGGCATGGAGCATTGGTCTGACAAGTTTCTTGGATTATTGTGATAAGTATGTGCATGACACATTTTGATGAGCAGGTCATGGAGCACTGTGATGACAATGTCATGGATTATTGTGAAGAAAGGTGTCAGGGAGCATTGTGATGAAATATGTCATGTTCCAGTTTGATGACAATAACATGGAGCATTGTGGTGCCAATTTTTATGGAGGATTGTTGTGACAAAGTAAAGGAGCATTGTGATGACAACGGCATGGAGCATTGTGATATCAAGGGCCATTGAGAATTTTAATGTCCTTGTCGTGAAACATTTTGATGAAAAGCGCATGGGGCTTCCTATGACAGGGGTCATGGAGCATTGCGATGACAAGTGCATGGAGTATTGTGATGACAAGAGCATATAACTTTGTGATGTGAAGTGCCATGGAGCATTGTAATGACAAGGACGTGGAGTATTGTCAGGACAAGGGACATTGAGCTTTGAGATGACAAGGCATGGAGCATGTTGATGGCAAAACCGTGGAGCACTGTCATGAGAAGACCTTGAGTAATTGTGATGTCGAGCATCATGGAGCACTGTAATGACAAGGCGATAGAAGCATTGGGATGACAGGTGTCAGGGAGCAATGTGATGACAGGGTTCATGGAGCAATGTGATGACAAAGGCATGGAGCATTGTGATGACAAGGGCATGGAGCATTGTGATGACAAGTGCATGGAGCATTGCAATGTCAAGAGAATGGAGAATTGTGATGACAAGAGTATGTAACCTTTTGATGAGAAATGTCATGTAGCACTGTGATGACAAGGACGTGGAGAATTTTGATGACAAGGGACATGGAGCATTTTGATAACCAGGGCATGGATCACTGTGATGACAGGGGACATGGAGCATTATTATGACAAGGGCCATGGTGCATTCTGACATAAGATATCACTTATGAAGGGAATGTAAACATGGCTACATATGAACTGATTTAGGGAAGAGAACAGAGTCTCAGATTTAGAAAACACTCTAACGCTTTCTTAAGGGGAAAGACAGGTGGGGAGATGCACAAAACAAAAGATTGATATTAGCAGAGGTACCGTTCCATAATCCAAAAACAAAAGAGACAAGCCCTACTCCTTCCTCAGAGAACGGAACTCAACATCCCTATTCCCCGCAGAGAAATATATCTGACTAGTAAGAATTTTAAAACCTATGTATTGATATGTCTCCGTAAGGTAACTAAGTGTGTCTAGAACGACATAAACATGGCAGTGAGAATCAGCTCAAACCCAATATAAAAATGAATTTCAAAACAAAACATAAAAACAGAAAAATTCTTACACAATACCTTAGGGTCGCTGATGAAACCTGGAATAACCCTATCTACAACGACAGCTGGATGTGGCATAAGGCTGGACACTTGGGACTGAGAGGATTGGTGAGATTGGGTGAGCAAATGTAGACCCTTTAAAGCAATAATGCATGGCACCCTTTCCATGGGTCCCAATTCTCCAGGTTGAAGGCAATATTACTACAGCTATAACATGTACGGGAAACCTAGAGAATGGACACACAGTGAATATGAAAGATTTCTAAAACTCAATTAATAGTCCCTCTCCTGGTGCTGCAGTTTGAATTAACAACTGCTTAACTAACAATCTCCCCACTTGGAGAGACAGCACCTTTAACGTCCTGGTACACAGGTTGCCAATTTGGCAGAGGATGAATGGGAAGAAGGAGAACCAATGAGAGAGTAGTTGTTAGGCATTTGGACAGGCACATGTCACTCTAATTTCCCGGCAGGAAGAAGAAGTAACCAAAGTGTCAGCCACCCACCGTGAACCAGTATAGGTCTTGAACCAAAATTTTGGACTTGCCTTCAGCTCACAAAAAACGAGTTGAAAAACGGAGGTCAGGGGCACAACAATTCACAAACTGGCAGAATAGTAAAGGACAGCTATCGTCCAAAAATCTGTTGAGGGAAGGCAACGAGACAGACTTGAAAGCGAGGCAGAATTGCAGGAAACAGCTTTCAAGAGAAACGTTGGAATAGCATTTAAAGCACAGGAAGAGGGTCACAACTTTGACAATGATGCACTTGGCCAAAAAGGGCATATGTGTTACCTCCTGAAGATATACAGGAGACAACGCATATGCCCTTTTTGGCAAAGCAAGCAAGCGGGCAATGCAAATCTTCACTACTAAGGAGTATCACTTCCGACCGGTCAAAAGGGACATCCACAAAATGTGAAAAAACCAGAAAGTCAAGACAGGCACTGGACAACAGGGAGCCTTGTTATGCTGATGGGCGTAATGTAAATTGCCAACTGCCTCTCTGGAGGAGTGCATTGTGTTCCCTAAAACAAGTAAACAACAGAGCTACAGAGCCAAGGGCACTTCCAGTCTGGTGAATATACCGTGGGAAAGCTGAAAATCAATAAGACAGAGCCACCCCAAAATTTAGGGCTGAACTGCTTACAAGAACCTCAAATTGGGTACACCTTAAATATCCCAGGAAAGATAAAAATGGTTCAAAAAATTATTGTACTTACGTACGATGGAATATGCCTCAGCCATGAAATCAATGTCATAAGAACAGTAGCAGCAAAATGAGTGGATTCAGGTACGATGATTCTAAGTGAAATAAGTCACACAGAAAAAGAAACTTATCATAAGATATCATTTATGAAGATCCTGTAAACATGGCTAAACATGAACTGAGTTAGGAAAGAGAACAGAGTCTCACATTTAGAAAACACTCTTATGCCTGCTTAAGGGGGAAGGAGAGGTGGGGTGATGCATAAAACCAGAGTTTGATATAAGCCCACGTACCGTTCCAAAAAACAACTATGGAATAGACAAGACCTACAAATTCCTCAGTGAAAGGGACTCAAAACCACATATTTCCCGCAGAGGAATATATCTGACTAGTAAGAATCTTAATACTTATGTATTGATATGTCTCCGTAATGGAAACAAGTGTTTCTAGCCTGGCATAAATATGGCAGCGAGAATAAGCTCATAACCACTATAAAAAGGAATTTCAAAAACAAAACGAAAAAACAGGGAAATTCTTTATAATTCCTTCAGGGTCTCTGATGAAACCTGGAATGACCCTATCTACAACGACAGCTGGAGGTGGCATAAGTCTGGACACATAGGACTGAGAGGATTGGTGAGACTGGGGGAGCAAAAACAGACCCTTTAAAGCAATAATGCATGGCACCCATTCCATGGGTCCCATGTCTCCAGGTTGAAGGGAATATTACTACAGCGATATCATGTACGGGAAACATAGAATATGGACACACTCTGAATACGAAACGTCTCCAAAACTCAACAAATTGTCACTCTCTTGGTGCTCCCGTTTGACTTTCCAACTTCTTTACTATCAAGCTCCCAACTTGGAGAGACAGCCCCTTAGCCACCGGGTTTGCACAGGTTGCCAATTTGACCGAGGATGAAAGGGAAGAGGGAGAACCAATGAGAGAGTAGCTGTTAGGCATTTGGACGGGCACATGTCACTCTTATTTCCCGGGAGGAAGAAGAATTAACCAAAGTTTCAGCCACCCACCGGGAAATAGTTTAGGTCTTCAACCAAAATATTGGACTTGCGCTCAGCTCACAAAAAACGAGTTGAAAAATGCAGATTAGGGGCACAGCAATTCACAACCTGGCAGAGAAATAAAGGGCAACTATCGTCCAAAAATCTCTTGAGGGAAGGAAACTAGGCGGACTTGAAAGTGAGGCAGAATAGCAGGAAACAGATTTCAAGAGGTACTTTTGAATCGCCTTTAAAGCACAGGAAGAGGGGCACAACTTCGACAATGATACCCTTGGCCTAAAAGGGCGTATGTGTTTTCTCCTGAATATATTCAGGAGAAAATGCATACGCCCTTTTTGGCCAAGCAAGAAAGCGGGCAACACAAATCTGCACTACAAAGAAATATCACTTCCCCCCGGTCAAAATGGACATCCACAAAATTGTTAAAAACCAGAAAGGAAAGACAGGCCCTGGAGAACAGGGAGCCTTGTTATGCTGATGGGCGGGATATAGATTGCCTACTGCCTCGCTGGAGGAGTCCATTGTGTTCCCTAAAACAAGTAAATAACAGAGTTACAGAGCCAAGGACACTTCGAGTCTAGGGAATATACCTTGGGAAAACTGAAACTCAATAAGACAGAGCCACCCAAAATTTAGGGCTGCACTGCTTACAAGATCCTCAACTTAGGTACACCTTAAATATCCCAGGAAAGCTAAAAATGCTTCAACAAATTTTGGTACTTACATACGGTGAAATATCCCTCAGCCATGAAATCAATAACATAAGACCAGTAGCAGCAAAATGAGTGGATTCAGGTGCGATGATTTTAAGAGAAATAAGTCACACAGAAAAAGAATCTTATCATATGATATCACTTATGAAGATCGTGTAAACATGGCTACACATGAACTGAGTTAGAAAAGAGAACAGAGTCTCACATTTAGAAAACACTCTTATGCCTGCTTAAGGGGGAAGGAGAGGTGGGGTGATGCATAAAACCAGAGTTTGATATAAGCACAGGTACCGTTCCAAAAACCAACTATGGAATAGACAAGACCTACACCTTCCTCAGTGAAAGGGACTCAAAACCCCATATTTCCCGCAGAGGAATGTATCTGACTAGAAAGAATCTTAAAACATATGTTTTGATATGTCTCCGTAAGGGAATCAAGTGTGTCTAGACTGGCATAAACATGGCAGCGAGAATCAGCTCAAACACACAATAAAAAGGAATTTCAAAAAAAAAACAAAAAAATCAGGGACATTCTTTACAATTCCTTCAGGGTCTCTGATGAAACGTGGAATGACCTTGTCCACAATGACAGCTGGATGTGTCATAAGGCTGGACACTTGGGACTGAGAGGATTGGTGAGATTGGGTGAGCAAATGCAGACCCTTTAAAGCAATAATGCATGGCACCCATTCCATGGGTCCCAACTCTCTAGGTTGAAGGCAATATTACTACAGCTATATCATGTACGGGAAACCTAGAGAATGGACACACTGTGAATACGAAATGTTTCTAAAACTCAACGAATAGTTCCTCTCCTTGTGCGCCAGTTTGACTTTCCAACAGCTTTACTATCAATCTCCAAACTTGGAGAGACAGCCCCTTTAACCTCCTGGTTCTCACAGGTTGCCAATTTGGCAGAGGATGAAAGGGAAGAGGGAGAAGCAATGAGAGAGTAGCTGTTAGGCATTTGGACGGGCATATGTCACTCTAATTTCCCGGCAGGAAGAAGAATTAACCAAAGTCTCAACCACCCACCGGGAACCAGTATAGGTCCTGAAACAAAATTTGGACTTGCATTCAGCTCACAAAAAAAGAGTTGAAAAATGGAGCTCAGCGGCAGAGCGATTCACAATCTGGCAGAGTAATAAAAGCCAACTATCGTCCAGAAATCTGTTGAAGGAAGGCAAAGAAGCAGACTTGAATGTGAGGCCGAATAGCAGGAAACAGATTTCAAGAAGTACATTGGAATCGTCTGTAAAGCACAGGAAGAGGGTCACAACTTGGACAATGATGCACTTGGCCAAAAGTGCGTATGCATTTTCTCCTGAATATATGCAGGAGAAAACGCATACACCCTTTTTGGCCAAGCAAGCAAGCGGGCAATGCAAATCTGCACTACAAAGAAGTATCACTTCCCACTGGTCCAAAGGGACATCCACAAAATGTGTAAATATCAGAAAGGCAAGACAGGCCCTGGAGAACAGGGAGCCTTGTTATGCTGATGGGCGGGATGTAAATTGCCAACTGCCTATCTGGAGGAGTGCATTGTGTTCCCTAATACAAGTAAACATCAGAGCTACAGTGCCAAGGGCACTTCCACTCTAGGGAATATACCTTGGGAAAACTGAAAATCAATAAGACAGAGCCACCCTCAAATTTAGGGCTGTACTGCTTACAAGAACCTCAACTTGCGTACACCTAAAATATCCCAGGAAATATAAAAATGGTTCAAAAAATTGTGGTACTTACGTATGATGGAATATCCGTCAGCCATGAAATCAATGTCATAAGACGAGTAGAAGCAAAATGGGTGGATTCAGGTTCGATGACTGTAAGTGAAATAAGTCACACAGAAAAAGAAGCTTATCATAAGATATCACTTATGAAGATCGTGTAAACATGGCTACACATGAACTGAGTTAGGAAAGAGAACAGAGTCTCACATTTAGAAAACACTCTTATGCCTGCTTAAGGGGGAAGGAGAGGTGGGGTGATGCATAAAACCAGAGTTTGATATAAGTACAGGTACCGTTCCAAAAACCAACTATGGAATAGATAAGACCTACCTATACCTTCCTCAGTGAAAGGGACTCAAAACCTCATATTTCCCGCAGAGGAATATATCTGACTAGTAAGAATCTTAAAACCTATGTATTGATATGTCTCCATAAGGGAATCAAGTGTGTGTAGACTGGCATAAAGATGGCAGCGAGAATCAGCTCAAACCCACTATAAAAAGGAATTTCAAAAACAAAAGAAAAAAACAGGGAAATTCTTTACAATTCCTTCAGGGTCTCTGATGAAACGTGGAATGACCCTGTCTACAATGACAGGTGGATATGGCAAAAGGCTGGACCCTTGGGACTGAGAGGATTGGTGAGATTGGGTGAGCAAATGCAGACCCTTTAAAGCAATAATGCATGGCACACATTCCATGGGTCCCAACTCTCCAGGTTGAAGGAAATATTACTACAGCTATAACATGTATGGGAAACGTAGTGAATGTACACACTGAATACGAAAGGTCTCTAAAACTCAACGAATGTCCCTCTCCTGGTGCTCCGGTTTGACTTTCCAACAGCTTTACTATCAATCTCCCAACTTGGAGAGACAGCTCCTTTAACCTCCTGGTTCTCACAGGTTGCCAATTTGGCAGAGGATGAAAGGGAAGAGGGAGAAGCAATGACAGAGTAGCTGTTAGACATTTGGACGGGCATATGTCACTCTAATTTCCCGGCAGGAAGAAGAATTAACCAAAGTCTCAGCCACCCACCGGGAACCAGTATAGATCCTGAAACAAAATTTTGGACATGCGTTCAGCTCACAAAAAACGACTTGAAAAATGGAGCTCAAGGGCACAGCAATTCACAAACTGGCAGATTAATAAAGGACAACTAACATCTCAAAATATGTTGAGGGAAGGAAACGACGTGGACTTGAATGCGAGGCAGAATAGCAGGAAACATATTTCAACAGGTACGTTGGAATCACCTGTAAAGCACAGGAAGAGGGTCACAACATCGACAATGATGCACTTGGCCAAAAAGGGCGTATGGATTTTCTCCTGAATATATGCAGGAAAAAAAGCATACGCCTCTTTTTGGCCAAGCAAGCAAGCAGGCAATGCCAATCTGCACTACCAAGAAGTATCACTTCCCACCGGTCAAAAGAGACATCCACAAAATATGTAAATATCAGAACGGCAAGACAGGCCCTGGAGAACAGGGAGCCTTGTTATGCTGATGGGCGGGATGTAAATTGCCAACTGCCTCTCTGGAGGAGTGCATTGTGTTCCCTAAAACAAGTAAACAACAGAGCTACAGAGCCAAGGGCACTTCCAGTCTAGGGAATATACCTTGGGAAAACTGAAAATCAATAAGACAGAGCCACCCCAAAATTTAGGGATGCACTGCTTACAAGAACCTCAACTTGGGTACACGTTAAATATTCCAGGAATGTTAAAAAATTTACAAAAAATTGTGGTACTTACGTATGATGGAATATCCCTCAGCCATGAAATCAATGTCATAAGACCAGTAGCAGCAAAATGAGTGGATTCAGGTATGAGGATTCTAAGTGAAATAAGCACCAAAGAAAAAGAAGCTTATCATAAGATATCACTTAAGAAGATCCTGTAAACATGGCTACACATGAACTGAGTGAGGGAAGAGAACACAGTCTCACATTTAGAAAACACTCTTATGCCTGCTTAAGGGGGAAGGAGTGGTGGGGTGATGCATAAAACCAGAGTTTCATATAAGCACAGGTACCGTTCCAAAAACAAACTATGGAATAGAAAAGATCAACACCTTCCTCGGGGAAAGGGACTCAAAACCGCATATTTTCCACAGAGGAATATATCTGACTAGTAAGAATCTTAAAACCTATGTACTGATATGTCTCCGTAAGGGAATCAAGTGTGTCTAGACTGGCATAAACACGGCACTGAGAATCAGCTCAAACCCACTATAAAAAGGAATTTCAAAAACAAAACAACAAAACAGGGAAATTCTTTACAATTCCTTCAGGGTCTCTGATGAAACCTGGAATGACCCTGTCTACAACTACAGCTTGATGTGGCATAAGGCTGGATACTTGGGACTGAGAGGAATGGTGAGACTGGGTGAGCAAACACAGACCGCTTAAAGCAATAATGTGTGGCCTCTATTCCATGGTTCCAAACTCTCCAGGTTGAAGGGAATATTACTACAGCTATGACATGTACGGGAAACCTAGAGAATGGACACACTGTGTATACGAAAGGTTTCTAAAACTCAACTAATTGTCCCTCTCCTGGTGCTCCAGTTTGATTTTCCAACTACTTTACTATCAATCTCCCAACTTGGAGATACAGCCCCTTTAACCTCCTGAATAACACAAGTTGCCAATTTGGCAGAGGATGAAAGGGAAGAGGGAGAACCAATGAGAGAGAAGCTGTTAGGCATTTGGACGGGCACATGTCACTCTTATATCCTGGGAAGAAGAAGAATTAACCAAAATCTCAGCCACCCACCGGGAACCATTATAGGTCCTGAACCAAAATTCTGGACTTGTGTTCAGCTCACAAAAAACGAGTTAAAAAATGGACCTCAGGGGCAAAGCACTTCACAAACTGGCAGAGTAATAAAGGACAACTATCGTCCAAAAATCTGTTGAGGGAAGGCAACGAGGCGGACTTGAAAGCGAGACAGAATAGCAGGAAACAGATTTCAATAGGTAAGTTTGAATCGCCTTTAAAGCACAGGAAGAGGGGCACAACTTCGACAATGATGCACTTGGCCAAAATGGGTGTATGCGTTTTTTCCTGAATATATTCAGGAGGAAACACATACGCCCTTTTTGGCCAAGCAAGCAAGCGGGCAATGCAAATCTGCACTAGAAAGAAGTATCACTTCCCACCAGTCAAAAGGTGCATCCACAAAATGGATCAAAACCAGAAAGGCAAGACAGGCCCTGGAGAAAAGGGAGCCTTGTTATGCTGATGGGCGGGATGTAAATTGCCAACTGCCTCTCTGGAGGAGTGCATTGTGTTCCCTAAAACAAGTAAACAACAGAGCTACAGAGCCAAGGGCACTTCCAGTCTGGGGAATAAACCTTGGGAAACTGAAAATCAATAAGACAGAGCCACCCCAAAATTTAGGGCTGCACTGCTTACAAGAACCTCAACTTGGGTACACCTTAAATATCCCAGGAAAGATAAAAATGGTTCAAAAGATTGTGGTACTTAGGTACGATGGAATATCCCTCAGCCATGAAATCAATGTCATAAGACCAGTAGCAGCAAAATGAGTGGATTCAGGTTTGATGATTCTAAGTGAGATAAGTCACACAGAAAAAGAAACGTATGATAAGATATCACTTATGAAGATCCTGTAAACATGGCTACACATGAACTGAGTTAGGAAAGAGAACAGAGTCTCACATTTAGAAAACACTCTTATGCCTCCTTAAGGGGGAAGGAGAGGTGGGGTTTTGCATAAAATCAGAGTTTAATATTAGAACAGGCACCGTTCCAAAAACGAAATACAGAATAGACAAGATCTACACCTTGCTCAGTGAAAGGGATTCAACAACCCATACTTCCTGCAGAGGAATATATCTGACTAGGAAGAATCTTAAAACCTATGTATTGGTATGTCTCCTTAAGGGAGTCAAGAGTGTCTAGACTGGCATAAACATGGCAGTGAGAATCATCTCAAACACACTATTAAAAGGAATTTCAAAAAAAAAAAAACGGAAATTCTTTACAATTCCTTCAGGGTCTCTGATGAAACCTGGAATGACCCTATCTACATGACAGCTGGATGTGGCATAAGGCTGGACACATGGGACTGAGAGGATTGGTGAGATTGGGTGGGCAAATGCAGACCCTTTAAAGCAATAATTCATGCACCCATTCCATGGGTCCCATGTCTCCAGGTTGAAGGGAATATTACTACAGCTATAACATGTACGTGAAACCTAGAAAATGGACACACTGTGAATACGAAAGGTCTCTAAAACTCAACGAATAGTCCCCCTCCTGGTGCTCCGGTTTGACATTCCAACTGCTTTACTATCAATCTCCCAACTTGAAGAGACAGCACCTTTTACCTCCTGCTTCTCACAGGTTTCCAATTTGGCAGAGGATGAAAGGGAAGAGGGAGAACCAATGAGAGAGTAGCTGTTAGGCATTTGGACAGGCACGTGTCACTCTTATATCCCGTGTGGAAGAAGAATTAACCAAAGTCTCCACTACCCACCGGGAACCAGTAGAGTTCCTGAACCAAAATTTTGGAGTTGCATTCAGCTCACACAAAACGATTTAAAAATTGGGGCTCAGGGGCACAGCACTTCACAAACTGGCAGAGTAATAAAGGACAACTATCGTCCAAAAATCTGTTGAGGGAAGGCGACGAGGCAGAGTGGAAAGCGAGGCAGAATAGCAGGAAACAGATTTCAATAGGTTCGTTGGAATCGGCTTTAAAGCACAGGAAGAGGGGCACTACTTCGACAATGATGCACTTGGCCAAAAAGGGCGTATGTGTTTTCTCCTGGATATATCCAGGAGAAAACGCATACGCTCTTTTTGGCCAAGCAAGCAAGCGGGCATTGAAAATCTGCACTCCAAAGAAGTATCATGTCTCACCAGTCAAAAGGCATATCCACAAAATGGATAAAAACCAGAAAGGCAAGACAGGCCCTGGAGAACAGGGAGCCTTGTTATGCTGATGTCCGGGATGTAAATTGCCAACTGCCTCAATGGAGGAGTGCATTGTGTTTCATAAACAAGTAAACAACCGAGCTACAGAGCCAAGGGCACTTCCAGTCTAGGGAATATACCTTGGGAAAACTGAAAATCAATAAGACAGAGCCACCCCAAAATTTAGGGCTGCACTGCTTACAAGAACCTCAACTTGGGTACACCTTAAATATCCCAAGAAAGATTAAAATGGTTCAAAAAATTGTGTTACTTACATACGATGGAATATCCCTCAGCCATGAAATCAATGTCATAAGACCAGTAGCAGCAAAATGAGTGGATTCAGGTATGATGATTCTAAGTGAAATAAGTCACACAGAAAAAGAAACTTATCATAAGATATCACTTATGAAGTTCCTGTAAACATGGCTACATATGAACTGAGTTAGGAAAGATAACAGAGTAATGAATCTTATCATAAGATATCACTTATAGTGGGAATGTACACTTGGCTACGAATGATCTGAATTACAAACACAACAGAGTCACATACTTAGAAAACAATATTCTCCCTGCTTAAGGGGAAAGGTGAGGTGGGTTGATGCATAAAACCACAGTTTTAAATTAGCACAGATACCGTTACATAAACCAAGTATGTAATAGACATCACCTACTCCCCGCACAATGAACTCGACTCAACACCCCCTATTCATTGCAGAGGAATATATCTGACTCCAAGAATTTTAAAACATATGTATTATCATGTCTCCATAAAGGAGTCATGTGTGTGTATAATGGCATGAACACAACACTGAAATTCAGCTAAACACCCTTATAAAATTAAATTTCAAAAGCAAAATGCAAAAACAGCGAAACAGAGGGAAAGCCTTAAGAATTACGTTCAGGGCCTGTGATGCAACCTGCATTGTCCACCTTTACACTCACAGCTGGATGAGACATAAACCTGGACACTTGGGGCTGACAAGATATTTGAGGTGGTGTGAGCAAAAGAATACCACTTTGAGCAATACTGTGTACTACCCATTCTAGTGGTCCCAACTCTCCAAGTTTAACGGAATCTTCCTACAGTTAAAGCATGCATGGGAAACCCAGTGGATGGTACACTGTGTAATTGGGAAAGTTTTCTAAAAGGTACCTCATTTTTCCTTTTGTCGTGCTCGGCTTCGCCATTCCATCTGCATTACTAAAAATCTCCCCACTTGGAGTGTCAGCGCCTTTACCCTCCTGTTATGCACAGTTTGCAAATTGTGCAGAGGATGAACAGGAAGAGGGGAAACAAATGAGAGATTAGCTGTAGGTGTTTGGATGGGCACATGTCACTCTAGTTTCCCACCAGGAAGAAGAATTAACCAAAGGCTCAGCCTGACACCCCGGAACCAGACTAGGGCCTACAGCCATGCTGCAGTATTGCAGCCAGCTCACAAAGAGGCGAGTTGAAAAATGGAAATCAGGGGCACAGCAATTCACAAACTTGCAGAGTTATAAAGGACAACTATCATCCAGAAATATATTGAGGTAAGGCAGTGAAGAGGATTTGAATGCAAGGCAGAATTGAAGGAAACAGATTTCAAGAGTTAGATAGGAGTTGTCTTTAAAGCACATGAAAAGCGACAGAACTTCCACAATGTTGCCCTTGGCCGAAAAGTGAATATGTGTATTTTCTTGAATAACTTCGGGAAAAAATGCATATGCCCTTTTTGGCGAAGCAAGCCATCAGGCATTGCAAATCCACACTACAGAGAAGTGTCCCTTACATCCAGTCAAAAGGGCCAACAACAAATAGTGTAAAAACCACAAATGCAGGACAGGCCATGGAGAAAAGGGAGCCTGGTTACGCTGATGGTCAGGATGTAAATTGCCAACAGCCTCTCTGGAGAACTGTATGTTGTTTTCTAAAACAGAGCTACAGAGCATAGCACACTTCCACTCATGGGCGTGTATTTTGGGAAAACTAGAAATCCACAACACACAGACAGCCCAAACTTTAGGGCTGCTCTGTTTACAAGAACCTCGACTTCGGTACACTTTAAATATCCCAGGAAAGGGAAAAAAATGGATATAGATGTTGTGGTACTTATATACAATGGAATGTCACTCAGACATAAAATCAATGTCATAAGGCCAATAGCAGCATAATGAGTGGCTTTAGGTATGATGATGCTAAGTGAAATGAGCCACAAAGAAAAAAAATATTGTAATATATCACTTATAGAGGGAATGTAAACATGGCTACACATGAACTGAATTTCAAATGTGAACAGAGTTACATATTTAGAAAACACACTTATTCCACCTTAAGGGGAAAGGTGATGTGGGGTGATGTGTAAAAGCAGAGTTTGAAATTAGCACAGTTCCCATTCCATATACCAAATATGTAAAAGACAAGACCTACTCCTTTCTCAATGAACTGGACACAAAACACCCTATTCACTGAAGAGGAATATATCTGACTGGTAATAACCTTGAAACCTATGTATTTATATGTCTGCATAATGGAATCAAGTGTATGTAGATTGGCATAAACACAGATCAATGGAACAGGACAGAAAGCCCAGAGATAAACCTACATACCTATGGCTATCTCATCTATGACAAAGGAGCTAAGGATATACAATGGAGAAAAGACAGTCTCTTCAGTAATTGGTGCTGGGAAAACTGGACCCCTACACATAAAAGAATGAAATTAGAACACTCCATAACACCATACACAAAAATAAACTCTAAATTGATTAGAGATCTAAATATAAGACCAGACACTATAAAACACTTAGAGGAAACCATAGGCAGAACACTCTATGACATAAATCACAGCAAGATCCTTTTGGACCCACCTCCTAGAGAAATGGAAATAAAAACAGAAATCAACAAATGGGAGCTAATGAAATTTAAAAGCTTTTACACACTACAGGAAAACATAAACAAGATGCAAAAACAACCCTCAGAATGGGAGAAAATATTTTCAAATGAAGCAAATGACAAAGGATTAATCTCCTAACTTTACAAGCACCTCATGTAGCTCAATATCACAAAAACAAACAACCCAATCCAAAAACGGGCAGAAGACCTAAATAGACATTTATCCAAAGAAGATATACAGATTACCAAGAAACACATGAAAGGATGTTGAACATTACTAATCATTAGAGAAATCTAAATCAAAACTACCCTGAGGTATCACCTCACAGCAGTCAGAGTGGCAATCATCAAAAAAATCTACAAAACAATAAATGCTGGAGAGGTCTTTATTGGAGGAAAGGGAACACACTTGCACTGTGGGTGGGAATGTAAATTGATATGGGCACTAGGGAGAACAGTACAGAGGTTCCTTTAAATAACTAACAATAGAAGTACCATATGACACAACAATCCAACTACTGGGCATTTGCCTTGTGAAAACCATAATTCAAAAAGAGTTATGTAGAAAAATGTTCATTGCAGCTCTATTTACAATAGTCAGGACATGGAAGCAACCTAAGTGTCCATCGACAGATGAATGTTTAAAGAAGATCTGGCACATATATACAATGGAGTATTACTCAGCCATAAAAATAAGCAAAACTGAGTTATTTGTTCTGAGGTGGATGGACTTAGAATCTTTCCTACACAGTGAAGTAAGTCAGAAAGGGAAAAAAATACTGTATGTTAACAGAGATATACGGAATCTAATGAAGAATAAAAAAAGATTTTGAAGAACCTAGTGGCAGGACAGGAGTAAGGACACAGACATAGAGAAAGGACTTGAGGACACCGGAAGGGGGATGGGTAAGCTGGGACGAAGTGAGAGAGTGGCATGGACATAAATACATTACCAAATGTAACACCGATAGCTACTGGGAATCAGCCACATAGAACAGGTAGATCAGCTCGGTGCTTTGTGACCACATAAAGGGGTGGGATATGGGGTGTGAGAGGGAGATGCAAGAGGGAGGGTATCTGGTTATATTTGTATATGTATAGCTCATTCATTTTTTATACAGCAGAAACGAACACTCCATTGTAAATCAATTACACTCCAATAAACGTGTAAAAGGAAAAAAAAAGAAAGCACAGGTATAAACCTACACATCTATGGCCACCTAATCTATGACAAAGGAGGCAAGACTATACAATGGAGATAAGACAGTCTCTTCAATCATTGGTGCTGGGAAATATGGACAGCTACATGTAAAAGAATGAAATTAGAACACTCCCCAACACCATACATAAAAATATATTCAAAATGGATTAGAGACCTTAATGTAAGACCGGATAGTATAAAACTCTGAGAGGAAAACTTACGAAGGATACTCTGACGTAAATCACAGCAAGATCTTTTTTGATCCACCTCCTATAGTAATGAAATAAAAAAGAAAACTAAACAGATGGGACCTAATGGAACGTAAAAGCTTTTGCAAAGCAAAGGAAACTACAAACAAGACGAAAAGACAACCCTCAGAATGGCAGAAAATATTTGCAGACGATTCAATGGACAAATGATTAATCTCCAATATATATAAACAGCTCATGCAGCTCAATATTAATAAAACAAACAACCCAATACAAAAATGGAAGAAGATATAAATAGACATTTCTTCCAAGAAGACATAGAGGTGGCCAGTACGCACATGAAAATCTGCTCAATATCACTAATTATTAGAGAAATGGAAATGGAATCTACAATGAGGTGTCATGTCACACCTGTTAGAATGGGCATCAACAGAGAATCTACAAACAACAAATGCTGGAGAGGGTATGGAGGAAAGGAACCTTCTTCCACTATTGTTGGGAATGTAAATTGATACAGTCTCTATGGGGAAGAGTATGGAGGTTCCTTAAAAAAGTAATAATAGAATTACCATATAATCCAGCAATCCCACTACTGGGCATATACCCAGAGAAAACAATAAATCAAAAAGACACATTCACCACAATGTTCACTGCAGCACTATTTACAATAGCCAGGTAATGAAAGCAACCTAAGTGCCCACAGATAGACGAATGGATAAAGATGTGGTACATATATACAATGGAATATTACTCAGCCATACATAGGAATGAAATTGGGTCATTTGTAGAGACCTTAATGGATCTAGAGACTGTCATACGGAGTGAAGTAAGTCAGAAAGAGAAAAACAAATATTGTATATTAATGCATATATGTGGAACCTAGAAAAATGGTACAGATGAACCGGTGTGCAGGGCAGAGATAGAGACACAGATGTAGAGAAGAAACATATGGACACCAAGGGGGAAACACCATGTGAGGGTGGTGGTGGGATGAGTTGGGAGACTGGGATTCACATGTGCACACTTATATGTATAAAATAGATATCCATTAAGAACCTGCTGTATAAAAGAAATAAATTTAAAAAAAAATAAATAGCATTTAATAAAAGAAAACAGAAAAACAGTATTTCCCTTCACATAGACGTCTTTATATTAATGCATTATTTCCATGTTTATATCTGCAAATTAAAAAAAAAAGAGGAATAAATAAAATCTACCTTGAACCAAAAAGAAAAAAAAGAAAAAAAAAAAAAAAAAAAAAAAAAACAGAACCCACCAGTTATACAGAGGAAAATCGTATCAGAGCACTTGCTCCAGTGGTAAAAAATTCTTAAGTTGGTCAGAGGTGGGAAATCGTCTCCCATGCAGTCAGCAGTGCTCCCCCCGACAAGGAGCATCCTCATTGCAAAGCTGGGGGACTGTGTCGAGGCGTCTGTGAGTAAATGTGAGCTGAGCCCCAGTCCTGCTGCAGCTGAACTCTTCCCACCCTTTCCAGGTAAAACACCTGAATATGTACAAGCACTTGCAAGCCTAGAGGAAGGGCTGTGGAGCCACACCAGCAATAGCACGCAGGCCAACTTGGTGCCTGCAGGCCAGTCAGGATGGTCCTGGCCCCAGATGCTCTTCTGGAAGCTTTCCATTTCCCTGCCTGAGATACCCCTCCTGCCACCGCCCCCACTGCATGTTCACTTCCTCACCTCTGCCTGGGGAGAAATTCAAGAGGCAGGTATGGATGACACATCCTCTTCTTTAGCAGGTGGCAGCCTAGCAACTCCTGCAGAAAGTCCAGCAGAGCCCCACTCACACTGGGCCACCCACAAAGCCACGGCCCCTCACTCCCTCCCACCACCCCAGCCCCGACACTGCTGACGGGGCAGAGAATATGGCGTCAGGCACAGCTACAGGGGCTCTTGCTGACTGGAGAGGTGTTTATATTGACCTCAACCCAGGCACACCTGGGGAGGGCCGGCAGGCAGTGTCAGGCTGCCCAAATCAGCCAATCCTCACCCCTCAGGGGCTCACAGTAGCAGAAAATGAACCTTGCTAAATGGGCCAGGCCCAAGGAACAGGTGTGGGTCCTTGAGAGTCAGGCTAGACAAGGGGCTGCAGCTGCGGCTTGTTTTCTTATCATTTTATCTGGTCCATGAGTGGAAAACAACTTCAAGAAGACCCTATCCTAATGAGAGGAACCCAGGAGTCAGGGAGAGGAGTGATGGTGGGTGGAGACAGAGGCCTGGTGCCCTGGCTGCAGTGGAAGTGTCTGGAAGACCAGGCAGAGAGAGACTGCACAGAGTGATAGCCAGGGTCACAGTCCTGTCAGAGCTGCTGTTTGTTAGTTCAAGTCCTGCTCTGAGGTGTTCTGTGTCAGCTGTGAGCGACAGGTGAGCTGGGGGTTCTCTGCAAGGTGGGCTATGTGCACAGTTCCTGTGTGTCCAGCCTTGCTTGGGTACCTGCCCATGGGAGCTCTGTATCCTGGGAAGGGACTGACTATGAGAGCCCCATGGGGTGCTGGGTAGCTGCACAGGGGAAATCCCTACCCAAGGAGGGACTTGAATACGAGAGCCCTGTGGGCTGTGGGGATGGGTGGTGCAGCCAACGTGAGCTCCATATCCTGGGATTGGCATGACCACGAGAGCCCCTTGGGCTGCTGGAGACCTGGTAAAGGATATCAGGACAGTCAGTGAAGCCACCAAGGATATACATCCAGTAGCTCCTATTTCCTACACCCTGCTGCTCATTCTACCATCCAACAGGCCATGGCATTCTGTATTAGACTTCAATGATGCCTTCTTCTGTATTCCATTCATCTTAGAGTCACAAGAATTTTTGGCTTTTGAGTGGCAGGACACAACATGCAACAAAACCAATAATGCTGGGCCGTCCTGCCCCAACGGTACAAAAATCCCCACACCATCATTGGGGAAATGACCTCTAAAGACCTAAAAGTTCTACCTCTGTAAAAGGGAACCCTCCTTCAATATGCAGATGACATTCTGATCGCCAGGCCTACTAAAGACGCCTCTGAACTACCTCGCCAAGAAAGGATAGAAGGTGTCCAAGAAAAAGGCTCAAATATCACAGGCTCAGGTGACATGCCTGGGCTTCATTCTCACAGATATTCAGAGAAACGCATCCCAGGATAGGGAAGAAGCCATTTACAGCCTTACCTCTTCTAAAACTAGAAGACAGCTTAGGGGTTCCTGGGGAGGCCAAGGTTTTCTGCATCTGGATCCCTAACTACAGTCTAATAGCTGGGCCTCTACATGAAACACTGACACGAAAAGATGATGATCCTTTTGTATAGAATCCACAAGCAGCCTTTCAAGAATGGAAAGAGCAGTCAATTCAGACCCTTGCCCAGGAACTCCCTAATTTAGCTAAACCCTTTGACCTTTACATACTCGGTCAATGGTTAATTGCCCTTGGAGCCTTAGTGCAAAAACAGGGACCACTTGAAATGGAGCAACACAAGAATGCCCTTCAGGTATGATAAACTATGGTCACCAAGGGCTTTGGCCACTGACTCATCAGGCCAGGATACTGGGGTATCTAAAAAGCAAGAAATCAGCAGCCCACAAGGCCAGCTCCCTCCTAAGGGAAAAGGACCCCACGTCGTGATCCTAACCACCCATCATGCCCTGAAGTTGCAGGGGTCGCTCTGTGGACACACTGACCTCGAGTGAGGAGGCCCTCCAACTCCAACCTCCAGAGAGACAAATGGGGGCAACGGGCCCCAAAGATGACTCGTGTGACCATCACTTGACCTTGGAGTTTCTCTCAGAAAACAACAAGACTGTGCCCCGAAAGAGCAGACTACTGCTTGCAGGACTTACTGCACCCAGAGGGGAGCTAATAAGCTTGGCGGGGGAAACGTATATCACGCTTTCACCATAGAAAACCCTACAGACACCGCGGTGATGGTGGCCAATATGACCGGCAGGACTGCTGGCTACTTCTAAAGGCCGTTGACTCAGTGGACGTCATGGTCCTGGATCACCACTGACCCTGGACTGTCTGGGTGTTGCACAGGCAGGGCTCTGACACATGGTGCTGTTTGTACATTTATTCAGGGACCTAATTAAAGAAAGCACAGACTACTGGTCAGAGCATCTAGGCTGGCAAAAAACGTCAGCCTAAGGTCGCCGAACAAATGTGGGGTGGGGTGAAACCTGCCACCTCAGCATCTCTGCACATCTCTTTCCTGGACACTTAAAGGTCATCAGAATCTATAACACTTCCAATGCTGGTGCTCAGGCATACGAGAAGTGAGGCAGGAGGCCTTGGGACAATCAACCTCACCTGGAGGCTGGTGGGGAGACGTTTTGCCCCTCCCCCGAAGTATCAGGGCTCCCACCACAGCATGAAGCAGTTACAAAAGAGGGGTCTGCACCCTCAACACCCCAAGAATGAGGAACGGAACAAAAAGCAGAGGAGGGGTTCGTCTCTGGCAACGTTCATTAAAAATTCCTGGGAGATAAAAAGAGAATCTGGGCAATAAAATAAAGTCTAAGCTGTTTTTCCTTTGTGCTTTGTCTAATTTCATGTGCTCCTAGGGTTCCGCATGCAGAGGTCCCACACCCGGCACTTCAGACCCGATTTCGTAGTGCAGAATGGCTGGGTCAACACCTCAGCTAGCGGGGTCCCATGCAGACTCCACGGCATAGAGCCTGAGCTTCAGCCAACCCAGCCCTCGAGAGCTCCATCCCCTCCCTCCCACTGACGCTGCCGGGATCCCTACACAGCAGCCCAGCCCACAGCCCATGGGGGAGTGCACACTCTCACCTCTCCATTCTGTTTTCAAAATAATGTTTCCTTTGCTTCTGAACCAAACTCAGTCTTGATCTGTTGGCTCCAATGACACTGGGCACGGGGACTCCTGTTGGGGTCCACTCTGGAGGATCAGTAACAGAAATTGAGAACATTGTAACTTCAATGAACAGATGTGTGAGCCAAACTGTAGTTAACACAGAGCAGTGTATAATGCTCGGGTAAAATAAGATGTTTCTAAGACTTACCTTTGATATTTCCATCACTTTACTATAAGCAAGTTCAGTGAAGACGTCTGTCTTATTTGTCAGGTCAACATTAGAGAAATGAAGTGATTTATTTCCATGGATGTACGTCGAGTACTCTTGGCTGAGGCTTCAATCTTGTTTTGAACACTTTTCCATTGAAAACGATACCTCTCTTTCAGCTCCCCCATTTCTGAGAAGTATAAAATCTTATAATTTATTATTACCAAAGGGGAAAGGTAGGAGAAGGGATAAATTAACAGTGTGGGATTAACACATACACACTGCTATGTATAAAATAGATCATCCACAAGGAACTACTGTATAGCACAGGGAACTACACTGAATATTTTGCAATAACCTATAAGGGGAAATAATCTGAAAAATAATAGATATTTTTATTGACATCATCTATCAATGACAGATAAAATGTAACCTAAACAAGGCCGATGGTGAACGCTTCTGACCCTGAAGATTTCAATCATCTAAAGTTTGGGCTCTGCCTATTTCCCAAGGTGCTTAATGGACATACGTGTAGCCGTAGCTTAAAAATTACCCAGTTTGGGGTACGGGGAGGCACTGATTTGGAAAAATCCCTGGTGTTCTCCTTCCATGCACGGGACCCTTCCCACAGCTAAAACATGACTGTCACACCTAGAGGATGGTACACCTTTTGATCAGAAAGAGTTTGGAAAAGGCACCTCATCTCCTCATCGTCTGGTGCTCGGGTTCACCCCTCCAGCATCTTTCCTAACAATCTCCTCACTTGGGGATATCAGCACCGTTAACATCCTGTTGCACACAGTTTGGAATTTGTCCAGAGGATGAAGCGGAAAGATGAGAAAAATTTAGAGACAAGTCTTAGGTGTTCGGACAGGCACATGCCACTCTAATTTCCAATCCGGAAGACAAATTCATCAAAGGCTAGAATTGCCCACGGAAACAGAATAGGGCTAGAGGAAATCCCGCTGTTTTGTGTCCAGTTTCCAAAAACACAAGTTGAATAATGGAACTCAGGGGCACTAAAATTCATGAAACTGCAGAGTTGAAAATATCTATCATCGAAAAATGTCTTGAGGTAAGTCACAGAAAAGGACTTGTAAGCAAGGGAGAGTGGCAGGAAACAGATTTGAAGAGGTAGAAAGGACTCCCCATTAAAGCACAAGAAAAGGGGCTGAACATCGCCAATGATGCAGTTGGCCCAAAAGGGCATATGCAATTTTTTCTGAATATATTCAAGTAAAGGCCATACACACTTTTTATCCAACCAAACAGGTGGGCACTGGAAATCAATACTACAAAATGTATCAATTCACATCAGTCAGAAGGGCCATCCACAAAAAGTGTAAACACCAGAAATGCAGGACAGGGTGAGGAGAAAAGGGAGCCCTGTGAGGCTGATAGTGGAATTGTAATTTGCCAACAGCCACTATGGCGAAGTGTATTGTGTTTGCTAAAACATCTAAAAGATGAGCTACAGAGCATAGGGCACTTGCACTCATGGACGTATCTGCATTGTGATGAAAAGTTCATGGAGCAATGTGGTGACAAATTTCACAGAACCTTGTGATGATGAGGGCATTGACTATTGTGATGACACAGGTCATGAAACCTTGTGATGACGGGACACACGGAGCATTGTGATGACTGGGGTCATGTAGCATTGTGATGACAGGGGCATGGAGCATTGGTCTGACAAGTTTCATGGATAATTGTGTAGACAGTGGGCATGGCACATTGTGATGACAAGGGCATGGAGCACTGTGATGACAAGGTCATGGAATATGGTGAAGACAGGTGTCAGGGAGCATTGTGATGGCATATTTCATGTACCATTGTGATGACAATGGCATGGTGCATTGTGATGCCAAGTGTTATGGAGGATTGTGATGACAAAGGTAATGGAGCATTGTGACGACAAGGTCTTGGAGCATTGTGATGACAAGGGTCATGGAGCATTGTGATGACAAGGGCATGGAGCATTGTGATGACAACGGCCATTGAGAATTTTGATGAAAAGGTCGTGAAGCATTGTGATGACAAAGGCATGGGGCTTGCTATGACAGGGTTCATGGGGCATTGCGATGACAAGTGCATGGAGAATTGTGATGACAAGAGCATGTTAAACTGTGATGAGAACTGTCATGGAGCATTGTGATGACAAGGACGTGAAGAATTGTGATGACAAGGGACATGGAGCATTGTGATGACCAGGGCATGGAGCATTGTGATGGCAAGACCGTGGAGCACTGTGATGAGAAGACCATGGATAATTATAGTGACGAGCATCATGGAGCACTGTAATGACAAGGGGCATGGAGCATTGTGATGATACATCTCATTGAGCATTGTGATGACAGGGGTCATTGATCATTGTGATGACAAGGGTCATGGAGTATTGTGATGACAAGCTTGTGGAGTATTGTGATGACAAAGCATTTAACACTGTGATGGGAAGTGTCATGGAACATAGTTATGCCAAGAACGTGGAGAATTGTGATGACAGGGAACATGGAGCATTGTGATGACCAGGGCATGGAGCATTGTGATGAGAAGACCATGTGTAATTGTGATGATGAGCGCCATGGAGCGCTATAATGACAAAAGTTATGGAGAATTGTGATGACAGTGGCCATGGAGCATTGTAATGAAAAGAGTCATGGAGCATTTTGATGACAAGGGTGTGGAGCATTGTGATGAGAAGACCATGGATAATTGTGAATAACGAGCATCATGGAGCACTGTAATGACAAGGAGTATGGAGCATTGTGATGACAGTGCTCATGGAGCATTGTGATGACAAGTGTCATGGAGCATTCTGATGACAAGCTTGTGGAGTATTGTGATGACAATGGCATGGAGCATTGTGATGAAAAGGGCATGGAGCATTGTGATGAAAAATGCATGGAGCCTTTTCATGACAGTGTTCAAGGAGCATACTGACGACACGTGTCAGGGAGCATTGTGATGACAAGTGTATTGAGAATTGTGATGACAAATATCATGGAACATTGTGACGACAAGGGCATGGAGTATTGTGATGACAGGCATCATGGAGCGTTGTGATGACAAGGGTTATGGAACATTGCGATCACAAGGTTTTGGAGCATTGTGAAGACAGAGGTCATGGATCATTGTGATTTCAAGGAGCATGGAGCATTGTGATGACAGGAGTCATGGAACATTTTGATGAAAGGGGTCATGGAGCATTTTGATGACAGGGGTTATGGAACATTGTGATGTCAGTGGTCATCGAACATTGTGATGATAAGTGCATGTAGCATTGTGATGACAGGAGTCATGGAACATTGTGATGACAGGGCTGAGGGAGTATTGTGATGAATAGTGATGAAACATTTTGATATCAGTTGTGAGAGATCATTTTGATGAGAAGTGCATGGAGCATTGTGATGACAAGGTTTATGGAGCATTGTGATGACAAGATTGTGGAGCACTGTGATGACAGACGCAAGGCAAATTGTGATGACAGGTGTCATGGCCATTGTGCTGACAAGCGCATGGAGCATTGTAATGACAACGGTCATAGAGCATTGTGCTGAGAAAGGC
Source organism: Mesoplodon mirus (assembly GCF_964341445.2). NCBI lineage: Eukaryota > Metazoa > Chordata > Mammalia > Artiodactyla > Ziphiidae > Mesoplodon > Mesoplodon mirus. The sequence continues at coordinate 3,873,846 of NW_028295790.1, forward strand.
ATAGAGTATTGTGATGACAAGGGTCAAAGAGCATTGTGATGAAAAGTTCATGGAGCATTGTGGTTAAAAAGGTCACAGAGACTGCTGATGATGAGGGCATGGACCATTGTGATGACAGAGGTCATGAAGCATTGTGATGACTGGAGTCACGGAGCATTGTGATGACAGGGGTCATGGACCTTTGTGATAACAAGGGCATGGAGCATTGTGATGACAAGGGCATGGATCATTGGTCTAATAAGTTTCATGGATTATTGCAATGACAGGTGGAATGGTGCATTGTGATGACAAGGGCATGGAGCATTGTGAAGACCAGCTCATACAGTATTGTGAAGACAGGTGTCAGGGAGCATTGTGATGACATATGTAATGGCCCATTGTGATGACAATGGCATGGAGCATTGTGATGCAAGTGTCATGGAGGATTCTGATGACAAAGGTAATGGAACAGTGTGATGACAATGGCTTTGAGCATTGTGATGACAAGGGTCAGGGAGCACTGTGCTGACAAGTGCATGGAGAATTGTGATGCCAAGGTCATGTAGCATTTTGATGACAAGCTTGTGGAGTATTCTGATGACAATGGCATGGAGCATTGTGATGAAAACTGCATGGGTCATTGTGAGGAAAAAGGCATGGAGCCTTTTCGTGACAGTGTTCATGGAGCATTCTGACGACAATTGTCAGGGAGCACTGTGATGACAAGTGTATTGAGAATTGTGATGATAAAGGTCATGGGGCATTGTGATGAAAAGTGCATGGAGTATTGTGATGACAGGCATCATGGAGCATTGTGATGACAAGTGTTTTGGAACATGGTGATCACAAGTGTTTGGAGCATTGTGATAACACAGGTCATGGATCATTTTGATTTCAAGAAGCATGGAGCATTGTGATGACAAGGGCATGAAACAATATGATACAAAAGTTCATGGAGGATTTTGATGACAATGGTAATGGAGTATAGTGATGACAAGCGCATGGAACATTTTAATGACAAGTTCATGTAGCATTTTGCTGACAAAGGCATGGAGCATTGTGATGACAGGTGTCATGGAGCACTGTGATGCCATGCGTCAAAAAGCATTGTGAATACATGGGTCATGGAGCATTGGGATGAAAAGGGCATGGATCATTGTGATGACAAGCTTCATGGAAGATTGGGCTGAAAATGTTCATGGAGTATTGTGATGACAGGGGTCATGGAGCATTGTGATGACAAGAGTTCCGGATCACTGTGTTGTCAGGGGTAATTGAGTGTTGTGATGACAGTGGTCATGCAGCATTGTGTTGATATTGGTCCTGGAGCATTGTGATGAGAAGACCATGGAGACATGTGATGACAAGTCTCATGGAGTATTCTGATGAAAAGGGGCATGGAGCATTGTGATTACAGTGGTCTTGGAGCATTGTTATGACAAGGGCATGGGGCATTGTGAACAGAAGGACATGGAGCATTCTGATGAATGCGTCATGGAGCACTGTGATGACAAGTGCATGGAGCATTGTGATTACAGGTGTCTTGGAGCACTGTGATGAAAAAGGCATGGATCAATGTGATGAAAAAGGCATGGAGCCTTGTCATGACAGTGTTCAAGGAACATACTGACGACAAGTGTCAGGGAGCATTGTGATGAAAAGTTTATTGAGCATTGTGATGACTAAGGTCATGGAGCATAGTGATGAGAAGACCATGGATAACTGTGATTATGAGCATCATAGGGTGTTGTGATGATAAGTGTTATGGAATATTGTGATCACAATGGTTTGGAGCATTGTGATGACAGAAGTCATGGAGCATTTTGATTTCACTGTGATGACAACAGCCTGAAGCATTATTGTGATGGGCATGGTGCATTGTGATGATAGGATTCATGGAGCTTTGAGATGAAAATGGGCATCGAGCATTTTGATAACAAGGGTCTTGGAGCATTGTGATGACAAGGGCATGGAGTATTGTGATGAGAAGTCCATGGAACATTCTGATGACATGCGTCATGGAGCTTTCTGATGACAATGGCATGGAGCATTGTGATTACAGGGGTCTTGGAACATTGTGATGACAAGTGTCATGGAGCCTTGTGAATGACAAGGCCGTGGAACATTGTGATGGCAGGGGTCATGGAACATTGTTATGACAGGTGTAATGGAGCACTGTGTTGAGAAGGGCAGGAAGCATTGTTGTGAAATGTTTCATGGATTATTCTAATGAGAGAGGGCATGGAGCATTGTGATGACAAGAGCACGGAACGCTGTGATACATGGGTCATGGAGGATGGTAATGGCAAGGGCATGGAGCATTGTGATGAGAAGTGCATTGAGCATTGTGATGACAAGTGTCATGGAGCTTTGTGATGACAAGGGTATGGATCAATGTGATGAGAGGGTTCATGGAGCATTGTGATGACAATGACATGGAGCATTGTGATATCAAGTGTCATGGAGGTGTGTGATGTCAAAAGTCATGGAGCATTTTGATGACAAGGCGAGGTGCATTGTGATGAGAAGGGCAGGGAGCAGTTTGAGGACAGGATCATGCAGCAATTTGATGAAAATTGTAATGGAATATTTTGATGACAGGTGTTATAGAACATTGTGATGTCAGGGGTCATGGAGCTTTGGGATGAAAAGGGTCATGGAGCATTTTGATGACAGGGGTTGTGGAACATTGTGATGTCAGGGGTCATGGAACATTGTGATGATAAGGGGATGTAGCATTGTGATGACAGGGGTCATGGAACATTGTGATTACAGGGGTGAGGGAGTAATGTGATGACTAGTGATGGAACATTATGATACCTCATGTGAGAGAGCATTTTGATGAGAAGTACATGGAGCATTGGGATTACAAGGTTTATGGAGCATATCGATGACAAGGTTGTGGACCGGTGTGATGAAAGGCACGTGGCACATTGTGATGACAAGGGTCATGGAACATTGTTCTGACAAAGGCATGGAAAATTGTGATGACAAGAGTCACGGAGCATTGTGATGAAAAGTTAATGAAACATTGTGGTTACAAAGGTCACAAAGCCTTGTGATGACGCGGGCATGGACCGTTCTGATGACAAAAGTTATGAAGCACTCTGATGACTGGAGTCACGTAGCACTGTGATGACAAGGGTCATGGAGCATTGTGAAGAAAAGTGCATGGGGCATTGTGATGATAGAGGTCATGGAGAATTTTGATTTCATTGTGCTGACAATAGCCGGAAGCATTATGATGATGGGCATGATGCATTGTGATGACAGGGTTCATGGAGCATAGAGATGAAAAGGGGCATGGAGCATTGTGATTACAGGGGTCTTGGAGCATTGTGATGACAAGTGTCATGGAGCCTATTGATGACAAGGCCGTGGAACATTGTGATGGCAGGGGTCATGGAGCATTTTTATGACAGGGGTAATGGAGCATTGTGATGGGAAGGGCATGGAGCATTTTGATTACAAGGTTTATAGAGCACTGTGACGAGAAATTTGTGGACCGTTGGGATAAAAAGTGCGTGGCACATAGTGATGACAAGGGTCATGGAGCATTTTTCTGACAAAGGCATAGAGCACTGTGATGACAAGGGTCACGGAGCACTGTGATGAAAAGTTCATGGAGCATTGTGGTTAAATAGGTCACAGAGCCTTGTGATGCTGCGGGCATGGACCACTGTGATGACAAATGTTATGAAGCATTGTGATGACTGGAGTAACAGAGCATTGTGATGACAGGGGTCATGGAGCATTGTGATGACAAAGGCATGGAATATTGTGCTGATAAAGGCGTAGAGCATTGTGATGTCAAGGCTCAAAGAGCATTGTGATGAAAAGTTCATGGAACATTGTGGTTAAAAAGGTCACAGAGACTGTTGATGAATAGGGCATGGACCATTGTGATGACAAAGGTCATGAAGCATTGTGATGACTGGAGTCACGGAGAATTGTGATGACAGGTGTCATGGAGGATTGTGATAACAAGGGCATGGAGCACTGTGATGACAAGGGCATGGAGCATTGGTTTAATAAGTTTCATGGATTATTGTGATGACAGTTGGAATGGAGCATTGTGATGACCAGGTCATGCAGTATTGTGAAGACAGGTGTCAGGGAGCATTGTGATGACATATGTAATGGCCCACTGTGATGACAATGGCATGGAGCATTGTGATGCAAAGTGTCACTGAAGATTCTGATGACAAAGGTAATGGAGCAATGTGATGACAATGGCTTGGAGCATTGTGATGACAAGCGTCAGGGAGCATTGTGCTGACAAGTGCATGGAGAATTGTGATGACAAGGGTCATGGAGCATTCTGATGACAACCTTGTGGAGTATTTTGATGACAATGGTATGGAGCATTGTGATGAAAACGGCATGGGGCAGTGTGATGAAAATGGCATGGAGCCTTTTTGTGACAGGGTTCAAGGAGCATTCTGACGACAAGTGTCAGGGAGCACTGTGATGACAAGTGTATTGAGAACTGTGATGACTAATGTCATGGAGCATTGTGATGAGAAGGCCATGGATAATTGTGATGATGATTGTCATGGGGTGTTTTGATGATAAGTGTTATGGAACCTTGTGATCACAAGGGTTTGGAGCATTATGATGACAGAGGTCATGGAGAATATTGATTTAATTGTGATGATAATAGCCTGAAGCATTATGATGATGGGCATGGTGCATTGTGATGACAGGGTTCATGGAGCATTGAGATGAAAAGGGGCATGGAGCATTGTCATTACAGGGATCTTGGAGCATTGTGATGACAAGGGCATGGAGCATTGTGGTTACAGGGTTCTTGGAACATTGTGATGGCAAGTATCATGGAGCCTTGTGATAACAAGTCCGTGGAACACTGTGATGGCAGTGGTCATGGAGCATTGTTATGACAGAAGTAATGGAGCATTTTGATGAGAAGGGCATTGAGCATTGGTCTGAAATATTTCATGGATTATTGAGATGAGAGTGGGCATGGAACATTGAGATGATAAGGGCAAGGAACACTGTGATACATGGGTCATGGAGGATTGTAATGACAAGGGCATGGAGCATTGTGATGGGAAGGGCATCGAGAATTGGGATGACAAATGTCATGGAGCTTTGTGATGACAAGGGCATGGAGCAATGTGATGAGATTGTTCATTGAGCATGGTAACGACAATGACATGGAGCACTGTGATTCCAAGGGTCATGGAGCTGTGTGATGACAAAAGTCATGGAGCATTTTGATGACAAAGGTGTGGTGCATTGTGATGCGAAGGGCAGGGAGCATTTTGATGACAGGGTCATGCAGCAATTTGATGAAAAGTGTAATGGAACATTTTGATGACAGGGGTTATAAAACATTGTGATGCCAGGGGTCATGGAGCTTTGGGATGAAATGGGTCATGGGGCATTTTGATGACAGGGGTTATGGAACATTGTGATGTCAGGGGTCATGGAACATTGTGATGATAAGGGGATGTAGCATTGTGATGACAGGGTCATGGAACATTGTGATTATAGGGGTGAGGGAGTATTGTGATGACTACTGATGGAACACTGTGATATCTCTGGTGAGAGAGCATTTTGATGAGAAGTGCATGGACCATTGTGATTACAAGGTTTATGGAGCACAGTGATGACAAGGTTGTGGATCATTTTGATGAAAAGCGCGTGGCACACTGTTATGATAAGGGTCATGGAGCATTGTTCTGATAAAGACATGGAGCACTGTGATGACAAGTGTCACGGATCATTGTGATGAAATGTTCATGGAGCATTGTGGTTACACAGGACACAGAGCCTTGTGATGATGCGGGCTTTGACCGCTGTGATGACCAACGTTATGAAGCATTGTGATGACTGGAGTCATGGAGCATTGTGAGGAAAGGGGTCATGGAGCAATGTGATACAAGGGCATGGAGCATTGTGAAGACAGGGGCATGGAGCATTGGTCTGACAAGTTTCATAAATTATTGTGATGACAGCGGACATCGTGCATTGTGATGACAAGGGCATGGAGCATTGTGATGAGAAGGCCATGGAGCATTCTGATGACATGCGTCCTGGAGCTTTGTGATGACAAGGGCATGGAGCATTGTGATTACAAGGGTCTTGGAGCATTGTGATGAAAAGGGCATGGATCATTGTGATGAAAAAGGCATGGAGCCTTGTCATGACAGGGTTCAAGGAGCATATTGACGACAAGTGTCAGTGAGCATTGTGATGACAAGTGTATTGATAATTGTGAAGACATAGGTCATAGAGCATTGTGGTGAGACGGCCATGGATAATTGTGATGATGAGCGTCATGGGGTGTTCTGATGATAAGTGTTATGCAACATTGTGATCACAAGTGTTTGGAGCATTATGATGACAGAGGTCATGGAGAATATTGATTTCATTGTGATGACAATAGCCTGAAGCATTATGATGATAGGCATGGTGCATTGTGATGGCAGGGTTCATGGAGCATTGAGATGAAAAGGGGCATGGAGCATTGTGTTTACAAAGGACATGGAGAATTGTGATGACAAGGGCATGGAGCATTGTGATGAGAAGGCCATGGAACTTTCTGATGACATGCGTCATGGAGCTTTGTGATGACAAGGGCAAGGAGCATTGTGATTTCAGGGGCCTTCAGCATTGTGATGACAAGTGTCATGGAACCTTGTGATGACTAGGCCTTGGAACATTGGGATGTCAGGGGTCATGGTGCATTGTTATGACAGAGGTAATGGAGCATTGTGATGAGAATGGCATGGAACCTTGGTCTGAAATGTTTCATGGATTATTGTGATGAGAGTGGGCATGGAGCATTGTGATGACAAGGGTACGGAACACTATGATACATGGGTCATGCAGGACTGTAATGACAAGGGCATGTAGCATTGTGATGAGAAAGGCATCGAGCATTGTGATGACAAGTGTCATGGAGCTTTGTGATGACAAGGGCATGGACCAATGTGATGATAGGGTTCATGGAGCATTGTGATGACAATGACATTGAGCATTGTGATGCCAAGGGTCATGGAGTTTTGTGATGATAAGTCATTTTGCATTTTGATGACAAGGTCATGGTGCATTGTGATGAGAAGGGCAGGGAGCATTTTGATGACAGGATCATGCAGCAATTTGATAAAAAGTGTAATGGAACATTTTGATGTCAGGGGTTATAGAACATTGTGATGTCAGGGGTCTTGGAGCTTTGGGATGAAACGGGTCATGGAGCATTTTCTTCACAGGGGTTATGGAAGATTGTGATATCAGGGGTCATGGAACATTGTGATGATAAGGGGATGTAGCATTGTGATGACAGATTCATGGAACATTGTGATTCCAGGTGTGAGTGAGTATTGTGATGACTATTTTTGGAATATTGTGATATCTCTGGTGAGAGAGCATTTTGATGAGAAGTGCATGGACCATTGTGATTACAAGGTTTATGGAGCTTTGCAATGACAAGGTTGTGGACCGTTGTGATGAAATGCACGTGGCACATTGTGATGATAATGGTCATACAGCATTGTTCAGGCAAAGACATGGAGCATTGTGATGACAAGGGTCACAGGGAATTGTGATGAAAAGTTCATGGAGCATTGTGGTTACAAAGGTCACAGAGCCATGTGATGACGCGGGCATGGACCATTGTGATGAGAAACGTAATGAAACATTGTGATGACTGGAGTCACGGAGCATTGTGATGACAGGGGTCATGGAGCATTTTGGTGACAAGGGCATGGAGCATTGTGATGACGGGCATGGAGCATTGGTCTCACAAGTTTCACAGATTATTGTGATGACAGTGGGCATGGTGCATTGTGATGAAAAGGGCATGGAGCATTGTGATGAGAAGATCATGGAATACTGTGAAGAGAGGTGTCAGGGAGCATTGTGATGACATATATCATGGTCCATTGCTATGACAATGGCATGGAGCATTGTGATGCCAAATGTATTTGAGAATTGTAATGAAAAATATAATTCAGCATTGTGATGATTAGGGCGTGGAGCATTATGATGACAAGGGCCATTGAAAATTTTCATGACAAGGTCGAGAAGCACTGTGATGACAAGGTCCTGGAGCATTGTGATGAGAAAACCATGGAGCCTTAGGATGACAAGTCTCATGGAGCATACTGTTGAAAAGGGGCATGGGGCATTGTTATTACAGGGGTCTTGGAACATTGTGATGACCAGGGCATGGAGCATTGTGAGGAGAAGGCCATGAAGCATTCTGATGATAAGCGTCATGGAGCTTTTTGATGACAAGGTCCTGGAGCATTGTGATTACAGGGATCTTGGAGCATTGTGATGAAAAGGGCATGGATAATTGTGATTAAAAACGCATGGAGCCTTGTCATGACAGGGTTCAAGGAGCTAAGTGACGACAAGTGTCAGGGAGCATTGTGATGACAAGTGTATTGAGCATTGTGATGACAAAGATCATGGAGCATTGTGAAGAGAAGAGCGTCATGGGGTGTTGTGATGATAAGTGTTATGGAACATTGTGATCACAAGTGTTTGGAGAATTATGATGACAGAGGTCATGGAGAATATTGATTTCATTGTGATGACAATAGCCTGAAGCATTATGATGATGGGCATGGCGCATTGTGATGGCAGTTTTCATGGAGCATTGAGATGAAAAAGGGGAATGGAGCACTGTGATGACAAAGGCATGGAGCATTGTGATGAGAAGGCCATGGAACCTTCTGATGACATGCGTCATGGAGCTTTGGGATGACAAGGGCGTGGAGCATTGTGATTACAGGGTCCTTCAGCATTGTGATGACAAGTGTCATGGAACCTTGTGATGACTAGGCCGTGGAACATTTTGATGGCATGGGTAATGGTGCATTGTTATGACAGAGGTAATGGAGCATTGTGATGAGAAGGGCATGGAACATTGGTCTGAAATATTTCATGGATTATTGTGATGAGAGTGGGCATGGAGCATTGTGACGACAAGGGTATGGAACACTATGATACATGGGTCATGCAGGATTGTAATGACAAGGGCATGGAGCATTGCGATGAGAAGGGCATCGAGCATTGTGATGACAAGTGTCATGGAGCTTTGTGATGACAAGGGCATTGAGCAATGTGATGAGAGTGTTCATAGAGCATTGTGATGACAATGACATGGAGCATTGTGATGCCAAGGGTCATGGAGCTTTGTGATGACAAGTCATGGAGCATTTTGATGACAAGGGCATGGTGCATTGTGATGTGAAGTGCAAGGAGCATTTTGATGACCGGGCCATGCAGCAATTTGATGAAAAGTGTAATGGAATATTTTGATGGCAGGTGTTATATAACATTGTGATGTCAGGGGTCTTGGAGCTTTGGGATGAAAAGGATCATGAAGCATTTTGATGACAGGGGTTATGGAACATTGTGATGTCAGGGGTCATGGAACATTGTGATGATAAGGGGATGTAGCAGTGTGATGACAGGGTAATGGAACATTGTGATTATAGGGGTGAGGGAGTATTGTGATGACTAGTGACGGAACACTGTGATGTCACTGGTGAGAGAGCATTTTGATGAGAAGTGCATGGACCATTGTGATTACAAGGTTTATGGAGCATTGCAATGACAAGGTTGTGGACCGTTGTGATGAAATGCGTGTGGCACATTGTGAAGACAAAGGTCATGGAGCATTGTTCTGACAAAGACATGGAGCATTGTGATGACAAGGGTCACTGTGAATTGTGATGAATATTTCATGGAGCATTGTGGTTACAAAGGTCACAGAACCTTGTGATGACACGGGCATGGATCATTGTGATGACAAACGTTATGAAGCACTGTGATGATTGGAGTCACAGAGCATTGTGATGACAGGGGTCCTGGAGCATTGTGTTGATGTGTCATGGTGCATTGTGCTGACAAGCGCATGGAGCATTTTGATGAAAATGGTCATGGAGCATTGTGCTGAGAATGGCATAGAGCATTGTGATGACAAGGTTCAAAGATCATTGTGATGAAAAATTCATGGATCATTTTGGTTAAAATGCTCACAGAGAGTGATGATGACGAGGGCATGGACCATTGTGTTGACAAGGTCATGAAGCATTGTGATGACTGGAGTCGCAGATCATTGTGATGGCAGGGGTCATGGAGCATTGTGATAACAAGGGCATGGAGCATTGTGATGACCAGGGCAAGGAGGTCATGGATCATTTTGATTTCAAGGAGCATGGAGCATTGTGAGGACAAGGGCATGAAGCAATGTGATCCCAAGTTTCATGGAGGATTGTGATGACAATGGAAATGGAGTATTGTGATGACAAGCGCATAGAGCATTGTAATGACAAGCTCATGTAGCATTTTGCTGACAAAGGCATGGAGCATTGTGATGACATGTCTCATGGAGCACTGTGGTAACTAGCGTCACAGAGCATTGTGAATACAGGGGTCATGGAGCATTGGGATGACAAGGGCATGGATCATTGTGATGGCAAGGGTCATGGAGCACTGGGCTGAAAATGTTCATGGAGTGTTGTGATGACAGGTGTCATGTAGCACTGATGACTATGGAATGGAGCATTGTGATGAAAAGAGTCACGGATCATTGTGTTGTCAGGTGTCATGGTGTGTTGTGATGACAGTGGTCATGGAGCATTGTGATGATATTTGCCATGGAGCATTGTGATGAATAGGTCTTGGAGCATTGGGCTGAAAATATTCATGGATTATTGTGATGACAGGGGTCATGGAGCATTGTGATGAGAAGGGAATGGAGCATGGTGATGACAAGGTCCAGGAGCATTGTGATGAGAAGACCATGGAGACTTGTGATGACAAGTCTCATGGACCATTCTTATGAAAAGGGGCATGGAGCATTGTAATTACAGGGGTCTTGGAGCATTGTGATGACTAGGGCATGGAACACTGTGATACATGTGTCATGTGTCATGGAGGATTGTGATGACAAGTCATGGAGCATTGTGATGACAAGGGCATGGAGCATTGTGATGACAGGAGCATGGAGCATTTGTCTGACAAGTTTCATAGATTATTGTGATGACAGTAGACATGGTGCATTGTGATGACAAGGGCATGGATCATTGTGAAGAGAAGGTCATGGTGTATTGTGAAGACAGGTGTCAGGGAGCATTGTGATGACATATGTCATGGTCCATTGCGATGACAATGGTAGGGAGTACTGTGATGCCAAATGAAATGGAGGTTTGTGATGACAAATAAAATGGAGCATTGTGATGACTAGGGCTCGGAGCATTATTATGACAATGGCCATTGAGAATTTTCATGACAAGGTAATGAAGTACTGTGATGACAATTTCCTTGAGCATTGTGATGACAAAACCATGGAGCCTTGTGATGACAAGTCTCAGGGAGCATACTGATGAAAAGGGTCTTGGAACATTGTGATGACAAGGGCATGGAGCATTGTGAGGAGAAGAACAAGGAACATTCTGATGGCATGCGTCATCAAGCTTTGTGATGACAAGGGCATGGAGAATTTTGATTACATGGGTCTTGGAGCACTGTGATGAAAATGCCATGGATCATTGTGATAAAATAGGCATGGAGCCTTGTCATGACAGGGTTCAAGGAGCATACAGACAACAAGTGTCAGGGAGCATGTTGATGACAAGTGTATTGAGCATTGTGATGAAATTGGCATGGATCATTGTGATGAAATAGGCATGGAGCCTTGTCATGACAGGGTTCAAGGAGCATACCGACAACAAGTGTCAGGGGGCATTTTGATGACAAGTGTTTTGAGCATTGTGATGACAATGGTCCTGGACCATTGTGATGAGAAGACCATTGATAATTGTGATGATGAGCGTCAAGGTGCATTGTGATGACAAGTGTTATGGAATATTGTGATCACAAGGATTTGGAGCATTGTTATGACAGAGGTCATGGAGCATTTTGATTTCATTGTGATGACAATAGCATGAAGCATTATGATGATGGGCATGGTGCATTTTGATGACAGGTTTCATGGATCATTGAGATGAAAATGGGCATAGAGCATTATGATTACAGGGTTCTTGGAGCATTGTGATGAGAAGGGTCATGGAGCTTTGTGATGACAAGGCCATGGAACATCGTGATGGCAGGGGTCATGGAGCATTGTTATGACAGTGGTAATGGAGCATTGTGATGGCAAGGGCATGGATCATTTTGAGGTGAATGCCATGGAGCATTCTGATGACGTGTCATGGAGCTTTGTGAAGACAAGGGCCTGGAGCAATGTGATGAGAGCGTGCATGGAGCATTGTGATGACAATGACATGGAGCATTGTGATGCCAAGTGTTATGGATTTTTGTGATGACAAAGGTCATGGAGCATTTTGATGGCAAGGGCGTTGTGCATTGTGATGAGAAAGGCAGGGAGCATTCTGATGACAGGGTCTTTGAGCAATTTGATGAAAAGTGTCATGGAACATTTTGATGACAGGTGTTATGGAACATTGTGATGTCAGGGGTCATCGAACATTGTGATGATAAGTGCATGTAGCATTGTGATCAGAGGAGTGACGGAGTATTGTGACAAATTGTGATGTAGCATTGTGATATCAGTGGTGCGAGAGCATTTTGATGAGAAGTGCATGGAGCATTATGATGACAAATTTTATGGAGCATTGTGATGACAAGATTGTGAAGCACTGTGATGACAAGCACATGGTGCATTGTGATGACATGTCTCATGGAGCATTGTGCTGCCAAGTGCATGGAGCATTGTGATGACAAGGGTCAAAGAGCATTGTGATGAAACGTTCATGGAGCGTTGTGGTTAAAAAGGTCACAGAGACTGTTGATGACCAGGGCATGGACCATTGTGATGACAAAGGTCATGAAGCATTGTGATGGTTGGAGTCACGGTGCATTGTGATGACAGGGGTCATGGAGCATTGTGATAACAAGGGCATGGAGCATTGTGATGACAAGGGCATGGAACATTGCTCTAATAAGTTTCATGGATTATTGAGATGAAAGTTAGAATGGCACATTGTGATGACAACGGCATGGAGCATTGTGATGACCAGGCCAAGCATTTTTGTGAAGACAGGTGTCAGCGAGCATTGTGATGACATATGTAATGGCCCATTGTGATGACAATCGCATGGAGCATTGTGATGCCAAGTGTCATGGAGGATTCTGATGACAAAAGTAATGGAGCATTGTGATGACAATGGCTTGGAACATTGTGATGACAAGGGTCAGGGAGCATTGTGCTGACAAGTGCGTGGAGAATTGTAATGACAAGTGTCATGGAGCATTCTGATGACAAGCTTTTGGAGTGTTTTGATGACAATGGCATGGATCATTTTGATGAAAACGGCATGGGGCATTGTGATGAAAAAGGCATGGAGCCTTTTCGTGACAGGGTTCAAGGAGCATTCTGATGACAAGTGTCAGGGAGCATTGTGATGACAAGTGTATTGAAAATTGTGATGAAAAAGGTCATGGAGCATTGTGATGAAAAGGGCATGGAGTATTGTGATGACAGGCATCATGGAGCGTTGTGATGACAAGTGTTATGGAACATTGTGATCACAAGGGTTTGGAGTATTGTGATGACAGAGGTCATGGATCATTTTGATTTCAAGGAGCAGGGAGCATTGTGATGACAAGGTCATGAAGGAATGTGATCCCAAGGTTCATGGAGGATTGTGATGACAATGGAAATGGAGTATTTTGATGACAAGCTCATAGAGCATTGTAATGGAAAGGTCATGTAGCATTTTGCTGACAAAGGCATGGAGCATTGTGATGACATGTGTCATGGAGCACTGTGATGACAAGCGTCACGGAGCATTGTGAATACAGGGGTCATGGAGCATTTTGATGACATGGGCATGGATCATTTTGATGACAAGGGTCATGGAGCACTGGGCTGAAAATGTTTATGGAGTGTTGTGTTGACAGGGGTCATGGAGCATTGTGATGATTAGGGAATGAAGCATTGTGATGAAAACAGTCCCAGATAATACTCTTGTCAGTTGTCATGGAGTGTTGTGATAACAGTGGTCATGGAGCATTGTGATGAGTAGGTCGTGGAGCATTGGCCTGAAAATGTTCATGGACTATTGTGATGACAGGGGTCATGGAACATTGTGATGACAAAGGAATGGAGCATGGTGATGACAAGGTCCTGGAGCATTGTGATGAGAAGACCATGGAGACTTGTGATGACAACTGTCATGGAGAATTCTGATGAAAAGGGGCATGGAGCATTGTGATTACAGGGGTCTTGGAGCATTGTGATGACAAGGGCATGAATCATGTTGATGAGAAGTCCATGGAGCATTCTGATGACATGCGTCATGGAGCTTTGTGATGACAAGGGCATGGAGCAGTGTGATTACAGGGATCTTGGAACATTGTGATGAAAAAGGCATGGATTATTGTGATGAAAAAGGCATGGAGCCTTGTCATGACAGGGTTCAAGGAGCATACTGACAACAAGTGTCAGGGAGCATTGTGATGACACGTGTATTGAGCATTGTGAAGAGAAGACCATGGATAATTGTGATGATGAGCGTCATGGGATGTTGTGATGATAAGTGTTATGGAACATTGTGATCACAAGTGTTTGTAGCATTATGATGACAGAGGTCATGGAGAATATTGATTTCATTTTGATGACAATAGCCTGAAGCATTATGATGATGGGCATGGTGCATTGTAATGGCAGGGTTCATGGAGCATTGAGATGAAAAGGGGCATGGATCATTGTGTTTACAGGATTCTTGGAGCATTGTGATGACAAGGGCATGGAGCATTGTGATGAGAAGGCCATGGAACTTTCTGATGACATGCGTCATGGAGCTTTGTGATGACAAGGGCAAGGAGCATTGTGATTACAGGGGCCTTCAGCATTGTGATGACAAGTGTCATGGAACCTTGTGATGACTAGGCCGTGGATCATTGTGATGGCAGAGGTCATGGTGCATTGTTATGACAGAGGTAATGGAGCATTGTGATGAGAAGGGCATGGAACTTTGGTCTGAAATATTTCATGGATTATTGTGATGAGAGTGGGCATGGAGCATTGTGATGACAAGGGTACGGAACACTATGATACATGGGTCATGCTGGATTGTAATGACAAGGGCATGGAGCATTGTGATGAGAATGTCATCGAGCATTGTTATGACAAGTGTCATGGAGCTTTGTGATGACAAGTGCATTGAGCAATGTGATGAGAGGGTTCATGGAGCATTGTGATGACAATGACATGGAGCATTGTGATGCCAAGGGTCATGGAGCTTTGTGATGACAAGTCATGGAGCATTTTGATGATAAGGGCATGGTGCATTGTGATGAGAAGTGCAGGGAGAATTTTGATGACCGGGCCATGCAGCAATTTGATGAAAAGTGTAATGAAATATTTTGATGGCAGGTGTTATAGAACATTGTGATGTTAGGGGTCTTGGAGCTTTGGGATGAAAAGGATCATGGAGCATTTTGATGACAGGGGTTATTGAACATTGTGATGTCAGGGATCATGGAACATTGTGCTGATAAGGGGATGTAGCAGTGTGATGACAGGGTCATGGAACATTGTGATTACAGGGGTGAGGGTGTATTGTGATGACTAGTCATGGAACACTGTGATATATCTTGTGAGAGAGCATTTTGATGAGAAGTGCATGGACCATTGTGATTACAAGGTTTATGGAGCATAGCGATGACAAGTTTGTGGACCGTTGTGATGAAATGCACGTGGCACATTGTGAAGACAATGGTCATGGAGCATTGTTCTGACAAAGATATGGAGCATTGTGATGACAAGGGTCACTGTGAATTGTGATGAAAAACTCATGGAGCATTGTGGTTACAAAGGTCACAGAACCTTGTGATGACACGTGCATGGATCACTATGATGAAAAACGTTATGAAGCATTGTGATGACTGGAGTCACGGAGCATTGTGATGACAGGTGTCATGGGGCATTGTGATGACATGTGTCATGGAGCATTGTGCTGACAAGCGCATGGAGCATTGTGATGACAAGTGTCATGGAGCATTGTGCTGAGAAAGGCATAGAGCGTTGTGATGACAAGGGTCAAAGAGCATTGTGATGAAAAGTTCATGGATCATTTTGGTTAAAAAGCTCACAGAGAGTGATGATGACGACGTCATGGCCCATTGTGGTGTCAAAGGTCATGAAGCATTGTGATGACTGGAGTCACAGAGCATTGTGATGGCAGGGGTCATGGAGCATTGTGATAACAAGGGCATGGAGCATTGTGATGACCAGGGCAAGGAGCATTGGTGTAATAAGTTTCATGGATTATTGTGATGACAGTTGAAATGGCGCATTGTGATGACAAGTGCATGCAGCATTGTGATGGCCAGGTCATGCAGTATTGTGAAGACAGGTGTCAGGAAGCATTGTGATGACATGTGTAATGGCACATTGTGATGACAATGGCATGGATCATTGGGATGCCGAGTGTCATGGAGCATTCTGGTGCTAAAGGTAATGGAGCATTGTGATGACAATGGCTTGGAGCATTGTGATGACAAGGGTCAGGGAGCACTGTGCTGACAAGTGCATGGAGAAATGTGATGACAAGGGTCATGGAGCATTCTGATGACAAACTTGTGGAGTATTTTGATGACAATGGCATGGAGCATTGTGATGAAAATGGCATGGAACATTGTGATGAAAAAGGCATGGAGCCTTTTCCTGACAGGTTTCAAGGAGCATACTGATGACAAGTGTCAGGGAGCCTTGTGATGACAAGTGTATTGAGAATTGTGATGACAAAGGTCATGGAGCATTTTGATGAAAAGAGCATGGAGTACTGTGATGACAGGCATCATGGAGCGTTGTGATGACAAGTGTTATGGAACATTGTGAGCACAAAGGTTTGGAGCATTGTGATGACAGAGGTCATGGATCATTTTGATTTCTAAGGAGCATGGAGCATTGTGAGGGAAAGGCATGAAGCAATGTGATCCCAAGGTTCATGGAGGATTGTGATGACAGTGGAAATGGAGTATTGTAATGACAAGCGCATAGAGCATTGTAATGACAAAGTCATGTAGCATTTTGCTGACAAAGGCATGGAGCATTGTGATGACGTGTCATGGAGCACTGTGATGACAAGCGTCACGGAGCATTGTGAATACAGGGGTCATGGAGCATTGTGATGACAAGGGGATGGATCATTGTGATGACAAGGTTCATGGATCACTGGGCTGATAATGTTCATAGAGTGTTGTTATGACAGGTATCATTGAGCATTGTGATGACTATGGAATGGAACATTGTGATGACAAGAGTCACGGATCATTGTGTTGTCGGGTGTCATGGAGTGTTGTGATGACAGTGGTCATGGAGCATTGTGATGATATTGGCCATGGAGCATTGTGATGAATAGGTCTTGGAGCATTGGGCTGAAAATATTCATGGATTATTGTGATGACAGGGGTCATGGAGCATTGTGATGAGAAGGGAATGGAGCATGGTGATGACAAGGTCCAGGAGCATTGTGATGAGAAGATCATTGAGACTTGTCATGACAAGTCTCATGGACCATTCTTATGAAAAGGGGCATGGAGCATTGTGATTACAGGGGTCTTGGAGCATTGTGATGACTAGGGCATGGAACACTGTGATACATGTGTCATGGGTCATGGAGGATTGTGATGACAAGTCATGGAGCATTGTGATGACAAGGGCATGGAGCATTGTGATGACAGGAGCATGGAGCATTTGTCTGACAAGATTCATAGATTATTGTGATGACAGTGGACATGGTGCATTGTGATGACAAGGGCATGGAGCTTTGTGATGACAAGGGCATGGAGCATTGTGATGAGTACGTCAGGGCGTATTGTTAAGACAGGTGTCAGGGAGCATTGTGATGACATATGTCAATGTCCATTGTAATGACAATGGCATGGAGCACTGTGATGCCAAATATAATGGAAAATTGTGATGACAAATATAATGGAGCATTGTGATGATTATGGCTTGGAGCATTATGATGACAAGGGCCGTTGAAAATGTTCATGACAAGGTCGAGAAGCATTGTGATGACAAGATCCTGGATCATTGTGATGACAAAATCATGGAGCCTTGTGATGACAAGTCTCATGAAGCATACTGATGAAAAGGGGCATGGAGCATTGTGATTACAGGGGTCTTGGAGCAGTGTGATGACTAGGACATGGACCATTGTGATGAGAAGGCCATGGAGCATTCTGATGACATGCGTCATGGAGTTTTCTGATGACAAGGGCAAGGAGCATTGTTATTACAGGGATCTTGGAGCATTGTGATGAAAAGGGCATGGATCATTGTGATGAAAAAAGCATGGAGCCTTGTCATAACAGGGTTCAAGGAGCATACTGACGACAAGTGTCAGGGAGCATTGTGATGACAAGTGTATTGAGCTTTGTGATGACAAAGATCATGGAGCATTGTGATGAGAAGACCGTGGATAATTGTGAAGATGAGCGTCATGGGGTGTTTTGATGATAAGTGTTATGTAACATTGTGATCACAAGGGTTTGGAGCATTTTGATGACAGAGGTCATGGAGAATATTGATTTCATTGTGATGACAATAGCCTGAAGCATTATGATGATGGGCATGGTGCATTGTGATGACAGGGTTCATGGAACATTGAGATGAAAAGGGGCATGGAGCATTGTGATTACAAGGGTCTTGGAGCATTGTGATGACAAGGGCATGGAGCATTGTGATGAGAAGGCCATGGAACATTCTGATGACATGCGTCATGGAGCTCTATGATGACAAGGGCATGGAGCATTGTTATTTCAGTGGTCTTGAGCATTGTGATGACAAGTGTCATGGAACCTTGTAATGCCAAGGCCGTGGAACACTGTGATGGCAGGTGTCATGTTACGTTCTTATGACAGGTGTAATGGAGCATTTTGATGAGAAGGGCATGGAATATTGGTCTGAAATATTTCATGGATTATTGTGATGAGAGTGGTCATGAAGCATTGTGACGACAAGGGCATGGAACACTATGATACATGGGTCATGCAGGAATGTAATGACAAGGGCATGGAGCATTGTGATGAGAAGGGCATCGAGCATTATGATGACAAGTGTCATGGAGCCTCCTGATGACATGGGCATTGATTAATGTAATGAGTGGTTTCATGGAGCATTGTGATGACAATGACATGGAGCATTGTGATGCCAAGGGTCATGGAGCTTTGTGATGACAAGTCATGGAGCATTTTGATGACAAGGGCATGGTGCATTGTGATGAGAAGGGCAGGGAGCATTTTGATGACCGGGTCATGAAGCAATTTGATGAAAAGTGTAATGGAACATTTTGATGGCAGGGGTTATAGAACATTGTGATGTCAGGGGTCTTGGAGCTTTGGGACTAAATGGGTCATGGAGCATTTTGATGACGGGGTTATGGAACATTATGATGTCAGCATTCATGGAACATTGTGATGATAAAGGAATGTAGCAGTGTGATGACAGGGTCATGGATCATTGTGATAACAGGGGTGAGGGAGTTTTGTGATGACTAGCGATGGAACACTGTGATATCTCTGGTGAGAGAGCATTTTGACGAGAAGTGCATGGAGCATTGTGATTACAAGGTTTATGGAGCATTGCAATGACAAGGTTGTGGACCGTTGTGATGAAATGCGCGTTGCATTTTGTGAAGAAAATGGTCATGGAGCATTGTTCTGAGAAAGACATGGAGCATTGTGATGACAAGGGTCAAAGAGAATTGTGATGAAAAGTTCATTGAGCATTGTGGTTACAAAGGTCACAGAGACTTGTGATGACACGGGCATGGACCACTGTAATGACAAACGTTATGAAACATTGTGATGACTGGAGTCATGGAGCATTGTGATGACAGGGGTCATAGAGCATTGTGATGACATGTGTCATGGAGCATTGTGCTGACAAGAGCATGGAGCATTGTGATGACTAGGGTCATGGAGCATTGTGCTGAGAAAGGCATAGAGCATTGTGATGACAAGGGTCAAAGAGCATTGTGATGAAAAGTTCATGGAGCATTTTGGTTAAAAAGCTCACAGAGACTGATGATGACGAGGGCATGGACCATTGTGATGACAAAGGTCATGAAGCACTGTGATGACTGGAGTCACAGAGCATTGTAATGTCAGGGGTCATGGAACATTGTGATAACAAGGGCATGGAGCATTGTGATAATGAGGGCATGGAGCATTGGTCTAATAAGTTTCATGGATTATTGCGATGACAGTTGGAATGGCGCATTGTGATGACAATTGCCATTGAAAATTTTCATGACAAGGTCGAGAAGCATTGTGATGACAAGGTCCTGGAGCATTGTGATGACAAAACCATGGAGCCTTGTGATGAAAAGTCTCATGGAGCATACTGATGAAAAGGGGCATGGAGCATTGTGATTACAGTTGTCTTGGAACATTGTGCTGACAAGGGCATGGAGCATTGTGAGGAGAAGACCAAGGAGCATTTGATGGCATGCATTCTTGAGCTTTGTGATGACAAGGACATGGAGCATTTTGATTATATGTGTCTTGGAGCACTGTGATGAAAAGGACATGGATCATTGTGATGAAAAAGGCATGGAGCCTTGTCATGACAAGGTTCAAGGAGCATACAGACAACAAGTGTCAGGGAGCATTTTGATGACAAGTGTATTGAGCATTGTGATGACAAGGGTCATGGAGCATTTTGCTGAGAAAGGCAAAGAGCATTGTGATGACATGGGTCAAAGAGCATTGTGATGAAAAGTACATGGAGCATTGTGATGACAATGAAATGTAGCATTGTGATGCCAAGGGTCATGGATCTTTGTGATGACAAAGGTCATGGAGCATTCTGATGGCACGGGCATTGTGCATTGTGATGAGAAGGGCAGGGAGCTTTTTGATGACAGGGTCATGGAGCAATTTGATGAAAAATGTCATGGAACATTTTGATGACAGGTTTTATGGAACACTGTGATGTCAGGTGTCATGGAGCATTTTGATGAAAAGGGTCATGGAGCATTTTGATGACAGGTGTTATGGAACATTGAGATGGCAGGGGTCATCGAATATTGTGATTATAAGTGCATGTATCATTGTGATGACAGGAGTCATGGAGCATTGTGATGACAGGGGTGAGGGCTTATTGTGACCAATAGTTATGTAGCATTGGGATATCAGTGGTGAGAGAGCATTTTGATTAGAAGTGCATGGAGCATTGTGATGAGAAGTTTTATGCAGCATGGTGATGAGAAGTTTGTGGAGCACTGTGATGACAAGCGCATGGTGCATTGAGATGACATGTGTCATGAAGCATTGTGCTAACAAGCGCATGGAGCATTGTGATGACAAGGGTCATGGAGCATTGTGCTGCCAAGTGCATGGAGCTTTGTGATGATAAGGGTCAAAGAGCATTGTGATGAAAAGTTCATGGAGCATTGTCGTTAAAAATGTCAGAGAGACTGTTGATGACGAGGACATGGACAATTGTGATGACAAAGTTCATGAAGCATTTTGATGAATTGAGTCACGGAGCATTGTGATGACAGGGGTCATGGAGCATTGTGATAACAAGGGCATGGAGCATTGTGATGACAAGGGCATGGAGCATTGGTCTAATAAGTTTCAAGGATTCTTGCGATGACAGTTGGAATGGCGCATTGTGATGACAAGGGCATGGAGCACTGTGATGACCAGGCCATGCAGTATTGTGAAGACAGGTGTCAGGGAGAATTGTGATGACATATGTAATGGCCCATTGTGATGACAATGGCATGGAGCATTGTGAGGCCAAGTGTCATGGAGGATTCTGATGACAAAGGTAATGGAGCATTGTGATGACAATGGCTTGGAGTATTGTGATGACAAGGGTCATGGAACATTGGGCTGAAAATATTCATGGAGTATTGTGATGGCAGGTGTCATGGAGCTTTGTGATGACTAGGGAATGGAACATTGTGATGACAAGAGTCCGGAATCATTGTGTTGTCAGGTGTCATGGAGTGTTGTGATGACAGTGGTCATAGAGCATTGTGATGATATTGGCCAATGAGCATTGTGATGAAAAGACCTTGGGTAATTGTGATGTCGAGCATCATGGAGCACTGTAATGACATGGGGCAAGAAGCATTGTGATGACAGGTGTCAGGGAGCATTGTGATGACAGGGGTCATGGAGCATTGTGATGACAAGTGCATGGAGCTTTGTGATGTCATGTGCATGGAGCATTGTGATGACAAGTGCATGGAGCATTGCAATGTCAAGTGGATGGAGAATTGTGATGACAAGAGCATGTAACATTTTGATGAGAAGTGTCATGTAGCATTGTGATGACAAGGACGTGGAGAATTGTGATGACAAGGGACATGGAGCATTGTGATAACCAGGACATGGTGCATTGTGACGACATGGGACATGGAGCATTATTATGAGAACGGCCATGGTGCATTTTGACATAAGATATCACTTATGAAAGGAATGTAAACATGGCTACATATGAGCTGATTTAGGGAAGAGAACAGAGTCTCAGATTTAGAAAACAGTCTAACGCTTGCTTAAGGTGAAAGAGAGGTGGGGAGATGCACAAAACATAAGATTGATATTAGCACAGGTACCGTTCCATAATCCAAAAACAGAAGAGACAAACCCTACTCCTTCCTCAGTGAATGGAACTCAACATCCCTATTCCCCGCAGAGAAATATATCTGACTAGTAAGAATTTTAAAACCTATGTATTGATATGTCTCCGTAAGGGAACCAAGTGTGTCTAGAACGACATAAACATGGCAGTGAGAATCAGCTCAAACCCAATATAAAAATGAATTTCAAAACAAAACATATAAACAGTAAAATTCTTACACAATACCTTCAGGGGTTCTGATGAAACCTGGAATGACCCTATCTACAATGACAGCTGGATGTGGCATAAGGCTGGTCACTTGGGACTGAGAGGATTGGTGAGATTGGGTGAAAAAATGCAGACCCTTTAAAGCAATAATGCCTGCCACCCATTCCATGGTTCCCAACTCTCCAGGTAGAAGGGAATATCACTACATTTATAACGTGTATGGGAACCTAGAGAATGGAATCCATCTGATGGTGAAAGGTTTCTAAAACTCTACTTGTACTCCATTTTGACATTCCAACTGCTTTACTATCAATCTCCCAACTTGGAAAGTCAGCCACTATAACCTCCTGGTTCGCACAGTTGGCAAATTGTGCACAGGATATAAGGGAAGAGAGAGAGCCAATGAGAGAGTAGCCGTAGGCATTTGGACGGCCACATGTCTAATTTCCCGTCACAAAGAGGAATTAACCAAAGTCTCAGCCTGCCCCCGAGAACCAGTATAAGTCTAGAAGCAAAACTGTTGATTTGCGGTCAGCTCACAAAAACGCGAGTTGAAAAATGGAGCTCAGGGCCACAGCAATTCACTAACCTGCAGAGTTATAAAGGACTACTCGCTGCCAAAAATCTGTTGAGGGAAAGCCACGAGGTGGAAGGGAAAATGAGGCAGAATGGCATGAAACAGATTTCAAGAGGTACATTGGAATCGCCTTTAAACACAGGAAAAGCATTACAACTTCGAAAATTATGGAAATGGCCATAAAGGGCATATGGGTTTTCACGTGAATATATTCAGAAGAAAACTCATATGCCCTTTTTGGAAAAGCAAGCAAGTGGGCAATGCAAATCAGCACTACAAAGAAGTATCACTTCCCACCGGTCAAAAGGGACATCCGCAAAAAGTGTAAAAACCAGAAAGGCAAGACAGGCCCTGGAGAACTGGAAGCATTGTTATGCTGATGGGCGGGATGTAAATTTCCAACTGCCTCTCTGGAGGAGTGCATTGTGTTCCCTAATACAAGTAAACAACAGAGCTACAGAGCCATGGGCACTTCCAGTCTAGGGAATATATCTTGGGAAAACTGAAAATAAATAAGACAGATCGACACCAAAATTCAGGGCTGCACTGCTTACAAAAACCTCAACTTGTGTACACCTTAAATATCCCAGGAAAGACAAAAATGGTTCAAGAAATTGTGGAACTTACGTATGATGGAATATCCCTCAGCCATGAAATCAATGTCATAAGGCCAGTAGTAGCAAAATGAGTGGATTTGGTACGATAATTCTAAGTGAAATAAGTCACACAGAAAAAGAAACTTATCATAAGATATCACTTATGAAGATCCTGTAAACATGGCTACACATGAACTGAGTTAGGAAAGAGAAGAGAGACTCACATTTAAAAAACACGCTTATGCCTGCTTAAGGGGGAAGGAAAGGTGGGGTGATGCATAAAATCAGAGTTTGATATTAGTACAGGTACCTTTCTAAAAACCAAATACAGAATAGACAAGACCTACACCTTCCTCAGTGAAAGGGACTCAACAACCCATATTCACCACACAGTAATATATCTTACTAGTATGAATCTTAAAACGTGTGTATTGATATGTCTCTGTAAGGGAATCAAGTGTGTCTAGACTGGCATAAACATGACAGTGAGAATCAGCTCAAACCCACTATAAAAATAATTTCAAATACAAAACAAAAAAACAGCGAAATTTCTTACAATTCCTTCAGGGTCTCTGATGAAACCTGAAATGACCCTATGTACAATAACAGCTGGATGTGGCATAAGGCTGGATACGTGGGACTGAGAGGATTGGTGAGATTGGGTGAGCAAATGCAGACCCTTTAAAGCAATAATGCAAGGCACCCATTCCATGGGTCCCAACTATCCAGGTTGAAGGGAATATTACTACAGCTATAACATGTACGGGAAACCTAGAGAATCGACACACTGTGAATACAAAAGGTGTCTAAAATTCAACTAATAGTCCCTTTCCTGGTGCTCCAGTTTGACTTTCCAACTGCTTTACTATCAATCTCCCAACATGGAGAGACAGCCCCTTTAACCTCCTGGTTCTCACAGGTTGCCAATTTGGCAGAGGATGAAATGGAAGTGGGAGAACCAATGAGAGAGTAGCTGTTAGGCATTTGGACGGGAACATGTCCCTCTAATTTCCCGGCCGGAAGAAGAATTAACCAAAGTCTCAGCCACACACTGGACACCAGTATAGGTCCTGAACCAAAATTTTGGACATGCGTTCAGCTCACAAAAAACGAGTAGAAAAATGGAGCTCAAGGGCATAGCAACTCACAAACTGGAAGAGTAATAAAGGACAACTATCATCCAAAAATATGTTGAGGGAAGGCAACGAGGCAGACTTGAATGCGAGGCAGAATAGCAGGAAACAGATTTCAAGAGGTACGTTGGAAACACCTGTAAAGCACAGGAAGAGGGGCACAACTTCGACAATGATGCACTTGGCCAAAAAGGGCGTATGCATTTTCTCCTGAATATATGCAGGAGAAAACACATACGAACTTTTTGGCCAAGCAAACAAGCGGGCAATGCAAATCTGCACTACAAAGAAGTATCACTTCCCACCGGTCAAAAGGGACATCCACAAAATGTGTAAAACCAGAAAGGCAAGACAGGCCCTGGAGAACAGGGGGCCTTGTTATGCTGATGGGCGGGATGTAAATTGCCAACTGCCTCACTGGAGGAGTGCATTGTGTTCCCTAAAAGAAGTAAACAACAGAGCTACAGAGCCAAGGGCACTTCCAGTCTAGGGAATATACCTTGGGAAAACTGAAAATCAATAAGACAGTGCCACCCCAAAATTCAGGGCTGCACTGCTTACAAGAACCTCAACTTGGGTACACGTGAAATATCCCAGGAAAGATAAAAATGGTTCAAAAATTTGTGCTACTTACGTACGGTGGAATATCCCTCAGCCATGAAATCAATGTCATAAGACCAGTAGCAGCAAAATGAGTGGATTCAGGTACGATGATTCTAAGTGAAATAAGTCACACAGAAAAAGAAGCTTATCATAAGATATCACTTATGAAGATCTTGTAAACATGGCTACACATGAACTGAGTTAGGAAAGAGAACAGAGTCTCACATTTAGAAAACACTCTTATACCTGCTTAAGGGGGAAGGAGAGGTGGGGTGATGCATAAAACCAGAGTTTGATATAAGCACAGGTACCATTCCCAAAACCAACTATGGAATAGACAAGACCTACCTATACCTTCCTCAGTGAAACGGACTCAAAACCCCATACTTCCCGCAGAGGAATATATCTGACTAGTAAGAATCTTAAAACCTATGTATTGATATGTCTCCCTAAGGGAATCAAGTGTGTCTAGACTGGCATACACATGGCAGCGAGAATCAGCTCAAACCCACTATAAAAAGGAAATTCAAAAACAAAACACAAAAACAGGGAAATTATTTACAATTCCTTCAGGGTCTCTGATGAAACCTGGAATGACCCTATCTACACTGACAGCTGAATGTGTCATAAGGCTGGACACATGGGACTGAGAGGATTGGTGAGATTGGGTAAGCAAATGCAGACCCTTTAAAGCAATAATGCATGAATCCCATTCCATGGGTCCCATGTCTCCAGCTTGAAGGGAATTTTACTACAGCTATAACATGTACGGGAAACCTAGAGATTGGACACACTGTGAATACGAAACGTCTCTAAAACTCAACGAATACTCACTCTCCTGGTGCTCCGGTTTGACTTTCCAACTGCTTTACTATCAATCTCCCAACTTGGAGAGACAGCACCTTTAACCTCCAGGTTCGCACAGGTTGCCAATTTGGCAGAGGATGAAAGGGAAGAGGGAAAACCAATGAGAGAGTAGCTGTTAGGCATTTGGACGGGCACATGTCACTCTTATTTCCCGGGAAGAAGAAGAATTAACCAATGTCACAGCCACCCACCAGGAACCAGTATAGTTCCTGAAACAAAATATTGGACTTCCGTTCAGCTCAGAAAAAACGAGTTAAAAAATGGAGCTCAGGGGCACAGCAATTCACAAACAGGCAGAAAAATAAAGGACAAATATCGTCCAAAAATCTGTTGTGGGAAGGCAACGAGGCGGACTTGAAAGCGAGACAGAATAGCAGGAAACAGATTTCAAGAGGTACGTTGGAATTGCCCTTAAAGCACAGAAAGAGGGGCACAACTTCGACAATGATGCACTTGGCCAAAAAGTGCATATGTGTTTTCTCCTGAATATATTCAGGAAATAACGCATACGCCCTTTTTGGCCAAGCAAGCAAGTGGGCAATGCAAATCTGCACTACAAAGAAGTATCAATTCCCAGCAGTCAAAATGGACATCCACAAAATGGGTAAAAACCAGAAAAGCAAGATATGCCCTGGAGAACAGGGAGCCTTGATATGCTGATGGGCAGGATGTAAATTGCCAACTGCCACTCTGGAGGAGTGCATTGTGCTCCCTAAAACAAGTAAAAAACACAGCTACAGAGCCAAGGGCACTTCCAGTCTAGGGAATATACCTTTGTAAAACTGAAAATCAATAAGACAGAGCCACCCCAAAATTTAGGGCTGCACTGCTTACAAGAACCTCAAATTGGGTACAACTTAAGTATCCCAGGAAAGATAAAAATGGTTCAAAAAATTGTGGTACATACGTACGATGGAATATCCTTCAGCAATGAAATCAATATCATAAGACCAGTAGTAGCAAAGTGTGTGGATACAGGTACGATAATTCTAAGTGAAATAAGTCACACAGAAAAAGAAGCTTATCATAAGATATCACTTATGAAGATCCTGTAAACATGGCTACCCTTGAAGTGAGTTAGGAAAGAGAACAGAGTCTCACATTTAGAAAACACTCTTATGCCTGCTTAAGGGGGAAGGAGAGGTGGGGTGATGCATAAAACCAGACTTTGATATAAGCACAGATACCGTTCCAAAAACCAACTGTGGAATAGACAAGACCTACACATTCCTCAGTGAAAGGGACTCAAAACCCCATATTTCCCGCAGAGGAATATATCTGACTAGTAAGAATCATAAAACCTATGTATTGATATGTCTCCATAAGGGAATCATGTGTGTCGAGACTAGCATAAACATAGCAGTGAGAATCAGCTGAAACCAACTATAAAAAGGAATTTCAAAAACAAAAAAAAGGGAAATTATTCACAATTCCTTCCGGGTTTCTGATGAATCCTGGAATGTCCCTATCTACAAAAACAGCTGGATGTGGAATAAGGCTGGACACATGGGACTGAGAGGATTGGTGAGATTGGTTGAGCAAATGCAGACCGTTTAAAGCAATAAGGCATGGCCCCCATTCCATGGGTCACGACTCTCCAGGGTGAAGGCAATATTACTACAGCTGTAACATGCACGGGAAACCTAGAGAATGGACACACTGTGAATACGAAATGTTTCTAAAACTTAGTGAATAGTCCCTCTGTTGGTGCTCCCGTTTGACTTTCCAACTGCTTTACTATCAATCTCCCAACTTGGAGAGACAGCATCTTTAACCTCCTGGTTCGCACAGGTTGCCAATTTGGCAGACGATGAAAGGGAAGAGGGAGAACCAATGAGAGAATAGCTGTTAGGCATTTGGACGGGCACATGTCACTCTTATTTCTGGTGAGGAAGAAGAATTAATCAATGTCTCAGCAACCCACTGGGAACCAGTATATGTCTTGAACCAAAATATTAGACTTGCGTTCAGCTCACAAAAAACGAGTTAAATAGTGGAGCTCAGGGGCACAACAATTCACAAACTGGCAGAGTAATAAAGGACAACTATCGTCCACAAATCTTTTGACGGAAGGCAACGAGGTGGACTTGAAAGCGAGGCAGAATAGCAGGAAACAGATTTCAAGAGGTACGTTGGAATCCCCTTTAAAGCACAGGAAGTGGGGCAAAACTTCGACAATGATGCACTTGGCCAAAAAGGGCGTGTGCGTTTTCTCCTGAATATATTCAGGAGAAAACGCACACGCCCTTTTTGGCCAAGCAAGCAAGCGGGCAATGCAAATCTGCACTACAAAGTAGTATCACTTCCCACCGGTTAAAAGGGACATCCACAAAATGGTTAAAAACCAGAAAGGCAAGACAGGCCCTGGAAAAGAGGGAGTCTTGTTATGCTAATGGACGGGATGTAAATTGCCAACTACCTCTCTGGAGGAGTGCTTTGTGTTCCCTAAAACAAGTAAACAACAGAGCTACAGAGACAAGGGCACTTCCCGTCTAGGGAATATACCTTTGGAAAACTGAAAATCAATAAGACAGAGCCAACCCATAATTTAGGGCTGCAATGCTTACAAGAACCTCAACCTGGGTACACCTTAAATATCCCAGGAAAGATAAAATTGGTTCAAAAAATTGTGGTACTTACGTACGATGGAATATCCCTCAGCCATGAAATGAATGTCATAAGACCAGTAGCAGCAAAATGAGTGGATTCAGGTACGATGATTCTAAGTGAAATAAGTCACACAGAAAAAGAAGCTTATCATAAGATATCACGTATGAAGATCCTGTAAACATGGCTACACATGAACTGAGTTAGGAAAGAGAACAGAGTCTCACATTTAGAAAACACTCTTATGCCTGCTTAAGGGGGAAGGAGAGGTGGGTTGATGCATAAAACCAGAGTTTGATATAAGCATAGGTACCGTTCCAAAAACCAACTATGGAATAGACAAGATCTACCTACAACATCCTCAGTGAAAGGGACTCAAAATCCCATATTTCCCGCAGAAGAATATATATGACTAGTAAGAATCTTAAAACCTATGTATTGATATGTCTCCCTAAGGGAATCAAGTGTTTCTAGACTGGCATAAACATGGCAGCGAGAATCAAATCAAACCCACTATAAAAAGGAATTTCAAAAACAAAACATAAAAACAGGGAAATTCTTTACAATTCCTTCAGGGTCTCTGATGAAACCTGGAATGACCCTATCTTCAACGACAGCTGGATGTGGCATAAGGCTGGACACAGGGGACTGAGAGGATTGGTAAGATTGGGTGAGCAAATGCAGACCCTTTAAAGCAATAATGCATGGCACCCATTCCATGTGTCCCAACTCTCCCGGTTGAAGGGAATATTACTATAGCTATAACATGTAAGGGAAAACTAAGAATGGACACACTGTGAATACGAAACTTTTCTAAAACTCAACGAATAGTCCCTCTCCTTGTGCACCAGTTTGACTTTCCAACTGCTTTACTATCAATCTCCCAACTTGGAGAGACAGCACCTTTAACCTCCTGGTTCGCACAGGTGGCCAATTTGGCAAAGGATGAAAGGGAAGAGGGAGAACCAATGAGAGAGTAGCTGTTAGGCATTTGGACTGGCACATATCACTCTAATTTCCCAGCAGGAAGAAGAATTAACCAAAGTCTCAGCCACCCACCGGGAACCAGTATAGGTCCTGAATCACAATTTTGGAGTTGGGTTCAGCTCACAAAAAACGAGTAGAAAAATGGAGATCAGGGGCACAGCAATTCACAAACTGGCAGAGTAATAAAGGACTACTATCGTCCAAAAATCTGTTGAGGGAAGGCAACGAGGCGGACTTGAAATGAGGCAGAATAGCAGGAAACAGATTTCAAGAGTTACGTTGGAATCGGCTTTAAAGCACAGGAAAAGGGACACAACTTCGACAATGATGCACTTGGCCAAAGAGGGCTTATGCGTTTTCTCTTGAATATATTTAGGAGAAAACGCATACACCCTTTTTGGAAAAGCAAGCAAGCGGGCAATGCAAATCTGCACTACAAAGATGTATCACTTCCCACTGGTCAAAAGGGACATCCTCAAAATGTGTAAAAACCAGAAAGGCAAGACAGGCCCTTGAGAACAGGGAGCCTTTTTATGCTGATGGGCGGGATGTAAATGGCCAACTGCCTCTCTGGAGGAGTGCATTGTGTTCCCTAAAAGAAGTAAACAATAGAGCTACTGAGCCAAGGGCACTTCCAGTCTAGGGAATATACCTTGGGAAAACTGAAAATCAATAAGACAGAGCCAACCCAAAATTTAGGGCTGCACTGCTTACAAAAACGTCAACTTTGGTACACTTTAAATATCCCAGGAAAGATGAAAATGGATCAAAAAATTGTGGTACTTACGTACGATGGATTATCCCTCAGCCATGAAATCAATGTCATAAGGCCAGTAGCAGCAAAATGAGTGGATTCAGGTACGATGATTCTAAGTGAAATAAGTCACACAGAAAAAGAATCTTATCATAAGATATCACTTATGTAGGTCCTGTAAACATGGCTACACATGAACTGAGTTAGGAATGTAAGAGATTCTCACATTTAGAAAACAATCGTATGCCCGCTTAAAGGGGAAGGAGAGGTGGGTAATGCATAAAACCAGAGTTTGATATTAGTACAGCTACCATTCTAAAAACCAAATACAGAATAGATATTACCTACACCTTCTTAAGTGAAAGGGACTCAACCCCGCATATTCCCTGCAGAGGAATATATCTGACTAGTAAGAATCTTAAAACCTATGTATTGATATGTCTCCAAAAGGGAATCAAGTGTGTCTAGACTGGCATAAACATAGCAGTGAGAATAAGTTCAAACCCACTCTAAAATGGAATTTCAAACACAAAACAATAAAACAGGGACATTCTTTACAATTCTTTAAGGGTCTCTGATGAAACCTGGAATGACCCTATCTACAATGACAGCTGGATGTGGCATAAGGCTGGACACTTGGGACTGAGAGTATTGGTGAGATTGGGTGAGCAAATGCAGACCCTTTAAAGCAATAATGTGTGGCACCCATTCCATGGGTCCCAACTGTCCAGGTTGAAGGGAATATTACTACAGCTATAACATGTACGGGAAACCTAGAGAATGGACACACTGTGAATATGAAAGGTTTCTAAAACTCATCTAATAATCCCTCTCCTGGTGCTCCAGCTTGACTTTCCAACTGCTTTACTATCAATCTGCCAACTTGGAGAGACAGCCCCTTTAGCCTCCTGGTTCGCACAGTTGCCAATTTGGCAAAGATGAAAGGGAAGAGGGAGAACAAATGAGAGAGTAGATGTTAGGCATTTGGACGGGTACATGTCACATTAATTGCCCGGCAGGAAGAAGAATTAGCCAAAGTCTCAGCCACACGCCGGGAACCAGTATAGGTCCTGAACCAAAATTTTGCACTTGCGGTCTGCTCACAAAAAAATAAATTTAAAAATGGAGCTCAGGGTCACAGCAATTCAGAAACTGGCAGAGTAATAAAGGCCAACTATCGCCCAAAAATCTGCTGAGGGAAGGCAACGAGGCGGACTTGAAAGCGAGGCAGTATAGCAGGAAACAGATTTCAAGAGGTATGTTGGAATCGCCTTTAAAGCACAGGATGAGGGGCACAACTTCGACAATGATGCACTTGCCCAAAAAGGGCGTATATGTTTTCTCCTGAATATATGCAGGAGAACACTCATACACCCTTTTTGGCCAAGCAAGCAAGCGGGGAATGCAAATCTGCACTACAAAGAAGTATCACTTCCCACTGGTCAAAAGGGACATCTGCAAAATGTGTAAAAACCAGAAAGGCAAGACAGGCCCTGGAGAACAGGGAGCCTTGTTATGCTGATGGGCGGGATTTAAATTGCGAACTGCCTCACTGGAGGAGTGCATTGTGTTCCCTAAGACAAGTAAACAACAGAGCTACAGAGTCAAGGGCACTTCCAGTCTAGGAAATATACCTTGGGAAAACTGAAAATCAATAAGACAGAGCCACCCCAAAATTTAGGGCTTCACTGCTTACAAGAACCTCAACTTGGGTATACCTTAAATATCCCAGGAAAGACAAAAATGGTTCAAGAAATTCTGGTACTTACGTACGATGGAATATCCCTCAGCCATGAAATCAATTTCATAAGGCCAGTAGCAGCAAAATGAGTGGATTCAGGTACGATGATTCTAAGTGAAATAAGTCACACAGAAAAAGAATCTTATCATAAGATATCACTTATGAAGGTCCTGTAAACATGGCCTCACATGAACTGATTTAGGAAAGATACCAGTGTAACGAATCTTATCATAAGATATCACTCATAGCGGGAATGTACACATGGCTACACATGGACTGATTTACAAACACAACGGAGTCACAAATTTAGAAAACAAGCTTCTGCCTGCTTAATGGGAAAGGCGAGGTGGGGTGATGCATAAAATCACAGTTTTAAATTAGCACAGATACCGTTACATAAACCAAGTATGTAATAGACAACACCTAATCCCGCCACAATGAACTGGACTCAATACCCCCTATTCATTGCAAGGAATATGTCTGACTCTCAGTATTTTAAAACATATGTATTCTCATGTCTCCATAAAGGAATCATGTGTGTGTATAACGGCATGAACAGAGCACTGAAATTCAGTTAAACCCACTTATAAAAATAAATTTCAAAAGCAAAATGCAAAAACAGCAAAACAGTGAGAAAGTCTTAAAAATTCCGTTCAGGGCCTGTGATGCAACCTGGATTGACCACCTTTACACCCACAGCTGGATGAGACATAAGACTGGACACTTGGGGCTGACAAGATTGCTGAGGTTGTGTGAGCAAAAGAACACCACTTAGAGCAACACTGTGTGCCACCCATTCTAGTGGTCCCAACTCTCCAGGTTTAAGGGAATCTTCCTACATTTAAAACATGCATGGGAAACCCAGTGGATGGTACACTGTGTAATTGGGAAAGTTTTCTAAAAGGTACCTCATTTTTCCTTTTGTCGTGCTTGGCTTCGCCATTCCATCTGCAATACTAAAAATCTCCCCACTTGGAGTATCAGCGCCTTTACCCTCCTGATATGCACAGTTTGCAAATTGTGCAGAGGATGAACAGGAAGAGGGGGAATAAATGAGAGATTAGCTGTAGGTGTTTGGATGGGCACATGTCACTCTAGTTTCCCACCAGGAAGAAGAATTAACCAAAGGCTCAGCCTGAAGTCCCGGAACCAGACTAGTGCCTAAAGCCATCCTGCGGTATTGCAGCCAGCTCGCAAATAGGCGAGTTGAAAAATGGAAATCAGGGGCACAGCAATTCACAAACTTGCAGAGTTATAAAGGACAACTATCATCCAGAAATATATTGAGGAAAGGCAGTGAAGAGGATTTGAATGCAAGGCAGAATTGAAGGAAACAGATTTCAAGAGGTAGATTTGAGTCGTCTTTAAAGCACATGAAAAGCGACAGAATTTCGATAATGTTGCCCTTGGCTGAAAAGGGACTATGTGTATTTTCTTGAATATATTCGGGAAAAAATGCATATGCCCTCTTTGGCCAAGCAAGCCATCAGGCATTGCAAATCCACACTACAGAGAAGTGTCCCTTACCTCCAGTCAAAAGGGCCATCCACAAATAGTGTAAAAACCGCAAATGCAGGACAGGCCATGGAGAAAAGGGAGCCTGGTTACGCCGATGGACAGGATGTAAATTGCCAACAGACTCTCTGGAGAACTGTATATTGTTTTCTAAAACAGAGCTACAGAGCATAGCACACTTCCACTCATGGGCGTGTATTTTGGGAAAACTAAAAATCCACAACACACAGCCAGCCCAAACTTTAGGGCTGCTCTGTTTACAAGAACCTCGACTTCGGTACACTTTAAATATCCCAGGAAAGAAAAAAAAATAGATATAGATGTTGTGGTACTTATATACAATGGAATGTCACTCAGACATAAAATCAATGTCATAAGGCCAATAGCAGCTTAATGAGTGGCTTTAGGTATGATGATGCTAAGTGAAATGAGCCACAAAGTAAAAGAAACTTATTGTAATATATCACTTATAGAGGGAATGTAAACATGGCTACACATGAACTGAATTTCAAAAGAGAACAGAGTTACACATCTAAAAAACACACTTATGCCTCCTTAAGGGGAAAGGTGACGTGGGGTGATGTGTAAAAGCAGAGTTTGAAATTAGCACAGATCCCATTCCATATACCAAATATGTAATAGACAAGACCTACTCCTTTCTCAATGAACTGGACACAAAACACCCTATTCACTGAAGAGGAATATATATGACTGGTAATAACCTTGAAACCTATGTATTTATATGTCTCCATAATGGAATCAAGTGTATGTAGATTGGCATAAACACAGATCAATGGAACAGGACAGAAAGCCCAGAGATAAACCTACATACCTATGGCTATCTCATCTATGACAAAGGCGCTAAGGATATACAATGGAGAAAAGACAGTCTCTTCAGTAATTGGTGCTGGGAAAACTGGACCCCTACACATAAAAGAATGAAATTAGAACACTCCATAACACCATACACAAAAATAAACTCTAAATTGATTAGAGATCTAAATATAAGACCAGACACTATAAAACACTTAGAGGAAACCATAGGCAGAACACTCTATGACATAAATCACAGCAAGATCCTTTTTGACCCACCACTTAGAGAAATGGAAATAAAAACAGAAATCAACAAATGGGACCTAATGAAACTTATAAGCTTTTACACAGTACAGGAAAACATAAACAAGATGCAAAAACAACCCTCAGAATGGGAGAAAATATTTTCAAATGAAGCAATTGACAAAGGATTAATCTCCTAACTTTAAAAGCACCGCATGTATCTCAATATCACAAAAACAAACAACCCAATCCAAAAACGGGCAGAAGACCTAATAGACATTTCTCCAAAGAAGATATACAGATTACCAAGAAACACATGAAAGGATGCTGAACATCACTAATCATTAGAGAAATGCAAATCAAAACTACCGTGAGGTATCACCTCACAGCAGTCAGAGTGGCAATCATCAAAAAAATCTACAAAACAATAAACGCTGGAGAGGCCTTTATTGGAGAAAAGGGCACACACTTGCACTGTGGGTGGGAATGTAAATTGATATGGGCACTAGGGAGAACAGTATGGAGGGTCCTTTAAATAACTAACAATAGAAGTACCATAGGACACAACAATCCAACTACTGGACATTTGCCTTGTGAAAACCATAATTCAAAAAGAGTTATGTACAAAAATGTTCATTGCAGCTCTATTTGCAATAGCCAGGACATGGAAGCAACCTAAGTGTCCATCAACAGATGAATGGATAAAGAAGATCTGGCACATATATACAATGGAATATTACTCAGCCATACATAGGAATGAAATTGGGTAATTTGTAGAGACCTTGATGGATCTAGAGACTGTCATACAGAGTGAAGTAAGTCAGAAAGAGAAAAACAAATATTGTATATTAATGCATATATGTGGAACCTAGAAAAATGGTACAGATGAACCGGTTTGCAGGGCAGAGATAGAGACACAGATGTAGAGAACAAACATATGGACACCAAGGGGGGAACACCATGTGAGGGTGGTGGTGGGATGAATTGGGAGACTAGGATTCACATGTGCACACTTATATGTATAAAATAGATATCCAATAAGAACCTGCTGTATAAAAGAAATAATTAAATTTTAAAAAATTAAAAATAAATAAATAACATTTAATCAAATAAAACAGAAAAAAAGTTTTTCCCTTCACATAGATGTCTTGATATTAATGCATTATTTCCATGTTTATATCTCCAAATTAAAAAAAAAGAGGAATAAATAAAATCTACCTTGAACTAAAAAGAAAAAAAGAAAAAAAAAAAAAAAAAACAGAACCCACCAGTTATACAGAGGAAAATAGTATCAGGGCACTTGCTCCAGTGGTAAAAAATTCTTAAGTTGGTCAGAGGTGGGAAATCGTCTCCCATGCACTCAGCAGCTCTCCCCCCCACAAGGAGCATCCTCATTGCAAAGCTGGGGGACTGTGTCGAGGCGTCTGTCAGTAAATGTGAGCTGAGCCCCAGTCCTGCTGCAGCTGAACTCTTCCCACCCTTTCCAGGTAAAACACCTGAATATGTACAAGCACTTGAAAGCCTAGAGGAAGGGCTGTGGAGCCACACTAGCGAGAGCACGCAGGCCGACTTGGTGCCTGAAGGCCAGCCAGGATGGTCCTGGCTCCAGATGCTCTTCTGGAATCTTTCCATTTCCCTGCCTGAGATACCCCTCCTGCCACGGCCCCCACTGCTTTTTTACTTCCTCACATCTGCCTGGGGAGAAATTCCAGTGGCAGGTATGGGTGACACATCCTCTTCTTTAGCAGGTGGCAGCCTGGTAACTCCTGCAGAAAGTCCAGCAGAGTCCCACTCACATTGGGCCACCCACAAAGCCACGGCCTCTCCCTCCGTACCACCACCCCAGCCCCGACACTGCTGACGGGGCAGAGAATATGGCGTCAGGCACAGCTACAGGGGCTCTTGCTGACTGGAGAGGTGTTTATATTGCCCTCAACACAGGCACACCTGGGGAGGGCTGGCAGGCATTGTCAGGCTGCCCAAATCAGCCAATCCTCACCCCTCAGTGGCTCACAGTTGCAGAAAATGAAACTTGTTAAACGGGCCAGGCCCAAGGAAGAGGTGTGGGCTCTTGAGAGTCAGGCTAGACAAGGGGCTGCAGCTGCGGCTTGTTTTCTTATCATTTTATCTGGTCCATGAGTGGAAAACAATTTCAAGAAGACCCTATCCTAATGAGAGGAACCCAGGAGTCAGGGAGAGGAGTGATGGTGGGTGGAGACAGAGGCCTGGTGCCCTGGCTGCAGTGGAAGTGTCTGGAAGACCAGGCAGAGTGAGGCTGCACAGAGTGATAGCCAGGGTCTCAGACCTGTCAGAGCTGCTGTTTGTTAGTTCAAGTCCTGCTCTGAGGTGTTCTGTGTCAGCTGTGAGCGACAGGTGAGCTGGGGGTTCTCTGCAAGGTGGGCTATGTGCACAGTTCCTGTGTGTCCAGCCCTGCTGGGGTACCTGCCCAGGGGAGTTCCATATCCTGGGAAGGGCCTGACTATGAGAGCCCCATGGGCTGCTGGGTAGCTGCACAGGTGAGCTCCATACCCTTGGAAGGACTTGACCACGAGAGCCCCGTGGGCTGTGGGGTGCGGGATGCAGCCCAGGTGAGCTCCATATCCTGGGATTGGCCTGACCACGAGAGCCCCATGGGCTGCTGGAGACCTGGTAAAGGATATCAGGACAGTCAGTGAAGCCACCGAGGATATACTTCCAGTAGCTCCTATTTCCTACACCCTGCTGCTCATTCTACCATACACCAGGCAATGACATTGTGTATTACACTTCAGTGATGCCTTCTTCTGTATTCCATTCATCTCAGAGTCACAAAAATTTTTGGCTTGTGAGTGGCAGGACACAACATGCAACACAAGCAATAATGCTGGTCCGTCCTGCCCCAATGGTTCAAAAATCCCCACACCATCATTGGGGAAATGTCCTCTAAAGACCTAAAAGTTCTACCTCTGTAAAAGGGAACCCTCCTTCAATATGCAGATGACATTCTGATCGCCAGGCCTACTAAAGACGCCTCTGAACTACCTAGGCAAGAAAGGATAGAAGGTGTCCAAGAAACAGGCTCAAATATACCAGGCTCAGGTGACATGCCTGGGGTTCATTCTCACAGATACTCGGAGAAACGCATCCCAGGATAGGGAAGAAGCCATTTGCAGCCTTACCTCTTCTAAAACTAGAAGACACCTTAGGGGTTCCTGGGGAGGCCAAGGTTTTCTGCATCTGGATCCCTAACTACAGTCTGATAGCTGGGCCTCTACCTGAAACACTGACATGAAAAGATGATGATCCTTTTGAATAGAATCCAGAAGCAGCCTTTCAAGAATGGAAAGAGTAGTCAATTTACACCCTTGCCCAGGAACTCCCTAATTTAGCTAAACCCTTTGACCTTTACATAACCGGTCAAAGGTTAATTGCCCTTGGAGCCTTAGTGCAAATACTGGGACCACTTGAAATGGAGCAACACAAGAATGCCCTTCAGGTATGATAAACAATGGTCACCAAGGGCTTTGCCCACCAACTCATCAGGCCAGGATACTGGGGTATCTAAAAAGCTGGAAATCAGCAGCCCACAAGGCCAGCTCCCTCCTAAGGGAAAAGGACACCACATGGTGATCCTAACCACCCATCATGCCCTGAAGTTGCAGGGGTCGCTCTGTGGACACACTGACCTTGAGTGAGGAGGCCCTCCAACTCCAACCTCCAGAGAGACAAACGGGAGCAACGGGCCCCCAAGATGACTCGTGTGACCATCACTTGACCTGGAGTTTCTCTCAGAAAACAACAAGACTGTGCCCCGAAAGAGCAGACTACTGCTTGCAGGACTTACTGCACCCAGAGGGGAGCTAATAAGCTTGGCGGGGGAAATGTATATCACGCTTTCACCATAGAAAACCCTACAGACACCGCAGTGATGGTGGCCAATATGACCGGCTGGACTGCTGGCTACTTCTAAATGCCATTGACTCAGTCGACGTCATGGTCCTGGATCACCACTGACCCTGGACTGTCTGGGAGTTGCGCGGGCACGGTTTTGACACATGGTGCTGTTTGTACGTTAATTCAGGGACCTAATTAAAGAAAGCACAGACTACTGGTCAGAGCATCTAGGCTGGCAGAAACCGTCAGCCTAAGGTCGCTGAACAAATGTGGGGTGGGGTGAAACCTGCCACCTCAGCATGTCTGCGCATCTCTTTCCTGGACACTTAAAGGTCATTAGAATCTATAACACATCCAATGCTGGTGCTCAGGCGTAAGGGAAGTGAGGCAGGAGGCCTTGGGACAATCAACCTCAACTGGAGGCTGGTGGGGAGACGTTTTGACCCTCTCCCCAGGAATCAGGGCTGCCACCACAGCATGAAGCAGTTACAAAAGAGGGGTCTGCACCCTCAACAACCCAGGAATGAGGAATGGAACAAAAAGCAGAGGAGGGGTTCGTCTCTGGCAACGTTCATTAAAAATTCCTGTGAGATAAAAAGAGAACCTGGGCAATAAAATAAAGTCTAACCTGTTTTTCCTTTGTGCTTTGTCTAATTTCACGTGCTCCTAGGGTTCCGCATGCAGAGGTCCCACACCCGGCACTTCAGACCCGATTTCGTAGTGCAGAATGGCTGGGTCGACACCTCAGCTAGTAGGGTCCCATGCAGACTCCACGGCATAGAGCCTGAGCTGCAGCCAACCCAGGCCTCGAGAGCTCCATCCCCTAACTCCCACTGACGCTGCCGGGATCCGTACACAGCAGCCCAGCCCACAGCCCGTGGGGGACTGCACGCTCTCACCTCTCCATTCCGTTTTCAAAATAATGTTTCCTTTGCTTCTGAACCAACTCAGTCTTGATCTGTTGGCTCCAATGACACTGGACACGGGGACTCCTGTTGGGGTCCACTCTGGAGGATCAGTAACAGAAATTGAGAACATTGTAACTTCAATGAACAGATGTGTGAGCCAAACTGTAGTTAACACAGAGCAGTGTATAATGCTCGGGTAAAATAAGATGTTTCTAAGACTTACCTTTGATATTTCCATCACTTTACTATAAGCAAGTTCAGTGAAGACGTCTGTCTTATTTGTCAGGTCAACATTAGAGAAATGAAGTGATTTATTTCCATGGATGTACATCGAATACTCTTGGCTGAAGCTTCAATCTTGTTTTGAATGCTTTTCCATTGAAAAGGATACCTCTCTTTCAGCTCCCCCATTTCTGAGAAGTATAAAATCTTATAATTTATTATTACCAAAGGGGAAAGGTAGGACAAGGGATAAATTAACAGTTTGGGATTAACACATACACACTGCTATGTATAAAATAGATCATCAACAAGGAACAACTGTATAGAACAGGGAACTACACTCAATATTTTGCAATAACCTATAAGGGGAAATAATCTGAAAAAAGAATAGATGTTTTTATTGACATCATCTATCAATGACAGATAAAATGTAACCTAAGCAAGGCCGATGGTGAACGCTTCTGACCCTTAAGATTTCAATCATCTAAAGTTTGGGCTCTGCCTATTTCCCAAGGGCCTTAATGGACATATGTGTAGCTGTAGCTTAAAAATTCCCCAGTTTGGGGTACGGGGAGGCACTGATTTGGAAAAATCCCTGGTGTTCTCCTTCCATGCACGGGACCCTTCCTACAGATAAAACATGCCTGTCACACCTAGAAGATGTTACACCGTTTGATCGGAAAGAGTTTGGAAAAGTCACCTCATCTCCTCATCGCCTGGTGATCGGGTTCACCCCACCAGCATCTTTCCTGACAATCTCCTCACTTGGGGATATCAGCACCGTCAACATCCTGTTGCACACAGTTTGGAATTTGTCCACAGGATGAAGCGGAAGGATGAGAAAAATTTAGAGACAAGTCTTAGGTGTTCGGACAGGCACATGCCACTCTAATTTCCTATCTGGAAGACAAATTAATCAAAGGCTAGAATTGCCCACGGAAACAGAATAGGTCTAGAGGAAATCCTGCTGTTTTGTGTCCAGTTTCCAAAAACACAAGTTGAAAAATGGAACTCAGGGGCACTAAAATTCATGAAACTGCAGAGTTGAAAATATCTATCGTCGAAAAATGTCTTAAGGTAAGTCACAGAAAAGGACTTGTAAGCAAGGGAGAGTGGCAGGAAACAGATTTGAAGAGGTAGAAAGGACTCCCGATTAAAGCACAAGAAAAGGGGCTCAGCATCGCCAATGATGCAGTTGACCCAAAAGGGCGTATGCATTTTTTCTGAATATATTCAAGTAAAGGCCATACACACGTTTTATCCAACCAAACAGGTGGGCACTGAAAATCAATACTACAAAATGTATCACTTCACATCAGTCAGAAGGGCCATCCACATAAAGTGTAAACACCAGAAATGCAGGACAGGGCGAGGAGAAAAGGGAGCCCTGTGAGGCTGATAGTGGAAATGTAATTTGCCAACGGCCACTCTGGAGAAGTGTATTGTGTTTGCTAAAACATCTAAAAACTGAGCTACAGAGCATAGGGCACTTGCACTCATGGGCGTATACCTTGGGAAAAACAAAAATGGACAGTAAACAGGCACCACAACGTTTACCACCTCTCTGTTAAAAAGGGCCTCCACTTGGATATAACCTAAATGTCCCTGGAAGGATAAAATGGATAAAAGAGATGGGGTACTTATGTAGAGTGGAATATTACTCATTCCGAAATCAATGAAATAAGGCCAGTTGGAACAACTCTGGAGGAGTTACATACGATCATTCTAAGTGACATATGTCAGAAAGAAAAAGACACATATCATAAGATGTCACTTAAAGGTGGAATCAAAAATGGCTATACATGAAATAAACTACAAAACAGAAACATAGTCAAATATGTAGAAAAGAGACATAAGGCTGCTAAATGGGAAAGGTGGGGAATGGTGAGGTATTATCCAGGAGGTTGAAATTAGCAAATATACCATTCCAAGTACCAAATTGAATAACTGACAAAGCCTACACGGTACCTCAAAGAACTGCACTCAGCCCACTTAAGTCCCTGGACAATAATACATATGACTCGTAAGGATCTGAAAAATAATTTCTTGTTGTCTCACAGTACATGAATCAAGTGGATGTACAGCAGCAAAAAAGAGAGCTTTGAAAATCAGCTGTAACCAATATAAAAATAAATTTAAGAATATTTATCAAAACGGTGAGACAGACAAAAATTCTTACAACTTTTGTTGAAGGGCTACGATGTAACATGGATTGAACACATGTAGACCCACAGCAGGATGATATATAAGGCTGGAAGCTATGCAGGCTAAGTGATGTTAGAGAGGCTGGGTGAGGAAATGCAGACCTTTTAAAGTAATACTGCCTGGTACCCATTCCATGGGTCCCAAATCGGCAGGTTCAAGGGAATCTTCTGACAGCGAAAACATGCCTGCGAAA
The DNA here is from genome assembly GCF_964341445.2 of Mesoplodon mirus. Taxonomy (NCBI): domain Eukaryota; kingdom Metazoa; phylum Chordata; class Mammalia; order Artiodactyla; family Ziphiidae; genus Mesoplodon; species Mesoplodon mirus. The sequence continues at coordinate 3,916,487 of NW_028295790.1, forward strand.
CCGAGATGAATGTACACCGTGTGCTCAGGAAAGGTGTCTAAAATGCACCTCATTTTTGATCTCCTGGTGCTGGGGTTCGCCATTCCAGCCACATTACTAAAAATCTCCCCACTTTGAGAATCAGCACCTTTATCCTCCTGTTTCACACAGTTTGCATTTTGTGCAGAGGATAAATGGGAAGGGGGGAACCAATGAGAGATTAGCTGTAGGATTTTTGACAGGCACATGTCACTCTAATTTCCCATTAGAAGAAGAATTAACCAAAGGCTCAGCCTGCCTCCTCAGGACCAGAATAGGGCCAGAAGCAATCCAAAGGTTTGGCGGCCAGGTCACAAAAAAAGCGAGTTGAAAAATGGAGCTCAGGAACAGACAATTCAAAGACCTGCAAAGATATAAATGATAACCAACGTCAAAAATATATTCAGGTAAGGCAACGAAGAGGATCTGAATGAGAGGCAGAATTGCAGGAAACAGATTTCAAAAGGGAGATTGTACTCACATTTAAAGCATATGAAAAGCAGCAGAATTTCTAAAATGATGTAGTTGGGCAAAAGGGTGTATGCCTTTTTTTCGTGAATATCTTCAGGAAAAAAACACATACAGAGTTTTTGGCCAACCAAGCAAGCGGGAAATGCAAATCCGCACAACAAAGAAGTCTCAATTTCCACTGCTCAGAAAGGCCATCCAAAAAATGTGTACAAACCAGAAATGCTGGAGAGGCCATGGAGAACAGGGAGCCTAGTCACGCTGATGGGTGGGGTATAAATATCCAAGAGCCACTCTGAAGAAGTGTATGTTGTTTGCTAAAACATTTAAATACAAAGCCCCCGAGCAAACGGGACTTCAACTCATGGACATATAACTTGGGAAGACTACATATCGACAAGACACAGGCACCCCAAAGTTTAGGGCTGCTCTGCATACAAGAACCTCAACTTCGGTACACCTAAAATATCCCAGGAAAAAGAGAAATGCATAAATAACTTGTGGTAATTTTGTACAACGGAATATTACTCAGACGTGGAATCAATGTCATAAGGCCAGTAGCAGCATAAAGAGTGGATTTAGGTATGATGATTCTAAGTGAAATTAGTCACACAGAAAAAGAATCTATTCATAAGATATCACTTACAGAGGGAATGTCAACATCACAACACATGAACTGAATTAAGAAAGAGAACAGAGTCTCACATTTAGAAAACACTCTTATACCTGTTTAATGGGATAGGAAAGGTGGGGTGATGCATAAAACCAGAGTTTGATATTAGCACAGGTACCATTCCATAAACCAAATAGAGAATAGACGAGACCTACCCTTTACTCAGTGAACGGGACTCAAACCCCCTATTCCACACAGAGGAATATATCTGACTAGTGAGAATCTTAAAACCTATGTATTGATTTGTCTCCATAAGGGAATCAAGTGTGTCTAGACTGGCATAAACACGTCAGTGAAAATCAGCTCAACCGCACTATAAAAATGAATTTCAAAAACAAACAAAAAAACAGCGAAATTCTTACACAATTCCTTCAGGGGTTCTGATGAAACCGGGAATGACCCTATCTGCAAAGACAGCTGGATGAGACATAAGGCTGGACACTTGGGACTGAGAGGACTGGTGAGATTGGGAGAGAAAATGCAGACCCTTTAAAGTAGTAATGCATGCCACGATTCCATGGATCCCAAATCTCCAGGTAGTAGGGAATATCACTACAGTTATAACATGTATGGGAAACCTAGAGAATGGACACCCTGTGATGGTGAAAGATTTCTAAAAGTCTCCTAATTTTTCCTCTCCTTGTGCTCCAGTTTGGCATTCCAACTGCTTTACTATCAATCTCCCAACTTAGGAGAGCCAGCCCCTATAACCTCCTGGTTCGCACAGTTGGCAAATTGTGCAGAGGATGAAAGGGAAGAGGGAGAACCAATCAGAGAGTAGATGTAGGCATTTGGACGGGCACATGTCACTCTAAATTCCCGTAAGGAAGAAGAATTAACCAAAGCCTCAGCCACCCGCAGGGAACAGTATATCCACCCCTGGAACAACTATAGGTCCTGAAGCAAAATTGTGGATTTGCGGTCAGCTCCCAAAAATGGGATTTGAAAATTGGAGCTCACGGGCACAGCAATTCACAAACCTACAGTTATAAAGGACTACTGTCTTCCAAAAATCAGTTGAGGGAAGGCAACGACGCTGACTTGAAAATGAGGCAGAATTGCACAAAACATATTTCAAGAGGTAAATAGGTATCACCTTTAAAGCACAGGAAAAGCATCACAACTTCAACAATGATGCACTTGGCCAAAAAGGGCGTATGCTTTTTCTCCTGAATATATTCAGGAGAAAACGCATACGACCTTTTTGGACAATAAAGCAAGCCCACAATGAAAATCCACACTACAAAGAATTGTCACTTCCCACGGGTCCAAAGGGACATCTGAAAATCTGTAAAAACCAGAAAGGCAAGAGGGAGATGACAAGGGCATGAAGCAATATGATCCAAAGTGTCATGAAGGATTGTGATGACAAGCGCATGGAGCATTGTGATGACAAGATTATGTAGCATATTGCTGACAAAGGCATGGAGCATTGTGATGACAAGTTTCATGGAGCACTGTGATGACAAGTGTCACGGAGCATTGTGATTACAGGGGTCATGGAGCATTGGGATGACAAGGGCATGGAGCATTTTGATGACAAGTGTCCCGGATCATTGTGTTGTCAGGGTTCATGGATCATTGTGATGACAGGAGTCATGGAGAATTGTGATGACAGGGGTCATGGAGCATTGTGATGAGAAGGTCAAGGAACATTGGGCTGAAAACGTTCATGGAGTATTGTGATGACAGGGGCCATGGAGGCTTGTGATGACAAGGTACTGGAGCATTGTGATGAGAAGACCATGGAGACATGTGATGACAAGTCTCATGGAATATTCTGATGAAAAGGGGCATGGAGCATTGTGATTACTGGGGTCTTGGGGCATAGTGATGACAACGGCATGGGGCATTGGGATGAGACGGCCATGGAGCGTTTGGATGACATGCATCATGGAGCTTTTGAAGACAAGGGCATGGAACATTGTGATGAAAAAGGCATGGAGACTTGTCATGACAGGGTTAAGGGAGCATACTGACGACAAGTGTCAGGGAGCATTGTGATGACAAGTGTATTGAGCATTGTGATGACAAAGGTCATGGAGCATTGTGATGAGAAGACCATGGATAACTGTGATGACGAGCGTCATGGGGCGTTGTGATGATAAGTTTTATGGAACATTTTGATCACAAGGATTTGGAGCATTGTGATGACAGAGGTCATGGAGCATTTAGATTTCATTGTAATGACAATAGCATGAAGCATTTTGATGATGGGCATGGTGTATTGTGATGACAGGGTTCATGGAGCATTGAGATGAAAAGGGGCATGGAGCATTTTGATTACAGGGGTCTTGGAGCATTGTGATGACAAGGGCATGGAGCCTTGTGATGACAAGGCCATGGAACATCGTGAAGGCAGGGGTCATGGAGCATTGTTATGACAGGGGTTATTTTGAATTGTGATGGCAAGGGCATGGAACGTTGTGATGAGAAGGCCATGGAGCATTCTGATGACATGCGTCATGGAGCTTTGTGATGACAAGGTCATGGAGCAATGTGATGTGAGCGTTCATGGAGCATTGTGATGACAATGAAATTGAGCATTGTGATGAAAAGTTCATGGAGCATTGTGGTGACACATTTCACAGAGCCCTGTGATGATGAGGACATTGACATTTGTGGTGACACAGGTCATGGAGCCTTGTGATGACGGGACACACGGAGCATTGTGATGACTGGGGTCATGTAGCATTGTGATGACAGGAGCATGAAGCATTGGTCTGACAAGTTTCATGGATAATTGTGTTGACAGTGGGCATGGCACATTGTGAAGACAAAGGAATGGAGCATTGTGATGACAAGGTCATGGAGTATTGTGAAGACAGGCGTCAGGGAGCATTGTGATGGCATATTTCATGTTCCATTGTGATGACAATGACATGGATCATTGTGATGCCAAGTGTTATGGAGGATTGTGATGACAAAGGTAATGGAGCACTGTGACGACAAGGGCTTGGAGCATTGAGATGACAAGGGTCATGGAGCATTGTGATGACAAGGGCATGGAGCATTGTGATGACAACGGCCTTTGAGAATTTTGATGAAAATGTCGTGAAGAATTGTGATGACAAAGGAATGGAGCTTGCTATGACAGGGGTCATGGGGCATTGCGATGACAAGTGCATGGAGAATTGTGATGACAAGAGCATGTAACATTGTGATGAGAACTGTCATGGAGCATTGTGATGACAAGGACGTGGAGAATTGTTATGACAAGGGACATGGAGCATTGTGATGACCAGGGCATGGAGCATTGTTATGGCAAGACTGTGGAGCACTGTGATGAGAAGACCATGGATAATTCTGGTGACGAGCATCATGGAGCACTGTAATAGAAAGGGCATGGAGCATTGTGATGATACGTCTCATGGAGCATTGTGATGACAGGGGTCATGGATCATTGTGATGACAAGGGTCATGGAGTATTCTGATGACAAGCTTGTGGAGTATTGTGATGACAAAGCATTTAACACTGTGATGGGAAGTGTCATGGAACATAGTGATGCCAAGAACGTGGAGAATTGTGATGACAGGGAACATAGAGCATTGTGATGACCAGGTCACGGAGCACTGTGATGGCAAGACCGTGGAGCACTGTGATGAGAAGACCATGGATAATTGTGATGACGAGCGTCATGGAGCGCTATAATGACAAGCGGCATGGAGCATTGTGATTACAGGGGTCTTGGAGCATTGTGATGACAAGGGCATGGAGCATTGTGAAGAGAAGGCCATGGAGCATTCTGATGAATGCGTCATTGAGCACTGTGATGACAAGTGAATGGAGCATTGTGATTACAGGTGTCTTGGAGCATTGTGATGAAAAGGGCATGGATCATTGTGATGAAAAAGGCATGGAGCCTTGTCATGACAGTGTTCAAGGAGCATACTGACGACAAGTGTCAGGGGGCATTGTGATGACAAGTTTATTGAGCATTGTGATGACAAAGTTTATGGAGCATAGTGATGAGAAGACCATGGATAATTGTGATTATGAGCATCATGTTTTGTTGTGATGAGAAGTGTTATGGAACATTGTGATCCCAATGGTTTGGAGCATTTTGATGACAGTGGTCATGGAGCATTGTGATGATATTGGCCATGGAGCATTGTGATGAGAAGGTCGTGGAGCATTGTGATTACAGGTGTCTTGATGCATTGTGATGAATACGGCATGTATCATTGTGATGAAAAAGGCATGGAGACGTGTCATGATATGGTTCAAGAAGCATACTCACGACAAGTGTCAGGGAGCATTGTGATGACAAGTGTATTGAGCATTGCGATGACAGAGGTCATGGATCATTTTGATTTCAAGGAGCATGGCGCATTGTGATGACAAGGTCATGAAGCAATGTGATCCCAATGTTCATGGAGGATTGTGATGACAATGGTAATGGAGTATTGTGTTGACAAGCGCATAGAGCATTGTAATGACAATGTCATGTAGCATTTTGCTGACAAAGGCGTGGAGCATTGTAATGACAGGTGTCATGGAGCACTGTGATGACAAGCGTCACGGAGCACTGTGAATACAGGGGTCATGGAGCATTGGGATGACAAGAGCATGGATCATTGTGATGACAGGGGTCATGGAGTATTCTGATGACAGAGGTCATGGAGAATTTTGATTTCATTGTGCTGACAATAGCCGGAAGCATTATGATGATGGGCATGGTGCATTGTGATGACAGGGTTCATGGAGCGTTGAGATGAAAAGGGGCATGGAGCATTGTGATTACAGGGGTCTGGGAGCATTGTGATGACAAGGGCATGGAGCATTTTGATGAGAAGGCCATGGAACATTCTGATGACCTGTGTCATGGAGCTTTGTGATGACAAGGGCATGGAGCATTGTGATTACAGGTGTTTTGGAGCATTGTGATGACAAGGGTCATGGTGCCTTGTGATTGCAAGGCCGTGGAACATTGTGATGGCAGGGGTCATGGAGCATTGTTATGACAGGGGTAATGGAGCATTGTGATGAGAAGGGCATGGAACATTGTGATTACAAGGTTTATGGAGCATTGCCATGAGAAATGTGTGGACCGTTGGGATGAAAAGCGCGTAGCACGTTGTGATGATAAGGGTCATGGAGCATTTTTATGACAAAGGCATGGAACATTGTGATGACAAGGGTCACGGAGCATTGTGATGAAAAGTTCATGGAGCATTGTGGTTACAAAGGTAACAGAGCCCTGTGATGACGCGGGCATCGACCATTGTGATGACAAATGTTATGAAGAATTGTGATGACTGGAGTCAAAGATCATTGTGATGACAGGGGTCATAGAGCATAGTGATGACAAGGGCATGGAGCATTGGGCTGAGAAAGGCATATAGCATTGTGATGACAAGGGGCAAAGAGCATTGTGATGAATTGTTTATGGAGCATTATGGTTAAAATGGTTACAGAGACTGTTGATGATGAGGGCATGGACCACTGTGATGAGAAACGCCATGGATCATTGTGATGACTGGAGTCACGGAGCATTGTGATGACAGGGGTCATGGAGCATTGTGATAATATGGGCATGGAGCATTGTGATGACAAGGGAATGGAACATTGGTCTAATAAGTTTCATGGATTATTGTGATGACAGTTGGAATAGCGCATTGTGATGACAAGGGCATGGAGCATTATGATGACCAGGTCATGCAGTACTGTGAAGATAGGTGTCAGGGAGCATTGTGATGACATATGTAATGGCCCATTGTGATGACAATGGCAAGGAGCATCTGATGCCAAGTGTCATGGAGGATTCTGATGACAAAGGTAATGGAGCATTGTGATGACAATGGCTTGGAGCACTGTGATGTCAATGGTCAGGGAGCATCGTGCTGATAAGTGCATGGAGAATTGTAATGACAAGGGTCATGGAGCATTCTGATGACAAGCTTGTGGAGTATTTTGATGACAATTACATGGAGCATTGTGATGAAAAGTTCATGGAGCATTGTGGTGACACATTTCACAGAGCCCTGTGATGATGAGGACATTGACATTTGTGGTGACACAGGTCATGGAGCCTTGTGATGACGGGACACACGGAGCATTGTGATGACTGGGTTCATGTAGCATTGTGATGACAGGAGCATGAAGCATTGGTCTGACAAGTTTCATGGATAATTGTGTTGACAGTGGGCATGGCACATTGTGAAGACAAAGGAATGGAGCATTGTGATGACAAGGTCATGGAGTATTGTGAAGACAGGCGTCAGGGAGCATTGTGATGGCATATTTCATGTTCCATTGTGATGACAATGACATGGATCATTGTGATGCCAAGTGTTATGGAGGATTGTGATGACAAAGGTAATGGAGCACTGTGACGACAAGGGCTTGGAGCATTGAGATGACAAGGGTCATGGAGCATTGTGATGACAAGGGCATGGAGCATTGTGATGACAACGGCCTTTGAGAATTTTGATGAAAATGTCGTGAAGAATTGTGATGACAAAGGAATGGAGCTTGCTATGACAGGGGTCATGGGGCATTGCGATGACAAGTGCATGGAGAATTGTGATGACAAGAGCATGTAACATTGTGATGAGAACTGTCATGGAGCATTGTGATGACAAGGACGTGGAGAATTGTTATGACAAGGGACATGGAGCATTGTGATGACCAGGGCATGGAGCATTGTTATGGCAAGACTGTGGAGCACTGTGATGAGAAGACCATGGATAATTCTGGTGACGAGCATCATGGAGCACTGTAATAGAAAGGGCATGGAGCATTGTGATGATACGTCTCATGGAGCATTGTGATGACAGGGGTCATGGATCATTGTGATGACAAGGGTCATGGAGTATTCTGATGACAAGCTTGTGGAGTATTGTGATGACAAAGCATTTAACACTGTGATGGGAAGTGTCATGGAACATAGTGATGCCAAGAACGTGGAGAATTGTGATGACAGGGAACATAGAGCATTGTGATGACCAGGTCACGGAGCACTGTGATGGCAAGACCGTGGAGCACTGTGATGAGAAGACCATGGATAATTGTGATGACGAGCGTCATGGAGCGCTATAATGACAAGCGGCATGGAGCATTGTGATTACAGGGGTCTTGGAGCATTGTGATGACAAGGGCATGGAGCATTGTGAAGAGAAGGCCATGGAGCATTCTGATGAATGCGTCATTGAGCACTGTGATGACAAGTGAATGGAGCATTGTGATTACAGGTGTCTTGGAGCATTGTGATGAAAAGGGCATGGATCATTGTGATGAAAAAGGCATGGAGCCTTGTCATGACAGTGTTCAAGGAGCATACTGACGACAAGTGTCAGGGGGCATTGTGATGACAAGTTTATTGAGCATTGTGATGACAAAGTTTATGGAGCATAGTGATGAGAAGACCATGGATAATTGTGATTATGAGCATCATGTTTTGTTGTGATGAGAAGTGTTATGGAACATTGTGATCCCAATGGTTTGGAGCATTTTGATGACAGTGGTCATGGAGCATTGTGATGATATTGGCCATGGAGCATTGTGATGAGAAGGTCGTGGAGCATTGTGATTACAGGTGTCTTGATGCATTGTGATGAATACGGCATGTATCATTGTGATGAAAAAGGCATGGAGACGTGTCATGATATGGTTCAAGAAGCATACTCACGACAAGTGTCAGGGAGCATTGTGATGACAAGTGTATTGAGCATTGCGATGACAGAGGTCATGGATCATTTTGATTTCAAGGAGCATGGCGCATTGTGATGACAAGGTCATGAAGCAATGTGATCCCAATGTTCATGGAGGATTGTGATGACAATGGTAATGGAGTATTGTGTTGACAAGCGCATAGAGCATTGTAATGACAATGTCATGTAGCATTTTGCTGACAAAGGCGTGGAGCATTGTAATGACAGGTGTCATGGAGCACTGTGATGACAAGCGTCACGGAGCACTGTGAATACAGGGGTCATGGAGCATTGGGATGACAAGAGCATGGATCATTGTGATGACAGGGGTCATGGAGTATTCTGATGACAGAGGTCATGGAGAATTTTGATTTCATTGTGCTGACAATAGCCGGAAGCATTATGATGATGGGCATGGTGCATTGTGATGACAGGGTTCATGGAGCGTTGAGATGAAAAGGGGCATGGAGCATTGTGATTACAGGGGTCTGGGAGCATTGTGATGACAAGGGCATGGAGCATTTTGATGAGAAGGCCATGGAACATTCTGATGACCTGTGTCATGGAGCTTTGTGATGACAAGGGCATGGAGCATTGTGATTACAGGTGTTTTGGAGCATTGTGATGACAAGGGTCATGGTGCCTTGTGATTGCAAGGCCGTGGAACATTGTGATGGCAGGGGTCATGGAGCATTGTTATGACAGGGGTAATGGAGCATTGTGATGAGAAGGGCATGGAACATTGTGATTACAAGGTTTATGGAGCATTGCCATGAGAAATGTGTGGACCGTTGGGATGAAAAGCGCGTAGCACGTTGTGATGATAAGGGTCATGGAGCATTTTTATGACAAAGGCATGGAACATTGTGATGACAAGGGTCACGGAGCATTGTGATGAAAAGTTCATGGAGCATTGTGGTTACAAAGGTAACAGAGCCCTGTGATGACGCGGGCATCGACCATTGTGATGACAAATGTTATGAAGAATTGTGATGACTGGAGTCAAAGATCATTGTGATGACAGGGGTCATAGAGCATAGTGATGACAAGGGCATGGAGCATTGGGCTGAGAAAGGCATATAGCATTGTGATGACAAGGGGCAAAGAGCATTGTGATGAATTGTTTATGGAGCATTATGGTTAAAATGGTTACAGAGACTGTTGATGATGAGGGCATGGACCACTGTGATGAGAAACGCCATGGATCATTGTGATGACTGGAGTCACGGAGCATTGTGATGACAGGGGTCATGGAGCATTGTGATAATATGGGCATGGAGCATTGTGATGACAAGGGAATGGAACATTGGTCTAATAATTTTCATGGATTATTGTGATGACAGTTGGAATAGCGCATTGTGATGACAAGGGCATGGAGCATTATGATGACCAGGTCATGCAGTACTGTGAAGATAGGTGTCAGGGAGCATTGTGATGACATATGTAATGGCCCATTGTGATGACAATGGCAAGGAGCATCTGATGCCAAGTGTCATGGAGGATTCTGATGACAAAGGTAATGGAGCATTGTGATGACAATGGCTTGGAGCACTGTGATGTCAATGGTCAGGGAGCATTGTGCTGATAAGTGCATGGAGAATTGTAATGACAAGGGTCATGGAGCATTCTGATGACAAGCTTGTGGAGTATTTTGATGACAATTACATGGAGCATTGTGATGAAAACGGCATGGGGTATTGTGATGAAAATGTCATGCAGTATTTTCGTGAAAGGTTTCAAGGAGCATTCTGACGACAAGTGTTAGGGAGCATTGTGATGACAAGTGTATTGAGAATTGTGATGACAAAGGTCATGGAGCATTGTGATGAAAAGGGCATGGAGTATTGTGATGACAGGCATCATGGAGCATTGTGATGACAAGTGTTTTGGAACACTGTGATCACAAGGATTTGGAGCATTGTGATGACAGTGGTCATGGAACATTTTGATTTCAAGGAGCATGGACCATTGTGATGACAAGGGCATGAAGCAATGTGATCCCAAGGTTCATGGAGGATTGTGATGACAATGGAAATGGAGTATTGTGATGACAAGCGCATAGAGCATTGTAATGACAAGGTCATGTAGCATTTTGCTGACAAAGGCATGGAGCATTGTGATGACATGTGTCATGGAGCATTGTGATGACAACGGAATGGAGCATAGTGATGACAAGGTCCTGTAGCATTGTGATGAGAAGTCTCATGGAGCATTCTGATGAAAAGGGGCATGGAGCATTGTGATTACAGGGGTCTTGGAGCATTGTGATGACTAGGGCATGAAGCATTGTGATGAGAAGGCCATGGAGCATTCTGATGACATGCGTCATGGAGTTTTGTGATGACAAGGGCATGGAGCATTTGTGATTACAAGGATCTTGGAGCATTGTGATGCAAAGTGCATGGATCATTGTTATGAAAACGGCATGGAGCCTTGTCATGACTGGGTTCAAGGAGCATACTGACGACAAGTGTCAGGGAGCATTGTGATGACAAGTGTATTGAGCATTGTGATGACAAAGATCATGGAGCATTGTGATGAGAAGACCATGGATAATAGTGATGATGAGCGTCATAGGGTGTTGTGATGATAAGTGTTATGGAACATTGTGATCAGAAGGGTTTGGAACATTATGATGACAGAGGTCATGGAGAATATTGATTTCATTGTGATGACAATAGCCTGAAGCATTATGATGATGGGCATGGTGCACTGTGATGACAGGGGTCCTGGAGCATTGAGATGAAAAGGGGCATGGAGTATTGTGACTACAAGGGTCTTGGAGCATTGTGATGACAAGGGCATGGAGCACTGTGATGACAAGGCCATGGAACATTCTGGTGACATGCGTCATGGAGCTTTGTGATGACAAGGGCATGGAGCATTGTGCTTTCAGGTGTCTGGAGCACTGTGATTACAAATGTCATGGAACCTTTTGATGACTAGGCCGTAGAACATTGTGATGACAAGGGTCATGGTGCACTGTTATGACAGGTGTAATGGAGCATTTTGATGAGATGGGCATGGAACATTGGTCTGAAATGTTTCATGGATTATTGTGATGAGAGTGGGCATGGAGCATTGTGATGACAAGGGCACGGAGCACTGTGATACATGGGTCATGCAGGATTGTAATGACAAGGGCATGGAGCATTGTGTTGAGAAGGGCATCGAGCATTGTGATGACAAGTGTCATGGAGCTTTGTGATGACAAGGGCATGGAGCAATGTGATGAGAGGTTTCATGGAGCATTGTGATGACAATGACATGGAGCATTGTGATGCCAAGGGTCATGGAGCTTTGTGATGACAAGTCATGGAGCATTTTGATGACAAGTGCATGGTGCATTGTGCTGAGAAGTGCAGGGAGTATTTTGATGACCAGGTGATGCAGCAATTTGATAAAAACTGTAAAGGAATATTTTGATGGCAGGGGTTATAGAACATTGTGATGTCAGGGGTCTTGGAGCTTTGCGATGAAAAGGGTCATGGAGCATTTTGATGACAGGGGTTATGGAACATTGTGATGGCAGGGGTCATGGAACTTTGTGATGATAAGGGGATGTAGCATTGTGATGAAAGTGTCCTGGAACTTTGTGATTACAGGGGTGAGGGCGTATTGTGATGACTAGAGATGGAACATTGTGATATCTCTGGTGAGAGAGCATTTTGATGAGAAGTGCATGGACCATTGTGATTACAAGGTTTATGAAGCATAGCAATGACAATGTTGTGGACCGTTGTGATGAAATGTGCGTTGCAAATTGTGATGACTATGGTCATTGAGCATTGTTCTGACAAAGACATGGAGCTTTGTGATGACAAGGGCATGGAGCATTTTGATTACATGGGTCTTGGAGCATTGTGATGAAAAGGGCATGGATCATTGTGATGAAAATGGCATGGAGCCTTGTCATGACAGGGTTCAAGGAGCATATTGATGACAAGTGTCAGGGAGCATTGTGATGACAAGTGTATTTGAGAATTGTGATGACAAAGATCATGGAGCATTGTGATGAGAAGACCAAGGATAATTGTGATGACGAGAGTCATGGGGCATTGTGATGACAAGTGTTTTGGAATATTGTGATCACAAGGGTGTGTGGCATTGTTATGACAGAGGTCATGGAGCATTTTGATTTCATTGTGAAGACAATAGCATGAAGCATTATGATGAAAGGCATGGTGCATTGTGATGACAGGGTTCATGGATCATTGAGATGGAAAGGGGTATAGAGCATTGTGATTACAGGGTTCTTGGAGCATTGTGATGAGAAGGGTCATGGAGGTTTGTGATGACAAGTTCATGGAGCATTGTTATCACAGGGTAATGGAGCATTGTGATGGTAAGGGCATGGAGCATTGTGATGAGAAGTCCATTGAGCATTCTGATGACATGTGTCATGGAGCTTTGTGAAGACAAGAGCATGGAGCAATGTGATGAGAGCGTTCATGGAGCATTGTGATGACAATGACATGGAGCATTGTGATGCCAAGGGTCATTGATCTTTGTGATGACAGAGTTCATGGAGCATTTTGATGGCTAGGGCGTTGTGCATTGTGATGAGAAAGGCAGGGAGCATTGTGATGACAGGGTCATGGAGCAATTTGATGAAAAGTGTCATGGAACATTTTGATGACAGGTGTTATGGAACATTGTGATGTCAGGGGTCATCCAACATTGTGATGAGAAATGCATGTAGCATTGTGATGACAGGAGTCGTGGAACATTGTGATGACAGGGGTTAGAGAGTATTGTGACAAACAGTGATGTAGCATTGTGATATCAGTTGTGAGAGAGCATTTTGATGAGAAGTGCATGGAGCATTGTGATGACATATTTTAAGGAGCATTGTGATGAGAAGAGCATGGTGCATTTTGATGACATGTGTCATGGAGCATTGTGCTGACAAGCGCATGGAGCATTTTGATGACAAGTGTACTGAGAATTGTGATGACAAAGGTCATGGAGCATTGTGATGAAAAGTGCTTGGATTATTGTGATGACAGGCATCATGGAGCGTTGTGATGACAAGTGTTATTGAACCCTGTGATCACAAGGGTTTGGAGCACTGTGATGACAGAGGTCATGGATCATTTTGATTTCAAGGAGCATGGAGCATTGTGATGACAAGGGCATGAAGCAATGTGATCCCAAGGTTCATGGAGGATTGTGATGCCAATGGAAATGGAGTATTGTGATGACAAGCGCATAGAGCATTGTAATGGCAAGGTCATGCAGCATTTTGCTGACAAAGGCATGGAGAATTGTGATGACATGTGTCATGGAGCACTGTGATGACCAGCGTCACGGAGCATTGTGAATACAGGGGTCATGGAGCATTGGGATGACAAGGGCATGGATCATTGTGATGACAAGGGTCATGGAGCACTGCGCTGAAAATGTTCATGGAGTGTTGTGATGACAGGGGTCATGGAGCATTGTGATGACTAGGGAATGGATCATTGTGATGTCAAGAGTCCCAGATCATTGTGTTGTCGGGTGTCATGGAGTGCTGTGATGACCGTGGTCATGGAGCATTGTGATGATATTGGCCATGGAGCATTGTGATGAGTAGGTCGTGGATCATTGGGCTGAAAATGTTAATGGATTATTGTGATGACAGGGGTCATGGAGCATTGTGATGACAAGGGAATGGAGCATGGTGATGACAAGTTTGTGGAGCACTGTGATGAGAAGACCATGGAGATTTGTGATGATAAGTCTCATGGAGCATTCTCATTAAAAGGGGCATGGAGCATTGTGATTACAGGGGTCTTGGAGCATTGTGATGACTAGGGCATGGAGCAATGTGATGAGAAGGCCATGGAGCCTTCTGATGACATGCGTCATGGAGTTTTTTGATGACATGGGCATGGAGCATTGTGATTACAGGGGTCTTGGAACATTGTGATGACAAGGGCATGGAGCACTGTGAGGAGAACACGAAGGAGAATCCTGATGGCATGCGTCATTCAGCTTTGTGATGCCAAGGGCATGGAGCATTGAGATTACATGGGTCTTGGAGCATTGTGATGAAAAGGGCATGGATCATTGTGATGAAAAAGTCATGGAGCCTTGTCATGACAGGATTCAAGGAGCATGCAGACAACAAGTGTCAGGGAGCACTTTGATGACAAGTGTATTGAGCATTGTGATGACAAAGATCATGGAGCATTGTGATAAGAAGGCCATTGATAATTGTGATGACGAGCGTCATGGGGCATTGTGATGACAAGTAATATGGAATATTGTGATCACAAGGGTTTGGAGCATTGTTATGACAGAAGTCATGGAGCATTTTGATTTCATTGTGATGACAATAGCCTGAAGCATTATGATGATGGGCATGGTGCATTGCGATGACAGGACTCATGGATCATTGAGATGAAAAGGGGCATAGAGCATTGTGATTACAGGGTTCTTGGAGCAATGTGATGAGAAGGGTCATGGAGCTTTGTGATGACAAGGCCATGGATCATCATGATAGCAGGGGTCATGGAGCATTGTTATGACTGGGGTAATGGAGCATTCTGATGGCAAGGGCATGGAACATTGTGATGAGAAGGCCATGGAGCATTCTGATGACATGTGTCATGGAGCTTTGTGAAGACATGGGCATGGAGCAATGTGATGAGGGTGTTCATGGAGCATTGTGATGACAATGACATTGAGCATTGTGATGCCAAGGGTCATGGATCTTTGTGATGACAAAGACATGGAGCATTTTTTTTTAAATGTTGGGTGTAGGAGTTTTTATTATTTAATTTATTTATTTTTGCTGTGTTGGGACTTTGTTTCTTTTTTTTTTTCCTCCTGAAAAAATTTTTTTTTGCTTTATAACAAATTTAATCAGTTATACATATACCTATATTCCCATATCCCCTCCCTTTTCCATCTCCCTCCCACCCTCCCTATCCCACCCCTCCAGGCAGTCAGAAAGCACCGAGCTGATCTCCCTGTGCTATGCGGCTGCTTCCCACTAGCTATCTACCTTACGTTTGGTAGTGTATATATGTCCATGCCGCTCTTTCACTTTGTCACAGCTTACCCTTCCCCCTCCCCATATCCTCAAGTCCATTCTCTAGTAGGTCTGTGTCTTTATTCCTGTCTTACCCCTATGTTCTTCATGACATTTTTTTTCTTAAATTCCATATATATGTGTTAGCATACAGTATTTGTCTTTCTCTTTCTGACTTACTTCACTCTGTATCACAGACTCTAGGTCTATCCACCTCATTACAAATAGCTCAATTTCATTTCTTTTTATGGCTGAGTAATATTCCATTGTATATATGTGCCACATCTTCTTTATCCATTCATCCGATGATGGACACTTAGGTTGTTTCCATCTCCGGGCTATTGTAAATAGGGCTGCTATGAACATTTTGGTACATGTCTCTTTTTGAATTATGGTTTTGTCAGGGTATATGCCCAGTAGTGGGATTGCTGGGTCATATGGTAGTTCTATTTGTAGGTTTTTAAGGAACCTCCATACCGTTCTCCATAGTGGCTGTACCAATTCACATTCCCACCAGCAGTGCAAGAGTGTTCTTTTTTGTCCACACCCTCTCCAGCATTTATTGTTTCTAGATTTTTTGATGATGGCCATTCTGACTGGTGTGAGATGATATCTCATTGTAGTTTTGATTTGCATTTCTCTAATGAGCAAAGATGTTGAGCATCCTTTCATGTGTTTGTTGGCAGTCTGTATATCTTCTGTGGAGAAATGTCTATTTAGGTCTTCTGCCCATTTTTGGATTGGGTTGTTTGTTTTTTTGTTATTGAGCTGCATGAGCTGCTTATAAATTTTGGAGATTAATCCTTTGTCAGTTGCTTCATTTGCAAATATTTTCTCCCATTCTGAGGGTTGTCTTTTGGTCTTGTTTATGGTTTCCTTTGCTGTGCAAAAGCTTTGAAGTTTCATTAGGTCCCATGTGTTTATTTCTGTCTTTATTTCCATTTCTCTAGGAGGTGGGTCAAAAAGGATCTTGCTGTGATTTATGTCATAGAGTGTTCTGCCTATGTTTTCCTCTAAGAGTTTGAGAGTGTCTGGCCTTACATTTAGGTCTTTAATCCATTTTGAGCTTATTTTTGTGTATGGTGTTAGGGAGTGATCTAATATCATACTTTTACATGTCCCTATCCAGTTTTCCCAGCACCACTTATTGAAGAGACTGTCCTTTCTCCACTGTACATTCCTGCCTCCTTTGTCAAAGATAAGTTGACCATATGTGCGTGGGTTTCTCTCTGGGCTTTCTATCCTGTTCCATTGATCTATCTTTCTGTTTTTGTGCCAGTACCATACTGTCTTGATTACTGTAGCTTTGTAGTATAGTCTGAAGTCAGGGAGCCTGATTCCTCCAGCTCCATTTTTCGTTTTCAAGATTGCTTTGGCTATTCGGGGTCTTTTGTGTTTCCATACAAATTGTGAAATTTTTTGCTCTAGTTCTGTGAAAAATGCCAGTGGTAGTTTGATAGGGATTGCATTGAATCTGTAGATTGCTTTGGGTAGTAGAGTCATTTTCACAATGTTGATTCTTCCAATCCAAGAACATGGTACATCTCTCCATCTATTTGTATCATCTTTAATTTCTTTCATCAGTGTCTTATAATTTTCTGCATACAGGTCTTTTGTCTCCTTAGGTAGGTTTATTCCTAGATATTTTATTCTTTTTGTTGCAATGGTAAATGGGAGTGTTTCCTTGATTTCACTTTCAGATTTTTCATCATTAGTATATAGGAATGCCAGAGATTTCTGTGCATTAATTTTGTATCTTGCAACTTGACCAAATTCATTGATTAACTCTAGTAGTTTTCTGGTAGCATCTTTAGGATTCTCTATGTATAGTATCATGTCATCTGCAAACAGTGACAGCTTTACTTCTTCTTTTCCAATTTGGATTCCTTTTATTTCCTTTTCTTCTCTGATTGCTGTGGCTAAAACTTCCAAAACTAGGTTGAATAAGAGTGGTGAGAGTGGGCAACCTTGTCTTGTTCCTGATCTTAGTGGAAATGGTTTCAGTTTTTCACCATTGAGGACGATGCTGGCTGTGGGTTTGTCATATATGGCCTTTATTATGTTGAGGAAAGTTCCCTCTATGCCTACTTTCTGCAGGGTTTTTATCATAAATGAGTGTTGAATTTTGTCGAAAGCTTTCTCTGCATCTATTGAGATGATCATATGGTTTTTCTCCTTCAATTTGTTAATATGGTGTATCACGTTGATTGATTTGCGTATATTGAAGAATCCTTGCATTCCTGGAATAAACCCCACTTGATCATGGTGTATGATCCTTTTAATGTGCTGTTGGATTCTGTTTGCTAGTATTTTGTTGAGGATTTTTGCATCTATGTTCATCAGTGATATTAGCCTATAGTTTTCTTTCTTTGTGACATCCTTGTCTGGTTTTGGTATCAGGGTGATGGTGGTCTCATAGAATGAGTTTGGGAGTGTTCCTCCCTCTGCTATATTTTGGAAGAGTTTGAGAAGGATAGGTGTTAGCTCTTCTCTAAATGCTTGATAGAATTCACCTGTGAAGCCATCTGGCCCTGGGCTTTTGTTTGTTGGAAGATTTTTTATCACAGTTTCAATTTCAGTGCTTGTGATTGGTCTGTTCATATTTTCTATTTCTTCCTGATTCAGTCTTGGCAGGCTCTGCATTTCTAAGAATTTGTCCATTTCTTCCAGGTTGTCCATTTTATTGGCATAGAGTTGCTTGTAGTAATCTCTCATGATCTTTTGTATTTCTGCAGTGTCAGTTGTTACTTCTCCTTTTTCATTTCTAATTCTATTGATTTGAGTCTTCTCCTTTTTTTTCTTGATGAGTCTGGCTAATGGTTTATCAATTTTGTTTATCTTCTCAAAGAACCAGCTTTTAGTTTTATTGATCTTTGCTATCGTTTCCTTCATTTCTTTTTCATTTATTTCTGATCTGATTTTTATGATTTCTTTCCTTCTGCTAACTTTGGGATGTTTTTGTTCTTCTTTCTCTAATTGCTTTAGGTGCAAGATTAGGTTGTTTATTCGAGATGTTTCCTGTTTCTTAAGGTGGGATTGTATTGCTATAAACTTCCCCCTTAGAACTGCTTTTGCTGCGTCCCATAGGTTTTGGGTCGTCGTGTCTCCATTGTCATTTGTTTCTAGGTATTTTTTTAATTTCCCCTTTGATTTCTTCAGTGTTCACTTTGTTATTAAGTAGTGTATTGTTTAGCCTCCATGTGTTTGTATTTTTTACAGCTCTTTTCCTGTAATTGATATCTAGTCTCATAGCATTGTGGTCAGAAAAGATACTTGATACAATTTCAATTTTCTTACATTTACCAAGGCTTGATTTGTGACCCAAGATATGCTCTATCCTGGAGAATGTTCCATGAGCACTTGAGAAAAATGTGTATTCTGTTGTTTTTGGATGGGATGTCCTATAAATATCAATTAAGTCCATCTTGTTTAATGTATCATTTAAAGCTTGTGTTTCCTTATTTATTTTCATTTTGGATGATCTGTCCATTGGTGAAAGTGGGGTGTTAAAGTCCCCTACTATGATTGTGTTACTGTCGATTTCCCCTTTTATGGCTGTTAGTATTTGCCCTATGTATTGAGGTGCTCCTATGTTGGGTGCATAAATATTTACATTTGTTATATCTTCTTCTTGGATCGATCCCTTGATCATTATGTAGTGTCCTTCTCTGTCTCTTCTAGTAGTCTTTATTTTAAAGTCTATTTTGTCTGATATGAGAATTGCTACTCCAGCTTTCTTTTGGTTTCCATTTGCATGGGATATCTTTTTCCATCCCCTTACTTTCAGTCTGTATGTGTCTCTAGGTCTGAAGTGGGTCTCTTGTAGACAGCATATATATGGGTCTTGTTTTTGTATCCATTCAGCCAACCTGTGTCTTTTGGTGGGAGCTTTTAGTCCATTTACATTTAAGGTAATTATTGTTATGTATGTTCCTATTCCCATTTTCTTAATCGTTTTGGGTTCGTTATTGTAGGTCTTTTCCTTCTGTTGTGTTTCTTGCCTAGAGAAGTTCCTTTAGCATTTGTTGTAAAGCTGGTTTGGTGGTGCTGAACGCTTTCAGCTTTTGCTTCTCTGTAAACGTTTTAATTTCTCCATCAAATCTGAATGAGATCCTTGCTGGGTAGAGTCATCTTGGTTGCAGGTTTTTCTCTTTCATCACTTTAATTATGTCCTGCCACTCCCTTCTGGCTTGTAGAGTTTCTGCTGAGAGATCAGCTGTTATCCTGATGGGGATTCCCTTGTGTGTTATTTGTTGTTTTTGCCTTGCTGCTTTTAATATGATTTCTTTGTGTTTAATTTTTGACAGTTTGATTAATATGTGTCTTGGCGTATTTCTCCTTGGATTTATTCTGTATGGGACTCTCTGTGCCTCCTGGACTTGATTAACTATTTCCTTTCCCATATTAGGGAAGTTTTCAACTATAATCTCTTCAAATATTTTCTCAGTCCCTTTCTTTTTCTCTTCTTCTTCTGGAACCCCTATAATTCGAATGTTGGTGTGTTTAATGTTGTCCCAGAGGTCTCTGAGACTGTCCTCTGTTCTTTTTATTCTTTTTTCTTTATTTTGCTCTGCAGCAGTTATTGCCACTATTTTATCTTCCACCTCACGTATCCGTTCTTCTGCCTCAGTTATTCTGCTATTGATCCCATCTAGAGTACTTTTTATTTCATTTATTGTGTTTTTAATCGATGCTTGATTCATCTTTAGTTCTTCTAGGTCCTTGTTAACTGTTTCTTGCATTTTGTCTATTCTATTTCCAAGATTTTGGATCTGGGAAATAGAATCTTGGATCATCTTTACCATCATTATTCTGAATTCTTTTTCAGGTAGACTGCCTATTTCCTCTTCATTTGTTAGGTATGGTGGGTTTTTATCTTGCTCCTTCTCCTGCTGTGTGTTTTTCTGTCTTCTCATTTTGCTTATGTTACTGTGTTTGGGGTCTCCTTTTTTCAGGATGCAGGTTCGTAGTTTCCGTTGTTTTTGGTGTCTGTCCCCAGTGGCTAAGGTTGGTTTAGTGGGTTGTGTAGGCTTCCTGGTGGAGGGGACTAGTGCCTGTGTTCTGGTGGATGAGGCTGGATCTTGTCTTTCTAGTGGGCAGGTCCACGTCTGGTGGTGTGTTTTGGGGTGTCTGCAGACTTTTTATGATTTTAGGCAGCCTCTCTGCTAATGGGTGGCGTTGTGTTCCTGTCTTGCTAGTTGTTTGGCATAGGGTGTCCAGCACTGTAGCTTGCTGGTCGTTGAGTGAAGCTGGGTGCTGGTGTTGAGATGGAGATCTCTGGAAGATTTTCGCCGTTTGATATTATGTGGAGCTGGGAGGTCTCTTGTGGACCAGTGTCCTGAAGTTGGCTCTCCCACCTCAGAGGCACAGCACTGACTCCTGGCTCCTCAATTTGGGATGATTTGTTGTCCATTCATATATTCCACAGGTGCAGGGTACATCAAGTTGATTGTGGAGCTTTAATCTGCTGCTTCTGAGGCTGCTGGGAGAGGTTTCCCTTTCTCTTTGTTCTCACAGCTCCTGGGTCTCAGCTTTGGATTTGGCCCCGCCTCTGCATGTAGGTCGCCAGAGGGCGTCTGTTCTTCACTTAGACAGGACAGGGTTAAAGGAGCAGCCTCTTCGGGGACTCTGGCTCACTCAGGCCGGGCGGGAGGGAGGGGCACGTAGTGCGGAGCGAGCCTGCAGCGGCAGAGGTCGGCGTGATGTTGCACCAGCCCGAGGCGCACCGTGTGTTCTCCCAGAGAAGCCGCCCCTGGATCCCGGGACCCCGGCAGTGGCGGGCTGCAGAGGCTCCCGGAAGGTCGGTGTGGATAGTGACCCACGCTCGCACACAGGCATCTTGCCAGTGGCAGCAGCAGCCCCAGCGTCCCACGCCCGTCACCGGGCTCCGCGCCTTCAGTCGCGTCTCGCGCCCGTCTGTGGAGCCCCTTTAAACAGCGCTCTTAATCCCCTCTCCTTGCACACCAGGAAACCAAGAGGGAAGAAAAAGTCTCTTGCCTCTTCGGCAGCTCCAGAGTTTTCCCGGACTCCCTGCCGGCTAGCTGTGGCTCATTAGCCCCCTTCCGGCTGAGTTCTCGCCGCCAGCCCCAGTCCTCTCCCTGCGCTCTGACCGAAGCCCGAGCCTCAGCTTCCAGCGACGCCGGGGCGAGCGGACAAGCCTCTCGGGCTGGTGAGTGCCGCTCGGCACCGATCCTCTGTGCGGGAATTTTTCCGCTTTGCCCTACCAAGGAATGTGGGGAGTTTCTTGCCTTTTGGGAGGTCCGTGGTCCACTGCCAGCATCCAGCAGGTGTTCTGTAGAAGTTGCTCCATGTGCAGCTGTATTTCTGGTGTATCCGTGGGGAGGACGGTGACCTCAGTGTCTTACTATTCCGCCATCTTACACGGAAGTCTCTCGACATGGAGCATTTTGATGGCAAGTGCGTTGTGCATTGTGATGAGAAAGGCAGGGAGCATTCTGATAACAGGGTCATGGAGCAATTTGATGAAAAGTGTCATGGAACATTTTGATGACAGGTGTTATAGAACATTGTGATGTCAGGGGTCATCGAACATTGTGATGATTAGTGCATGTAGCATTGTGATGACAGGAGTCATGGAACATTGTGATGACAGGGGTGAGGGAGTATTGTGACAAATAGTGATGTAGCATTGTGATATCAGTGGTGAGAGAGCATTTTGATGAGAAGTGCATGGAGCATTGTGATTACAAGGTTTATGGAGCATGGCAATGACAAGTATGTGGACCGTTGTGATGAAATGTGCATGGCACATTTTGAAGACAATGGTCATGGAGCATTGTTCTCACAAAGAAATGGAGCATTGTGATGACAAGGGTCACAGAGAAATGTGATGAAATGTTCATGGAGCATTGTGGTTACAAAGGTCACAGAGCCTTGTGATGACACGGGCATGGACCATTGTGATGACAAACGTTATGAAGCATTGTGATGACTGGAGTCACGGAGCATTGTGATGACAGGGGTCATGGAGCATTGTGATGACATGTGTCATGTAGCATTGTGCTGATAAGTGCATGGAGCATTGTGATGTCAAGAGTCATGGAGCATTGTGCTGAGAAAGGCATAGAGCATTGTGATGACAAGGGTCAAAGAGCATTGTGATGAAAAGTTCATGGAGCATTGTGGTTAAAAAGGTCACAGAGACTGTTGATGATGAGGACATGGACCATTGTGGTGACAAAGGTCATGAAGCATTGTGATGACTGGAGTCACGGAGCATTGTGAAGACAGGGGTCATGGAGCATTGTGATAACAAGGGCATTGAGCATTGTGATGACAAGGGCATGGAGCATTGATCTAATAAGTTTCATGGTTTATTGTGATGACAGTTGGAATGGTGCATTGTGATGAAAAGGGCATGGAGCATTGTGATGACCAGGTCATGCAGTATTGTGAAGACAGGTGTCAGGGAGCATTGTGATGACATATGTAATGGCCCATTGTGATGACAATAGCATGGAGCATTGTGATGCCAATTGTCATGGAGGATTCTGATGACAAAGGTAATGGAGCATTGTGATGACAATGGCTTGGAGCATTGTGATGACAAGGGTCAGGGAGCATTGTGCTGACAAGTGCATGGAGAATTGTGATGACAAGGTTCATGGAGCATTCTGATGACAAGCTTGTGGAGTACTTTGATGACAATGGCATGGAGCATTGTGATGAAAACGGCATGGGGTATTGTGATGAAAAAGCATGGAGCCTTTTCGTGACAGGTTTCAAGGAGAATTCTGACGACAAGTGTCAGGGAGCATTGTGATGACAAGTGTATTGAGAATTGTGATGAGAAAGGTCATGGAGCATTGTGATGAAAAGGGCATGGAGTATTGTGATGACAGGCATCATGGAGCGTTGTCATGACAAGTGTTATGGAACATTGTGATCACAAGGGCTTGGAGCATTGTGATGACAGAGGTCATGGATCATTTTGATTTCAAGGAGCATGGAGCATTGTGATGACAAGGGCATGAAGCAATGTGATCCCAAGGTTCATGGAGGATTGTGATGACAATAGAAAAGGAGTATTGTGATGACAAGCGCATAGAGCATTGTAATGACAAGGTCATGTTGCATTTTGCTGACAAAGGCATGGAGCATTGTAATGACATGTGTCATGGAGCACTGTGATGACAAGCGTCACGGATCATTGTGAATACAGGGGTCATGGAGCATTGGGATGACAAGTGCATGGACAATTGTGATGACAAGTGTCATGGAGCACTGGGCTGAATATTTTCTTGGAGTGTTGTGATGACAGGGGTCATGGAGCATTGTGATGACTAGGGAATGGAGCATTGTGATGACAAGAGTCCCGGATCATTGTGTTGTCAGGTGTCATAGAGTATTGTGATGACAGTGGTCATGGAGCATTGAGATGATATTGGCCATGGAGCATTGTGATGAATAGGTCGTGGAGCATTGGGCTGAAAATATTCATGTATTATTGTGATGACAGGGGTCATGGAGCATTGTGATGACAAGGTAATGGAGCATGGTGATGACAAGGTCCTGGAGCATTGTGATGAGAAGACCATGGATACTTATGATGACAATTCTCCTGGAGCATTCTGATGAAAAGTGGCATGGAGCATTGTTATTACAGGGGTCTTGGAGCATTGTGATGACTAGGACATGGAACATTGTGATACATGGGTCATGGAGCTTTGTGATGACAAGTCATGGAGCATTGTGATGACAAGGGCATGGAGCATTGTGATGACAGTGGCAAGGAGCATTGGTCTGACAAGATTCATGACAGTGGACATGGTGAATTGTGATGACAAGGGCATGGATCATTGTGAAGAGAAGGTCATGGAGTATTTTGAAGACAGGTGTCAGGGAGCATTGTGATGACATATGTCATGGTCCATTGCGATGACAATGGCTGGGAGTATTGTGATGCAAAATGTAATGGAGGATTGTGATGACAAATATAATGGAGCATTGTGATGAGTTGGGCTTGGAGCATTATTATGACAATGGCCATTGAGAATTTTAATGACAAGGTCGTGAAGCATTGCGATGATAAGGTCCTGGAGCATTGTGATGAGAAAATCATGGAGCCTTGTGATGACAAGTCTCCTGGAGCATACTGATGAAAATGAGCATGGAGCATTGTGATTAGAGGGGTCTTGGCCCAATGTGATGACAAGGGCATGGAGCATTGTGAGGAGAAGGCCAAGGAGCATTCTGATGGCATGCGTCATTGAGCTTTGTGAGGACAAGGGCATGGAGCACTGTGATTACAGGGGTCTTGGAGCATTGTGATGAAAAGGGCATGGATCATTGTGATGAAAAATACATGTAGCCCTGTCATGACAGGATTCAAGGAGCATGCAGACAACAAGTGTCAGGGAACATTTTGATGACAAGTGTACTGAGCATTGTGATGACAAAGGTCATGGAGCATTTTGATGAGAAGACCATGGATAACTGTGATGACGAGCGTCATGGGGCATTGTGATGACAAGTGATATGGAATATTGTGATCACAAGGGTTTGGAGCATTGTTATGACAGAGGTCATGGAGCATTTTGATTTCATTGTGATGACAATAGCATGAAGCATTATGATGATGGGCATGGTGCATTGTGATGACAGGGTTCATGGATCATTGAGATGAAAAGGGGCATAGAGCATTGTGATTAGAGGGTTCTTGGACCATTGTGATGAGAAGGGTCATGGAGCTTTGTGATGACAAGAACATGCAACATCGAGATAGCAGGGGTCATGGAGCATTGTTATGACTGGGGTAATGGAGCACTGTGATGGCAAGGGCATGGAGCATTGTGATGACAAGTCATGGAGCATTTTGATGACAAGGGTGTGGTGCATTTTGATGAGAAGGGCAGGGAGCATTTTGATGACAGGGTCATGGAACAATTTGATGAAAACGGTCATGGAACATTTTGATGACAGGTGTTATGGAACATTGTGATGTCAGGGGTCATCGAACATTGTGATGATAAGTGCATGTAGCTTTGTGATGACAGATGCCATGAATCATTGCGAGGCAGTGGTGAGGGATTATTGTGAAAAATAGTGATGTAGCATTATGATATCAGTGGTGAGAGAGCATTTTGATGAGAAGTGCATGGAGCATTGTGATGACAAGTTTTTTGGAGTATTGTGATGACAAATTTTTGGAGCATTGTGATGACAAGCGCATGGTGCATTGTGATGACATGTGTCATGGAGCACTGTGCAGAGAAAGGCATAGAGCAGTTTGATGACAAGGATCAAAGAGCACTGTGATGAATATTTCATGGAGCATTGTGGTTAAAAAGGTCACAGAGACTGTTGATGACGAGGACATGGACAATTGTGATGACAAAGTTCATGAAGCATTGTGATGACTGGAGTCATGGAGCATTGTGATTACAGGGGTCATGGAGCATTGTGATAACAAGGGCATGGAGCATTGTGATGACAAGGGGATGGAACAGTGGTCTATTTAGTTTCATGGATTATTGTGATGACATTTGGAATGGGGCATTGTTATGACAAGTGCATGGAGATTTGTGATGACAAGGGTCATGGAACATTCCGAAGACAAGCTTGTGGAGTATTTTGATGACAATGGCATGGAGCATTGTGATGAAAACGGCATGGGGCATTGTGATGAAAAAGGCAAGGAGCCTTTTCGTGACAGGGTTCAAGGAGCATACTGACGACAAGTATCAGGGAGCATTGTGATGACAAGTGTATTGAGAATTGTGATGACAAAGGTCATGGAGCATTGTGATGAAAAGGGCATGGAGTATTGTGATGACAGGCATCATGGAGCGTTGTGATGACAAGTGTTATGGAACAAGGTGATCACATGGGATTTGAGCATTTTGATGACAGAGGTCATTGATCATTTTGATTTCAAGGAGCATGGAACATTGTGATGACAAGGGCATGAAGCAATGTGATCCCAAGGTTCATGGAGGATTGTGATGAAAATGGAAATGGAGTATTGTGATGACAAGCGCATAGAGCATTGTAATGACAAGGTCATGTAGCATTTTGCTGACAAAGGCATGGAGCAATGTGATGACAGGTGTCATGGAGCACTGTGATGACAAGCGTCACGGAGCATTGTGAAAACAGTGGTCATGGAGCATAGGGATGACAACGACATGGATTACTGTGATGACAAGTGTCATGGAACATTGGGCTGAAAATATTCATGGAGGATTTTGATGACAGGTGTCATGGAGCATTGTGATGACTAGGGAATGGAACATTGTGATGACAAGAGTCCCGAATCATTGTGTTGTTAGGTGTCATGGAGTGTTGTGATGACAGTGGTTATGGAGAATTGTGATGATATTGGCCATGGAGCATTGTGATGAGGAGAGCTTGGGTAATTGTGATGTCGAGCATCATGGAGCACTGTAATGACAAGGGGCATGAAGCATTGTGATGACAGGTGTCAGTGAGCATTGTGATGACAGGGGTCATGGAGCATTGTGATGACAAGTGCATGGAGCTTTGTGATGACATGTGCGTGGAGCATTGTGATGACAAGTGCATGGAACATTTCAATGTCAAGTGGATAGTGAATTTTGATGACAAGAGCATGTAACATTTTGATGAGTAGTGTCATGTAGCATTGTGATGACAAGGACGTGGAGAATTGTGATGACAAGGGACATGGAGCATTTTGATAACCAGGGCATGGTGCATTGTGATGACAGGGGTCATGGAGCATTATTATGAGAACGGCCATGGTGCATTCTGACATAAGATATCACTTATGAAGAGAATGTAAACATGGCTACATATGAACTGATTTAGGGAAGAGAACAGAGTATCAGATTTAGAAAACAATCTAACGCTTGCTTAAGGGGAAAGAGAGGTGGGGAGATGCACAAAACATAAGATTGATATTAGCACAGGTACCGTTCCATAATCCAAAAACAGAAGAGACAAGCCCTACTCCTTCCTCAGTGAACGGAACTCACCAACCCTATTCCCCGCAGAGAAATATATCTGACTAGTAAGAATTTTAAAACCTATGTATTGATATGTCTCCGTAAGGGAACCAAGTGTGTCTAGAACGACATAAACATGGCAGTGAGAATCAGCTCAAACCCAGTATAAAAATGAATTTCAAAACAAAACATAAAAACAGTAAAATTCTTACACAATACCTTCAGGGGTTCTGATGAAACCTGGAATGACCGTATCTACAATGACAACTGGATGTGGCATAAGGCTGGTCACTTGGGACTGAGAGGATTGGTGAGATTGGGTGAAAAAATGCAGACCCTTTAAAGCAATAATGCCTGCCACCCATTCCATGGTTCCCATCTCTCCAGGTAGAAGGGAATATCACTACAGTTATAACGTGTATGGGAACCTAGAGAATGGAAACCATCTGATGGTGAAAGGTTTCTAAAACTCTACTACTTTTTTCTCTCCTTGTGCTCCAGGTGGACATTCCAACTGCTTGACTATCAATCTCCCAACTTGGAAAGTCAGCCCTTTAACCTCCTGGTTCGCACAGTTGGCAAATTGTGCAGAGTATATAAGGGAAGAGAGAGAACCAATGAGAGAGTAGCTGTAGGCATTTGGACGGCCACATGATTCTCTAATTTCCCAGCACAAAGAGGAATTAACCAAAGTCTCAGCCTGCCCCCCAGAACCAGTATAAGTCCAGAAGCAAAACTGTTGATTTGCGGTCAGCTCACAAAAACGCGAGTTGAAAAATGGACCTCAGGGCCACAGCAATTCACTAACCTGCAGAGTTATAAAGGACTACTCTCTTCGAAAAATCTGTTGAGGGAAAGCCACGAGGCTGAAGGGAAAATGAGGCAGAGTGTCATGAAACTGATTTCAAGAGGTACATTGGAATCGCCTTTAAACACAGGAAAAGCATTACAACTTCGAAAATTATGGAAATGGCCATAAAGGCCATATGGGTTTTCACGTGAATATATTCAGGAGAAAACGCATATGCCCATTTTGGACAAGCAAGCAAGCGGGCAATGCAAATCTGCACTACAAAGAAGTATCACTTGCCACCGGTCAAAAGAGACATCCACAAAATGGGTAAAAACCAGAAAGGCAAGACAGGCCCTGGAGAACAGGGAGCCTTGTTATGCTGATGGGCGGGATGTAAATTGCCAACTGCCTCTCTGGAGGAGTGCATTGTGTTCCCTAAAACAAGTAAACAACAGAGCTACAGAGCCAAGGGCACTTCCAGTCTAGGGAATATACCTTGGGAAAACTGAAAACAAATGAGACAGATCCACACCAAAATTCAGGGCTGCACTGCTTACAAAAACCTCAACTTGTGTACACCTTAAATATCCCAGGAAAGACAAAAATGGTTCAAAAATTGTGGTACTTACGTATGATGGAATATCGCTCAGCCATGAAATCAATGTCATAAGGCCAGTAGCAGCAAAATGAGTGTATTCAGGTACGATAATTCTAAGTGAAATAAGTCACACAGAAAAAGAAACTTATCATAAGATATCACTTATGAAGATCCTGTAAACATGGCTACATATGAACTGAGTTAGGAAAGCGAAGAGAGACTCACATTTAAAAAAAACGCTTATGCCTGCTTAAGGGGGAAGGAGAGGTGGGGTGATGCATAAAATCAGATTTTGATATTAGTACAGGTACCGTTCCAAAAACCAAATACGAAATAGACAAGACCTACACATTCCTCAGTGAAAGGGACTCAACACCTCATATTCACCACAGAGTAATATAACTTACTAGTATGAAACTTAAAACCTATGTATTGATATGTCTCCATAAGGGAATCAAGTGTGTCTAGACTGGCATAAACGTGACAGTGAGAATCAGCTCAAACCCAGTATAAAGAGGAATTTCAAAAACGAAACAAAAAAACAGGGAAATTTCTTACAATTCCTTCAGTGTCTCTGATGAAACCTGGAATGACCCTATCTACAATGACAGCTGGATGTGGCATAAGGCTGGACACTTGGGACTGAGAGGATTGGTGAGATTGGGTGAGCAAATGCAGACCTTTTAAAGCAATAATGAGTGGCACCCATTCCATGGGTCCCAACTCTCAAGGTTAAAGGGAATATTACTACAGCTATAACATGTTAGGGAAACCTAGAGAATGGACACACTGTGAATACGAAAGGTCTCTAAAACTCAACTAATTGTCCCTCTCCTGGTGCTCCGGTTTGACTTTCCATTTGCTTTACTATCAATCTCCCAACTTGGAGAGACAGCCCCTTTAACCTCCTGGTTCTCACAGGTTGCCAATTTGGCAGAGGATGAAAGGGAAGAGGGAGAACCAATAAGAGAGTAGCTGTTAGGCATTTGGACGGGAACATGTCACTCTAATTTCCCGGCCGGAAGAAGAATTAACCAAAGTCTCAGCCACCCACCACACACCAGTATAGATCCTGAACCAAAGTTTGGACTTGCATTCAGCTCACAAAAAAACGAGTTGAAAAATGGAGCTCATGGGCACAGCAATTCACAAACTGGCAGAGAAATACAGGACAGCTATCGTCCAAATATTTGTTTAATGGAAGGCAAGGAGGCGGACTTGAAAGCGAGGCAGAATAGCAGGAAACAGATTTCGAGAGGTATGTTGGAATCGCCTTGAAAGCACAGGAAGAGGGGCACAACTTCGACAATGATGCACTTGGCCAAAAAGGGCGTATGCCTTTCTCCTGAATATATTCAGGAGAAAACGAATACGCCCTTTTTGGCCATCCAGCAAGCAGGCAATGCAAATCTGCACTACAAAGAATTATCACCTCAAACCAGTCAAAAGGGATATCCGCAAAATGTGTAAAAACCAGAAAGGCAAGACAGCCCCTGGAGAACTGGGAGCCTTGTTATGCTGATTGGAGGGATTAAGTTGCCAACTGCCTCTCTGCAGGAGTGCATTGTGTTCCATAAAAAAAATAAACAACAGAGCTACAGAGCCAAGGGCACGTCCAGTCTAGGAAATATATATTGGGAAAACTGAAAATAAATAAGACAGAGCCACCCCAAAATTAAGGGTTTCACTTATTTCAAGAACCTCAACTTGGGTACAGCTTACATATCCCAGGAAAGACAAAAATGGTTCAAGAAATTGTGGTACTTATGTACAAGGAATATCCCTCAGCCATGTAATCAATGTCATAAGGCCAGTAGCAGGAAAATGAGTGAATTCAGGTACGATGATTTTAAGTGAAATAAGTCACACAGAAAAAGAAAATTACCATAAGATATCACTTATGAAGATCCTGTAAACATGGCTACACATGAACTGTGTTAGGAAAGAAAAGAGAGACTCACATTTAGAAAACATTCTTATGCCTGCTTAAGGGGGATTGAGAGGTGGGGTGATGCATAAAACCAGAGTTTGAATTAGTACAGGTACCTTTCCAAAAACCTAATACGGAACAGACAAGACCTACACCTTCCTCAGGGAAAGGGACACAACAACCCATATTCCCCGCAGAGGAATATATCTTACTAATAAGAATCTTAAAACCTATGTATTGATATATCTCCGTAAGGGAATCAAGTATGTCTAGACTGGCATAAACATGGCAGTGAGAATCAGATCAATCCCACTATAGAAAGGAATTTCAAAATCAAACCAAAAAAAAGGGAAATTCTTTACAATTCCTTTAGGGTCTCTGATGAATCCTGGCATGACTCTATCTACAATGACAGCAGGATGTGGCACATGGCTGGACACATGGGACTGAGAGGATTGAGGAGATTGGGTGAGCAAATGCAGAAACTTAAAGCAATAATGTGTGGCAGCCATTCGATGGGTCCCAACTCTCCAGGTTGTGGGGAATATTACTAGAGCTATAACATGTACGGGTGACCAAGAGAATGGACCCACTGTGAATATGAAAGGTTTCTAAAACTCAACAAATAGTCCCTATCCTGGTTCTCCGGTTTCACTTTCCAATGCCTTTAATATCAATCTCCCAACTTGGAGAGACAGCCCCTTTAACCTCCTGGTTTGCACAGGTTGACAATTTGGCAGAGGATGAAAGGGAAGAGGAAGAACCAATGAGAGAGTCGCTGTTAGGTATTTGGAGGGGCACATGTGACACTAATTTTGCGGCAGGAAGAAGAATTAACCAAACTCTCAGCCACCCACCGGGAAGAAGTATAGGTCCTGAAACAAAATTTTGGACTTGCATACAGCTCACAAAAAAAAGAGTTGAAAAATGGAGCTCAGGGGCACAGCAATTCACAAACTGGCAGAGGAGTAAAGGACCACTATCGTGCAAAAATCTGTTGAGGGAAGGCAACGAGGCGGATTTGAATGCGAGGCAGAATAGGCGGAAACAGATTTCAAGAGGTACGTTGGAAGTGCCTTTAAAGCACAGGAATAGGAGCACAACTTTGACAATGATACACTTGGCCAAAAAGGGCGTATGAGTTTTGTCCTGAATATATTCAGGAGAAAACACATAGAACCTTTTTGGCCAGGCAATGAAACGGGCAATGCGAATCTGCACTACAAAGAAGCATCACTTCCCACCGGTCAAAAGGGACATCCACAAAATGTGTAAAAATCAGAAGGCAAGACAGGCGCTGGAAAACTGGGAGCCTTTTTATGATGATGTTCGGGACGTAAGTTGCCAACTGCCTCTCTGGAGGAGGGCATTGTGTTCCCTAAAAAAATAAACAACAGAGCTACAGAGCCAAGGGCACTTCCAGGCTAAGGAATATACCTTGGGAAAATTGAAAATCAATAAGCCAGAGCCACCCCAAAATTTAGGTTTCCACTGCTTAAAAGAGCCTCAAATTGTGTCCACCTTAAATATCCCAGGAAAGACAAAAAGGGTTTAAGAAATTGTGGAACTTACGTACGATGGAATATCCCTCAGCCATGAAATCAATATCATAAGACCAGTAGCAGCAAAATGAGTGGATTCAGGTACGATGATTCTAAGTGAAATAAGTCACACAGAAAAAGAAACGTATCATAAGATATCACTTATGAAGATCCTGTAAACATGGCTACACATGAACTGAGTTAGGAAAGAGAAGAGAGTCTCACATTTAGAAAACACTCTTATGCCTGCTTAAGGGGGAAGGAGAGGTGGGGTGATGCATAAAACAAGAGTTTGATATAAGCACAGGTACCGTTCCAAGAACCAACTATGGAAAAGACAAGACCTACACCTTCCTCAGTGAAAGGGATTCAAAACCCCATATTTCCCACAGAGGAATATATCTGACTAGTAAGAATCTTAAAACCTATGTATTGATATGTCTCTTTAAGGAATCAAGTGTGTCTAGACTGGCATAAACATGGCAGCGAGAATCAGCTCAAACCAACTATAAAAAGGAATTTCAAAAATAAAAAAAAGGGAAATTCTTTCCAATTCCTTCAGGGTCTCTGATGAAACCTGGAATGACCCTATCTACAACGACAGCTGGATGTGGCATAAGGCTGGACACATGGGAATGAGAGGATTGGTGAGACTGGGTGAGCAAATAAAGACCCTTTAAAACAATAATGCATGGCACACATTCCATGGGTCCCAACTCTGCAGGTTGACGGGAATATTACTACAGCTATAACATGTACGGGAAACCTAGAGAATGGACACACTGTGAATACGAAAGGTCTCTAAAACTCAACAAATAGTCCCTCTCCTGGTGCTCTGGTATGACTTTCCACCTGCTTTACTATCAATCTCCCAACCTGGACAGACAGCACCTTTAACCTCCTGTTTCGCACAGGTTGCCAATTTAGCAGAGGATGAATGGGAAGAGGGACAACCAATGAGAGAGTAGCTGTAAGGCATTTGGATGGGCATATGTCACTCTTATTTCCCTGGAGGAAGAAGAATTGACCAAAGTCTCAGCCACCCACCGGGAACCAGTATAGGTCCTGAACCAAATTATTGGATTGTGTACAGCTCAGAAAAAACTAGTTAAAAAACGGAGCTCAGGGGCACAGCAATTCACAAAGTGGCAGAGTAATAAAGGGCAACTATCGTCCAAAAATCTGTTGAGGGAAGTCAACGAGGCGGACTTGACATCGAGGCAGAATAGCCGGAAACAGATTTCAAGAGGTACGTTGGAATCACATTTAAAGCACAGGAAGGGGGGCACAAATTCGACAATGATGCACTTGGCCAAAAAGGGCTAATGCATTTTCTCCTGAGTATATTCAGGAGAAAACGCATACGCCTTTTTTGGCCAAGCAAGCAAGCGGGCATGCAAGTCTGCACTACAAAGAAGTATCACTTCCCACCGGTCCACAGGAACATCCAAAAAAAGGGTAAAAACCAGAAATTCAAGACAGGCCCTGGAGAAACGGGTGCCTTGTTATGCTGATGGGCGGGATGTAAATTGCCAACTGCCTCTGTGGAGGAGTGAATTGTGTTCCATTAAAGAAGTAAACAACAGAGCTACAGAGCCAAGGGCACTTCCAGTCTAGGGAATATACCTTGGGAAAACCGAAAATCAATAAGACAGAGCCACCCCAAAATTCAGGGCTGCACTGCTTACAAGAACCTCAACTTGGGTACACCATAAATATCCCAGGAAATATAAAAATGGTTTAAAAAATTGTGGTACTTAGGTACGATGGAATATCCCTTAGCCATGAAATCAATGTCATAAGACCAGTAGCAGCAAAATGAGTGGATTCAGGTACGATGATTCTAAATGAAATTAGTCACACAGAAAAAGAAACTTATCATAAGATATCACTTATGAAGATCCTGTAAACATGGCTACACATGAACTGAGTTAGGAAAGAGAACAGAGTCTCACATTTAGAAAACACTCTTATGCCTGCTTAAGGGGGAAGGAGAGGTGGGGTGATGCATAAAACCAGAGTTTGATATAAGCACAGGTACTGTTCCAAAAACCAACTATGGAATAGACAAGACCTACACCTTCCTCAGGGAAAGGGACTCAAAACCCCATATTTCCCACAGAGGAATATATCTGACTAGTAAGAATCTTAAAACCTATGTATTGATATGTTTCCGTAAGGGAAGCAAGTGTGTCTGGACTGGCATAAACATGGCAGTGAGAATCAGATCAAACCAACTATAAAAAGGAATTTCAAAAACAAAACAAAAAAACAGGGAAATTCTTTACATTCCTTCAGGGTCTCTGATGAAACCTGGAATGACCCTATCTACAACGACAGCTGGATGTGGCATAAGGCTGGACACATGGGACTGAGAGGATTGGTGAGATTGGGTGAGCAAACGCAAACCCTTTAAAGCAATAATGCATGGCACCCATTCCATGGGTCCCAACTCTCCAGGTTGAAGGGAATATTACTATAGCTATAACATGTACGGGAAACGTAGAGAATGGACACATTGTGAATACGAAATGTTTCTAAATCTCATCAAATTGTCCCTCTCCTTGTGCTCCAGTTTGACTTTTCAACTGCTTTACTATCAAACTCCCAACTTGGAGAGACAGCACGTTTAACCTCCTGGTTCGCACAGGTTGCCAATTTGGCAAAGGATGCAAGGAAAGAGGGAGAAACAATAAGAGAGTAGCTGTTAGGCATTTGGACGGGCACATGTCCCTCTTTTTTCCCGGGACGAAGAAGAATTAACCAAAGTCTCAGCCACCCACCCAAAACCAGTATAGGTCCTGAACAAGAATATTGGACTTGCGTTAGACAATGATGCACTTGGCCAAAAAGGGTGTATGCGTTTTGTCCTGAATATATTCAGGAGAAAACGCATACGGCACTTTTGGCCAAGCAAGCAAGTGGGCAATGCAAGTCTGCACTACAAAGATGTATCACTTCCCATCGGTCAAAAGGGACATCCACAAAATGGGTAAAAACCAGAAAGGCAAGACAGGCCCTGGAGAACAGGGAGCCTTGTTATGCTGATGGC
The DNA here is from genome assembly GCF_964341445.2 of Mesoplodon mirus. NCBI lineage: Eukaryota > Metazoa > Chordata > Mammalia > Artiodactyla > Ziphiidae > Mesoplodon > Mesoplodon mirus. The sequence goes on from NW_028295790.1 coordinate 3,952,179, forward strand.
CGGAATGTAAATTGCCAACTTCCTCTCTGGAGGTTTGCATGGTGTTCCCTAAAAGAAGTAAACAACAGAGCTACAGAGCCAAGGACACTTCCAGTCTATGGAATATACCTTGGGAAAACTGAAAATCAATATGACAAAGCCACCCCATAATTGAGGGCTGCACTGCTTACAAGAACCTCAACTTGGGTACACCTTAAATATTCCAGGAAATGTAAAAATGGTTCAAAAAATTGTGGTAATTACGTACGATGTAATATCCATCAGCCATGAAATCAATGTCATAAGACCAGTAGCAGCAAAATGAGTGGATTCAGGTACGATGATTCAAAGTGAAATAAGTCACACAGAAAAAGAAACGTATCATAAGATATCACTTATGAAGATCCTGTAAACATGGCTACACATGAAATGAGTTAAGAAAGAGAACAGAGTCTCACATTTAGAAAACACTCTTATGTCTGCTTAAGGGGGAAGGAGAGGTGGGGTGATGCATAAAACCAGAGTTTGATATAAGCACAGGTACCGTTCCAAAAACCAACTATGGAATAGACAAGACCTACACCATCCGCAGTGAAAGGGACTCAAAACCCCATATTTCCCGCAGAGGAATATATCTGACTAGTAAGAAGCTTAAAACCTATGTATGGATATGTCTCCGTAAGAGAATCAAGTGTTTCTAGACAGGCATAATCATGGCAGCGAAAATCAGCTCAAACCCACTATAAAAAGGAATTTCAAAAACAAAACAAAAAAACAGGGAAATTCTGTACAATTCCTTCAGGGTCTCTGATGAAACCTGGAATGACCCTATCTACAATGACAGCTGGATGTGGCATAAGGCTGGACACATGGGACTGAGAGGATTGGTGAGATTGGGTGAGCAAATGCAGACCCTTTAAAGCAATAATGCAAGGCACCCATTCCATGGGTCACAACTCTCCAGGTTGAAGGGAATATTACTACAGCTATAACATGTACGGGAAACCTAGAGAATGGACACACTGTGAATATGAAAGGTCTCTAAAACTCAACGAATAGTCCCTCTCCTGGTCCTCCGCTTTGACTTTCCAACTGCTTTACTATCAATCTCCCAACCTGGAGAGACAGCACCTTTAATCTCCTGGTGTGCAAAGTTTGCCAATTTGGCAAAGGATGAAAGGGAAGAGGGAGAACCAATGAGAGAGTAGCTGTTAGGCATTTGGAGGGGCACATGTCATTCTAATTGCCCGGCAGGAAGAAGAATTAACCAAAGTCTCAGCCACCCGCTGGAAACCAGTATAGGTCCTGAACCAAAATTTTCGACTCGCGGTCAGCTCACAAGAAACGAGTTGAAAAATGGGGCTAGGAGCACAGCAATTCACAAACTGGCAGAGTAATAAATGACAACTATCGTCCAAAAATGTGTTGAGGGAAGGCAACGAGGTGGACTTGAAAGCGAGGCAGAATAACAGGAAACAGATTTCAAGAGGTACATTGGAATCGCCTTTAAAAACAGGAAGAGGGGCACAACTTCGAAAATGTTGCACTTGTCCAAAAAGTGTGTATGAGTTTTCTCCTGAATATATTCAATTCAAAACGCATATGCCCTTTTTCGCCAAGCAAGCAAGCAGGCAATGCAAATCTGCACTACAAAGAAGGATCACTTCCCACCAGTCAAAAGGGACATCTTCAAAATGTGAAAAAAGCAGAAAGGCAAGACAGGCCCTGGAGAACAGGGAGCCTTGTTATGCTGATGGGCGGGATGTAAATTGCCAACTGCCTCTCTGGAGGAGTGCATTGTGTTCCCTAAAACAAGTAAACAACAGAGCTACAGAGCCAAGGGCACTCACAGTCTTGGGAATATTCCTTGGGAAAACTGAAAATCAATAAGACACAGCCACCCCATATTTTAGGGCTGCACTGCTTACAAGAACCTCAAGTTGGGTACACCTTAAATATCCCAGGAAAGACAAAAATGGTTTAAGAAATTGTGGTACTTACGTATGATGGAATATCCCTCAGTCATGAAATCAATGTCATAAGGCCAGCAGCAACAAAATGAGTGGATACAGGTACGATGATTCTAAGAGAAATAAGTCACACAGAAAAAGAAACTTATCATAAGATATCAAGTATGAAGGTCCTATAAACATGGCTACACATGAACTGAGTTAGGAAAGAGAACAGAGACTCACATTTAGAAAACTCTCCATTGCCGGCTTAAGAGGGAAGGTGAGGTGGGGTGATGCATAAAACCAGAGTTTGATATTCGTAAAGGTAAAGTTCCAAAAACCAAATACGGAATAGACAAGACCTACAACTTCCTCAGTGAAAGGGACTCATCAAATCGTATTCCCCACAGACGAGTATATCTGACAAGTAAGAATCTTAAAACCTATGTATTGATATGTCTCCGTAAGGGAATGAAGTCTGTCTAGACTGGCATACACATGGCAGTGATAATCACCTCAAACACACTATAAAAATGAATTCCCCCCCAAAAAAAAAACAGGGAAATTCTTTACAATTCCTTCAGGGTCTCTGATGAAACCTGGAATGACCCTATCTACAACGACAGCTGGATGTGGCATAAGGCTGGACACTTGGGACTGAGAGGATTGGTGAGATTGGGTGAGCAAATGCAGACCCTTTAAAGCAATAATGCATGGCACCCATTGCATGGGTCCCATGTCTCTAGGTTGAAGGGAATATTACTACAGCTATAACATGTATGGGAAACCTAGAGAATGGACACACTGTGAATATCAATGGTCTCTAAAACTCAACGAATAGTCCCTCTCCTGATGCTCCGGTTTGACTTTCCAACTGCTTTACTATCAATCTCCCAGCTTGGAGAGACAGCGCCTTTAACCTCTTGGTTCGCACACATTGCCAATTTCTCAGTGGATGAAAGGGAATAGGGAGAACCAATGAGAGAGTAGCTGTTAGGCATTTGGATGGGCACATGTCACTCTTATTTCCCGGGAGGAAGAAGAACTAAACAAAGTCTCAGCCACCCACCAGGAACCAGTATAGTTCCTGAACCAAAATATTGGACTTGCCTTCAGCTCACAAAAAATGAGTTAAATAATGGAGCTCAGGGGCACAGCAATTCACAAAAGGGCAGAGTAATAAAGAACAACTATCGTCCAACAATCTGTTGAGGGAAAGCAACGAGGCGGACTTGAAAGCGAGGCAGAATAGCAGGAAACAGATTTCAAGGGGTACGTTGGATTTGCCTTTAAAGCACATGAAGAGGGGCACAACTTTGACAATGATGCACTTGGCCAAAAAGGGCATAAGCGTTTTCTCCTGAATATATTCAGGAGAACACACATACGACCTTTTTGGCCAAGCAAGCAAGTGGGCAATGCAAATCTGCACTACAAAAAAGTATCACTTCCCAAAGGTCAAAAGGGACATCCAGAAAAAGGGTAAAAATCAGAAAGGCAAGACAGGCCCTGGAGAACAGGGAGCCTTGTTATGCAGATGGGCGGGATGTAAATTGACAACTGCCTCTCTGGAGGACTTCATTGTGTTCCCAAAACAAGTAAACAACAGAGCTACAGAGCCAATGGCACTTCCAGTCTGGGGAATATACCTTGGGAAAACTGAAAATCAATAAGACAGAGCCACCCCAAAATTTAAGGCTACACTGTTCACAAGAACCTCAACTTGGGTACATCTTAAGTATCCCAGGAAATATAAAAATGTTTCAAAAAATTGTGGTACTTACGTACGATGGAATATCCCTCAGCCATGAAATCAATATCATATGACCAGTAGCAGCAAAATGAGTGGATTCAGGTACGATGATTCTACGTGAAATAAGTGACACAGAAAAAGAATCTTATCATAAGATATCACTTATGATGGTCCTGTAAACATGGCTACACATGAAATGAGTTAGGAAAGAGAAGAGAGATTGACATTTAGAAAATATTCTTATGCCTGCTTAAGGGGGAAGGAGAGGTGGGGTGATGCATAAAACCAGAGTTTGTTATAAGCACATGTACCGTTCCAAAAACCAACTATGGAATAGACACGACCTACACCTTCTTCAGTGAAAGGGACTCAAAACCACATATTTCCCGCAGAGGAATATATTTGACTAGTAAGAATCTTAAAACCTATGTACTGATATGTCTCCATAAGGGAATCAAGTGTGTCTACACTGGCATAAACATGGCAGTGAGAATCAGCTCAAACCCACTATAAAAAGGAATTTGAAAAACAAAAAAAGGGAAATTCTTTACAATTCCTTCAGTGTCTCTGATGAAACCTGGAATGACCCTATCTACAATGACAGCTGGATGAGGTATAAGGTTGGACACATGGGACTGAGAGGATTGTTGAGATTGGGTGAGCAAATGCAGACCCTTTAAAGCAATAATGAATGGCACCCATTCAATGGAGCCAATGTCTCCAGGTTGAAGGGAATATTACTACAGCTATAACATGTACGGGAAACCTAGAGAATGGACACACTGTGAATATCAAAGGTCTCTAAAACTCAATGAATAGTCCCTCTCCTGGTGCTCCACTTTGACTTTCCAACTGCTTTACTATCAATCTCCCAGCTTGGAGAGACAGCTCCTTTAACCTCCTGGTTCGCACAGGTTGCCAATTTGGCAGTGGATGAAAGGGAAGAAGGAGAACCAATGAAAGAGTAGCTCTTAGGCATTTGGACGGGCACATGTCACTCTTATTTCCCGGGAGGAAGAATAATTAACCAAAGTCTCAGCCACCCACCGGGAACCAGTATAGTTCCTGAACCAAAATATTGGACATGCGTTCAGCTCACAAAAAACGAGTTAAATAATGGAGCTCAGGGGCACAGCAATTCACAAACAGGCAGAGTAAAAAAGGACAACTATCGTCCAAAAATCTGTTGAGGGAAGGCAACGAGGCTGACTTGAAAGCGAGGAAGAATAGCAGGAAACAGATTTCAAGAGGTACGTTGGAATCGCCTTTAAAGCACAGGAAGAGGGCCACAACTTTGACAATGATGCACTTGGCCAAAAAGGGCTTATAAGTTTTCTCCTGAATATATTCAGGAGAAAACACATACGCCCTTTTTGGCCAAGCAAGCAAGTGGGCAATGCAAAGCTGCACTACAAAAAAGTATCACTTCCCACCGGTCAAAAGGGACATCCACAAAATAGGTAAAATTCAGAAAGGCAAGACAGGCCCTGGAGAACAGGGAGCCTTGTTATGCTGATGGGCGGGATGTAAATTGCCAACTGCCTCTCTGGAGGAGTGCATTGTGTTCCCAAAACCAGTAAACAACTGATATACCAAGCCAAGGGCACTTCCAGTCTAGGGAATATACCTTGGGAAAACTGAAAATCAATAAGACACAGCCACCCCAAAGTTTAGGGATGCACTGCTTACAAGAACCTCAACTTGGGTACACCTTAAGTATCCCTGGAAACATAAAAATGGTTCAAAAAATTGTGGTACTTACGTACGGTGGAATATCCCTCAGCCATGAAATCAATGTCATAAGACCAGTAGCAACATAATGAATGGATTCAGGTATGATGATTCTAAGTGAAATAAGTCACACAGAAAAAGAATCTTATCATAAGATATCACTTATGAAAATCCTGTAAACATGGCTACACATGAACTGAGTTAGGAAAGAGAACAGAGTCTCACATTTAGAAAACACTCTTACGCCTGCTTAAGGGGGAAGGAGAGGTGGGGTGTTGCATAAAACAGAGTTTGATATAAGTACAGGCACCATTCCAGAAACCAAATACAGAATAGACAAGATCTACACCTTCCTCACTGAAAGGTTATCAAGACCCCATACTTCACACAGAGGAATATACCTGACTAGTAAAGATCTTAAAACCTATGTATTGATATATCTCCGTAAGGGAAACAAGTGTGTCTAGACTGGCATAAACACGGCAGTGAGAATCAGCTCAAACCCACTATAAAAAGGAATTTCAAAAACAAAACAACAAAACAGGGAAATTCTTTACAATTCCTTCAGGGTCTCTGATGAAACCTTGAATGACCCTGTGTACAACGACAGCTAGATGTGGCATAAGGCTGGACACTTGGGACTGAGAGGATTGGTGAATTTGGGTTAGCAAATGCAGACCCTTCAAAGCAATAATGTGTGGCACCCATTCCATGGTTCCCAACTCTCCATGTTGAAGGGAATATTACTACAGCTATAACATGTACAGGAAACCAATAGAATGGACACACAGTGAATACGAAAGGTTTCTAAAACCCAACTAACTGTCCCTCTCCTGGTGCTCCTGTTTGACTTTCCAACTGCTTAACTATCAATCTCCCAACTTGGAGAGACAGCCCCTTTAACCTCCTGGTTTGCTCAGGTTGCCAAGTTGGAAGAGGATGAAAGGGAAAAGGGGGAACCAATGAAAGAGTAGCTGTTAGGCATTTGGACGGGCACATGTCACTCTAAATGCCCGGCAGGAAGAAGAATTAACCAAAGTCTCAGACACCCGCCGTGAACAAGTATAGGTCCTGAAACAAAATTTTGGACTTGCGGTCAGCTCACAAAAAACGAGTTAGAAAATGGAGCTCAAGGGCACAGCAATTCACAAACTGGCACAGTAATAAAGGACAACTATCGTCCAAAAAATCTATTAAGGGAAGGCAATGAGGCGACCTTCAAAGCGAGGCAGAATAGCAGGAAACAGATTTCAAGTGGTTCGATGGAATCACCTGTAAAGCACAGGAAGAGGGGCACAACTTCGAAAATGATGCACTTGGCCAAAAAGGGCGTATGCGTTTTCTCCTGAATATATTCAGGAGAAAACGCATACGCCCTTTTTGGCCAAGCAAGCAAGCGGGCAATGCAAATCTGCACAGCAAAATAGTATCACTTTCCACCTGTCAAAAGGGACATCCACAAAATGTGTAAAAACCAGAAATCCTAGAGAGGCCCTGGAGAACATGGAGCCTTGTTATGCTGATGGGCGGGATGTAAATTGCCAACTGCCTCTCTGGAGGAGTGCATTGTGTTCCCTAAAACAAGTAAACAACAGAGCTACAGAGCCAAGGGCACTTCCATTCTAGGGAATATACCTTGGGAAAACTGAAAATCAATAAGTTAGAGCCACCCCAAAATTTAGGCCTGCACTACTTACAAGAATCTAAAATTGAGTACTCTCTAAATATCCCAGGATAGATAAAAATGATTCAAAAAATTGTGGTACTTATGTACGATGGATTATACCTCAGCCATGAAATCAATGTCATAATGCCAGTAACAGGAAAATGAATGGATTCAGGTACGATGATTCTAAGTGAAATAAGTCACACAGAAAAAGAAACTTATCATAAGATAGCACTTATGAATTTTGTGTAACATGGCTACACATGAACTGAGTTAGGAAAGGGAACAGCGTCTCACATTTAGAAAACACACTTATGCCTGCTTAAGGAGGAAGGAGAGGTGGGGTGATGCATAGAACCAGAGTTTGATATTAGTACAAGTACCATTCCAAAATCAAAATACGGAATAGACAAGACCTATACATTCATCAGTGAAAGGGACGCAAAACCCAATATTCTGCGCAGAGGTATATATCTGACTAATAAGAATCTTAAAACCTATGTATTGATATGTCACCGTAAGGGAATCAATTGTGTCTAAACTGGAATAAACATGACAGTGAGAATCAGCTCAAACCCAGTAAAAAAAGAAATTTCAAATACAAAACAAAAAAAACAGGGAAAATCTTTACAATTCCTTCAGGGGTTCTGATGAAACCTTGAATGACCCTACCTACAACGAGAGCTGGATGTGGCATAAAGCTGGAAACTTGAGACTGAGAGGTTTGGTGAGACTGGGTGAGCAAATGCAGACCCTTTAAAGCAATAATATGTGGCACCCATTCCATGGGTCCCAACTCTCCATGTGTAAGGGAATATTACTACAGTCATAACATTTACGGGAAACCTAGAGAATGGACACACTGTGAATACGAAATGTTTCTAAAACTCAACATATAGTCCCTCTCCTTGTGCTCCAGTTTGAACTTCCAACGGCTTTACTATCAATCTCCCAACTTGAAGCGATAGCCCGTAAAACCTCCTGGTTCGCACAGGTTGCCAATTTGGCAGAGGATGAAAGGGAAGAGGGAGAACCAATGAGAGAGTAGCTGTTAGGCATTTGGACAGGTACATGTCAATTTAATTGCCCGGCAGGAAGTAGAATTAACCAATGTCTCAGCCACCCGCCGGGAACCAGTATAGGTTTTGAACCATAATTTTGTATTTGCTGTCAGCTCACAAAAACGAGTTGAAAAATGGAGCTCATGGGCACAGCAATTTACAAACTGGCAGAGTAATAGAGGAAAACTATCGTCCAAAAATCTTTTGAGGGAAGGCAGAGAGGCGGACTTTAAAACGAGGCAGAATAGCAGGAAACAGATTTCAAGAGGTACGTTGGAATCACCTTTCAAGCACAGGAAGAGGGGCACAACTTCGACAATGATGCACTTGGCCAAAAAGGGCGTATGCGTTTTCTCCTGAGTATATTCAGGAGAAAATGCATACGCCATTTTTGGCCAAGCAAGCAAGCAGCAATGCAAATCTGCACTACAAAGAAGAATCCCTTCCCACCGGTCAAAAGGGACATCCACAAAATGTGTAAAAACCAGAAAGGCAAGACAGGCCCTGGAGATCAGGGAGCCTTGTTATGCTGATTGGCGGGATGTAAATTGCCAACTGCCTCTCTGGAGGAGTGCATTGTGTTCCCTAAAACATGTAAACAACAGAGCTACACAGCCAAGGGCAGTTCCAGTCTAGGGAATATACCTTGGGAAAACTGAAAATCAATAAGACAGAGCCACCCTAAAATTTAGCGCTGCACTGCTTACAAGAACCTCAACTTGGGTACACCTTAAGTATCCCAGGAAAGACAAAAATGGTTCAAGCTATTGTGGTACTTACGTATGATGGAATATCGCTCAGCCATGAAATCAATGTCATAATGCCAGTAGCTGCAAAAAGAGTGGATTCAGGTACGATGATTCTAAGTGAAATAAGTCACACAGAAAAAGAAACTTATCATAAGATATCACTTATGAAGGTCCTGCAAACATTGCTACACATGAACTGAGTTAGGAAAGATTACAGAGTAACTAATCTTATCATAAGTTATCACTCATAGCGGGAATGTACACATGACTACACATGAACTGAATGACAAACACAACAGAGTCACACATTTAGAAAACATCTTCTGCCTGCTTAATGGGAACTCCGAGGTGGGGTGATGCATAAAACCACAGTTTTAAATTAGCACAGATACCGTTATATAAACCTTGTATGTAATAGACAACACCTATTTCCGGCACAATGAACTGGACTCAACACCCCCTATTCATTGCAGAGGAATATGTCTGACTCTAAGTATTTTAAAACATATGTATTCTCATGTCTCCATAAAGGAATCATGTGTGTGTATAATGGCATGAACACACCATTGAAATTCAGTTAAACGACTTATAAAAATAAATTTCAAAAGCAAAATGCAAAAAAAGAGAGAAAGTCTTAAAAATTACGTTCAGGGCCTGTGATGCAAGCTAGATTGACCACCTTTACACCCACAGCTGGATGAGACATAAGACTGGACACTTGGGGCTGACAAGATTGCTGAGTTTGTGTGAACAAAAGAACACCACTTAGAGCAATACTGTGTGCTACCCATTCTAGTGGTCCCAACTCTCCAGGTTTAAGGGAATCTTCCTCCAGTTAAAACATGCATGGGAAACCCAGTGGATGGTACACTGTGTAATTGGGAAAGTTTTCTAAAAGGTACCTCATTTTTCCTTTTGTCGTGCTCGGCTTCGCCATTCCATCTGCATTACTCAAAATCTCCCCACTTGGAGTGTCAGCGCCTTTACCCTCCCGTTATGCACAGTTTGCAAACTGTGCAGAGTATGAACAGCAAGAGGGGAAATAAATGAGAGATTAGCTGTAGGTGTTTGGATGGGCACATGTCACTCTAGTTTCCCATCAGGAAGAAGAATTAACCAAAGGCTCAGCCTGAAGCCCTGGAACCAGACTAGGGCCTAAAGCCTTCCTGCGGTATTGCAGCCAGCTCACAAAGAGGTGAGTTGAAAAATGGAAATCAGGGGCACAGCAATTCACAAACTTGCAGAATTATAAAGGACAACTATCATCCAGAAATATATTGAGGTAAGGCAGTGAAGAGGATTTGAATGCAAGGCAGAATTGAAGGAAACAGATTTCAAGAGGTAGTTTGGAGTCGTCTTTAAAGCACATGAAAAGCGACAGAATTTCGACAATGTTGCCCTTGGCTGAAAAGGGATTATGTGTATTTTCTTGAATATATTCGGGAAAAAATGCATATGCCCTTTTTGGCTAAGCAAGCCATCAGGCATTGCAAATCCACACTACAGAGAAGTGTCCCTTACCTCCAGTCCAAAGGGCCATCCATATATTGTGTAAAAGCCACAAATGCAGGACAGGCCATGGAGAAAAGGGAGCCTGGTTACGACGATGGACAGGATGTAAATTGCCAACAGCCTCTCTGGAGAACTGTATGTTGTTTTCTAAAACAGAGCTACAGAGTATAGCACACTTCAACTCATGGGCGTGTATTTTGGGAAAACTAAAAATCCACAACACACAGCCAGCCCAAAGTTTAGGGCTGCTCTGTTTACAAGAACCTCGACTTCGGTACACTTTATATATCCTAGGAAAGGAAAAAAAAATGGATATAGATGTTGTGGTACTTATATACAAAGGAAAGTCACTCAGACATAAAATCAATGTCATAAGGCCAATAGCTGCATAATGAGTGGCTTTAGGTATGATGATGCTAAGTGAAATGAGCCACAAAGAAAAAGAAGCTTATTGTAATATATCACTTATAGAGGAAATGTAAACATGGCTACACATGAACTGAATTTCAAAAGAGAACAGAGTTACACATTTAGAAAACACACTTATGCCTCCTTAAGGGGAAAGGTGACGTGGGGTGATGTTTAAAAGCAGAGTTTGAAATTAGCACAGATCCTATTCCATATACCAAATAGTTAATAGACAAGACCTACTCCTTTCTCAATGAACTGGACACAAAACACCCTATTCACTGAAGAGGAATATATCTGACTGGTAATAACCTTGAAACCTATGTATTTATATGTCTCCATAATGGAATCAAGTGTATGTAGATTGGCATAAACACAGATCAATGGAACAGGACAGAAAGCCCAGAGATAAACCTACATACCTATGGCTATCTCATCTATGACAAAGGAGCTAAGGATATACAATGGAGAAAAGAGAGTCTTTTCACTAATTGGTGCTGGGAAAACTGGACCCCTACACATAAAAGAATGAAATTAGAACACTCCATAACACCATACACAAAAATAGACTCTAAATTGATTAGAGATCTAAATATAAGACCAGACACTATAAAACACTTAGAGGAAACCATAGGCAGAACACTCTATGACATAAATCACAGCAAGATCCTTTTGGACCCACCTCCTAGAGAAATGGAAATAAAAACAGAAATCAACAAATGGGACCTAATGAAACTTAAAAGCTTTTACACAGTACAGGAAAACATAAACAAGATGAAAAAACAACCCTCAGAATGGGAGAAAATATTTTCAAATGAAGCAATTGACAAAGGATTAATCTCCTAACTTTACAAGCACCTAATGTAGCTCAATATCACAAAAACAAACAACCCAATCCAAAAACGGGCAGAAGACCTAAATAGACATTTCTCCAAAGAAGATATACAGATTACCAAGAAACACATGAAAGGATTTTGAACATTACTAATCATTAGAGAAATGCAAATCAAAACTACCATGAGGTATCACCTCACAGCAGTCAGAGTGGCAATCATCAAAAAAATCTACAAAACAATAGATGCTGGAGAGGCCTTTATTGGAGAAAATGGAACACACTTGCACTGTGGTTGGGAATGAAAATTGATATGGGCACTAGGGAGAACAGTACGGAGGTTCCTTTAAATAACTAACAATAGAAGTACAATACGACACAACAATCCAAGTACTGGGCATTTGCCTTGTGAAAACCATAATTCAAAAAGAGTTATGTACAAAAATGTTCATTGCAGCTCTATTTGCATTAGCCAGGACATGGAAGCAACCTAAGTGTCCATCGACAGATGAATGGATAAAGAACATCTGGCACATATATACAATCAAATATTACTCAACCATAAAAAGAAGCAAAACTGAGTTATTTGTACTGAGGTGGATGGACTTAGAATCTGTCCTACACAGTGAAGTAAGTCAAAAAGGGAAAAACAAATACTGTATGTTAACAGAGATATATGGAATCTAATGAAGAAAAAAAATGATTTTGAAGAACCTAGTGGCAGGACAGGATTAAGGACACAGCCATAGAGAAAGGACTTGAGGACACTGGAAGTGGGATGGGTAAGCTGGGACGAAGTGATAGAGTGGCATGGACATAAATACATTACCAAATGTAACACCGATAGCTACTGAGAATCAGCCACATAGAACAGGGAGATCAGCTCGGTGCTTTGTGACCACCTAAAGGGGTGGGATATGGAGTGTGGGAGGGAGATGCAAGAGGGAGGGGATCTGGTGATATTTGTATATGTATAGCTGATTCACTTTGTTATACGGCAGAAACGAACACTCCATTGTAAAGCAATTATACTTCAATAAACGTGTAAAAGGAAAAAAAAAAGCCCAAGGATAAACCTACACACTTATGGTCAACTAATCTATGACAAAGGAGGCAAGACTATACAATGGAGATAAGACAGTCTCTTCAATCATTGGTGCTGGGAAATATGGAGAGCTACATGTAAAAGAATGAAATTAGAACACTCCCCAACACCATACATAAAAATATATTCAAAATGGATTAGAGACCTTAATGTAAGACCAGACAGTATAAAACTCTGAGAGGAAAACTTACGAAGGATACTCTGACGTAAATCACAGCAAGATCTTTTTTGATCCACCTCCTATAGTAATGAAATAAAAAAGAAAACTAAACAGATGGGACTAATGAAATGTAAAAGCTTTTGCAAAGGAAGGGAAACTACAAACAAGACGAAAAGACAACCCTCAGAATGGCAGAAAATATTTGCAAACGAATCAATGGACAAATGATTAATCTCCAATATATATAAACAGCTCATGCAGCTCAATATTAATAAAACAAACAACCCAATACAAAATGGAAGATCTAAATAGACATTTCTTCCAAGAAGACATAGAGATGGCCATTACGCACATGAAAATCTGCTCAACATCACTAATTATTAGAGAAATGGAAATCGAAACTACAATGAGGTATCACGTCACACCTGTTAGAATGGGCATCATCAGAAAATCTACAAACAACAAATGCTGGAGAGGGTGTGGAGAAAAGGAACCTTATTCCACTATTGTTGGGAATGTAAATCGATACAGTCTCTATGGAGAACAGTATGGAGGTTCCTTAAAAAACAAAAATAGAATTACCATATAATCCAGCAATCCCACTACTGGGCATATACCCAGAGAAAACCATAAATCAAAAAGACACATTCACCACAATGTTCACTGCAGCACTATTTACAATAGACAGGTAATGAAAGCAACCTAAGTGCCCACAGACAGACGAATGGATAAAGACGTGGTACATATATACAACGGAATATTACTCAGCCATACATAGGAATGAAATTGGGTCATTTGTAGAGACCTTGATGGACCTAGAGACTGTCATACAGAGTGAAGTAAGTCAGAAAGAGAAAAACAAATATTGTATATTAATGCATATATGTGGAACCTAGAAAAATGGTACAGATGAACCAGTTTGCAGGGCAGAGATAGAGACAGATGTAGAGAACAAACATATGGACACCAAGGAGGGAACGCCATGTGAGGGTGGTGGTGGAATGAATTGTGAGACTGGGATTCACATGTGCACACTTATATGTATAAAATACATATCCAATAAGAACCTGCTGTATAAAAGAAATAAATTTCAAAATATTAAAAATAAATAAATAACATTTAATAAAATAAAACAGAAAAAAAGTATCTCCCTTCACATAGACGTCTTTATATTAATGCATTATTTCCATGTTTATATCTCCAAAATTAAAAAAAAATAGGAATAAATAAAATCTACCTTGAACCAAAAAGAAAAAAAGAAAAAAAAATAAACAGAACCCGCCAGTGATACACAGGAAAATCGTATCAGGGCACTTGCTCCAGTGGTAAAAAATTCTTAAGTTGGTCAGAGGTGGGAAATCGTCTCCCATGCCGTCAGCAGCACTCCCCCCCACAAGGAGCATCCTCATTGCAAAGCTGGGGGACTGTGTCGAGGTGTCTGTGAGTAAATGTGAGCTGAGCCCCAGTCCTGCTGCAGCTTAACTCTTCCCACCCTTTCCAGATAAAACAACTGAATATGTACAAGCACTTGCAAGCCTAGAGGAAGGGCTGTGGAGCCACACTAGCGAGAGCACACAGGCCGACTTGGTGCCTGCAGGCCAGCCAGGATGGTCCTGGCCCCAGATGCTCTTCTGGAATCTTTCCATTTCCCTGCCTGAGATACCCCTCCTGCCACAGCCCCCACTGCTTTTTTACTTCCTCACCTCTGCCTGGGGAGAAATTCCAGTGGCAGGTATGGGTGACACATCCTCTTCTTTAGCAGGTGGCAGCCTGGCAACTCGTGCAGAAAGTCCAGCAGAGCCCCACTCACACTGGGCCACCCACAAAGCCACGGCCCCTCACTCCCTCCCACCACCCCAGCCCCGACACTGCTGACGGGGCAGAGAATATGGTGTCAGTCACAGCTACAGGTGCTCTTGCTGACTGGAGAGGTTTTTATATTGACCTCAACCCAGGCACACCTGTGGGGTGGGGGCTGGCAGGCAGTGTCAGGCTGCCCAAATCAGCCAATCCTCACCCCTCAGGGGCTCACAGTCGCAGAAAATGAACCTTGCTAAACGGGTCAGTCCCAAGGAACAGGTGTGGGCCTTGAGAGTCAGGATAGACAAGGGGCTGCAGCTGCGGCTTGTTTTCTTATCATTTTATCGGGTCCATGAGTGGAAAACAACTTCAACAAGACCCTATCCTAATGAGAGGAACCCAGGAGTCAGGGAGAGGAGTGATGGTGGGTGGAGACAGAGGCCTGGTGCCCTGGCTGCAGTGGAAGTGTCTGGAAGACCAGGCAGAGAGAGGCTGCACAGAGTGATAGCCAGGGTCACAGACCTGTCAGAGTTACTGCTTGTTAGTTCAAGTCCTGCTCTGAGGTGTTCTGTGTCAGCTGTGAGCGACAGGTGAGCTGGGGGTTCTCTGCAAGGTGGGCTATGTGCACAGTTCCTGTTTGTCGAGCCCTGCTGGGGTACCTGCCCAGGGGAGTTCCGTATCCTGGGAAGGGCCTGACTATGAGAGCCCCATGGGCTGCTGGGTAGCTGCACAGGTGAGCTCCATACCTTGGGAGGGACTTGACCACGAGAGCCCCGTGGGCTGTGGGGTGCGGGGTGCAGCCCAGGTGAGCTCCATATCCTGGGATTGGCCTGACCACGAGAGCCCCATGGGCTGCTGGAGACCTGGTAAAGGATATCAGGACAGTCAGTGAAGCCACCGAGGATATACATCCAGTAGCTCCTATTTCCTACTCACTGCTGCTCATTCTACCATCCACTAGGCCATGGCATTCTGTATTAGACTTCAATGATGCCTTCTTCTGTATTCCATTCATCTCAGAGTCACAAGAATTTTTGGCTTGTGAGTGGCAGGACACAACATGCAACAAAACCAATAATGCTGGGCCTTCCTGCCCCAATGGTTCAAAAATCCCCACACCATCATTGGGGAAATGTCCTCTAAAGACCTAAACGTTCTACCTCTGTAAAAGGGAACCCTCCTTCAATATGCAGATGACATTCTGATTGCCAGGCCTACTAAAGATGCCTCGGAACTACCTAGCCAAGAAAGGATAGAAGGTGTCCAAGAAAAAGGCTCAAATATCCCAAGCTCAGGTGACTTGCCTGGGCTTCATTCTCACAGATATTTGGAGAAACGCATCCCAGGATAGGGAAGAAGCCATTTGCAGCCTTACCTCTTCTAAAACTAGAAGACAGCTTAGGGGTTCCTGGGGAGGCCAACGTTTTCTGCATCTGGATCCCTAACTACAGTCTAATAGCTGGGCCTCTACCTGAAACACTGACATGAAAAGATGATGATCCTTTTGAATAGAATCCAGAAGCAGCCTTTCAAGAATGGAAAGATCAGTCAATTCAGACCCTTGCCCAGGAACTCGCTAATTTAGCTAAACCCTTTGACCTTTACATACCCAGTCAAAGGTTAATCGCCCTTGGAGACAGTGCAAAAACTGGGACCACTTGAAATGGAGAAACACAAGAATGCCCTTCAGGTATGATAAACTATGGTCACCAAGGGCTTTGCCCACTGACTCATCAGGCCAGGATACTGGGGTATCTAAAAAGCTGGAAATCAGCAGCCCACAAGGCCAGCTCCCTCCTAAGGGAATAGGACCCCACGTGGTGATCCTAACCACCCATCATGTCCTGAAGTTGCAGGGGTCGCTCTGTGGACACACTGACCTCGAGTGAGGAGGCCCTCCAACTCCAACCTCCAGAGAGAAAAATGGGGGCAATGGGCCCCCAAGATGACTCGTGTGACCATCACTTGACCTGGAGTTTCTCTCAGAAATCAACAAGACTGTGACCCGAAAGAGCAGACTACTGCTTGCAGGACTTACTGCACGCAGAGGGGAGCTAATCATCTTGGTGGGGGAAACATATATCACGCTTTCAACATAGAAAACCCTACAGAAACCGCGGTGATGGTGGCCAATATGACCGGCTGGACTGCTGGCTACTTCTAAAGGCCGTTGACTCAGTGGACGTCATGGTCCTGGATCACCACTGACCCTGGACTCTCTGGGATTTGCACGGGCAGGGCTCTGACACATGGTGCTGTTTGTACATTTATTCAGGGACCTAATTAAAGAAAGCACAGACTACTGGTCAGAGCATCTAGGCTGGCAAAAAAGTCAGCCTAATGTCACTGAACAAATGTGGGGTGGGGTGAAACCTGCCACCACAGCATCTCTGCGCATCTCTTTCCTGGACCCTTAAAGGTCATTAGAATCTATAACACTTCCAATGCTGGTGCTCAGGTGGACGAGAAGTGAGGCAGGAGGCTTTGGGACAATCAACCTCACCTGGAGGCTGGTGGGGAGACGTTTTGCCCCTCCCCCCAGGTATCAGGGCTCCCACCACAGCATGAAGCAGTTACAAAAGAGGGGTCTTCACCCTCAACACCCCAAGAATGAGGAACGGAACAAAAAGCAGAGGAGGTGTTCGTCTCTGGCAACGTTCATTAAAAATCCCTAGGAGATAAAAAGAGAATCTGGGCAATAAAATAAAGTCTAACCTGTTTTTCCTTTGTGCTTTTTCTAATTTCACATGCTCATAGGGTTCCGCATGCAGAGGTCCCACACCCGGCACTTCAGACCCGACTTCCTAGTGCAGAATGGCTGGGTCGACACCTCAGCTAGCGGAGTCCCATGCAGACTGCACGGCATAGAGCCTGAGCTGCAGCCAAACCAGCCCTCGAGAGCTCCATCCCCTAACACCCACTGACGCTGCCGGGATCCCTACTCAGCATCCCAGCCCACAGCCCGTGGGGGAGTGCACACTCTCACCTCTCCATTCAGTTTTCAAAATAATGTTTCCTTTGCTTCTGAACCAAACTGAGTCTTGATCTGTTGGCTCCAATGACACTGGGCACGGGGACTACTGTTGGGGTCCCCTCTGGAAGATCAGTAACAGAAATTGAGAACTTTGTAACTTCATTGAACAGATGTGTGAGCCAAACTGTAGTTAACATAGAGCAGTGTATAATGCTCGGGTAAAATAAGATTTTTCTAAGACTTACATTTGATATTTCCATCACTTTACTATAAGCAAGTTCAGTGAAGACGTCTGTCTTATTTGTCAGGTCAACATTAGAGAAATGAAGTGATTTATTTCCATGGATGTACATCGAATACTCTTGGCTGAAGCTTCAATCTTGTTTTGAATGCTTTTCCATTGAAAAGGATACCTCTCTTTCAGCTCCCCCATTTCTGAGAAGTATAAAATCTTATAATTTATTATTACCAAAGGGGAAAGGTAGGAGAAGGGATAAATTAACAGTTTGGGATTAACACATACACACTGCTATGTATAAAATAGATCATCAACAAGGAACTACTGTATAGCACAGGGAACTACACTGAATATTTTGCAATAACCTATAAGGGGAAATAATCTGAAAAAGAATCGATATTTTTATTGACATCATCTATCAATGACAGATAAAATGTAACCTAAGCAAGGCCGATGGTGAGCGCTTCTGAACCTGAAGATTTCAATCATCTAAAGTTTGGGCTCTTCCTATTTCCCAAGGCCCTTAATGGACATACGTGTAGCCGTAGCTTAAAAATTCCCCAGTTTGGGGTACGGGGAGGCACTGATTTGGAAAAATCTCTGGTGTTCTCCTTCCATGCACGGGACCCTTCCTACAGCTAAAACATGCCTGTCACACCTAGAGGAGGTACACAGTTTGATCGGAAAGAGTTTGGAAAAGGCACTTCATCTCCTCATCGCCTGGTGCTCGGGTTCACCCCTCCAGCATCTTTCCTAACAATCTCCTCACTTGGGGATATCAGCAACGTCAACATCCTGTTGCACACAGTTTGGAATCTGTCCAGAGGATGAAGCGGAAGGATGAGAAAAATTTAGAGACAAGTCTTAGGTGTTCGGACAGGCACATGCCACTCTAATTTCCAATCCGGAAGACAAATTCATCAAAGGCTAGAATTGCCCACAGAAAGAGAATAGGGCTAGAGGAAATCCTGCTGTTTTGTGTCCAGTTTCCAAAAACACAAGTTGAAAAATGGAACTCAGGGGCACTAAAATTCATGAAACTGCAGAGTTGAAAATATCTATTGTTGAAAAATGTCTTGAGGTAATTCACAGAAAAGGACTTGTAAGCATGGGAGAGTGGCAGGAATCAGATTTGAAGAGGTAGAAAGGTCTCCCCATTAAAGCACAAGAAAAGGGGCTGAACATCGCCAATGATGCAGTTGGCACAAAAGGGCGTATGCAATTTTTTCTGAATATATTCAAGTAAAGGCCATTCACACTTTTTATCCAACCAAACAGGTGGGCACTGGAAATCAATACTACAAAATGTATCACTTCACATCAGTCAGAAGGGCCATCCACATAAAGTGTAAACACCAGAAATGCAGGACAGGGTGAGGAGAAAAGGGAGCCCTGTGAGGCTGATAGTGGAAATGTAATTTGCCAACGGCCACTCTGGAGAAGTGTATTGTGTTTGCTAAAACATCTGAAAACTGAGCTACAGAGCATAGGGCACTTGCACTCATGGGCGTATACCTTGGTAAAAACAAAAAATGACAGAAAACAGGCACCCCAACGTTTACCACCTCTCTGTTAAAAAGGGCCTCCACTTGGATATAACCTAAATGTCCCTGGAAGGATAAAATGGATAAAAGAGATGGGGTACTTATGTAGAGTGGAATATTACTCATCCCGAAATCAATGAAATAAGGCCAGTTGTAACAATTCTGGAGGAGTTACATACGATCATTCTAAGTGACACATGTCAGAAAGAAAAAGACACATATCATAAGATGTCACTTAAAGGTGGAATCAAACATGGCTACACATGAAATAAACTACAAAACAGAAACATAGTCAAATATGTAGAAAATAGACATAAGGCTGCTAAATGGGAAAGGTGGGGAATGGTGAGGTATTATCCAGGAGGTTGAAATTAGCAAAGATACCATTCCAAGTACCGAATTGAATAACTGGCAAGGCCTACACGGTACCTCAAAGAACGGCACTCAGTCCACTCAAGTCACTGGCAAATAATACATATGACTCGTAAGCATCTGAGAAAGAATTTATTGTTGTCTCACAGTACATGAATCAAGTGGATGTACAGCAGCAAAAAACAGAGCTTTGAAAATCAGCTGTAACCAATATAAAAATAAATTTAAAAATATTTATAAAAACGGTGAGACAGACAAAAATTCTTACAACTTTTGTTGAAGGGCTACGATGTAACATGGATTGAACACATGTAGACCCACAGCAGGATGATATATAAGGCTGGAAGCTATGCACACTAAGAGATGTTAGAGAGGCTGAGTGAGGAAATGCAGACCTTTTAAAATAATACTGCCTGGTACCCATTCCATGGGTCCCAAATCGGCAGTTTCAAGGGAATCTTCTGACAGGGAAAACATGCCTGGGAAACAGAGATGAATGTACACCGTGTGCTCAGGAGAGGTGTCTAAAATGCACCTCATTTTTGATCTCCTGGTGCTGGGGTTTGCCATTCCAGCCACATTACTAACAATCTCCCGACTTGGAGAATCAGCACCTTTAAACTCCTGTTTCACACAGTTTGCAATTTTTGCAGAGGATAAATGGGAAGAGGAGGAACCAATGAGAGATTAGCTGTAGTAGTTTTGACAGGCACATGTCACTCTAATTTCCCATTAGGAAGAAGAATTAACCAAAGGCTCAGCCTGCCTCCCCAGAACCACAAGAGGGCCGGAATCAATCCAATGGTTTGGCGGCCAGCTCACAAAAAAAGCGAGTTGCAAAATGGAGCTCAGGAGCAGACAATTCAAAGACCTGCAAAGATATAAATGATAACCAACGTCCAAAAATATATTCAGGTAAGGCAACGAAGAGGTTCTGAATGAGAGGCAGAATTGCAGGAAACAGATTTCAAAAGGTAGATTGTACTCACATTTAAAGCATATGAAAAGCAGCAGAATTTCTAAAATGATGCAGTTGGGCAAAAGGGTGTATGCGTTTTTTTCTTGAATATCTTCAGGAAAAAAACACATACAGAGTTTTTGGCCAACCAAGCAAGAGGGAAATGCAAATCCGCACAATAAAGAAGTCTCAATTTCCACTGCTCAGAAAGTCCATCCAAAAAATGTGTACAAATCAAAAATGCAGGAGAGGCCATGGAAAACAGGGAGACTAGTTACGCTGATGGGTGGGGTATAAATATCCAAGAGCTACTCTGAAGAAGTGTATGCTGTTTCCTAAAACATCTAAAATACAAAGCCCCCGAGCAAAGGGGACTTCAACTCATGGACATATAACTTGGGAAGAGTAAATATCAACAACACACAGGCACCCCAAAGTTTAGGGCTGCTCTGCATACAAGAACCTCAACTTCGGTATACCTAAAGTATCCCAGGTAAAAGAGAAATGCATAAAGAATTTGTGGTAATTTTGTACAATGGAATATCACTCAGACGTGAAATCAATGTCATAAGGCCAGTAGCAGCATAATGAGAGGATTTAGGTATGATGATTCTAAGGGAAATTAGTCACACAGAAAAAGAATCTTATCATAAGATATCACTTACAGAGGGAATGTCAACATCACAACACATGAACTGAATTAGGAAAGAGAGCAGCATCTCACATTTAGAAAACACTCTTATGCCTCCTTAAGGGGAAAGGAGAGGTGGGGTGATGCATAAAACCAGAGTTTGATATTAGCACAGGTACCATTCCATAAACCAAATACAGAATAGACAAGACCTACACCTTCCTCAGTGAACGGGACTCAAAACCCCTATTCCCCACAGAGGAATATATCTGATTAGTAAGAATCTTAAAACCTATGTATTGATATGCCTCTGTAAGGGAATCAAGTGTGTCTAGACCAGCATAAACACGTCAGGGAAAATCAGCTCAACCCCATTATAAAAATGAATTTCAAAAACAAAACAAAAAAACAGCGAAATTCTTACACAATTCCTTCAGGGGTTCTGATGAAACCTAGAATGACCCTATCTGCAAAGACAGCTGGATGAGACATAAGGCTGGACACTTGGGACTGAGAGGACTGGTGAGATTGGGAGAGAAAATGCAGACCCTTTAAAGTAGTAATGCATGCCACCATTCCATGGGTCCCAAATTTCCAGGTAGAAGGGAATATCACTACAGTTATAACATGTATGGGAAACCTAGAGAATGGACACCCTGTGATGGCGAAAGGTTTCTGAAAGTCTCCTACTTTTTCCTCTCCTTGTGCTACAGTTTGGCATTCCAACAACTTTACTATCAATCTCCCAACTTAGGAGAGTCATCCCCTATAACCTCCTGGTTCGCACAGTTTGCTAATTGTGCAGAGGATGAAAGGGAAGAGGGAGAACCAATCAGAGAGTTGATGTAGGCATTTGGACAGACACATGCCACTCTAAATTCCCATTAGGAAGAAGAATTAACCAAAGCCTCAGCCACCCACAGGGAACCAGTATAGCCACCCCTGGAACCAGTATAGTTCCTGAAGCAAAATTGTGGATTTGCGGTCAGCTCCCAATAATGGGATTTGAAAATTGGAGCTCAGGGGCAAAGCAATACACAAAACTGCAGAGTTATAAAGGATAACTCTCTTCCAAAAATCTGTTGAGGGAAGGCAATGAAGAAGACTTGAAAATGAGGCAGTGTATAACTTTTCTCCTGAATATATTCAAGAGAAAAGGCATAGTCCCTTTTTGGCCAATCAAGCAAGCACACAACGCAAATCCACACTACAAAGAATTGTCGCTTCCCACCGGTCAAAAAGGGCATCCGAAGATCTGTAAAAACCAGAAAGGCAAGATAGAGATGACAAGGGCATAAAGCAATATGATCCCAAGGGTCATGGAGGATTGTGATGACAAGCACGTGGAGCATTGTGATGACAAGATTATGTATCATTTTGCTGACAAAGGCATTGTGATGACAAGGTTCATGGAGCACTGTGATGAAAAGCGTCATGGAGCATTGTGATTAAAGGGTTCATGGAGAATTGCGATGACAAGGGCATGGAGCATTTTGATGACAAGCGTCCCGGATCATTGTGTTGTCAGGGTTCATGGAGCGTTGTCATGACAGTGGTCATGGAGCATTTTTATGACAGAGGTCATGGAGCATTGTGATGAGAACGTCATGGAGCATTGGGCTGAAAATGTTCATGGAGTATTGTGATGACAGGGGTCAAGGAGCATTGTGATGACAAGGTACTGGAGCACTGTGATGAGAAGACCATGGAGCCATGTGATGACAAGTCTCATGGAGCATTCTGATGAAAAGGGTCATGGAGCTTTGTGATTACAGGGGTCTTGGAGCATTGTGATGACAAGATTATGTATCATTTTGCTGACAAAGGCATTGTGATGACAAGGTTCATGGAGCACTGTGATGACAAGTGTCATGGAGCATTGTGATTAAAGGGTTCATGGAGCATTGGAATGACAAGGGCATGGAGCATTTTGATGACAAGCGTCCCAGATCATTGTGTTGTCAGGGTTCATGGAGCATTGTCATGACAGTGGTCATGGAGCATTGTTATGACAGAGGTCATGGAGCATTGTGATGAGAACGTCATGGAGCATTGGGCGGAAAATGTTCATGGAGTACTGTGATGACAGGGGTCAAGGAGCATTGTGATGACAAGGTACTGGAGCACTGTGAGGAGAAGACCATGGAGCCATGTGATGACAAGTCTCATGGAGCATTCTGATGAAAAGGGTCATGGAGCATTGTGATTACAGGGGTCTTGGAGCATTGTGATGACAAGGGCATGGAACATTGGGATGAGAATGTCATGGAGCGTTCTGATGACATGCATCATGGAGCTTTGTGATGACAAGTGCATGGAGCATTGTGATTACAGGGATCTTGGAGCACTGTGAGGAAAATGGCATGTAACATTGTGATGAAAAAGGAATGTAGCCTTGTCATGACAGGGTTCAAGGAGCATACTGATGACAAGTGTCAGGGACCATTGTGATGACAAGGGTATTGAGCATTGTGATGGCAAATGTCATGGATCATTGTGATTAGAAGACCATGGATAATTGTGATGACGAGCATTATGGGGGAGCTGTGATGATAAGTTTTAGGGAATATTGTCATCACAAGGATTTGGAGCATTGTGATGACAGAGGTCATAGAGCATTTTGATTTCATTGTGATGACAATAGCATGAAGCATTATGATGATGAGCATTGGTGCACTGTGATGACAGTGTTCATGGAGCATTGAGATGAAAAGGGGCATGGAGCATTATGATTAGAAAAGTCTTGGATCACTGTGATGAAAAGGGCATGGAATATTGGTCTGAGATGTTTCATGGATTATTGTGATGAGAGGGGGCAGGGAGCATTGTGATAACAATGGCACGGAACACTGTGATACATGGTTCATGGAGGATTGTAATGACAAACGCATGGAGCATTGTGAGAAGAATGGCATCGAGCATTGTGATGAAAAGCATCATGGATACTGTGATGACAAGGGCTTGGAACGATGTGAGGAGAGGTTTTTGGAGCATTGTAATGACAATGGCATGGAGCATTGTGATGCCAAGGGTCATGGAGTTTTGTGATGACAAAGGTCATGGAGCATTTTGATGACAAGGGTGTGGTGAATTCTCTTGTGAAGGGCAGGGAGCATTGTGATGACAGGGTCATGGAGCAATTTGATGAAAAGTGTCATGGAACATTTTGATGACAGGGGTTATGGAACATTGTGATGTCAGGAGTCATGGAACATTTTCATGACGGTGTTGTGGACCATTGTGATGACAGGGGAGTGGGTGTATTGTGATGACTAGTGAGGGAACATTTTGATATCATTCGTGAGAGAGCATTTTGATAAGTGCATGGAGCATTGTGATGACAAGTTTTATGGAGCATTGTGATGACAAGGTTGTGGAGCATTGTTATGACAAGCACATGGCGCATTGTGATGACATGGGTCATGGAGCCCTGTGCTGACAAAGGCATGGAGCATTGTGATGAGAAGGGTCAACGAGCATTGTGATGAAAATTTCATGGAGCATTTTGGTGACAAAGGTCACAGAGCCTTGTGATGACGAGGGCATGGACCATTGTGATGACAAAGGTCATGAAGCATTGTGATGACTGGAGTCATGGAGCACTGTGATGACAGGGTTCATAGAGCATTGTGATGAAAAGGCAATGATCATTGTGATGACAGGGGCATGGAGCATTGGCCTGACATGTTTCATGGATTATTGTGATGACAGTGGGCATGGTGCAATGTGATGACAAGGCATGGAGCACTGTGATGAGAAGGTCATGGAGTATTTTGAAGACAGGTCTCAGGGAGCATTGTGATGACATATGTCATGGTCCATTGCGATGACAATGGAATGGAACATTGTGATGCCAAGTGTCATGGAGGATTGTGATGACAAATGTAATGGAGCATTTTGATGACAATGGCTTGGAGCATTGTGATGACAAGGGACATGGAGCATTGTGATG
The DNA here is from genome assembly GCF_964341445.2 of Mesoplodon mirus. Taxonomy (NCBI): domain Eukaryota; kingdom Metazoa; phylum Chordata; class Mammalia; order Artiodactyla; family Ziphiidae; genus Mesoplodon; species Mesoplodon mirus. The sequence continues at coordinate 3,977,556 of NW_028295790.1, forward strand.
ACAAGTTCATGAAGCATTGTGATGAGAAGCACATGGAGCTTCCTATGACAGGGGTCATGGAGCATTGCGATGACAAGTGCATAGAGAATTGTGATGACAAATCATGTAACACGGTGATGAGAACTGTCATGGAGCATAGTGATGCCAAGAACGAGGAGAATTGTGATGACAGGTGACATGGAGCATTGTGATGACCAGGGCATGGAGCATTGTGATGACCAGGGAATGGAGCATTGTGATGGCAAGACCGTGGAGCATTGTGTTGACGAGCGTCATGGAGCACTGTAATGACAAGGGGAATGGAGCATTGTGATGAGAGTGGCCATGGAGCATTGTGATGACAAGGGTCATGGAGCATTTTGATGACAAGGGCGTAGAGCATTGTGATGAGAAGACCATGGATAATTGTGATGACGAGCGTCATGGAGCACAGTAATGACAAGGGGTATGGAGCATTGTGATGACAGTGGCCATGGAGCATTGTGATGACAAGTGTCATGGAGCATTCTGATGACAAGCTTGTGGAGTATTGTGACGACAATGGCATGGAGCATTGTGATGAAAAGGGCATGGAGCCATTTCATGACAGGTTTCAAGGAGCATTCTGATGACAAGTGTCAGGGAACATTGTGATGACAAGTGTATTGAGAATTGTGATGAAAAAGATCATGGAGCATTTTAACGAAAAGGACATGGAGTATTGTGATGACAGGCATCATGGAGCGTTGTGATGACAAGTGTTATGGAACTTTGTGATAACAAGGGTTTGGAGCTTTGTGATGATAGAAGTCATGGATCATTTTGTTTTCAAGGAGCATGGAGCATTGGGATGACAAGGGCATGAAGCAATGTGATCCCAAGATTCATGGAGGATTGTGATGACAATGGTAAGGGAGTATTGTGATGACAAGCAAATGCAGCATTTTGATGACAAGGTCATGTAGCATTTTGCTGACACAGGCATGGAGCATTGTGATGATAAGGGTCATAGAGCACTGGGATGAGAAGCATCACGGATCATTGTGATTACAGGGGTCATGGAGCATTGGGATGACAAGGTCATGGATCATTGTGATGACAACGGTTATGGAGCATTGGGCTGAAAATGTTCATGGAGCATTGTGATGACTAGGGAATGGAGCACTGTGATGACAAGAGTCCCGGATCACTGTGTTGTCAGGGGTCATGGAGCGTTGGGATGACAGTGGTCATGGAGCATTGTGATGATAGGGATCATGAAGCATTGTGATGAGAAGTTCCTGGAGAATTGGACTGAAAATGTTCAGGAAGTATTGTGAGGACAGGGGTCATGGAGCATTGTGATGACAAGGGAATGGAGCACTGTGATGAAAAGTTCCTGGAGAATTGTGATGAGAAGACCATGGAGCCTTGTAATAACATGTCTCATGGAGCATTCTGATGAAAAGAGGCATGGAGTATTGTGATTACAGGGGTCTTGGGGCATTGTGATGACAAGGGCATGGAGCATTGTGATTATTGGTGTCTTGGAGCATTGTGATGAAATTGGCATGGATCATTGTTATGAAAATGGTATGGAGCCTTGTCATGACAGGGTTCCAGGAGCATACTGATGAGAAGTGTCAGGGAGCATTGTGATGACAAGTGTATAGAGCACTGTGATGACAAAGGTCATGGAGCACTGTGATGAGAAGACCATGGATAATTGTGATGATGAGCGTCATGGGACATTTTGATGATAAGTGTTATGGAACATTGTGATCAAAAGGATTTGGAGCATTGTGATGAGATAGATCATCAAATATTTTGATTTCATTGTGATAACAATAGCCTGAAGCATTATGATGATGGGCATGGTGCATTTCGATGACAGGGTTCATGGAGCATTGACATGCAAATGTGCATGGAGCATTGTGATTAGAGGGTTCATGGAGTTTTGTGATGACAGTGGCATGGAGCATTGAGATGCCAAGGGTCATGGATCCTTGTGATGACAAAGGTCATGGAGCATTTTGATGACAAGGGCGTGGTACATTGTGATGAGAAGGGCAGGGAGTATTGTGATGACAGGGTTATAGAGCAATTTGATGAAAAGGGTCATGGAATATTTTGATGACAGTTGTTATGGAACATTGTGATGTCAGGGGTCATTGAGCATTTTGAGGAAAATTGTTATGGAGCATTTTGATGACAGGGGTTATGGAACATTGTGATATCAGGGGTCATCGAACTTTGTGATGATATGTGCATGTAGCATTGCAAAGACAGAAGTCATGGAATATTGTGATGACAGGGGTGAGGGAGTATTGTGATGAATAGTGATGTAACATTGTGATATCAGTGTTGAGAGAGCATTTTGATGAGAAGTGCATGGAGAATTGTGATGACAAGTTTTATGGAGCATTGTGGTGACAAGATTGTGGAGCACTGTGATGAAAAGTGCAGGGTGCATTGTGATGACATGGGTCATGGAGCATTGTGATGACGAGGGTCATGGAGCATTGTGCTGAGAAAGGCATAGAGCATTGTGATGACGAGGGTCATGGAGCATTGTGCTGAGAAAGGCATAGAGCATTGTGATGACAAGGGTCAAAGAGCATTGTGATGAAAATTTCATGGAGCATTGTGGTTAAAAAGGTCACAGAGACTGCTGATGACGAGGGCATGGACCATTTTGATGATAAATTTCATGAAGCATTGTGATGAATGGAGGCATGGAGCATTGTGATGACAGGGGTCATGGAACATTGTGATAACAAGGGCATGGAGCCTTGTGATGACAAGGGAATGGAGCATTGGTCTAATAAGTTTCATGGATTATTGTGATGAGAGTGGGCATAGAGCATTGTGTTGATAAGGACATGGAACACTGTGATACATGGCTCATGAAGGATTGTAATGACAAGGTCATGGGGCATTGTGATGAGAAGGGCATCGAGCATTTTGATGACAAGTGTTATGGAGCTTTGTGATGACAAGGGCATGGAGCAATGTGATGAGAGGATTCATGGAGCATTGTGATGCCAAGTGTCATGGCGCTTTGTGATGACAAATGTCATGGAGCATTTTGATGACAAGTGCATGGTGCATTGTTATGATAAGGGCAGGGAGTATTTTGATGACAGGGTCATTCAGCAATATGATGGAAAGTGTATTGGAACATTTTGATGACAGGGGTTATAGAATATTGTGATGTCAGGGGTCATGGAACATTTTGATGATAAAGGGATGTAGCATTGTGAAGACAGGGTTCATGGGACATTGTGATTACAGTAGTGAGGGAGTAATGTGACAACTAGTGTTGGAACACTGTGATATCTCTGGTGAGAGCATTTTGATGAGAAGTGTATGGAGCATTGTGATTACAAGGTTTATGAGCATTGCAATGAAAATTTTCTGGACCGTTGTGATGAAAAGCGAATGGCACATTGTGATGACAAGGGTCATGGAACATTTTTCAGACAATGTCATGGAGCATTTTGATGACAATGGTCACGGAGCATTGTGATGAAAACGGAATGGGGCATTGTGATGAAAAAGGCATGGAGCCTTTTCGTGACAGGGTTCAAAGAGCATTCTGATGACAAGTGTCAGGGAGCATTGTGATGACAAGTGTACTGAGCATTTTGATGCCAAATGTCATGGAGCACTGTGATGAAAAGGGCATGGAATTTTGTGATGACAGGCATCATGGAGCATTGTGATGACAAATGTTATGAAACACTGGGATCACAAGGGTTTGGAGCATTGTGATGACAGAGGACATGGATCATTTTGATTTCAAGGAGCATGGAGCATTGTGATGACAAGGGCATGAAGCAATGTGCTCTCAAGGTTAATGGAGGATTGTGATGACAATGGAAAAGGAGTATTGTGATGACAAGCACATAGAGCATTGTAATGACAAGGTCATGTAGCATTTTGCTGACAAAGTCATGGAGCATTGTGATGACAGGTGTCATGGAGCACTGTGATGACAAGGCCAAGGAACATCGTGATGGCAGGGGTCATTGAGCATTGTTATGACAGGGGTAATGGAGCATTGTGACGGCAAGGGCATGGAGCATTGTGATGAGAAGGCCATGGAGAATTCTGATGACATCTGTCATGGAGCTTTGTGATGACAAGGGCATGGAGCAATGTGATGAGAGTGTTCATGGAGGATTGTGATGACAATGACATGGAGCATTGTGATGCCAAGGGTCATGGATCTTTGTGATGACAAAGGTCATGGAGGATTTTGATGACAAGGGCGTTGTGCATTGTGATGAGAAGGGCAGGGAGCATTGTGATTACAGGGTCATGGAGCAATTTGATGAAAAGGGTCATGGAACATTTTGATGACAGGGGTTATGGAACATTGTGATGTCAGAGGTCATGGAGCATTATGATGAAAAGGGTCATGGAGCATTTTGATGACAGGGGTTATGGAGCATTGTGATGTCAGGGGTCATCGAACATTTTGATGATAAGTGCATGTAGCATTGTGATGACAGGGGTCATGGAACATTGGGATAAAAGGGGTGAGTGAGTATTGTGACGAATAGTGATGTAACATTGTGATATCTGTGGTGAGAGAACATTTTGATGAGAAGTGCATGGAGCATTGTGATGACAAGGTTTATGGAGCATTGTGATGACAAGCTTGTGGAGCACTGTGATGACAAGCGCATGGTGCATTATGATGACATGTGTCAAGGAGCATCGTGCTGACAAGGGCATGGAGCATTGTGATGACAATGGTCACGGAGCATTGCGCTGAGAAAGGCATAGAGCATTGTGACGACAAGGAACAAAGAGCATTGTGATGAAAAGTTTATGGAGCATTGAGATTAAAAGTGTCATGGAGCATTGTGATGACAAGGGCATGGAGCATTGGTCTAATAAGTTTCATGGATTATTGCGATGACTGTTGGAATGGTGCATTGTGGTGACAAGGGCATGGAGCATTGTGATGACCAGGTCATGCAGTATTTTGAAGAGAGGTGTCAGGGAGCAATGTGATAACATATGTAATGGCCCATTGTGATGACAATCGCATGGAGCATTGTAATGCCAGGTGTCATGGAGGATTCTGATGACAAAGATAATGGTGCATTGTGATGACAGTGGCTTGGAGCATTGAGATTACAAGGGTCAGGGAGCATTGTGCTGAAAAGTGCATGGAGAACTCTGATGACAAGGGTCATGGAACATTCTCATGATAAGATTGTGGCGTTTTTTGCTGACAGTGGCGTGGAGCATTGTGATGAAAACGGCATGGGGCATTGTGTTGAAAAAGGCATGGAGCCTTTTCGTGACAGGGTTCAAGGAGCATTCTGACGACAAGTGTCAGGGAGCATTGTGATGACAAGTGTATTGAGAATTGTGATGACAAAGGTCATGGAGCATTGTGATGAAAAGTGCATGGAGTATTGTGATGACAGGCATCATGGAGCGTTGGGATGACAAGTTTTATGGAACATTGTGATCACAAGTGTTTGGAGCATTGTGATGACAGAGGTCATGGATCATTTTGATTTCAAGGAGCATGGAGCATTGTGATGACAAGGGCATGTACCAATGTGATCCCAAGATTCATGGAGGATTGTGATGACAATGGTAATGCAGTATTGTGATGACAAGCGCATAGAGCATGGTAATGACAAAGTCATGTAGCATTTTGCTGACAAAGGCATGGAACATTGTCATGACAGGTGTCATGGAGCACTGTGATGAAAAGCGTCACGGAGCATTGTGAATACAGGGGTCATGGAGCATTGGGATGACAAGGGCATGGATCATTGTGATGACAAGGGTCATGGAGCATTGGGCTGAAAATGTTCATGGATTATTGTGATGACAGGGGTCATGGAGCATTGTGATGACAGAGGTCATGGAGAATATTGATTTCATTGTGCTGACAATAGCCGGAAGCATTATGATGATGGGCATGGTGCATTGTGATGACAGGTTTCATGAAGAATTGAGATGAAAAGGGGCATGGAGCATTGTGATTACTGGGGTCTTGGAGCACTGTGATTAAAAGGGCATGGAGCATTTTGATGAGAAGGACATGGAACATTCTGATGGCATGTGTCATGGAGCTTTGTGATGACAAGGGCTTGGAGCATTGTGATTACAGGGGTCTTGGAGCATTGTGATGACAAGTGTCATGGAGCCTTGTGATGACAAGGCCGTGGAATATTGTGATGGCAGGGGTCATGGAGCATTGTTATGACAGGAGTAATGGAGCATTGTGATGAGAAGGGCATGGAGCATTGTGATTACAAGGTTTATGGAGCATTACCATGACAAATTTGTGGATCGTTTTGATGAAAATCACGTAGCACATTGTGATGACAAGGGTCATGGAGCATTTTTCTCACAAACGCATGGAGAATTTTGATGACAAGGGTCATGGAGCATTGTGATGAAACGTTCATGGAGCATTGTGTTTATAAAAGTCACAGAGCCTTGTGATGACGTGGGCATGGAACATTGAGATGACAAATGTTATGAAGCATTGTGATGACTGGAGTCACGGAGCATTGTGATGACAGTGGTCATGGAACATTGTGATGACAAGGGCATGGAGCATTGTGGTGACAGGGGCATGAAGCTTTGGTCTGAAAAGTTTCATAGATTATTTTGATGACATTGGACATGGTGCATTGTGATGACAAGGGCATGGATCATTGTGATGAGAAGGTCATGGAGTATTGTGAAGACAGGTATCAGGGAGCATTGTGATGACATATGTCAGGGTCCATTGCAATGACAATGGCAGGGAGCATTGTGATGCCAAACGTAATGGAGGATTTTGATGACAAATATAATGGAGCATTGTGATGACTAGGGCTTGGAGCATTATGATGACAAGGGCCTTTGAGAATGTTCAGAACAAGGTCGTGATGCATTGTGAGGACAAGTTCCTGGAGCATTGTGATGAGAAATCCATAGAAACTTGTGATGATAAATCTCATGGAGCATACTGATGAAAAGGGGCATTGACCATTGTGATTACAGGGGTCTTGGAACATTGTGATTACATGGGCATGGAGCTTTGTGAGGAGAAGGCCAAGGAGCATTCTGAAGACATGTTTCATTGAGCTTTGTGATGACAAAGGCATGGAGCATTGTTTTTAAAGGGGTCAAGGAGCATTGTGATGAAAAGGGCATGGATCATTGTGATGAAAAAGGCATGGAGCCTTGTCATGACAGGGTTCAAGGAAAATACAGACAACAAGTGTCAGGGAGCATTTTGATGACAAGTGTATTGAGCATTGTGATGACAAAGTTCATGGAGCATTGTGATGAGAAGACCATGGATAATTGTGATGACGAGTGTCATGGGGCACTGTGATGACAAGTGTTATGGAATATTGTGATCACAAGGGTTTGGAGCATTGTTATGCCAGAGGTCATGGAGCATTTTGATTTCATTGTGATGACAATAGCATGAAGCATTATGATGATGGGCATGGTGCATTGTGATGACAGGGTTCATGGATCATTGAGATGAAAAGGGGCATGGAGCATTGTGATTACAGGGGTCTTGGAGCATTGTGATGAGAAGGGTCATGGAGCCTTGTGATGACAAGGCCACGGAACATCGTGATGGCAGGGGTCATGGAGCATTTTTATGATAGGGGTAATGGAGCATTGTGATGGCAAGCGCATGGAGCATTGTGATGAGAAGGCCATGGAGCATTCTGATGACATGGGTCATGGAGCTTTGTGATGACAAGGGGATGGGGCAATGTGATGAGAGCTTTCATGGAGCATCGTGATGAAAATGACATGGAGCATTGTGATGCCAAGGATCATGGATCTTTGTGATGACAAAGGTCATGGAGCATTTTGATGACAGGTCCGTTGTGCAATGTGATGAGAAGGGCAGGGAGCATTGTGATGACAGGGTCATGGAGCAATTTGATGAAAAGTGTTATGGAACATTTTGATGAGAGGGGTTATGGAACATAGTGATGTCAGGGGTCATGGAGCATTTTGATGGAAATGGTCATGGAGCATTTTGTTTACGGGGTTATGGAGCATTGTGATGTCAGGGGTCATCGAACATTGTGATGATAAGTGAATGTAGCATTGTGATGACAGGAGTCATGGAAAACTATGATAACAGGGGTGAGGGAGTATTGTGACAAATAGTGATGTAACATTTTGATATCTGTGGTGAGAGAGCATTTTGATGAGAAGTGCATGGAGCATTGTGATGACAAGTTTGTAGAGCACTGTGATGACAACAGCATGGATCATTGTGATGACATGTGTCATGCAGAATCGTGCTGACAAGCGCCTGGAGCATTGTGATGACAAGGGTCATGGAGCATTGTGCTGAGAAAGGCATAGAGAATTGTGATGACAAGGATCAAAGAGCATTGTGATGAAAAGTTCATGGAGCATTGTGATGACAAGGGTCATGGAGCATTGTGATGACAAGGGCATGGAGAATTGGTCTAATAAGTTTCACGGATTATTGCGATGACTGTTGGAATGGTGCACTGTAGTGACAAAGGCATGGAGCATTGTGATGACCAGGTTATGCAGTATTGTGAAGACTGGTGTCAGGGAGCACTGTGTTGACAAATGTAATGACCCATTGTGATGACAATCGCATGGAGCATTGTGATGCCAAGTGTCATGGAGGATTCTGATGACAAAGGTAATGGTGCATTGTAATGACAATGGCTTGCAGCATTGAGATGACAAGGGTCAGGGAGCATTGTGCAGACAAGAGCATGGAGAATTGTGATGACAAGGGTCATGGAGCATTCTCATGACAAGCTTGTGGAGTATTTTGATGACAGTGGCATGGAGCATTGTGATGAAAACGGCATGGGGCATTGTGATGAAAAAGGCATGGAGCTTTTTCGTGACAGGGTTCAAGGAGCATTTTGATGACAAGTGTCAGGGAGCATTGTGATGACAAGTGTATTGAGAATTGGGATGACAAAGGTCATGGAGCATTGTGATGAAAAGGGCATGGAGTATTGTGATGACAAGCATCATGGAGCATTGTGATGACAAGTGTTATGGAACATTTTGATCACAAGGTTTGGAGCATTGTGAGGACAGAGATCATGGATCACTTTGATTTCAAGGAGCATGGAGCATTGTGATTACAAGGGCATGAAGCAATGTGATTCCAAGTTTCATGGAGGATTGTGATGACAATAGTAATGGAGTATTGTGATGACAAGCGCATAGAGCATTGCAATGACAAGGTCATGTAGCATTTTGCTGGCAAAGGCATGGAGCATTGTGATGACAGGTGTCATGGAGCACTGTGATGACAAGCGTCACAGAGCATTGTGAATACAGGGGTCATGGAGCAATGGGATGACAAGGTCATGGATCACTGTGATGACAAGGGTCATGGAGCATTGGGCTGAAAATGTTCATGGAGTATTGTGATGACAGGTGTCATGGAGCATTGTGATGACAGAGGTCATGGAGAATTTTGATTTCATTGTGCTGACAATAGCCGCAAGCATTATGATGATAGGCATGGTGCATTGTGATGACAGGGTTCATGGAGCATTGAGATGAAAAGGGGCATGGAGCATTGTGATTACAGGGGTCTTGGAGCACTGTGATGACAAAGGCATGGAGCATTTTGATGAGAAGGACATGGAACATTCTGATGGCATGTGTCATGGATCTTTGTGATGACAAGGGCATGGAGCATTGTGATGACAGGGGTTATGGAACATTGTGATAACAAGGGCATGGAGCATTGTGATGACAATGGCATGGAGCATTGGTCTAAAAATTTTCATGGAGTACTGCGATGACAGTTGGAATGGTGCATTGTGATGACAAGAGCATGGAGCATTGTGATGACCAGGTCTTGCTTTATTGAGAAGAGAGTTGTCAGGGAGCACTGTGATGACATATGTAATGGCCCATTGTGATAACAACGGCCTGGAGCATTGTGATGCCAAGTTTCATGGAGGATTCTGATGACAAAGTTAATGGAGCATTGTGATGACATGGGTCAGTGGTCATTGTGCTGACAAGTGCATGGAGAATTGTGGTGACAAGGGTCATGGAGCATTCTGATGACAAGCTTGTGGAGTATCTTGATGACAATGGCATGGAGCATTGTGATGACAATGGCATGGAGCATTGGTCTAAAAATTTTCATGGAGTACTGCGATGACAGTTGGAATGGCGAATTGTGATGACAAGGGCATGGAGCATTGTGATGACCAGGTCTTGCTGTATTGAGAAGAGAGGTGTCAGGGAGCACTGTGATGACATATGTAATGGCCCATTGTGATAACTACGGCCTGGAGCATTGTGATGCCAAGTTTCATGGAGGATTCTGATGACAAAGGTAATGGAGCATTGTGATGACATGGGTCAGTGATCATTGTGCTGACAAGTGCATGGAGAATTGTGGTGACAAGGGTCATGGAGCATTCTGATGACAAGCTTGTGGAGTATCTTGATGACAATGGCATGGAGCATTGTGATGAAAATGGTATGGGGCTTTGTGATGAAAAAGGCATGGAGCCTTTTCGTGACAGGGTTCAAGGAGCATTCTGACGACAAGTGTAAGGGAGCATTGTGATGAAAAGTGTATTGAGAATTGTGATGACAAAGGTCATGGAGCATTGTGATGAAAAGGGCATGGAGTATTGTGATGGCAGGCATCATGGAGCGTTGTGATGACAAGTGATATGGAACATTGTGATTCCAAGTTTTTGGAGCATAGTGATGAGAGGGGTCATGGATCATTTTGATTTCAAAGTCCATGGAGCATTGTGATGACAAGGGCATGAAGCAATGTGATCTCAAGGTTCATGGAGGTTTGTGATGACAATGGTAATGGAGTATTGTGATGACAAGCGCATAGAGCATTTTAATGACAATGTCATGTAGCATTTTGCTGAAATTGGCATGGAGCATTGTGATAACAAGTGTCATGGAGCATTGGGCTGTAAATGTTCATGGAGTATTGTGATGACAGGGGTCATGGAGCATTGTGATGAGTAGGGAATGGAGCATTGTGATGACAAGAGTCCCGGATCATTGTGTTGTCAGGTGTCATGGAGTGTTTTGATGACAGTGGTCATGGCGCATTTTGATGATATTTGTCATGGAGCATTGTGATGAGAATTTCATGGAGCATTGGGCTGAAAATATTCATGGATTATTGTGATGACAGGGGTCATGGAGCATTGTGATGACAAGGGATTGCAGCATGGTGATGACAATGTCCTGGAGAATTGTGATGATAAAAGCATGGAGACTTGTGATGAGAAGTCTCATGGAGCATTCTGATGAAAAGGGGCATGGAGCATTGTGATTACAGGGGTCTTGGAGCATTGTGATGACAAGGGCCTGGAGCATTGTGAGGAGAATGCCATGGAGCATTCTGATGACATGTGTCATTGAGCTTTGAGATGACAAGGGCATGGAGCACTGTGATTACAGGTGTCTTGGAACATTGTGATGAAAAGGCATGGATCATTGTGATGAAAAGGCATGGAGCCTTGTCATGACAGGGTTCAAGGACCATACTGACGACAAGTGTCAGGGAGCATTGTGATGACAAGTTTATTGAGAATTGTGATGACAAAGGTCATGGAGCATTGTGATGAGAAGACCATGGATAATAGTGATGATGAGCGTCATAGGGTGTTGTGATGTTAAGTGTTATGGAACATTGTGATCACAAGGGTTTGGAGCATTATAATGACAGTGGTCATGGATAATTTTGATTCCATTGTGATGACAATAGCCTGAAGCATTTTGATGATGGGCATGGAGCATTCTGATGACAGGCTTCATGGAGCATTGAGATGAAAAGTAGCATGGAGCATTGTGAATACAGGGGTCTTGGAGCATTGTCATGACAGGGGCATGGAGGATTGTGATGAGAAGGCCATGGAACATTCTGATGGCATGCGTCATGGGGCTTTGTGATGACAAGGGCATGGAGCATTGTGATTACAGGGGTCTTGGAGCATTGTGATGACAAGGGTCATGGAGCCTTGTGATGACAGGGCCGTGGAACATTGTGTGGGCAGGGGTCATGGAGCATTGTTATGACAGAGGTAATGGAGCATTGTGATGAGAAGGGCATTGAGCATTGGTCTGAAAGGTTTCATGGATATTTGTGATGAGATTGGGCATGGAGCACTGTGATGACAAGGGCAAGGAACACTGTGATACATGGGTCATGGAGGATTGTAATGACAAGGGCATGGAGCATTGTGATGCGAAGGGCATCGAGCATTGTGATGACAAGTGGCATGGAGCTTTGTGATGACAAGGGCATGGAGCAATGTGATGAGAGGGTTCATGGAGCATTGTGATGACAATGACATGGAGCATTGTGATGCCAAGGGTCATGGAGCTTTGTGATGACAAAGTCATTGAGCATTTTGATGACAAGGGTGTGGTGCATTGTGATGAGAAAGGCAGGGAGCATTTTGATGACAGGGTCATGCAGCAATTTGATGAAAAGTGTAATGGAACATTTTGATGACTGGGGTTATAGAACATTGTGATGCCAGGGGTCATGGAGCTTTGGGATGAAATGGGTCATGGAGCATTTTGATGACAGTGGTTGTGGAACATTGTGATGTCATGGGTCATGGAACATTGTGATGATAAGGGGATGTAGCATTGTGATGACAGGGGTAATGGAATATTGTGATAACAGGGGTGAGTGAGGATTGTGATGACTAGTGATGGAACATTGTGATATCTCATGTGAGAGAGCATTTGGATGAGAAGTGCATGGAGCATTGTGATTACAAGGTTTATGGAGCATAGCTATGACAAGGTTGTGGATCATTGTGATGAAAAGCGCATGACACTTTGTGATGACAACGGTCATGGAGCATTGTCCTAACAAAGGCATGGAGCATTGTGATGACAAGGGTCACAGATAATTGTGATGAAAGGTTCATGGAGCATTGTGTTTACAAAGGTCATAGAGCCTTGTGATGACGCGCGCATGGACCGTTGTGATGACAATCGTTATGAAGCATTGTGATGACTGGAGTCAAGGAGCATTGTGATGACAGGGGTCATGGAGCATTGTGATGACAAGGGCATGGAGCATTGTGATGACAGAGGCATGGAACATTGGTCTGAAAAGTTTCATAGATTATTGTGATGACATTGCACATGGTGCATTGTGATGACAATGGCATGGATCATTTTGATGAGAAGGCCATGGAACATTCTGATGACATGTGTCAAGGAGATTTGTGATGACAAGGGCATGGAGCATTGTGATTACAGGGGTCTTGGAGCATTGTGATGACAAGCGACATGGAGCCTTGTGATGACAAGTCCGTGGAACATTGTGATGGCAGGGGTCATGGAGCATTGTTATGACAAGGGCATGGAGCATTGTGATGACAGGGTCATTGAGCATTGGTCTGACAAGTTTCCTAGATTATTGTGATGACAGTGGACATGGTTCATTGTGATGACAAGGGCATGGAGCATTGTGATGACAAGGACATGGAGTATTGTGAAGACAGGTGTCACGGAGCATTGTGATGACATATGTCATGGTCCATTGCGATGACAATGGCATGGAGCATTGTGATGCCAAATGTAATGGAGGATTGTGATGACAAATATAATGGAGCATTGTGATGACTAGGGCTTGGAGCATTATGTTGACAAGGGCCATTAAGAATTTTCATGCAAATGTCGGGAAGCTTTGTGATGACAATGTCCTGGAGCACTGTGATGAGAAAATCATGGAGCCTTGTGATGACAAATCTCATGGAGCATACTGATGAAAAGGGGCATGGAGCATTCTGATTACAGGCGTTTTGGAACATTATGATAACTAGGGCATGGAGCATTGTGATGACAAGGGCATGGACCATTGGTCTAATAATTTTCATGGATTATTGTGATGACAGTTGGAATGGCGCATTGTGATGACAAGGGCATGGAGCATTGTGATGACCAGGTTATGAATTATTGTGAAGAGTGGTGTCATGGAGCATTGTGATGACATATGTAATGGCTCATTGTGATGACAATGTCATGGAGCATTGTGATGCCAAGTGTCATGGAGGATTCTGATGACAAAGGTAATGGAGCTTTGTGATGAAAATGGCTTGAAGCATTGTGATGACAAGGGTCAGGAAGCATTGTGCTGACAAGTGCATGGAGAATTGTGATGACAATGTTCATGAAGCATTCTGATGACAAGCCTGTGGAGTATTTTCATGACAATGGCATGGAGCATTTTGATGAAAATGGCATGGGGTTTTGTGATGAAAAATGCATGGAGCCTTTTTGTGACAGGTTTCAAGGAGCATTCTGACGACAAGTGTCAGGGAACATTGTGATGACAAGTGTATTGAGAATTGTGATGACAAAGGTCATGAGGCACTGTGATGAAAAGGGCATGGATTATTGTTATGACAGACATCATGGAGCGTTGTGATGACAACTGTTATGGAACATTGTGATCACAAGGGTTAGTAGCATTGTGATGACAGAGGTCATGGATCGTTTTGATTTCAAGGAGCATGGAGATTCGTTATGACAAGGGCATGAAGCAATGTGATCCTAGGTTCATGGAGGATTGTGATGACAGTGGTAATGGAGTACTGTGATGACAAGCGCATAGAGCATTGTAATGACAAGGTCATGTAGCATTTTGCTGACAAAGTCATGGAGCATTGTGATGACAGGTGTCATGGAGCATTATGATGACAAGCGTCACGAAGCATTGTGAATACATGGGTCATGGAGCATTGGGATGAAAATGGCATGGATGATTGTGATGAAATGGGACATGGAGCATTGGGCTGAAAATGTTCATGGAGCATTGTGATGACTAGGGAATGGAGCATTGTGATGACAAGAGTCCCGGATCATTGTTTTGTCAGGTGTTATGGAGTGTTGTGATGACAGTGGGCATGGAGCATTTTGATGATATTTGACATGGAGCACTGTGATGAGAATTTCATGGAGCATTGGGCTGAAAATATTCATGGAGTATTGTGATGACAGGGGTCATGGAGCATTGTGATGACAAGGGATTGCAGCATGGTGATGTCAAGGTCCTGGAGAATTGTGATGATAAAAGCATGGAGACTTGTGATGAGAAGTCTCATGGAGCATTCTGATGAAAAGGGGCATGGAGCATTGTGATTACAGGGGTCTTGGAGCATTCTGATGACATGTGTCATGGAGCTCTGTGATTACAAGGGCATGGATCACTGTGATTACAGGGGTCTTGGAGCATTGTGATGAAAAGGGCATGGATCATTGTGATTAAAAGGCATGGAGCCTTGTCATGACAAGGTTCAAGGAGCATACTGACGACATGTGTCAGGGAGCATTGTGATGACAAGTTTATTGAGAATTGTGATGACAAAGGTCATGGAGCATTGTGATGAGAATACCATGGATAACTGTGATGATGTGCGTCATAGGGTTTTGTGATGATAAGTGTTATGGCACTTTGTGATCACAAGGGTTTGGAGCATTTTGATGACAGTGGTCATGGATAATTTTGATTTCATTGTGATGACAATAGCCTGAAGCATTATGATGATGGGCATGGTGCATTTTGATGACAGGCTTCATGGAGCATTGAGATGAAAAGTGGCATGGAGCATTGTGATTACAGGTGTCTTGGAGCACTGTCATGACAAGGGCATGTAGCACTGTGATGAGAAGGCCATGGAATATTCTGATGGCATGCTTCATGGAGCTTTGTGATGACAAGGCCATGGAACATTGTGATGGCAGGGGTCATGGAGCATTGTTATGACAGAGGTAATGGATCACTGTGATGATAAGGGCATTGAGCATTGGTCTGAAATATTTCATGGATTACTGTGATGAGAAGGGCATTGAGCATTGTGATGACAATTGGCATGCAGCTTTGTGATGACAAGGGCATGGAGCAATGTGATGAGAAGGTTCATGGAGCACTGTGATGACAATTGCATGGATCATTGTGATGCCAACGGTCATGGAGCTTTGTGATGACAAAGGTCATGGAGCATTTTGATGACAAGGGTGTGGTGCATTGTGATGAGAAAGGCAGGGAGCATTTTGATGAAAGGGTCATGCAGCAATTTGATGAAAATTGTAATGGAACATTTTGATGACAGGGGTTATAGAACATTGTGATGCCAGGGGTCATGGAGCTTTGGGATGAAAACGGTCATGGAGCATGTTGATGAAGGTGGTTATGGAACATTGTGATGTCAGGGGTCATAGAACTTTGTGCTGATAAGGGGATGTAGCATTGTTATGACAGGGTTCATGGAACATTGTGATAACAGGGGTGAGGGAAGATTGTGATGACTAGTGATGGAACATTGTGATATCTCATGTGAGAGAGCATTTGGATGAGATGTGCATGGATCATTGTGCTTACAAGGTTTATGGAGCATAGCGATGACAAAGTTGTGGATCATTGTGATGAAAAGCGCATGGCACAGTGTGATGACAAGGGTCATGGAGCATTGTTCTGACAAAGGCATGGAGCATTGTAATGGCAACGGTCACACAGCATTGTGATGAAAAGTTCATGGAGCATTGTAGTTACAAATGTCACAGAGCCTTGTCATGACGTGGGCATGGACCGTTGTGATGACAAACGTTATGAAGCATTGTGATGACTGGAGTCACGGAGCATTGTGATGACAGGGGTCAGGGAGCATTGTGATGACAAGGGCATGGAGCATTGTGATGACAGGGGCATGGAGCATTGGTCTGACATGTTTCATAGATTATTGTGATGACATTGGACATGGTGCATTGTGATGACAAGCGCATGGAGCCTTTTTAATTGAAGGCCATGGAACATTCTGATGACATGTGTCATGGAGCTTTGTGATGACAAGGGCATGGAGCATTGTGATTACAGGGGTCTTGGAGCATTGTGATGACAAGCGTCATGGAGCCTTGTGATGACAAGGCCGTGGAACATTGTGATTGCAGGGGTCATGGAGCTTTGTTATGACAGGGGTCATGGAGCATTGTAATGACAAGGGCATGGAGCATTGTGATGACAGGGGCATGGAGCATTGGTCTGACAAGTTTCCTAGACTATTGTGATGACAGTGGACATGGTGCATTTTGATTACAAGGGCATGGAGCATTGTGATGACAAGGGCATGGAATATTGTGAAGACAGGTGTCAGGGAGCATTGTGATGACATATGTCATGGTCCATTGCGATGACATTGGCATGGATCATTGTGATGCCAAATGTAATGGAGGATTGTGATGACAAATATAATGGAGCATTGTGATGACTAGGGCTAGGAGCATTATGATGACAAGGGCCATTGAGAATTTTCACGAAATTGTTGTGAAGCATTGTGATGACAATGTCCTGGAGCATTGTGATGAGAAAACCATGGAGCCTTGTGATGACAAATCTCATGGAGCATACTGATGAAAAGGGGCATGGAGCATTCTGATTACAGGGGTTTTGGAACATTGTGATAACTAGGGCATGGAGCATTGTGATGAAAAGGGCATGCAGCATTGGTCTAATAAGTTTCATGGATTATTGTGATGAAAGTTGGAATGGCGCATTGTGATGTCAAGGGCATGGAGCATTGTAGTGACCAGGTCATGCAGTATTGTGAAGAGAGCTGTCAGGGAGCATTGTGATGACATATGTAATGGCCCATTGAGATGAAAATGGCATGGAGCATTGTGATGCCAAGTGTCATGGAGGATTCTGATGACAAAAGTAATGGAGCATCGTGATGACAAGGGCATGGAGCATTGTGATGACAAACGTCAGGGTGCATTGTGCTGACAAGTGCATGGAGAATTGTGATGACAAGGGTCATGGAGCATTCTGATGACAAGCTTGTGGAGTATTTTGATGACAATGGCATGGAGCATTGTGATGAAAATGGCATTGGGCTTTGTGATGAAAATTGCATGGAGACTTTTCATAACAGGGTTCAAGGAGCATTCTGATGACAAGTGTCAGGGAGCTTTGTGATGACAAGTGTATTGAGAATTGTGATGCCTAAGTCATGGAGCATTGTGATGAAAAGGGAATGGATTATTGTGATGGCAGGCATCATGGAGCGTTGTCATGACAAGTGTTATGGAACATTGTGATCACAAGGGCTTGGAGCATTGTGATGACAGAGGTCATGGATCATTTTGATTTCAAGGAGCATGGAGCATTGTGATGACAAGGGCATGAAGCAATGTGATCCCAAGGTTCATGGAGGATTTTGATGACAATAGAAAAGGAGTATTGTGATGACAAGCGCATAGAGCATTGTAATGACAAGGTCATGTTGCATTTTGCTGACAAAGGCATGGAGCATTGTAATGACATGTGTCATGGAGCACTGTGATGACAAGCGTCACGGATCATTGTGAATACAGGGGTCATGGAGCATTGGGATGACAAGTGCATGGACAATTGTGATGACAAGTGTCATGGAGCACTGGGCTGAATATTTTCTTGGAGTGTTGTGATGACAGGGGTCATGGAGCATTGTGATGACTAGGGAATGGAGCATTGTGATGACAAGAGTCCCGGATCATTGTGTTGTCAGGTGTCATAGAGTATTGTGATGACAGTGGTCATGGAGCATTGAGATGATATTGGCCATGGAGCATTGTGATGAATAGGTCGTGGAGCATTGGGCTGAAAATATTCATGTATTATTGTGATGACAGGGGTCATGGAGCATTGTGATGACAAGGTAATGGAGCATGGTGATGACAAGGTCCTGGAGCATTGTGATGAGAAGACCATGGATACTTATGATGACAATTCTCCTGGAGCATTCTGATGAAAAGTGGCATGGAGCATTGTTATTACAGGGGTCTTGGAGCATTGTGATGACTAGGACATGGAACATTGTGATACATGGGTCATGGAGCTTTGTGATGACAAGTCATGGAGCATTGTGATGACAAGGGCATGGAGCATTGTGATGACAGTGGCAAGGAGCATTGGTCTGACAAGATTCATGACAGTGGACATGGTGAATTGTGATGACAAGGGCATGGATCATTGTGAAGAGAAGGTCATGGAGTATTTTGAAGACAGGTGTCAGGGAGCATTGTGATGACATATGTCATGGTCCATTGCGATGACAATGGCTGGGAGTATTGTGATGCCAAATGTAATGGAGGATTGTGATGACAAATATAATGGAGCATTGTGATGAGTTGGGCTTGGAGCATTATTATGACAATGGCCATTGAGAATTTTCATGACAAGGTCGTGAAGCATTGCGATGATAAGGTCCTGGAGCATTGTGATGAGAAAATCATGGAGCCTTGTGATGACAAGTCTCCTGGAGCATACTGATGAAAATGAGCATGGAGCATTGTGATTAGAGGGGTCTTGGCCCAATGTGATGACAAGGGCATTGAGCATTGTGAGGAGAAGGCCAAGGAGCATTCTGATGGCATGCGTCATTGAGCTTTGTGAGGACAAGGGCATGGAGCACTGTGATTACAGGGGTCTTGGAGCATTGTGATGAAGAGGGCATGGATCATTGTGATGAAAAATACATGTAGCCCTGTCATGACAGGATTCAAGGAGCATGCAGACAACAAGTGTCAGGGAACATTTTGATGACAAGTGTACTGAGCATTGTGATGACAAAGGTCATGGAGCATTTTGATGAGAAGACCATGGATAACTGTGATGACGAGCGTCATGGGGCATTGTGATGACAAGTGATATGGAATATTGTGATCACAAGGGTTTGGAGCATTGTTATGACAGAGGTCATGGAGCATTTTGATTTCATTGTGATGACAATAGCATGAAGCATTATGATGATGGGCATGGTGCATTGTGATGACAGGGTTCATGGATCATTGAGATGAAAAGGGGCATAGAGCATTGTGATTAGAGGGTTCTTGGACCATTGTGATGAGAAGGGTCCTGGAGCTTTGTGATGACAAGGCCATGCATCATCATGATAGCATGTGTCATGGAGCATTTTTATGACTGGAGTAATGGAGCACTGTGATGGCAAGGGAATGGAACATTGTGATGACAAGTCATGGAACATTTTGATGACAAGAGTGTGGTGCATTTTGATGAGAAGGGCAGGTAGCATTTTGATGGCAGCGTCATGGAACAATTTGATGAAAAGTGTCATGGAACATTTTGATAACAGGTGTTATGGAACATTGTGATGTCAGGGGTCTTGGAGCATTTTGATGAAAAGGATCATGGAGCAGTTTGATGACAGGTGTTATGGAACATTTTGATGTCAGGGGTCATCGAATATTGTGATGATAAGTGCATGTAGCATTGTGATGACAGATGCCATGAAACATTGTGATGACAGTGGTGAGGGAGTATTGTGACAAATAGTGATGTAGCATTGTGATATCAGTGGTGAGAGAGCATTTTGATGAGAAGTGCATGGGTGATTGTGATGACAAGTTTTATGGAGTATTGTGATGACAAATTTGTGGAGCATTTTGATGACAAGCGCATGGTGCATTGTGATAACATGTGTCATGGAGCATTGTGCTGAGAAAGGCATAGAGCTTTTTGATGACAAGGGTCAAAGAGCATTGTGATGAAAATTTCATGGAGCATTGTGGTTAAAAAGGTCACAGAGACTGTTGATGACGAGGACCTGGACAATTGTGATGACAAAGTTCATGAAGCATTGTGATGACTGGAGTCACGGAGAATTGTGATTACAGGGGTCATGGAGCATTGTGATAACCAGGGCATGGAGCATTGTGATGACAAGGGCATGGAGAATTGTGATGCCAAATGTAATGTAGGATTCTGCTGTCAAAGATAATTGAGCATTGTGATGACAATGGCTTGGAGCATTGTGATGACAAGGGTCAGGGAGCATTGTGCTGACAAGTGCATGGAGAATTGTGATGACAAGGGTCATGGAACATGCTGATGACAAGCTTGTGGAGTATTTTGATGACAATGGCATGGAGCATTGTGATGAAAATGGCATTGGGCTTTGTGATGAAAATTGCATGGAGACTTTTCATAACAGGGTTCAAGGAGCATTCTGATGACAAGTGTCAGGGAGCTTTGTGATGACAAGTGTATTGAGAATTGTGATGCCTAAGTCATGGAGCATTGTGATGAAAAGGGAATGGATTATTGTGATGGCAGGCATCATGGAGCGTTGTCATGACAAGTGTTATGGAACATTGTGATCACAAGGGCTTGGAGCATTGTGATGACAGAGGTCATGGATCATTTTGATTTCAAGGAGCATGGAGCATTGTGATGACAAGGGCATGAAGCAATGTGATCCCAAGGTTCATGGAGGATTTTGATGACAATAGAAAAGGAGTATTGTGATGACAAGCGCATAGAGCATTGTAATGACAAGGTCATGTTGCATTTTGCTGACAAAGGCATGGAGCATTGTAATGACATGTGTCATGGAGCACTGTGATGACAAGCGTCACGGATCATTGTGAATACAGGGGTCATGGAGCATTGGGATGACAAGTGCATGGACAATTGTGATGACAAGTGTCATGGAGCACTGGGCTGAATATTTTCTTGGAGTGTTGTGATGACAGGGGTCATGGAGCATTGTGATGACTAGGGAATGGAGCATTGTGATGACAAGAGTCCCGGATCATTGTGTTGTCAGGTGTCATAGAGTATTGTGATGACAGTGGTCATGGAGCATTGAGATGATATTGGCCATGGAGCATTGTGATGAATAGGTCGTGGAGCATTGGGCTGAAAATATTCATGTATTATTGTGATGACAGGGGTCATGGAGCATTGTGATGACAAGGTAATGGAGCATGGTGATGACAAGGTCCTGGAGCATTGTGATGAGAAGACCATGGATACTTATGATGACAATTCTCCTGGAGCATTCTGATGAAAAGTGGCATGGAGCATTGTTATTACAGGGGTCTTGGAGCATTGTGATGACTAGGACATGGAACATTGTGATACATGGGTCATGGAGCTTTGTGATGACAAGTCATGGAGCATTGTGATGACAAGGGCATGGAGCATTGTGATGACAGTGGCAAGGAGCATTGGTCTGACAAGATTCATGACAGTGGACATGGTGAATTGTGATGACAAGGGCATGGATCATTGTGAAGAGAAGGTCATGGAGTATTTTGAAGACAGGTGTCAGGGAGCATTGTGATGACATATGTCATGGTCCATTGCGATGACAATGGCTGGGAGTATTGTGATGCCAAATGTAATGGAGGATTGTGATGACAAATATAATGGAGCATTGTGATGAGTTGGGCTTGGAGCATTATTATGACAATGGCCATTGAGAATTTTCATGACAAGGTCGTGAAGCATTGCGATGATAAGGTCCTGGAGCATTGTGATGAGAAAATCATGGAGCCTTGTGATGACAAGTCTCCTGGAGCATACTGATGAAAATGAGCATGGAGCATTGTGATTAGAGGGGTCTTGGCCCAATGTGATGACAAGGGCATTGAGCATTGTGAGGAGAAGGCCAAGGAGCATTCTGATGGCATGCGTCATTGAGCTTTGTGAGGACAAGGGCATGGAGCACTGTGATTACAGGGGTCTTGGAGCATTGTGATGAAGAGGGCATGGATCATTGTGATGAAAAATACATGTAGCCCTGTCATGACAGGATTCAAGGAGCATGCAGACAACAAGTGTCAGGGAACATTTTGATGACAAGTGTACTGAGCATTGTGATGACAAAGGTCATGGAGCATTTTGATGAGAAGACCATGGATAACTGTGATGACGAGCGTCATGGGGCATTGTGATGACAAGTGATATGGAATATTGTGATCACAAGGGTTTGGAGCATTGTTATGACAGAGGTCATGGAGCATTTTGATTTCATTGTGATGACAATAGCATGAAGCATTATGATGATGGGCATGGTGCATTGTGATGACAGGGTTCATGGATCATTGAGATGAAAAGGGGCATAGAGCATTGTGATTAGAGGGTTCTTGGACCATTGTGATGAGAAGGGTCCTGGAGCTTTGTGATGACAAGGCCATGCATCATCATGATAGCATGTGTCATGGAGCATTTTTATGACTGGAGTAATGGAGCACTGTGATGGCAAGGGAATGGAACATTGTGATGACAAGTCATGGAACATTTTGATGACAAGAGTGTGGTGCATTTTGATGAGAAGGGCAGGTAGCATTTTGATGGCAGCGTCATGGAACAATTTGATGAAAAGTGTCATGGAACATTTTGATAACAGGTGTTATGGAACATTGTGATGTCAGGGGTCTTGGAGCATTTTGATGAAAAGGATCATGGAGCAGTTTGATGACAGGTGTTATGGAACATTTTGATGTCAGGGGTCATCGAACATTGTGATGATAAGTGCATGTAGCATTGTGATGACAGATGCCATGAAACATTGTGATGACAGTGGTGAGGGAGTATTGTGACAAATAGTGATGTAGCATTGTGATATCAGTGGTGAGAGAGCATTTTGATGAGAAGTGCATGGGTGATTGTGATGACAAGTTTTATGGAGTATTGTGATGACAAATTTGTGGAGCATTTTGATGACAAGCGCATGGTGCATTGTGATAACATGTGTCATGGAGCATTGTGCTGAGAAAGGCATAGAGCTTTTTGATGACAAGGGTCAAAGAGCATTGTGATGAAAATTTCATGGAGCATTGTGGTTAAAAAGGTCACAGAGACTGTTGATGACGAGGACCTGGACAATTGTGATGACAAAGTTCATGAAGCATTGTGATGACTGGAGTCACGGAGAATTGTGATTACAGGGGTCATGGAGCATTGTGATAACCAGGGCATGGAGCATTGTGATGACAAGGGCATGGAGAATTGTGATGCCAAATGTAATGTAGGATTCTGCTGTCAAAGATAATTGAGCATTGTGATGACAATGGCTTGGAGCATTGTGATGACAAGGGTCAGGGAGCATTGTGCTGACAAGTGCATGGAGAATTGTGATGACAAGGGTCATGGAACATGCTGATGACAAGCTTGTGGAGTATTTTGATGACAATGGCATGGAGCATTGTGATGAAAACTGCTTGGGGCATTGTGATGAAAAAGGCATGGAGCCTTTTCGTGACAGGGTACAATGAGCATTCTGACGACAAGTGTCAGGGAGCATTGTGATGACAAGTGTATTGAGAATTATGATGAGAAGGTCATGGAGCATTGTGATGAAAAGGGCTTGGAGTATTGTGATGACAGGCATCATGGAGCGTTGTGATGACAAGTGTTATGGAACATTGTGATCACAAGAGTTTGGAGCATTGTGATGACAGAGGTCATGGATCATTTTGATTTCAAGGAGCATGGAGCATTGTGATGACAAGGGCATGAAGCAATGTGATCCCAAGGTTCATGGAGGATTGTGATGACAATAGAAATGGAGTATTTTGATGACAAGCCCATAGAGCATTGTAATGACAATGTCATGTAGCATTTTGCTGAAAAAGGCATGGAACATTTTAATGACAGGTGTCATGGAGCAGTGTGATGACAAGCGTTACGGATCATTGTGAATACAGGGGTCATGGAGCATTGGGATGACAAGTGCATGGATAATTTTGATGACAAGTGTCATGGAGCACTGGTCTGAAAATGTTCATGGAGTGTTGTGATGACAGGGGTCATGGAGCATATTGATGAGTAGGGAATGGAGCACTGTGATGACAATAGTCCCGGATCATTGTGTCGTCTGGTGTCATGCAGTGTATTGATGACAGTGGTCATGAAGCATTGAGATGATATTGGCCATGGAGCATTGTGATGAATAGGTCGTGGAGCATTGGGCTGAAAATATTCATGGATTATTGTGATGACAGGGGTCATGGAGCATTGTGATGACAAGGTAATGGAGCATGGTGATGGCAAGGTCCTGGAGCACTGTGATGAGAAGACCATGGATACTTATGATGACAATTCTCATGGAGCATTCTGATGAAAAGGGGCATGGAGCATGGTGATTACATGGGTCTTGGAGCATTGTGATGACTAGGGCATGGAACACTGTGATACATGGGTCATGGAGCTTTGTGATGACAAGTCATGGAGCATTGTGATGACAAGGGCATGGAGCATTGTGATGACAGGGGCATGAAGCATTGGTCTGACAAGATTCATAGATTATTGTGATGACAGTGGACATGGTTCATTGTGATGACAAGGGCATGGATCATTGTGAAGAGAAGGTCATGGAGTATTGTGAAGACAGGTGTCAGGGAGCATTGTGATGACATATGTCATGGTCCATTGCGATGACAATGGCTGGGAGTATTGTGATGCCAAATGTAATGGAGGATTGTGATGACAAATATAATGGAGCATTGTGATGACTAGGGCTTGGAGCATTATGATGACAATGGCCATTGAGAATTTTCATGACAAGGTCGTGAAGCACTGTGATGAGAAAACCATGGAGCTTTGTGATGACAAGTCTCCTGGAGCATACTGATGAAAATGGGCATGGAGCATTGTGATTAGAGGGGTCTTGACACATTGTGATAACAAGGGCATGGAGCATTGTGAGGAGAAGGCCAAGGAGCATACTGATGGCATGTGTCATTGAGATTTGTGATGACAAGGGCATGGAGCATTTTGATTACAGGGGTCTTGGAGCATTGTGATGAAAAGGGCATGGATCATTGTGATGAAAAATGCATGCAGCCTTGTCATGACAGGATTCAAGGAGCATGTAGACAACAAGTGTCAGGGAACATTTTGATGACAAGTGTACTGATCATTGTGATGAAAATGGTCATGGAGCATTGTGATGACTGGAGTCATGGAGCATTATGATGACAGGGGTCATGGAGCATTGTGATAACAAGGGCATGGAACATTGTGATGACAAGGGCATGGAGCATTGGTCTAATAAGTTTCATGTATTATTGCGATGACAGTTGGAATGGTGAATTGTGATGACAAGGGCATGGAGCATTGTGATGACCAGTTCATGCAGTATTGTGAAGACATGTGTCAGGGAGCATTGTGATGACATATGTAATGGCCCATAGTGATGACAATGGCATGGAGCATTGTGATGCCAAGTGTCATGGAGAATTCTGATGACAAATGTAATGGAGCATTGTGATGACAATGGCTTGGAGCACTGTGATGACAAGGGTCAGGGAGCATTGTGCTGACAAGTGCATGGAGAATTGTGATGACAAGGGTCATGGAGAATTCTGATGACAAGCTTGTGGAGTATTTTGATGACAAAGGCATGGAACATTGTGATGATAAAGGCATGGGGCACTGTGATGAAAATGTCATGGAGCCTTTTCGTGACACGGTTCAAGGAGCATTCTGAAGACAAGTTTCAGGGAGCATTGTGATGACAAGTGTATTGAGAATTGTGATGAGAAATGTCATGGAGCATTTTGATGAAAAGGGCATGGAGTATTGTGATGACAGGCATCATGGAGCGTTGTGATGACAAGTGTTATGGATCATTGTGATCACAAGAGTTTGGAGCATTTTGATGACAGAGGTCATGGATCATTTAGATTTCAAGGAGCATGGAGCATTGTGATGACAAGGGCATGAAGCAATGTGATCCCAAGTTTCATGGAGGATTGTGATGACAATGGAAATGGAGTATTGTGATGACAAGCGCATAGAGCACTGTAACGACAAAGTCATGTAGCATTTTGCTGACAAAGGCATGGAGCATTGTAATGACATGTGTCATGGAGCACTGTGATGAGTAGCGTCACAGATCATTGTGAATACAGGGGTCATGGAGCATTGGGATGACAAGTGAATGGATCATTGTGATGACAAATGTCATGGAGCACAGGGTTGAAAATTTTCATGGAGTGTTGTGATGACAGGGGTCATGGAGCATAGTGATTAGTAGGGAATGGAGCATTGTGATGACAAGAGTCCCGGATCACTGTGTCGTCATGTGTCATGGAGTGTTATGATGACAGTGGTCATGGAGCATTGAGATGATATTGGCCATGGAGCATTGTGATGAATAGGTCGTGGAGCATTGGGCTGAAAATATTCATGGATTATTGTGATGACAGGGGTCATGGAGCATTGTGATGACAAGGTAATGGAACATGGTGATGCCAAGGTCCTGCAGCATTGTGATGAGAAGACCATGGATTCTTATGATGACAATTCTCATGGAGCATTCTGATGAAAAGGGGCATGGAGCATTGTGATTACAGGGGTCTTGGAGTATTGTGATGACAAGTCATGGAGCATTGTGATGACAAGGGTATGGAGCATTGTAATGACAGGGGCATGGAGCATTGGTCTGACAAGATTCATAGATTATTTTTATGACTGTGGACATGGTGCATTGTGATGACAAGGGCATGGATCATTGTGAAAAGAAGGTCATGGATTATTTTGAAGACAGGTGTCAGGGAGCATTGTGATGACATATGTCATGGTCCATTGCGATGACAATGGCTGGGAGTATTGTGATGCCTAATGTAATGGAGGATTGTGATGACAAATATAATGGAGTATTGTGATGACTAGGGCTAGGAGCATTATGATGACAATGGCCATTGAGAATTTTCATGACAAGGTCAGGAAGCATTGTGATTAAAAGTTCCTGGAGCATTGTGATGAGAAAACCATGGAGCCTTGTGATGACAAGTCTCCTGGAGCATACAGATGAAAATGGGCATGGAGCATTGTGATTAGAGGGGACTTGGCACATTGTGATGACTAGGGCATGGAGCATTGTGAGGAGAAGGCCAAGGAGCATTCTGAAGGCATGCGTCATTGAGCTTTGTGATGACAAGGGCATGGAGCATTGTGATTACAGGGGTCTTGGAGCATTGTGATGAAAAGGGCAGGGATCATTTTGATGAAAAATGCATGGAGCCTTGTCATGACTGGATTCAAGGAGCATGCAGACAACAAGTGTCAGGGAACATGTTGATGACAAGTGTACTGAGCATTGTGATGACAAATGTCATGGAGCATTCTGAGGAGAAGACCATGGATAACTGTGATGACGAGCGTCATGGGGCATTGTGATGAGAAGTGTTATGGAATATTGTGATCACAAGCGATTTGAGCATTGCTATGACAGAGGTGATGAAGCATTTTGATTTCATTGTGATGACAATAGCTTGAAGCATTATGATGATGGGCATGGTGCATTGTGATGACAGGGTTCATGGATCATTGAGATGAAAAGGGGCATAGAGCATTGTGATTAGAGGGTTCTTGGAGCATTGTGATGAGAAGGGTCATGGAGCTTTGTGATGACAAGAACATGCAAGATCGAGATAGCAGGGGTCATGGAGCATTGTTATGACTGGGGTAATGGAGCACTGTGATGGCAAGGGCATGGAGCATTGTGATGACATGTCATGGAGCATTTTGATGAAAAGTGTGTGGTGCATTTTGATGAGAAGGGCAGGGAGCATTTTGATGAGAGGGTCATGGAACAATTTGATGAAAACGGTCATGGAACATTTTGATGACAGGTGTTATGGAACATTGTGATGTCAGGGGTCATGGAGCATATTGATGAAAAGGGTCATGGAGCAGTTTGATGACAGGTGTTATGGAACATTGTGATGTCAGGGGTCATCGAACATTGTGATGATAAGTGCATGTAGCATTGTGATGACAGGAGTCATGGAACATTGTGATGACAGTGGTGAGGGAGTATTGTGACAAATAGTGATGTAGCATTGTGATATCAGTGGTGAGAGAGCATTTTGATAAGTGCATGGAGCATTGTGATTACAAGGTTTATGGAGCATGGCAATGACAAGTATGTGGACCGTTGTGATGAAATGCGCATGGCACATTTTGAAGACAATGGTCATGGAGCATAGTTCTCACAAAGAAATGGAGCATTGTGATGACAAGGGTCACAGAGATGTGATGAAATGTTCATGGAGCATTGTGGTTACAAAGGTCACAGAGCCTTGTGATGACACGGGCATGGACCATTGTGATGACAAACGTTATGAAGCATTGTGATGACTGGAGTCACGGAGCATTGTGATGACAGGGGTCATGGAGCATTGTGATGACATGTGTCATGGAGCATTGTGCTGATAAGTGCATGGAGCATTGTGATTTCAAGGGTCATGGAGCATTGTGCTGAGAAAGGCATAGAGCATTGTGATGACAAGGGTCAAAGAGCATTGTGATGAAAAGTTCATGGAGCATTGTGGTTAAAAAGGTCACAGAGACTGTTGATGACGAGGGCATGGAGCATTGTGGTGACAAAGGTCATGAAGCATTGTGATGACTGGAGTCAAGGAGCATTGTGAAGACAGGGGTCATGGAGCATTGTGATAACAAGGGCATTGAGCATTGTGATGACAAGGGCATGGAGCATTGATCTAATAAGTTTCATGGATTATTGCGATGACAGTTGGAATGGTGCATTGTGATGAAAAGGGCATGGAGCATTGTGATGACCAGGTCATGCAGTATTGTGAAGAGAGCTGTCAGGGAGCATTGTGATGACATATGTAATGGCCCATTGAGATGAAAATGGCATGGAGCATTGTGATGCCAAGTGTCATGGAGGATTCTGATGACAAAAGTAATGGAGCATCGTGATGACAAGGGCATGGAGCATTGTGATGACAAACGTCAGGGTGCATTGTGCTGACAAGTGCATGGAGAATTGTGATGACAAGGGTCATGGAGCATTCTGATGACAAGCTTGTGTTTGATGACAATGGCATGGAGCATTGTGATGAAAATGGCATTGGGCTTTGTGATGAAAAATGCATGGAGACTTTACATAACAGGGTACAAGGAGCATTCTGATGACAAGTGTCAGGGAGCTTTGTGATGACAAGTGTATTGAGAATTGTGATGCCTAAGTCATGGAGCATTGTGATGAAAAGGGCATGGATTATTGTGATGGCAGGCATCATGGAGCGTTGTCATGACAAGTGTTTTGGAAAATTGTGATCACAAGGGTTTGGAGCATTGTGATGACAGAGGTCATGGATCATTTTGATTTCAAGGAGCATGGAGCATTGTGATGACAAGGGCATGAAGCAATGTGATCCCAAGGTTCATGGAGGACTGTGATGACAATGGGAATGGAGTATTGTGATGACAAGCCCATAGAGCATTGCAATGACAAGGTCATGTAGTATTTTGCTGACAAAGGCATGGAGCATTGTTATGACAGGTGTCATGGAGCAATGTGAATACAGGGGTCATGGAGCATTGGGATGACAAAGTCATGGATGATTGTGATGACATGAGTCATGGAGCATTGGGCTGAAAATGTTCATGGAGTATTGTGATGACAGGGGTCATGGAGCATTGTGATGAGTAGGGAATGGAGCATTGTGATAAAAAGAGTCCCGGATCATTGTGTTGTCAGGTGTGATGGAGTGTTGTGATGACAGTGGTCATGGAGCATTTTGATGATATTTGTCATGGAGCATTGTGATGAGAATTTCATGGAGCATTGGGCTGAAAATGTTCATGGAGTATTGTGATGACAGGGGTCATGGAGCATTGTGATGACAAGGGAATGGAGCATGGTGATGAGAAGGTCCTGTAGCATTGTGATGATAAGACCATGGAGACTTGTGATGACAAATCTCATAGAGCATTCTGATGAAAAGGGGCATGGAGCATTGTGATTCCATGGGTCTTGGAGCATTGTGATGACAAGGGCCTGGAGCATTGTGAGGAGAAGGCCATGGAGCATTCTGATGACATGTGTCATGGAGCATTGTGATGAAAACGGCATGAAGTATTGTGATGACAGGGGTCATGGAGCCTTGTGATGACAAGGCCGTGGAACACTGTGATGTCAGGGGTCATGGAGAATTATTATGACAGAGGTAATGGAGCATTGTGATGAGAAGGGCATGGAGCACTGTGATGACCATGTCATGCAGTATTGTAAAAAGGGGTGTCACGGAATATTGTGATGACATATGTATGGCCCATTGTGATGACAATGGCATGGAGCATTGTGATGCCAAGTGTCATGGAGGATTCTGATGACAAAGGTAATGGAGCATTGTGATGACAATGGCTTGGAGCATAGTGATGACAATGTTCAGGGAGCATTGTGCTGATAAGTGCATGGAGAATTGTGATGACAGGGGTCATGGAACATTCTGATGAAAAGCTTGTGGAGTATTTTGATGACAATGGCATGGAGCATTGTGATGAAAAAGGCATGGAGACTTTTCGTGAAAGGGTTCAAGGAGCATTCTGATGACAAGTGTCAGGTAGCATTGTGATGACAAGTGTATTGAGAATTGTGATGACAAATGTCATGGAGCATTGTGATGAAAATCTCATGAAGTATTGTGATGACAGGCATCATGGAGCGTTGTGATGAATAGTTTTATGGAACATTGTGATCAGAAGGTTTTGGAGCATTGCGATGACAGAGGTCATGGATCATTTTGATTTCAAGGAGCATGGAGCATTGTGATGACAAGGGCATGAAGCAATGGGATCCCAAGGTTCTAGGAGGATTGTGATGACAATGGAATTGGAGTATTGTGATGACAAGCGCATAGAGCATTGCAATGACAAGGTCATGTAGCATTTTGCTGACAAAGGCATGGAGCATTGTGATGACATGTGTCATGGAGCACTGTGATGACAAGCGTCACGAAGCATTGTGAATACAGGGGTCATGGAGCATTGGGATGACAAGGGCATGGATCATTTTGATGACAAGTGTCATGGAGCATTGGGCTGAAAATGTTCATGGAGTATTGTGATGACAAGAGTCATGGAGCATTGCGATGACAGATGTCATTGAGAATTTTGATTTCATTGTGCTGACAATAGCTGGAAGCATTATTATGATTGGCATGATGCTTTGTGATGACAGGGTTCATGGAGCATTGTGATGAAAAGGGCCATGGAGCATTTTGATTACAGGGGTCTTTGAACATGTTGATGACAAGGGAATTGAGCATTTTGATGAGAAGGCCATGGAACTTTCTAATGACATGTGTCATGGAGCTTTGTGATGACAAGGGCATGGAGCATTGTGATTACAAGGGTCTTGGAGCATTGAGATGACAAGTGTCATGGAGCCTTCTGATGACAAGGCCGTGGAACTTTGTGATGGCAGGTGTCATGGCGCATTATTATGACAGGGGTAATGGAGCATTGTGATGAGAAGGACATGGAGCATTGTGATTACAAGTTTTATGGGGCAATTCGATGACAAATTTGTGGACCGTTGGGATGAAAACTGCGTGGCACATTGTGATGACAAGGGTTATGGAGCATTTTTCTGACAAAGGCATGGAGCATTGTGATGACAAGGGTCACGGAACATTGCGATGAAATGTTCATGGAGCATTGTGGTTACAAAGGTCACAGAACCTTGTGATGACGCGGGTATAGACCATTGTGATGACAAATGTTATGAAGAATTGTGATGACTGGAGTCACGGAACAATGTGATGACAGGTGTCATGGAGCATTGTGATGAAAAGGGCATGGAGCATTGTGCTGAGAAAGGCATAGAGCATTGTGATGACAAGGGTCAAAGAGCATTGTGATGAAATGTTTATGGAACATTGTGGTTAAAAAGGTCACAAAGACTGTTGATGATGAGGGCATGGACCATTGTGATGACAAAGGTCATGGAGCATTGTGATGAGAAGACCATGGATAATTGTGATGACGAGCATCATGGGGCACTGTGATGTCAAGTGTTATGGAATATTGTGATCACAAGGGTTTGGAGCATTGTTATGACAGAGGTCATGGAGCATTTTGATTTCATTGTGATGACAATAGCATGAAGCATTATGATGATGGGCATGGTGCATTGTGATGACAGGTTTCATGGATCATTGAGATGAAAAGGGGCATAGAGCATTGTGATTACAGTGTTCTTGGAGCATTGTGATGAGAAGGGTCATGGAGCCTTGTGATGACAAGGCCATGGAACATCGTGATGGCAGGGGTCATGGAGCATTGTTATGACAGTGGTCATGGAGCATTGTGATGGCAAGGGCATGGAGCATTGTGATGAGAAGGTCATGGAGCATTCTGATGACATGTGTCATGGAGCTATGTGAAGTCAAGGGCATGGAGCAATGTGATGAGAGCGTTCATGGAGCATTGTGATGACAATGGCATGGGACATTGTGATGCCAAGGGTCATGAATATTTGTGATGACAATGGTCATGGAGCATTTTGATGGCAAGGGCGTTGTGCATTGTGATGAGAAGGGCAGGGAGCATTGTGATGACAGGGTCATGTAGCAATTTGATGAAAAGTGTCAAGGAACATTTTGATGACATGTGTTATGGAACATTGTGATGTCATGGGTCATCGAACATTATGATGATAAGTGCATGTAGCATTGTGATGACAGGATTCATGGAACATTGTGATGACAGGGGTGAGGGAGTATTGTGACAAATAGTGATGTAGCATTGTGATATCAGTGGTGAGAGAGCATTTTGATGAGAAGTGCATGGAGCATTGTGATGACAAATTTTATGGAGCATTGTGATGACAAGATTGTGGAGCACAGTGATGATAAGCGAAAGGTGCATTGTGATGACATGTGTCATGGAACATTGTGCTGACAAGCGCATGGAGCATTGTGATGACAAGGGTTATGGAGCATTGTGCTGAGAAAGGCATAGAGCATTGTGATGACAAGTGTCAAAGAGCAGTGTGATGAAAAGTTCATAGAGCATTGTGGTTAAATAGGTCACAGAGACTGTGGATGATGAGGGCATGGACCATTGTGATGACAAAGGTAATGAAGCACTGTGATGACTGGAGTCACGGAGCATTGTGATGACAGGGGTCATGGAGCATGGTGATAAAAACGGCATGGAACATTGTGATGACAAGGGCAATGAACATTTGTCTAATAAGTTTCATGGATTATTGCGATGACAGTTGGAATGGCGCATTGTGATGACCAGGTCATGCAGTATTGTGAAGCCAGGTGTCATGGAGCATTGTGATGACATATGTAATGGCCCATTGTGATGACGATGGCATGGAGCATTGTGATGCCAAGTGTCATGGAGGATTATGATGACAAAGGTAGTGGAGCATTGTGATGACAATGGCTTGGAGCATTGCGATGAGAAGTGTCAAGGAGCATTGTGCTGACAAGTGCATGGAGAATTGTGATGACAAGGGTCATGGAGCATTCTGATGACAAGCCTGTGGAGTATTTTGATGACAATGGCATGGAGCATTGTGATGAAAACAGCATGGGACAGTGTGATGAAAAAGGCATGTAGCCTTTTTGTGACAGGGTTCAAGGAGCATTCTGATGACAAGTGTCAGGGAGCATTGTGATGACAAGTGTATTGAGAAATGTGATGACAAATGTTATGGAGCATTGTGATGAGAAGGCCATGGATAATTGTGACGATGATAGTCATGGGGTGTTGTGATGATAAGTGTTATGGAACATTGTGTTCACAAGGATTTGGAGCATTATGATGACAGAGGTCATGGAGAATTTTGATTTCATTGTGATGACAACAGCCTGAAGCATTATGATGATGGGCATGGTGCACTGTGATGACAGGGTTCATGGAGCATTGAGATGAAAAGGGGCATGGAGCATTGTGATTACAGGGATCTTGGAGCACTGTGATGACAAGGGCATTGAGCATTGTGATTACAGGGTTCTTGGAGCATTGTGATGACAAGGGTCATGGAGCCTTGTGATGACAAGGCCGTGGAACATTGTGATGGCAGTGGTCATGGATCATTGTTATGACAGAAGTAATGGAGCATATTGATGAGAAGGGCATTGAGCATTGGTCTGAAATATTTTATGGATTATTGTGATGAGAGTGGGCATGGAGCATTGTGATGACAAGGGCACGGAAGACTGTGATACATGGGTCATGGTGGATTGTAATGACAGGGGTATGGAGCATTGTGATGAGAACGCATCGAGCATTGTGATGACAAGTGTCATGGAGCTTTGTGATGACAAGGGCATGGAGCAATGTGTTGAGAGTGTTCATGGAGCATTGTGATGACAATGACATGGAGCATTGTGATGCCAATTGTCATGGTGCTTTGTGATGACAAAGATCATGGAGCATTTTGATGACAAGGGTGTGGTGCATTGTGATGAGAAGGGCAGGGAGCATTTTGATGACAGGGTCATGCAGCAATTTGATGAAAAGTGTAATGGAATATTTTGATGACAGGTGTTATAGAACATTGTGGTGCCAGGGGTCATGGAGCTTTGGGATGAAAAGGGTCATGGAGCATTTTGATGACAGGGGTTATGGAACATTGTGATGTCAGGGGTCATGGAACACTGTGCTGATAAGGGGATGTAGCATTGTGATGACAGGGGTATGGAACACTGTGATTACAGGGGTGAGGGAGCATTGTGATAACTAGTGATGGAACATTGTGATATCTCAGGTGAGAGAGCATTTGGATGAGAAGTGCATGGAGCATTGTGATTACAAGGTTTATGGAGCATAGACATGACAAGGTTGTGGAACATTGTGATGAAAAGCGCGTGGCACATTGTGATGACAAGGGTCATGGAGCATTGTTCTGACAAAGGCATGGAGCACTGTGATGACAAGGGTCACGGAGCAGTGTGATGAAATGTTCATGGAGCATTGTGGTTACAAAGGACACAGGGCCTTGTGATGACGCGGGCATGGACCGCTGTGATGACAAACGTTATGAAGCATTGTGATGACTGGAGTCATGGAGCATTGTGATGACAGGGGTCATGGAGCATTGTGTTAACCAGGGCATGGGGCATTTTGAAGACAGGGTCATGGAGCATTGGTCTGAGATGTTTCGTAGATTATTGTGATGACAGTGGACATGGTGCATTGTGATGACAAGGGCATGGGGCATTGTGATGAGAAGGTCATGGAGTATTGTGAAGAGAGGTGTGAGGGAGCATTGTGTTGACATATGTCATGGTCCATTGCGATGACAATAGTAGGGAACATTGTAATGCCAAATGTAATGGAGCATTGTGATGGCAAATATAATAGAGCATTGTGATGACTAGGGCTTGCAGCATTATGATTACAAGGGCCATTGAGGATTTTCATGACAAGGTCGTGAAGCATTGTGATGACAATTTCCTGGGGCTTTGTGATGAGAAAATCATGGAGCCTTGTGATGACAAATCTCATGGAGCATACTGATGAAAAGGGGTATGGAGCATTCTGATTACAGGGGTCTTGGAACATTGTGATAACAATGACATGGAGCATTGTGATGACAAGGGCATGGAGCATTGGTCTAATATGTTTCATGGATTATTGCGATGACAGATGGAATGACACATTGTGATGACAAGGGCATGGAGCATTGTGATGACCAGGTGATGCACTATTGTGAAGACAGGTGTCAGGGAGCATTGTGATGACATATGTAATGGCCCATTGTGATGACAATGGCATGGAGCATTGTGATGCCAAGTGTGATGTAGGATTCTGAAGACAAAGGTAATGGAGCATTGTGATGACAATGGCTTGGAGCATTGTGATGACAAGGGTCAGGGAGCATTGTGCTGACAAGTGCATGGAGAATTGTCATGACAAAGGTCATGGAGCAATGTGATGAAAAGGGCATTTGGTATTGTGATGACAGGCATCATGGAGCATTGTGATGACAAGTGTTATGGAGCATTGTGATCACAAGGGTTTGGAGCATTGTGATGAGAGAGGTCATGGATCATTTTGATTTCAAGGCACATGGAGCATTGTGATGACAAGGGCATGAAGCAATGGGATCCCAAGGTTCAAGGAGGATTGTGATGACAATGGAATTGGAGTATTGTGATGACAAGCGCATAGAGCATTGCAATGACAAGGTCATGTAGCATTTTGCTGACAAAGGCATGGAGCATTGTGATGACATGTGTCATGGAGCACTGTGATGACAAGCGTCAAGGAGCATTGTGAATACAGGGGTCATGGAGCATTGGGATGACAAGGGCATGGATCATTGTGATGACAAGGTTCATGGAGCATTGGGCTGAAAATGTTCATGGACTATTGTGATGACAGGGGTCATGGAGCATCGTGATGACTAGGGAATGGAGCATTGTGATGACAAGAGTCAGGGATCATTGTGTTGTCATGTGTTATGGATGGTTGTGATGACAGGGGTCATGGAGCATTGTGATGATATTTGTCATGGAGCATTGTGATGAGAATGTCATGTAGCATTCGGCTGGATATGTTAATGGATTATTGTAATGACAGGGGTTATGGAGCATTGTGATGACAAGGGAATGGGGCATGGTGATGACAAGGTCCTGGAGCATTGTGATGAGATGACCATGGAAACTTGTGATGACAATTCTCATGGATCATTCTGATAAAAAAGGGCATGGAGCATTGTGATTACAAGGGTCTTGGAGCATTGTGATGACAAGGCCATGGAGCATTGTGATAACAGGGGTCTTGGAGCATTGTGATGAAAAGGCATGGATCATTGTGATGTAAAAGGCATGGAGACTTGTCATCACAGGTTTCGAGGAGCATACTGACGACAGGTGTCGGGGAGTATTGTGATGACAAGTGTATTGAGCATTGTGATGACAATGATCTTGGAGCATTGTGATGAGAACACCATGGATAATTGTGATGATGATCGTCATGGGGTGTTGTGATGATAAGTGTTATGGAACATTGTGATCACAAGGGTTTGGAGCATTATGATGACAGAAGTCATGGAGAATTTTGATTTCATTGTAGTGACAATAGCCTGAAGCATTATGAAGATGGGCATGGTGCATTGTGATGACAGGGTTCATGGAACATTGAGATGGAAAGGGGCATGGAGCATTGTGTTTACATGTGTCTTGGAGCATTGTGATGACAAGGGCATGGAGCATTGTGATGAGAAGGCCATGGGACCTACTGATGACATGCGTCATGGAGCTCTGTTATGACAAGTGCATGGAGAATATTGATTACATGTTTCTTGGAGCATTGTGATGACAAGGGTCATGGAGCCTTGTGATGACAAGGCCGTGGAACATTGTGATGGCAGTGGTCGTGGTGCATTGTTATGACAGAGGTAATGGTGCATTGTGATGAGAAGGCTATTGAGCATTGGTTTGAAATATTTCATATTTTATTGTGATGAGAGTGGACTGGAGCATTGTGATGACAAGGGCACGGAACACTGTGATACATGGGTCATGGAGGATTGTAATGACAAGTGCATGGAGCAATGTGATGAGAGGGTACATGGAGCATTGTGATGACAATGCCATGGAGCATAGTGAGGAAAAGGCCATGGAGCATTCTGATGACATGCGTCATGGAGCTTTTTGATGACAAGGGCATGGAGCATTGTGATTACAGGGGTTTTGGAGCATTGTGATGAAAAGGGCATGGATCATTGTGATGAAAAATGCATGGAGCCTTGTCATGACAGGGTTCAAGGAGCATACTGACGACTAGTGTCAGGGCGCATTGTGATGACAAGGTCATGGAGCATTGGTCTAATAAGTTTCATGGATTATTGCGATGACAGTGTCATGGAGCACTGTGATGACAAGCGTCATGGAACATTGTGAATACAGGGGTCATGGAGCATTGGGATGACAAGGGCATGGATCATTGTGATGACAAGAGTCATGTAGCATTTGACTGAAAATGTTCATCGAGTATTGTGATGACAGGGGTCATGGAGCATTGTGATGACAGAGGTCACGGAGAATTTTGATTTCATTGTGATGACAATAGCCGGAAACATTATGATGATGGGCATGGTTCATTGTGATGACAGGGTTCATGGAGCATTGAGATGAAAAGGGGAATGGAGCATTGTGATTACAATGGTCTTGGAGCATTGTGATCACAAGGGCATGGAGCATTTGATGACAAAGGTCATGGAGCATTGTGATGAGACGACCATGGATAATTGTGATGATGCGCGTCATGGGGTGTTGTGATGATAAGTCTTATGGAACATTGTGATCACAAGGGTTTGGAGCATTATGATGACAGAGGTCATGGAGAATTTAGAATTCATTGTGATGACAATAGCATGAAACATTATGATGATGGGCATGGTGCATTGTGATGACAGGGTTCATGGAGCATTGAGATGAAAAGGAGAATGGAGCATTGTGATTACCGGGGTCTTGGAGCACTGTAATGACAAGGGCATGGAGCATTGTAATTACAGTGGTCTTGGAGCATTGTGATGACAAGTTTCATGGAGACTTGTGATGACATGCCATTGATCACTGTGATGGCAGGGGTCATGGACCATTGTTGTGACAGAGGTCATGGAGTATTGTAATGAGAAGGGCATTGAGCTTTGTTCTAAAATATTTCATGGATTATTGTGATGAGAGTGGGCTTGGAGCATTGGGATGACAAGGGCAAGGAACACTGTGATACATGGTTCATGGAGGATTGTAATGACAAAGGCATAGAGCATTGTGATGGGAAGGGCATCGAGCATTGTGATGAAAAGTGTCATGGAGCATTGTGATGAGAAATCCATGGAGCCTTGTGATGACAAGTCTCATATAGAATACTGATGAAAAGGGGCATGGACCATTGTGATTACTGGGGTCTTGGAACATTGTGATGAAAATGGCATGGAGCATTGTGAAAAGAAGGCCATGGATCATTCTGAGGACAGGCGTCATTGAGCTTTGTGATGACAAGTGCATGGAGCATTGTGATTACAGGGGTCTTGGAGCATTGTGATGAAAAGGGCATGGAGCCTTGTCATGACAGGGTTCAAGGAGCATACAGACAAAAAGTGTCAGGGAGCATATTGATGACAAGTGTATAGAGCATTGTGATGACAAAGGTCATGGAGCATTCTGATGAGAAGACCATGGATAATTGTGATGACGAGTGTCATGGGGCATTGTGATGACAAGTGTTATGGAATATTGTGATCACAAGGGTTTGTAGCATTGTTATGACAGAGGTCATGGAGCATTTTGAATTCATTGTGATGACAATAGCATGAAGCATTATGATGATGAGTATGGTGCATTGTGATGACAGGGTTCATGGATCATTGAGATGAAAAGGGGCATGGAGCATTGTGATTACAGGGATCTTGGATCATTGAGATGAAAATGGGCATGGAGCATTGTGATTAAAGTGGTCTTGGATCAATGTGATGAGAAGGGTCATGGAGCCTTGTGATGACAAATCCATGGAACATCGTGATGGCAGGTGTCATGGAGCATTGTTATGACAGGGGTAATGGAACATTGTGATGGCAAGGGCATGGAGCATTGTGATGAG
Organism: Mesoplodon mirus; assembly: GCF_964341445.2. NCBI lineage: Eukaryota > Metazoa > Chordata > Mammalia > Artiodactyla > Ziphiidae > Mesoplodon > Mesoplodon mirus. The sequence goes on from NW_028295790.1 coordinate 4,017,721, forward strand.
AAGGACATGGAGCATTCTGATGACATGTGTCATGGAGGTTTGTGATGACAAGTAAATGGAGCAATGTGATGAGAACCTTCATTGTGCATTGTGATGACAATGACATGGAGCATTGTGATGCCAAGGGTCATGGATCTTTGTGATGACAAAGGTCATGGAGCATTTTGATGACAAGGGCATTGTGCATTGTGATGAGAATGGTAGGGAGCATTGTGATGACAGGGTCATGGAGCAATTTGATGAAAAGGGTCATGGAACATTTTGATGACAGATGTTATGGAACATTGTGATGCCAGGGGTCATCGAACATTGTGATGATAAGTGCATGTAGCAATGTGATGACAGGAGTCATGGAACATTGTGATGACAGGGGTGAGGGAGTATTGTGACAAATAGTGATGTACCATTGTGATATCACTGGTGAGAGAGCATTTTGATGAGAAGTGCATTGAGTATTGTGATGACAACGGTCAAAGAGCATTTTGATGAAAAGTTCATGTAGCATTGTGGTTAAAAAGGTCACAGAGACTGTTGATGAGGAGGGCATGGACCATTGTGATGACAAAGGTCATGAAGCATAGTGATAACTGGAGTCACGGAGCATTATGAGGACAGGGGTCATGGAGCAATGTGATAACAAGGGCATGGAGCATTGTGATGACCAGGTCATGCAGTATTGTGAACACAGGTGTCAGGGAGCAATTTGATGACATATGTAATGGCCCATTTTGATGACAATGGCATGGAGCACTGTGATGCCAAGTGTCATGGAGTATTCTGATGACAAAGGTCATGGAGCATTGTGATGGCAATCGTTTGGAGCATTGTTATGACAAAGGTCACGGAGCACTGTGCTGACAAGAGCATGGAGAATTGTGATGACAAAGGTCATGGAGCATTCTGATGACAAGCTTGTGGAGTATTTTGATGACAATGGCATGGAGCATTGTGATGAAAACGGCATGGGGCATTGTGATGAAAAAGGCATGGAGCCTTTTTGTGACAGGGTTCAAGGAGCATTCTGATGACCAGTGTCAGGGAGCATTGTGATGACAAGTGTATTGAGAATTGTGATGACAAAGGTCATGGAGCATTGTGGTGAAAAGGGCATGGAGTATTGTGATGACAGGCATCATGGAGTGTTGTGATGACAAGTGCTATGGGACATTGTGATCACAAGGGTTTGGAGCATTGTGATGAGAGAGGTCATGGATCATTTTGATTTCAAGGAACATGGAGCATTGTGATGACAAGAGCATGAAGCAATGTGATCCCAAGATTCATGGAGGATTGTGATGACAATGGAAATGGAGTATTGTGATGACAAGCACATAGAGCATTTTAATGACAAGGTCATATAGCATTTTGCTGACAAAATCATGGAGCATTGTGATGACAGGTGTCATGGAGCACTGGGATGACAAGCGTCACGGAACATTGTGAATACAGCAGTCATGGAGCATTGGGATGACAAGGGCATGGATGATTTTGATGACAAAGGTCATGGAGAATTGGGCTGAAAATATTCATGGAGTACTGTGATGACAGGGGTCATGGAGCATTGTGATTACAGAGGTCATGGAAAATTTTGATTTCATTGTGCTGCCAATAGCCGGAAGCATTATGATGATGGACATGATGCATTGTGATGACAGTGGTCATGGAGCATTGTGATGACTAGGGCATGGAGAACTGTGGTGACAGGGCCATGGAGCATTGGTCTGACAAGTTTCATAGATTATTGTGATGACAGTGGACATGGTGCATTGTGATGACAAGGGCATGAATCATTGTGATGAGAAGGTCATGGAGTATTGTGAAGACAGGTGTCAGGGAGCATTGTGATGACATATGTCATGGTCCATTGCAATGACAATGGCAGGGATCATTGTGATGCCAAATGTAATGGAGGATTTTGATGACAAATATAATGGAACATTGTGATGACTAGGGCTTGGAGCATTATGATGTCAAGGGTCACTGAGAATTTTCAGAACAAGGCCGTGAAGCATTGTGATGACAAGGTCCTGGAGCATTGTGATGAGAAATGCATAGAGACTTGTTATAACAAATCTCATGGAGCATACTGATGAACTGGGGCATGGAGCATTGTGATTACAGGGGACATGGAACATTGTGATGACAAGGGCATGGAACATTGTGAGGAGAAGACCAAGGAGCATTCTGATGGCATGCGTCATTGAGATTTGTGATGACAAGGGCATGGAGCATTGTGATTACATTGGTCTTGGAGCATTGTGATGAAAAGGGCATGGATCATTGTGATGAAAAAGGCATGGAGCCTTGTCATGACAGAGTTCAAGGAGCATACAGACAACAAGTGTCAGGGAGCATTTTGATGACGAGTGTATTGAGCATTGTGATGACAAAGGTCATGGAGCATTGTGATTAGAAGACCAAGGATAATTGTGATGACGAGCGTCAAGGGGCATTGTGATGACAAGTGTCATGGAATATTGTGATCACAAGGGATTGGAGCATTGTTATGACAGAGGTCATGGTGCATTTTGATTTCATTGTGATGACAATAGCATGAAGCATTATGATGATATGCATGGTGCATTGTGATGACAGGGTTAATGGATCATTGAGATGAAAAAGGGCATGGAGCATTGTGATTACAGGGTTCTTGGAGTGTTGTGATGAGAAGGGTGATGGAGCCTTGTGATGACAAGGCCATGGAATATCGTGATGGCTGGGTCATGGAGCATTGTTATGAGAGGGGTAATGGAGCATTTTGATGGCAAGGGCATGGAGCATTGTGATGAGAATGCCATGTAGAATTCTGATGACATGTGTCATGGAGATTTGTGAAGACAAGGGCATGGAGCAGTGTGATGAGAGCGTTCATGGAGCATTGTGATGACAATGACATGGAGCATTGTGATCCCAAGGGTCAGGGATCTTTGAGATGACAAAGGCCATGGAGCATTTTGATGGCAAGGGCGTTGTGCATTGTGATGAGAAGGGCAGGGAGAATTGTGATGACAGGTTCATGGAGCAATTTGTTGAAAATTTTCATGGTACATTTTGATGACAGGTGTTATGGAACATTGTGATGTCAGGGGTCATCGAACATTGTGATGATAAGTGCATGTAGCATTGTGATGACAGGAGTCATGGAACATTGTGATGACAGGGGTGAGGGAGTATTGTGACAAATAATGATGTAGCATTGTGATATCAGTGGTGAGAGAGCATTTTGATGAGAAGTGCATGGAAGATTATGATGACAATGTTTATGGAGCATTGTGATGACAAGATTGTAGAGCACTGTGATGACAAGTGCATGGTGCATTGTGATGACATGTGTCATGGAGCATTGTGCTGACAAGCGTAAGGAGCATTGTGATGACAAGGGTCATGGAGCATTGTGCTGAGATAGGCATAGAGCATTGTGATGACAAGGGTCAAAGAGCATTGTGATGAAAAGTTAATGGGGCATTGTGGTTAAAATGGTCACAGAGACTGTTGATGACGAGGGCATGGACCATTGTGATGACAAAGGTCATGAAGCATTGTGATGACTGGAGTCATGGCGGATTGTGATGACAGGGTTCAGGGAGCATTGTGATAACAAGGGCATGGAGCACTGTGATGACAAGGGCATGGAACATTAGTCTAATAAGTTCCATGGATTGTTGCGATGACATTTCGAATGGCACACTGTGATGACAAGGGCATGGAGCATTGTGATGACCAGGTCATGCATTATTGTGAAGAGAGGTGTCAGGGAGCATTGTGATGACATATGTAATGGCCCATTGTGATGACAATGGCATGGAGCATTGTGATGCCAAGTGTCATGGAGCATTGTGATGACAAAGGTAATGGAGCATTGTGATGACAATGGCATGGAGCATTGTGATGACAAGGGTCAGGAAGCATTGTGCTGACAAGTGCATGGAGAATTGTGATGACAAGGGTCATGGAGCATTCTAATGACAAGCTTGTGGAGTATTTTAATGACAATGTCATGGAGCATTGTGATGAAAACGGCATGGGGCATTGTGATGAAAAATGCATGGAGCCTTTTCGTGACAGTGTTCAAGGAGCATTCTGATGACAAGTGTCAGGGAGCATTGTGATGACAAGTGTATTGAGAATTGTGATGACAAAGGTCATGGAGCATTGTGATGAAAAGTGCATGGATTTTTGTGATGACTGGCATCATGGAGCGTTGTGATGACAAGTGTTATGGAACACTGTGATCACAAGGGATTTGAGCATTTTGAAGACAGGGGTCATGGATCATTTTGATTTCAAGGAACATGGAGCATTGTGATTACATGGGTCTTGGAGTATTGTGATGACAAGGGCATGGAGCATTTTGATGAGAAGGACATGGAACATTCTGATGACGTGTCATGGAGCTTTGTGATGACAAGGGCATAGAACATTGAGATGGCAGGTGTCATGGAGCATTGTCATGACAGAGGTAATGGAGCATTGTGATGAGAAGGGCATTGAGCATTGGTTTGAAATGTTTCATGGATTATTGTGATGAGAGTGGGCATGGTGAATTGTGAAGAAAACGGCATGGAGCATTGTGATGACAAGGGCAAGGAGGATTGAGAAGACATGTGTCAGGGAGCATTGTGATGACATATGTCATGGTCCATTGTGATGACAATGGCATGGAGCATTGTGATGCCAAATGTAATGGAGGATTGTGATGACAAATATAATGGAGGATTGTGATGACTACGGCTTGGAGCATTATGATGACAAGGGCCATTGAGAATTTTCATGACAATGTCGTGAAGCATTGTGATGACAAGGTCCTCGAGCACTGTGATGAGAAACCATGTAGCCTTGTGATGACAGGTCTCATGGAGCATACCGATGAAAAGGGGCATGGAGCATTCTGATTACAGGGGTCTTGGAACATTGTGATAGCAAGGGCATGGAGCATTTTGATGACAAGGGCATGGAGCACTGGTCTAATAAGTTTCATGGATTATTGTGATGACAGTTGGAATGGCGCATTGTGATGACAGTGGTCATGGAGCATTGTGATGATACTGGTCATGGAGCATTGTGATGAGAAGGTAATGGAGCATTGGATTGAAAATATTCATGGAGTATTGTGATGACAGATGTCATGGAGCATTGTGATGACAAGGTCCTGGACTATTGTGATGAGATGATGATGGAGACTTGTGATGACAAGTCTCATGGAGCATTCTGATGAAAAGGGGCATGGAGCATTGTGATTACAGGGGTCTTGGAGCATTGTGATGACAAGGGCATGGAGCATTGTGAGGAGAAAGCCATAGAACTTTCTGATGGCATGCGTCAAGGAGATTTGTGATGACAAGGGCATGGAGCATTGTGATTACAGGGGTCATGGAGCATTGTGATGACAAGGGTCATGGAGATTTTGATGACAAGGCCCTGGAACATTGTGATGGCAGGGGTCATAGAGCATTGTTATGACAGAGGTAATGGAGCATTGTGATGAGAAGGGCATTGAGCATTGGTCTGAAATGTTTCATGGATTATTGTGATGAGAGTGGGCATGGAGCATTGTGATGACAAGGGCACGGAACACTGTGATACATGGGTCATGGAGGATTGTAATGACAATGGCATGGAGAATTGTGATGAGAATGGCATCGAGCACTGTGATGACAAGTGTCATGGAGCTTTGTGATGACAAAGGCATGGAGCAATGTGATGAGAGGGTTCATGGAGCATTGTGATGACAATGACATGGAGCATTGTGATGCCAAGGGTCATGGAGCTTTGTGATGACAAAAGTCATGGAGCATTTTGATGACAAGTGTGTGGTGCATTGTGATGAGAAGGAGAGGGAGCATTTTGATGACAGGTTCATGCTGCAATTTGATGAAAAGTGTAATGTAACATTTTGATGACAGGGGTTACAGAACTTTGTGATGCCATGGGTCATGGAGCTTTGGGATGAAATGTGTCATGGAGCATTGTGATGACAGTGGTTATGGAATATTGTGATGTCAGGGTTCATGGAACATTGTGATTACAGGGTTGAGGGAGGATTGTGATGACTAGTGATGGAACATTGTGATATCTCAGGTGAGAGAGCATTTGGATGAGAAGTGCATGGAGCATTGTGATTACAGGGGTCTTGAAGCATTGTGATGCGAAGGGTCATGGAGCTTTGTGATGAGAAGGCCATGGAACATTGTGTTGGCAGGCGCCATGGAGCATTGTGATGACAGGGGTAATGGAGCATTGTGATGGCAAGGGCATGGAGCATTGTGATGAGAAGGCCATGGAGCATTTTGATGACATGTGTCATGGAGCTTTGTGATGACAAGGGCATGGAGCAATGTGATGAGAGCGTTCATGGAGCATCGTGATGACAATGACATGGAACATTGTGATGCCAACGGTCATGGATCTTGGTGATGACAAAAGTCATGGAGCATTTTGATGACAAGGGCGTTTTGCATTGTGATGAGAAGGGCAGGGAGCATTGTGATGACAGGGTCATGGAGCATTTTGATGAAAAGTGTCATGGAACATTTTGATGACAGGGGTTATGGAACACTGTGATGTCAGGGGTCATGGAGCATTTTGATGAAAAGGGTCATGGAGCATTTTGATGACAGGGGTTATTTAACATTGTGATGTCAGTGGCCATCGAACATTGTGATCATAATGCATGTAGCATTTTGAAGACAGTATTCATGGAAGATTGTGATGACAGGGGTGAGGGAGTATTGTGACGAATAGTGATGTAACATTGTGATATCATTGGGGAGAGAGCATTTTGATGAGAAGCGCATGGAGCATTGTGATGACAATGTTTATGGAGCATTGTGATGACAAGATTGTGGAGCACTGTGATGACAAACGCATGGTGTATTGTGATGACATGTGTCGAGGAGCATGGTGCTGACAAGCGCAGGGATCATTGTTATGAAAATGGTCATGGAGCATTGTGCTGAGAAAGGCATAGAGAATTGCGATGACAAGGGTCAAAGATCATTGTGATGAAAAGTTCATGGAGCATTGTGGTTAAAAATGTCACACAGACTGTTGATGATGAAGGCATGGACCATTGTGATGACAAAGGTCATGAAGCATTGTGATGACTGGAGTCATGGAACGTTGTGATGACAGGGGTCATGGAGCATTGTGATAACAAGGGCTTGGAGCATTGTGATGACAAGCACATGGAGCATTGTGTTGACCAGATCATGCAGTATTGTAAAGACAGGTGTCAGGGAGCATTGTGATGACATATGTAATGGCCCATTGTGATGACAATGGCATGGAGCATTGTGATGCCAAGTGTCATGGAGGATTCTGAAGACAAAGGTAATGGAGCATTGTGATGACAATGGCTTGGAGCATTGTGATGACATGGGTCAGGGAGCATTGTGCTGACAAGTGCATGGAGAAATGTGATGACAAGTGTCATGGAGCATTCTGATGACAAGCTTGTGGAGTATTTTGATGACAATGGCATGGAGCATTGTGATGAAAATGGCATGGGGCTTTATGATGAAAAATGCATGGAGCCTTTCCGTGACAGTTATCAAGGAGCATTCTGACGACAAGTGTTAGGGAGCATTGTGATGACAAGTGTATTGAGAATTGTGATGACAAAGGTCATGGAGCATTGTGATGAAAAGTGCATGGATTATTGTGATGACAGGCATCATGGAGCGTTGTGATGACAAGTGTTATGGAACATTGTGATCACAAGGGTTTGGAGCATTGTGATGACAGAGGTCATGGATCATTTTGATTTCAAGGAGCATGGAGCATTGTGATGACAAGGGCATGAAGCAATGTGATCCCAACGTTCATGGAGGATGTGATGACAATGGTAATGGAGTTTTGTGATGACAAGCGCATAGAGCATTGTAATGACAAGGTCATGTAGCATTTTGCTGACAAAGGCATGGAGCATTGTGATGACAGGTGTCATGGAGCACTGTGGTGACAAGCGTCACGGAGCATTGTGAATACAGGGGACATGGAGCTTTGTGATAAAAAGGGCATGGAACTTTGTGATGACAAGGGCATGGAACATTTGTCTAATAAGTTTCATGGATTATTGTGATGACAGTTGGAATGGCGCTTTGTGATGACAAGGGCATGGAGCATTGTGATGACCAGGTCATGCAGTATTGTGAAGACAGGTGTCAGGGAGCATTGTGATGACATATGTAATGGCCCAATGTGATGACGATGGCATGGAGCATTGTGATGCCAAGTGTCATGGAGGATTCTTATGACAAAGGTAATGGAGCATTGTGATGACAATGGCTTGGAGCATTGTGATGCCAAGTGTCATGAAGGATTCTGATGACAAAGTTAATAGAGCATTGTGATGACAATGGCTTGGAGCATTGCGATGACAAGGGTCAAGGAGCATTGTGTTGACAAGTGCATGGAGAATTGTGATGACAAGGGTCATGGAGCATTCTGGTGACAAGATTGTGGAGAATTTTGATGACAATGGCATGGAGCATTGTGATGAAAATGGCATGGGGCATTGTGATGAAAATGGCATGGAGAGTTTTCGTGACAGGTTTCATGGAGCATTCTGACTACAAATTTCAGTGAGCATTGTGATGACAATGTAGTGAGAATTGTGATGACAAAGTTCATGGAGCATTGTGATGAAAAGTGCATTGAGTATTGTGATGACAGTGGTCATGGAGCATTGTGATTACAAGGGAATGGAACATGTTGATGACAGGGGTCATGGAACATTTTGATTACAGGCGTGAGGGAGGATTGTGATGACTAGTGAGGGAACTTGGTGATATCTCAGGTGAGAGAGCATTTGGATGATAAATGCATGGGGCATTTTGATTACAATGTTTATGGAGCATCGCGATGACAATGTGGTGGATCATTGTGATGGAAAGCCCATGGCACATTTTCATGACAAGGGTCATGGAGCACTGTTCTGACAAAGGCATTGAGCATTGTGATGACAAGGGTCACGGAGCATTGTGATGAAAAGTTCATGGAGCATTGTGGTTACAATGGTCACAGAGACTTGTGATGACGCGGGCGTGGACCATTGTGATGACAAAAGTTATGAAGCATTGTGATGACTGGAGTCACGGAGCATTGTGTAGACAGGGGTCATGGAGCATTGTGATGACAAGGACATGGAGCATTGTGATGTGAAAGTCATGGATTAATTTGAAAACATGTGTCAGGGAGCATTGTGATGACATATGTCATGGTGCATTTCGATGACAATGGCATGGTGCATTGTGATGCCAAATGTAATGGAGGATTGTGATGACAAATATAATGGAGCATTGTGATGACTAGGGCTTGGAACATTATGATGACAAGGGCCATTGAGAATTTTCATGACAGTGTCGTGAAGCATTGTGATGACAAGGTCCTGGAGCACTGTGATGAGAAAACCATGGAGCCTTGTGATGACAGGTCTCATGGAGCATACTGATGAAAAGGGGCATGGAGCATTCTGATTACAGGGGTCCTGGAACATTGTGATAGCAAGGGCATTGAGCACTGTGATGACAAGGGCATGGAGCATTGGTCTAATAAGTTTCATGGATTATTGTGATGACAGTTGGAATGGTGCATTGTGATGACAGTGGTCATGGAGCATTATGATGATACTGCTCATGGAGCATTGTGATAAGACGGTCATGGAGCATTGGGTTGAAAATATTCATAGAATATTGTGATGACAGTTGTCAAGGAGCATTGTGATGACAAGGGAATGGAGCTTGGTGATGACAAGGTCCTGGAGCATTTTGATGAGAGGACGATGGAGACTTGTGATGACAAGTCTCATGGAGCATTCTGACGAAAAGGGGCAAGGAGCTTTGTGATTACAGGGGTCTAGGAGCACTGTGATGACAAGGGCATGGAGCATTGTGAGGAGAAGGCCATGGAACATTGTGATGGCATGCGTCATGGAGCTTTGTGATGACAAGGGCATGGATCATTGTGATTACAGGGGTCTTGGAGCATTGTGATGACAAGGGTCATGGAGCCTTTTGATGACAAGGCCGTGGAACATTGTGATGGCAGCGGTCATGGAGCATTGTTATGACAGAAGTAATGGAGCATTGTAATCAGAATGGCATTGAGCATTGGTCTGAAATGTTTCATGGATTATTGTGATGAGAGTGGGCAGGGAGCATTGTGATGACCAGGGCCCGATACACTGTGATACATGGGTCATGGTGGATTGTAATGACAAGGGCATGGAGCATTGTGATGAGAAGGGCATCGAGCATTGTGATGAGAAGTGTCATGGAGCTTTGTTATGACAAGGGCATGGAGCAATGTGATGAGAGGGTTCATGGAGCATTGTGATGACAATGACATGGAGCACTGTGATGCCAAGGGTCATGGAGCTTTGTGATGACAAATGTCATGGAGCATTTTGATGACAAGGCTGTGGTGCAGTGTGATGAGAAGGGCAGGGAACATTTTAATGACAGGGTCATGCAGCAATTTGATGAAAACTGTAATGGAACATTTTGATGACAGGGGTTATGGAACATTGTGATGACTGGAGTCACGGAGCATTGTGATGACAGGGGTCATGGTGCATTGTGATAACAAGGGCATGGAGCATTGTGATGACAGGGGAATGGAGCATTGGTCTGACAAGTTACATAGATTATTGTGATGACAGTGGACATTTTGCATTGTGATGACAAGGGCATGGAGCATTGTGATGACAGAGTCCCGGATCATTGTGTTGTCAGGTGTTTTGGGTGGTTGTGATGACAGTGGTCATGGAGCATTGTGATGATATTGGTCATGGAGCATTGTGATGAGAAGGTCATGGAGCATTGGGCTGAAAATATTAATGGATTATTGTAATGACAGGGGTCATGGAGCATTGTGATGACAAGGGAATAGAGCATGGTGATGACAATATCCTGGACCATTGTGATGAGATGACCATGGAGACTTGTGATGACAAGTCTCATGGAGCATTCTAATGAAAAGGGGCATGGAGCATTGTGATTACAGTGGTCTTGGAGCATTGTGATGACAAGGGCATGGAGCATTTTGAGGAGAAGGCCATGGAGAATTCTGATGACATGCGTCATGGAGCTTTGTGCTGAAAAGGCCATGGAGCATTGTGATTATAGGGGTCTTAGAGCATTGTGATGAAAAGGCATGGATCATTGTGATGTAAAAGGCATGGAGCCTTGTCATCACAGGGTTCAAGGAGCATACTGACGACATGTGTCAGGGAGTATTGTGATGACAAGTGTATTGAGCATTTTGATGAAAATGATCATGGAGCATTGTGATGAGAAGACCATGGATAATTGTGATGATGAGCGTCATGGGGTGTTGTGATGATAAGTGTTATGGAACATTGTGATCACAAGGGTTTGGAGCATTATGATGAAAGAGGTCATGGAGAATTTTGATTTCATTGTAGTGACAATAGCCTGAAGCATTATGATGATGGGCATGGTGCATTGTGATGACAGGGTTCATGGAGCATTGAGATGAAAAGGGGCATGGATCATAGTGATTACAGGGGTCTTGGAGCATTGTGATGACAAGGGCATGGAGCATTGTGATGAGAAGGCCATGGGACCTACTGATGACATGCGTCATGGAGCTTTGTTATGACAAGGGCTTGGAGAATTTTGATTACAAGTTTCTTGGAGCATTGTGATGACAAGGGTCATGGAGCCTTTTGATGACAAAGCCGTGGAACCTTGTGATGCCAGTGGTCATGGTGCATGGTTATGACAGAGGTAATGGAGCATTTTGATGAGAAGGGCATTGAGCATTGGTTTGAAATATTTCATAGATTATTGTGATGAGAGAGGGCTGGAGCATTGTGATGACAAGGGGACGGAACAATGTGATACATGGGTCATGGAGGATTGTAATGACAAGGGCATGGAGCAATGTGATGAGAGAGTACATGGAGCATTGTGATGACAATGCCATGGAGAATTGTGAGGAAATGGCCATGGAGCATTCTGATGACATGCCTCATGGAGCTTTTTGATGACAAGGGCATGGAGCATTGTGATTACCGGGGTCTTGGAGCATTGTGATGAAAATGGCATGGATCATTGTGATGAAAAAGGCATGGAGCCTTGTCATGACAGGGTTCAAGGAGCATACTGACGACATGTGTCAGGGAGCATTGTGAAGACAAGTGTATTGAGCATTGTGATGACAAAGATCAGGGAGCATTGTGATCAGAAGACCAAGGATAATTGTGATGATGATCGTCATGGTGTGTTGTGATGATAAATGTTATGGAACATTGTGATCACAAGGGTTTGGAGCATTATGATGACAGAGGTCATGGAGACTTTTGATTTAATTATAATGACAATAGCCTGAAGCATTATGATGATGGGCATGGTGCATTGTGATGACAGGGTTCATGGAGCATTGAGATGAAAAGGGGCATGGAGCATTGTGATTACAGGGGTCTTGTAGCATTGTGATGACAAGCGCATAGAGCATTGTAATGACAAGATCATGTAGAATTCTGCAGACAAAAGCATGGAGCACTGTGATGACAGGTGTCATGGAGCACTGTGATGACATGTGTCACGGAGCATTCTGAATACAGGGGTCATGGATCATTGTGATGACAAGGGTCATGGAGCATTGGGCTGAAAATGTTCATGGAATATTTTGATGACAGGGGTCGTGGAGCATTGTGATGACAGAGATCATGGAGAATTTTGATTTCATTGTGCTGACAATAGCCGGAAGCCTTATGATGATGGGCATGAGGCATTGTGATGACAGGGTTCATGGAGCATTGAGATGAAAAGGGGCATGGAGCATTTTGATTACAGCGGTCTTGGAGCATTGTGATGACAAGGGCATGGAGCATTTTGATGAGAAGGACATGGAATATTCTGATGACATGTGTCATGGTGCTTTGTGATGACAAGGGCATGGAGCATTGTGATTACAGGGGTCTTGGAGCTTTGTGATGACAAGGGTCATGGAACTTTGTGATGACAAGGCCGTGGAACATTGTGATTTCAGGGGTCAAGGAGCATTGCTATGACAGGTGTAATGGAGCATTGTGATGAGAACGGCATGGAGCACTGTGATTACAAATTTTATGGAACATTGCGATGACAAATCTGTGGACCATTGGGATAAAAAGTGTGTGGTACATTGTGATGACAAGGGTCATGGAGCATTTTTCTGACAAAGGCATGGAGCACTGTGATGACAATGGTCAGGGAGCATTGTGATGAAAAGTTCATGAAGCATTGTGGTTAAAAATGTCACAAAGCCTTCTGATGACATGGACATGGACCATTGTGATGACAAATGTTATGAAGCATTGTGATAACTGGAGTCACGGAGCATTGTGATGACAGGGTCATGGAGCACTGTGATGACAAGGGCATAGAGCATTGTGCTGAGAAAGGCGTAGATCATTGTGATGACAAGGGTCAAAGAGCATTGTGATGAAAAGTTCATGGAGCATTGTGGTTAAAATGGTCACAGAGACTGTTGATGATGAGGTAGTGGACCATTGTGATGACAAAGGTCATGAAGCATTGTGATGACTGGAGTCACGGAGCATGGTGATGACAGGGGTCATGGAGCATTGTGATAACAAGGGCATGGAGCATTGTGATGACAAGGGCATGGAGCATCGGTCTAATATGTTTCATGGATTATTGCGATGACATTTGGAATGGCGCATTGTGATGACAAGGGCATGGAGCATTGTGATGACCAGCTCATGCAGTATTGTGAAGAGAAGTGTCAGGAAGCATTGTGATGACATATGTAATGGCCCATTGTGATGAAAATGGCATGGAGCATTGTGATGCCAAGTTTCATGAAAGATTCTGATGACAAAGGTAATGGAGCATTCTTATGACAATGGCTTGGAGCATTGTGATGACAAGGGTCAGGGAGCATTGTGCTGACAAGTGGATGGAGAATTGTGATGACAAGGGTCATGGAGCATTCTGATGACAAGCTTGTGGAGTATTTTGATGACAATGGCATGGAGCATTGTGATGAAAACGGCATGGGGCATTGTGATGAAAAAGGCATGCAGCCTTTTCGTGGCAGGGTTCAAGGAGCATTCTGACGACAATTGTCAGGGAGCATTGTGATGACAAGTGTATTGAGAATTGTGATGACAATAGTCATGGAGCATGGTGATGAGAAGGCCATGGATAATTGTGATGATGATCGTCATGGGGTGTTGTGATTATAAGTGTTATGGAACATTGTGATCACAAGGCTTTGGAGCATTATGATGACAGAGGTCATGGAGAATTTTGATTTCATCGTGATGACAATAGCCTGAAGCATTATGATGATGGGCATGGTGCATTGTGATGACAGAGTTCATGGAGCATTGAGATGAAAAGGGGCATGTAGCATTGTGATGACAAGCACATAGAGCATTGTGATGACAAGCGCATAGAGCATTGTAATGACAAGGACATGTAGAATTTTCCTGAGAATGGCATGGAGCATTGTGATGACAGGTGTCATGGAGAACTGTGACACAATTGTCACAGAGCATTTTGAATACAGAGGTCATGGATCATTGGGATGACAAGTGCATGGATCATTGTGATGACAAGGGTCATGGAGCATTGGGCTGAAAATGTTCATGGAGTATTGTGATGACAGGGGTCATGGAGCATTTTGATTACAGGGGTCTTGGAGCACTGTGATGACAAGAGTCCCGGATCATTGTGTTGTCACGTGTCATGGAGTGTTGTGATGACAGGGTTCATGGAGCATTGAGATGAAAAGGGGCATGGAGCACTGTGTTTACAGGGGTTTTGGAGCACTGTGATGACAAGGGCATGCGGCATTTTGATGAGACGGCCATGGAACATTCTGATGACATGTGTCATGGAGCTTTGTGATGACAAAGGCATGGAGCATTGTGATTAAAGGTGTCTTGGAGCATTGTGATGACAAGTGTCATGGAGCCTTGTGATGACAAGGCCGTGGAACATTGTGATGGCAGGGGTCATGGAGCATTGTTTTGACAGGTGTAATGGAGCATTGTGATGAGAAGGGCATGCAGCATTGTGATTACAATTTTTATGGAGCATTGTGATGACAAATTTTTGGACCATTGGGATGAAAAGCGCGTGGCACATTGTGATGACAATGGTCATGGAGCATTTTAATGACAAAGGCATGGAGCATTGTGATGACAAGGGTCACGGAACATTGTGATGAAATGTTCATGGAGCATTGTGGATACATAGGTAACAGAGCCTTGTGATGACTTGGGCATGGACCATTGTGATGACAAATATTATGAAGCACTGTTATGACTGGAGTCACAGAGCATTGTGATGACAAGGTCCTGGAGAATTGTGATGAGATGACCATGGAGACTTGTGATGACAAGTCTCATGGAGCATTCTGATGAAAAGGGGCATGGAGCATTGTGATTACAGGGGTCTTAGAGCATTGTGATGACAAGGGCAAGGAGCACTGTGAGGAGAAGGCCATGGAGCATTCTGATGACATACGTCATGGAGCATTGTGCTGAGAAAGGCATAGAGCATTGTGATGACAGGGGATAAAGAGCATTGTGAAGAAAAGTTCATTGAGCATTGTGGTTAAAAAGGTCACTGAGACTCTTGATGATGAGGGCATGGACAACTGTGAGGACAGGGGTCATGGAGCATTGTGATAACAAGGGCATGGAGCATTGTGATGACAAGGGCATGGAGCATTGTGAAGACCTTGTGATGCAGATTTGTGAAGACAGTTGTCAGGGAGCATTGTGCTGACATATATAATGGCCCAATGTGATGACAATGACATGGAGCATTGTGATGCCAAGTGTGATGTAGGATTCTGAAGACAAAGGTAATGGAGCATTGTGATGACAATGGCTTGGAGCATTGTGATGACAAGGTTCAGGGAACATTGTGCTGACAAGTGCATGGAGAATTGTGATGACAAGGGTCATGGAGCATTCTGATGACAAGCTTGTGGAGTATTTTGATGACAATGGCTTGGAGCATTGTGATGAAAACGGCATGGGGCATTGTGATGAAAAAGGCATGCAGCCTTTTCGTGGCAGGGTTCAAGGAGCATTCTGACGACAAGTGTCAGGGAGCATTGTGAAGACAAGTGTATTGAGAATTGTGATGACAAAAGTCATGGAGCATGGTGATGAGAAGGCCATGGATAATCGTGATGATGATCGTCATGGGGTGTTGTGATTATAAGTGTTATGGAACATTGTGATCACAAGGCTTTGGAGCATTATGATGACAGAGGTCAAGGAGAATTTTGATTTCATCGTGATGACAATAGCCTGAAGCATTATGATGATGGGCATGGTGCATTGTGATGACAGAGTTCATGGAGAATTGAGATGAAAAGGGGCATGTAGCATTGTGATTACAGGGGTCTTGGAGCATTGTGATGACAAGCACATAGAGCATTGTAATGACAAGGACGTGTAGAATTTTCCTGAGAATGGCATGGAGCATTGTGATGACAGGTGTCATGGAGAACTGTGACACAATTGTCACGGAGCATTTTGAATAGAGAGGTCATGGATCATTGGGATGACAAGTGCATGGATCATTTTGATGACAAGTGTCATGGAGCATTGGGCTGAAAATGTTCATGGAGTATTGTGATGACAGGGGTCATGGAGCATTTTGATTACAGGGGTCTTGGAGCACTGTGATGACAAGAGTCCCGGATCATTGTGTTGTCACGTGTCATGGAGTGTTGTGATGACAGGGTTCATGGAGCATTGAGATGAAAAGGGGCATGGAGCACTGTGTTTACAGGGGTTTTGGAGCACTGTGATGACAAGGGCATGCGGCATTTTGATGAGACGGCCATGGAACATTCTGATGACATGTGTCATGGAGCTTTGTGATGACGACGGCATGGAGCATTGTGATTAAAGGTGTCTTGGAGCATTGTGATGACAAGTGTCATGGAGCCTTGTGATGACAAGGCCGTGGAACATTGTGATGGCAGGGGTCATGGAGCATTGTTTTGACAAGTGTAATGGAACATTGTGATGAGAAGGGCATGCAGCATTGTGATTACAATTTTTATGGAGCATTGTGATAACAAATTTTTGGACCATTGGGATGAAAAGCGCGTGGCACATTGTGATGAAAATGGTCATGGAGCATTTTAATGACAAAGGCATGGAGCATTGTGATGACAAGGGTCACGGAACATTGTGATGAAATGTTCATGGAGCATTGTGGATACATAGGTAACAGAGCCTTGTGATGACTTGGGCATGGACCATTGTGATGACAAATATTATGAAGCACTGTGATGACTGGAGTCACAGAGCATTGTGATGACAAGGTCCTGGAGCATTGTGATGAGATGACCATGGAGACTTGTGATGACAAGTCTCATGGAGCAGTCTGATGAAAAGGGGCATGGAGCATTGTGTTTACAGGGGTCTTAGAGCATTGTGATGACAAGGGCAAGGAGCACTGTGAGGAGAAGGCCATGGAGCATTCTGATGACATACGTCATGGAGCATTGTGCTGAGAAAGGCATAGAGCATTGTGATGACAAGGGTCAAAGAGCATTGTGATGAAAAGTTCATGGATCATTTTGGTTAAAATCTCACAGAGAGTGATTATGACGAGGGCATGGCCCATTGTGGTGACAAAGGTCATGAAGCATTGTGATGACTGGAGTCACAGAGCATTGTGATGGCAGGGGTCATGGAGCATTGTGATAACCAGGGCATGGAGCATTGTGATGACCAGGGCAAGGAGCAGTGGTCTAATAAGTTTCATGGATTATTGTGATGACAGTTAGAATGGCGCATTGTGATGACAAGGGCATGGAGCATTGTGATGGCCAGGTCATGCATTATTTTGAAGACAGGTGTCAGGGAGCATTGTGATGACATATGTAATGGCCCATTGTGATGACAATGGCATGGAGCATTGGGATGCCAAGTGTCATGGAGGATTCTGATGGCAAAGGTAATGGAGCATTGTGATGACAATGGCTTGGAGCATTGTGATGACAAGGGTCAGGGAGCATTGTGCTGATAAGTGCATGGAGAAATGTGATGACAAGGGTCATGGAGCATTCTGATGACAAGCTTGTGGAGTATTTTGATGACAATGGCATGGAGCATTGTGATGAAAACGGCATGGGGCATTGTGACGAAAAAGGCATGGAGCCTTTTCCTGACAGGGTTCAAGGAGCATACTGATGACAAGTGTCAGGGAGCCTTGTGATGACAAGTGTATTGAAAATTGTGATGACAAAGGTCATGGAGCATTGTGATGAAAAGAGCATGGAGTATTGTGATGACAAGCATCATGGAGCGTTGTGATGACAAGTGTTATGGAACACTGTGATCACAAGGGTTTGGAGCATTGTGATGACAGTGGTCATGGATCATTTTGATTTCAAGGAGCATGGAGCATTGTGAGGACAAGGGCATGAAGCAATGTGATCCCAAGTTTCATGGAGGATTGTGATGACAATGGAAATGGAGTATTGTGATGACAAGCGCATAGAGCATTGTAATGACAAGGTCATGTAGCATTTTGCTGACAAAGGCATGGAGCATTGTGATGACAGGTGTCATGGAGCACTGTGATGACAAGCGTCACGGAGCATTGTGAATATAGGGGTCATGGAGCACTGGGATGACAAGGGCATGGATCATTGTAATGACAAGGGTCACGGAGCACTGGGCTGATAATGTTCATGGAGTGTTGTGATGACAGGTGTTTGGAGCATTGTGATGACTATGCAATGGAGCATTGTGATGACAAGAGTCGCGGATCATTGTGTTGTCGGGTGTCATGGAGTGTTGTGATGACAGTGGTCATGGAGCATTGTGATGATATTTGCCATGGAGCTTTGTGATGAATAGGTCTTGGAGCATTGGGCTGAAAATATTCATGGATTATTGTGATGACAGGGGTCATGGAGCATTTTGATGAGAAGGGAATGGAGCATGGTGATGACAAGTTCCAGGATCATTGTGATGAGAAGACCATGGAGACTTGTCATGACAAGTCTCATGGAGCATTCTGATGAAAAGGGGCATGGAGCATTTTGATTACAGGGGTCTTGGAGCATTGTGATGACTAGGGCATGGAACACTGTGATACATGTGTCATGGGTCATGGAAGATTGTGATGACAAGTCATGGAGCATTGTGATGACAAGGGCATGGAGCATTGTGATGCCAAGTGTCATGGATCTTTGTGATGACAAAGGTCATGGAGCATTTTGATGGCAAGGCCGTTGTGCATTGTGATGAGAAAGGCAGGGAACATTATTATGACAGGGTCTTTGAGCAATTTGATGAAAAGTGTCATGAAACATTTTGATGACAGGTGTTATGGAACATTGTGATATCAGGGTTCATCGAACATTGTGATGATAAGTGCATGTAGCATAGTGATGACAGGAGTGACGGAGTATTGTGACAAATAGTGATGTAGCATTGTGATATCAGTGGTGAGAGAGCATTTTGATGAGAAGTGCATGGAGCATTGTGATGACAAATTTTATGGAGCATTGTGATGACAAGATTGTGGAGCACTGTGATGACAAGCACATGGTGCATTGTGATGACACGTGTCATGGAGGATTGTGCAGCCAAGCGCATGGAGCATTGTGATGACAAGGGTCAAAGAGCATTGTGATGAAAAGTTCATGGAGCATTGTGGTTAAAAAGGTCACAGAGACTGTTGATGACCAGGGCATGGACCATTGTAATGACAAAGGTCATGAAGCATTGTGATGATTGGAGTCACGGAGCATTGTGATGACAGGGGTCATGGAGCATTGTGATAACAAGGGCATGGAGCATTGTGATGACAAGGGCATGGAACATTGGTCTAATAAGTTTCATGGATTATTGTGATGACAGTGAGAATGGCGCATTGTGATGACAACGGCATGGAGCATTGTGATGACCAGGCCATGCAGTATTGTGAATACAGGTGTCAGGGAGCATTGTGATGACATATGTAATGGCACATTGTGATGACAATGGCATGGAGCATTGGGATGCCAAGTGTCATGGAGGATTCTGATGACAAAAGTAATGGAGCATTGTGATGACAATGGCTTGGAGCATTGTGATGACAAGGGTCAGGGAGCATTGTGCTGAAAAGTGCGTGGAGAATTGTAATGACAAGTGTCATGGAGCATTCTGATGACAAGCTTGTGGAGTATTTTGATATCAATGGCATGGATCATTTTGATGAAAACGGCATGGGGCATTTTGATGAAAAAGGCATTGAGCCTTTTCGTGACAGGGTTCAAGGAGCATTCTGATGACAAGTGTCAGGGAGCATTGTGATGACAAGTGTATTGAGAATTGTGATGACAAATGTCATGGAGCATTGTGATGAAAAGAGCATGGAGTATAGTGATGACAGGCATCATGAAGCGTTGTGATGACAAGTGTTATGGATCTTTGTGATCACAAGGGTTTGGAGTATTGTGATGACAGAGGTCATGGATCATTTTGATTTCAAGGAGCAGGGAGCATTGTGATGACAATGGCATGAAGCAATGTGATCCCAAGGTTCATGGAGGATTGTGATGACAATGGAAATGGAGTATTTTGATGACAAGCGCATAGAGCATTGTAATGGAAATGTCATGTAGCATTTTGCTGACAAAGGCATGGAGCATTGTGATGACATGTGTCATGGAGCACTGTGATGACAAGCGTCACGGAGCATTGTGAATACACTGGTCATAGAGCATTGGGATGACAAGGGCATGGATCATTGTGATGACAAGGGTCATGGAGCACTGGGCGGAAAATGTTCATGGAGTGTTGTGATGACAGGGGTCATGGAGCATTGTGATGACTAGGGAATGGAGCATTGTGATGACAAGAGTCCCAGATCATTTTCTTGTCAGTTGTCATGGAGTGTTGTGATAACAGAGGTCATGGAGCATTGTGAAGATATTGGTCATGGAGCATTGTGATGAGTAGGTCGTGGAGCATTGGGCTGAAAATGTTAATGAACTACTGTGATGACAGGGGTCATGGAGCATTGTGATGACAAGGGAATGGAGCATGGTGATGACAAGGTCCTGGAGCATTGTGAGGAGAAGTCCATGGAGACTTGTGATGACAAGTCTCATGGAGCATTCTGATGAAAAGGGGGATGGAGCATTGTGATTACAGGGGTCTTGGAGCATTGTGATGACAAGGGCATGGAGCATTATGATGAGAAGGCCATGAAGCATTCTGATGACATGCGTCATGGAGCTTTTTGATGACAAGGGCATGGATCATTGTGATTACAGGGCTCTTGGAGCATTGTGATGAAAAGGGCATGGATTATTGTGATGACAAAGGCATGGAGCCTTGTCATGACAGGGTTTAAGGAGCATACTGACGAGAAGTGTCAGGGAGCCTTGTGATGACAAGTGTATTGAGCATTGTGATGACAAAGATCATGGAGCATTGTGAAGAGAAGACCATGGATAATTGTGATGATGAGCGTCATGGGGTGTTGTGATGATAAGTGTTATGGAACATTGTGATCACAAGTGTTTGGAGCATTATAATGACAGAGGTCATGGAGAATATTGATTTCATTGTGATGACAATAGCCTGAAGCATTACAATGATGGGCATGGTGCATTTTGATGGCAGGGTTCATGCAGCATTGAGATGAAAAGGGGCATGGAGCATTGTGATTACAAAGGTCTTGGAGCATTTTGATGACAAGGGCATGGAGCATTGTGATTAGAAGGCCATGGAACTTTCTGATGACATGCGTCATGGAGCTTTGTGATGACAAGGGCAAGGAGCATTGTGATTACAGAGGCCTTCAGCATTGTGATGACAAGTGTCATGGAACCTTGTGATGACTAGTCGCTGGAACATTGTGATGGCAGGGGTGATGGTGCATTGTTATGACAGAGGTAATGGAGCATTGTGATGAAAAGGGCATGGAACATTGGTCTGAAATGTTTCATGGATTATTGTGATGAGAGTGGGCATGGAGCATTGTGATGACAAGGGTATGGAACACTATGATACATGGGTCATGCAGGATTGTAATGACAAGGGCATGGAGCATTGCGATGAGAAGGGCATCGAGCATTGTGATGACAAGTGTCATGGAGCTTTGTGATGACAAGGGCATTGAGCAATATTATGAGAGGGTTCATGGAGCATTGTGATGACAATGACATGGAGCATTGTGATGCCAAGGGTCATGGAGTTTTGTGATGACAAGTCATGGAGCATTTTGATGACAAGGGCATGGTGCATTGTGATGAGAAGTGCAGGGAGCATTTTGATGACCGGGCCATGCAGCAATTTGATGAAAAGTGTAATGGAATATTTTGATGGCAAGTGTTATAGAACATTGTGATGTCAGGGGTCTTGGAGCTATAGGATGAAAAGGATCATGGAGCATTTTGAGGACAGGGGTTATGGAACATTGTGATGTCAGGGGTCATAGAACATTGTGATGATAAGGGGTTATAGCAGTGTGATGACAGGGTCATGGAACTTTGTGATTATAGGGGTGAGGGTGTATTGTGATGGCTAGTCATGGAACACTGTGATATCTCTGCTGAGAGAGCATTTTGATGAGAAGTGCATGGACCATTGTGATTACAAGGTTTATGGAGCATTGCAATGACAAGGTTGTGGACCATTGTGATGAAATGTGCGTGGCATATTGTGAAGACAATGGTCATGGAGCATTGTTCTGACAAAGACATGGAGCATTGTGATGACAAGGGTCACTGTGAATTGTGATGAAAAGTTCATGGAGCATTGTGGTTACAAAGGTCACAGAACCTTATGATGACACGGACATGGATCACTGTGATGACAATCGTTATGAAGCATTGTGATGACTGGAGTCACGGAGCATTGTGATGACAGGGGTCATGGAGCATTGTGATGACATGTGTCATGGAGCATTGTGCTGACAAGCGCATGGCGCGTTGTGATGACAAGGTTCATGGAACATTGTGCTGAGAAAGGCATAGAGCATTGTGATGACAAGGGTCAAAGAGCATTGTGATGAAAAGTTCATGGATCATTTTGGTTAAAATCTCACAGTGAGTGATTATGACGAGGGCATGGCCCATTGTGGTGACAAAGGTCATGAATCATTGTGATGACTGGAGTCACAGAGCATTGTGATGGCAGGGGTCATGGAGCATTGTGATAACCAGGGCATGGAGCATTGTGATGACCAGGGCAAGGAGCAGTGGTCTAATAAGTTTCATGGATTATTGCGATGACAGTTAGAATGGCGCATTGTGATGACAAGGGCATGGAGCATTGTGATGGCCAGGTCATGCATTATTGTGAAGACAGGTGTCAGGGAGCATTGTGATGACATATGTAATGGCCCATTGTGATGACAATGGCATGGAGCATTGGGATGCCAAGTGTCATGGAGGATTCTGATGGCAAAGGTAATGGAGCATTGTGATGACAATGGCTTGGAGCATTGTGATGACAAGGGTCAGGGAGCATTGTGCTGACAAGTGCATGGAGAATTGTGATGACAAGGGTCATGGAGCATTCTGATGACAAGCTTGTGGAGTATTTTGATGACAATGGCATGGAGCATTGTGATGAAAACGGCATGGGGCATTGTGACGAAAAAGGCATGGAGCCTTTTCCTGACAGAGTTCAAGGAGCATACTGATGACAAGTGTCAGGGAGCCTTGTGATGACAAGTGTATTGAAAATTGTGATGACAAAGGTCATGGAGCATTGTGATGAAAAGAGCATGGAGTATTGTGATGACAAGCATCATGGAGCGTTGTGATGACAAGTGTTATGGAACACTGTGATCACAAGGGTTTGGAGAATTGTGATGACAGTGGTCATGGATCATTTTGATTTCAAGGAGCATGGAGCATTGTGAGGACAAGGGCATGAAGCAATGTGATCCCAAGTTTCATGGAGGATTGTGATGACAATGGAAATGGAGTATTGTGATGACAAGCGCATAGAGCATTGTAATGACAAGGTCATGTAGCATTTTGCTGACAAAGGCATGGAGCATTGTGATGACATGTGTCATGGAGCACTGTGATGACAAGCGTCACGGAGCATTGTGAATACAGGGGTCATGGAGCATTGGTATAACAAGGGCATGGATCATTGTGATCACAAGGGTCATGGAGCACTGGGCTGAAAATGTTCATGGAGTGTTGTGATGACAGGGGTCATGGAGCATTGTGAGTACTAGGGAGTGGAGCATTGTGATGACAAGAATCCCAGATCATTTTGTTGTCAGTTGTCATGGAGTGTTGTGATAACAGTGGTCATGGAGCATTGTGAAGATATTGGCCATGGAGCACTGTGATGAGTAGGTCGTGGAGCATTGGACTTAAAATGTTAATGGACTACTGTGATGACAGGGTTCATGGAGCATTGTGATGACAAGGGAATGGAGCATGGTGATGAAATGGTCCTGGAGCATTGTGAAGAGAAGTCCATGGAGACTTGTGATGACAAGTCTCATGGAGCATTCTGATGAAAAGGGGGATGGAGCATTGTGATTACAGGGGTCTTGGAGCATTGTGATGACAAGGGCATGGAGCATTATGATGAGAAGTCCATGAAGCATTCTGATGACATGCGTCATGGAGCTTTTTGATGACAAGGGCATGGATCATTGTGATTACAGGGATCTTGGAGCATTGTGATGACAAGGGCATGGATCATTGTGATTACAGGGATCTTGGAGCATTGTGATGAAAAGGGCATGGATTATTGTGATGACAAAGGCATGGAGCCTTTTCATGACAGTGTTCAAGGAGCATACTGACAACAAGTGTCAGGGAGCATTGTGATGACAAGTGTATTGAGCATTGTGATGACAAAGATCATGGAGCATTGTGTAGAGAAGACCATGGATAATTGTGATGATGAGCGTCATGGGGTGTTGTAATGATAAGTGTTATGGAACATTGTGATCACAAGTGTTTGGAGCATTATGATGACAGAGGCCATGGAGAATATTGATTTCATTGTGATGACAATAGCCTGAAGCATGATGATGATGGGCATGGTGCATTGTGATGGCAGGGTTCATGGAGCATTGAGATGAAAAGGGGCATGGAGCATTGTGTTTACAAAGGTCTTGGAGCATTGCGATGACAAGGGCATGGAGCATTGTGATGAGAAGGCCATGGAACTTTCTGATGACATGCGTCATGGAGCTTTGTGATGACAAGGGCAAGGAGCATTGTGATTACAGGGGCCTTCAGCATTGTGATGACAAGTGTCATGGAACCTTGTTATGACAAGTGACATGGAACCTTGTAATGACTAGGCTGTGGAACATTGTGATGGCAGTGGTCATGGTGCATTGTTATGACAGAGGTAATGGAGCATTGTGATGAGAAGGGCATGGGACATTGGTCTGAAATGTTTCATGGATTATTGTGATGAGAGTGGGCATGGATCATTGTGATGACAAGGGTAAGGAACACTATGATACATGGGTCATGCAGGATTGTAATGACAAGGGCATGGAGCATTGCGATGAGAAGGGCATCAAGCATTGTGATGACAAGTGTCATGGAGCTTTGTGATGACAAGGGCATTGAGCAATGTTATGAGAGAGTACATGGAGCATTGTGATGACAATGACATGGAGCATTGTGATGCCAAGGATCATGGAGCTTTGTGATGACAAGTCATGGAGCATTTTGATGAAAGGGGCATGGTGCATTGTGATGAGAAGTGCAGGGAGCATTTTGATGACTGGGCCATGCAGCAATTTGATGAAAAGTGTAATGGAATATTTTGATGGCAGGTGTTATAGAACATTGTGATGTCAGGGGTCTTGGAGCTTTGGGATGAAAAGGATCATGGAGCATTTTGATGACAGGGGTTATGGAACATTGTGATGTCAGGGGTCATGGAACATTGTGATGATAAGGGGATGTAGCAGTATGATGACAGGGTCATGGAACATTGTGATTACAGGGGTGAGGGTGTATTGTGATGACTAGTCATGGAACACTGTGATATCTCTGGTGAGAGAGCATTTTGATGAGAAGTGCATGGACCATTGTGATTACAAGGTTTATGGAGCATTGCAATGACAAGGTTGTGGACTGTTGTGATGAAATGCGCGTGGCACATTGTGAAGACAATGGTCATGGAGCATTGTTCTGACAAAGACATGGAGCATTGTGATGACAAGGGTCACTGTGAATTGTGATGAAAATTTCATGGAGCATTGTGGTTACAAAGGTCACAGAACCTTGTGATGACACGGGCATGGATCATTGTGATGACAAACG